>NC_059196.1:26604390-27324428 GCF_020615455.1 Coregonus clupeaformis | reverse complement strand
ACAGCCAAAGATTGTCAGATACAGGAAACATTAAAAGTGAAAAAGCAACACCAGTCAGATGTATTTTATTTTTTTTCAACCATGTTTCTTTTATTGTGGGTATAATAAAAAATAAAGTACAGCCAAAGGTTGCCAGATACAGGAAACATGAAAAGTGAAAAAGCAACACCAGTCAGATGTATTTTATTTTTTTTTCAACCATGTTTCTTTTATTTGGGTATAATAAAATAAAGTACAGCCAAAGATTGTCAGATACAGGAAACATTAAAAGTGAAAAAGCAACACCAGTCAGATGTATTTTATTTTTTTTCAACCATGTTTCTTTTATTGTGGGTATAATAAAAAATAAAGTACAGCCAAAGGTTGCCAGATACAGGAAACATGAAAAGTGAAAAAGCAACACCAGTCAGATGTATTTTTTTTTTTTTTCAACCATGTTTCTTTTATTCGATGGGTATAATAAAAAATAAAGTACAGCCAAAGGTTGCCAGATACAGGAAACATGAAAAGTGAAAAAGCAACACCAGTCAGATGTATTTTTTTATTTATTTTTTCAACCATGTTTCTTTTTATTGCGGGTATAATAAAAAATAAAGTACAGCCAAAGATTGTCAGATACAGGAAACATTAAAAGTGAAAAAGCAACACCAGTCAGATGTATTTTTTTTTTTTTCAACCATGTTTCTTTTATTGCGGGTATAATAAAAAATAAAGTACAGCCAAAGGTTGCCAGATACAGGAAACATGAAAAGTGAAAAGCAACACCAGTCAGATGTATATATTTTTTTTTCAACCATGTTTATTTTATTGCGGGTATAATAAAAATAAAGTACAGCCAAAGGTTGCCAGATACAGGAAACATGAAAAGTGAAAAAGCAACACCAGTCAGATGTATTATTATTTTTTTTTCAACCATGTTTCTTTTATTGCGGGTATAATAAAAAAATAAAGTACAGCCAAAGGTTGCCAGATACAGGAAACATGAAAAGTGAAAAAGCAACACCAGTCAGATGTATTTTTTTATTTATTTTTTCAACTATGTTTCTTTTATTGCGGGTATAATCAAAAATCAAGTACAGCCAAAGGTTGCCAGATACAGGAAACATGAAAAGTGAAAAAGCAACACCAGTCAGATGTATATATATTTTTTTTTCAACCATGTTTCTTTTATTGCGGGTATAATAAAAATAAAGTACAGCCAAAGGTTGCCAGATACAGGAAACATGAAAAGGAAAAAGCAACACCAGTCAGATGTTTCACAAGGAAAGAAACTGACGAAAGTGTTTATTCACACTCATCAAAACCAAGACAAAGTCAGAACACAAAAATAGTAATTTCCCACAAAAAAAGAAAAAACAATCAGCCTACATCTGTCGTCTTTCTGGGTCCGGCCACAAAATTTCCGTCCACATCGCATGCGATATCCTCCAGTCCAAGGCACCGGGAAAATATCTCCTTGAATGCCGTATCCAGGCCTGACATGATGCCTGGTCAATATCTCCACATGCCTCCTCCATTGCCTGTAAAAGGGCTACCTGTTGATGAGGATGACGGTCGATACACTTTCCAGCGCCAGGCAGAGAAGAACTCCTCGATGGGATTTAAGAATGGAGAGTATGGAGGAGGTTGAGTGCCATGAAGAATGGGTGTTCTGTAAACCAGTTGCGGACCAAAGCAGCCCTATGAAAACTAACATTGTCCCATATGATGACATATCGGGTATGCTCTGGTCTCTGAACAGTGAGCATGTCATTTAAGGTGTCCAGGAATGCAATAATGTGTGCAGTGTTGTATGGGCCTAAGGTTTTGTATTTTTTTTTTTTTATGTGTTTATTTTTTATTGTTAATTTTTTATTTTATTTTTTTCAACAATTTTTTTTTAACCATGTTTCTTTTATTGCAGTATAATTAAAAATAAAGTACAGCCAAAGGTTGCCAGATACATGAAAAGTGAAAAAGCAACACCAGTCAGATGTTTTTTTTTTTTTTCAACCATGTTTCTTTTATTGCGGGTATAATAAAAAATAAAGTACAGCCAAAGGTTGCCAGATACAGGAAACATGAAAAGTGAAAAAGCAACACCAGTCAGATGTATTTTATTTTTTTTCAACCATGTTTCTTTTATTGTGGGTATAATAAAAAATAAAGTACAGCCAAGATTGTCAGATACAGGAAACATTAAAAGTGAAAAAGCAACACCAGTCAGATGTATTTTATTTTTTTCAACCATGTTTCTTTTATTGTGGGTATAATAAAAATAAAGTACAGCCAAAGGTTGCCAGATACAGGAAACATGAAAAGTGAAAAAAGCAACACCAGTCAGATGTATTTTTTTTTTTTTTCAACCATGTTTCTTTTATTGCGGGTATAATAAAAAATAAAGTACAGCCAAAGGTTGCCAGATACAGGAAACATGAAAAGTGAAAAAGCAACACCAGTCAGATGTATTTTTTTATTTATTTTTTAAACCATGTTTCTTTTATTGCGGTTATAATAAAAAATAAAGTACAGCCAAAGGTTGCCAGATACAGGAAACATGAAAAGTGAAAAAGCAAAACCAGTCAGATATATATATTTTTTTATTCAACCATGTTTCTTTTATTGCGGGTATAATACAAAATAAAGTACAGCCAAAGGTTGCCAGATACAGTAAACATGAAAAGTGAAAAAGCAACACCAGTCAGATGTATTATTATTTATTTTTTTCAACCATGTTTCTTTTATTGCGGGTATAATAAAAAATAAAGTACAGCCAAAGGTTGCCAGATACAGGAAACATGAAAAGTGAAAAAGCAACACCAGTCAGATGTATATATATTTTTTTTCAACCATGTTTCTTTTATTGCGGGTATAATAAAAAATAAAGTACAGCCAAAGGTTGCCAGATACAGGAAACATGAAAAGTGAAAAAGCAACACCAGTCAGATGTTTCACAAGGAAAGAAAACTGACGAAAGTGTTTATTCACACTCATCAAAACCAAGACAAAGTCAGAACACAAAATAGTAATTTCACAAAAAAAAGAAAAACAATCAGCCTACATCATGTCGTCTTTCTGGGTCCGCCACAAAATTTCGTCCACATCGCATGCGATATCCTCCAGTCCAAGGCACCGGGAAAATATCTCCTTGAATGCCGTATCCAGGCCTGACATGATGCCTGGTCAATATCTCCACATGCCTCCTCCATTGCCTGTAAAAGGGCTACCTGTTGATGAGGATGACGGTCGTACACTTTCCAGCGCCAGGCAGAGAAGAACTCCTCGATGGGATTTAAGAATGGAGAGTATGGAGGGAGGTTGAGTGCCATGAAGAATGGGTGTTCTGTAAACCAGTTGCGGACCAAAGCAGCCCTATGAAAACTAACATTGTCCCATATGATGACATATCGGGTATGCTCTGGTCTCTGAACAGTGAGCATGTCATTTAAGGTGTCCAGGAATGCAATAATGTGTGCAGTGTTGTATGGGCCTAAGGTTTTTTTGTTTTTTTTTTTTTTTATGTGTTTATTTTTTATTGTTAATTTTTTATTTTATTTTTTTCAACAATTTTTTTTTTAACCATGTTTCTTTTATTGCGAGTATAATTAAAAATAAAGTACAGCCAAAGGTTGCCAGATACATGAAAAGTGAAAAAGCAACACCAGTCAGATGTTTTTTTTTTTTTTTTCAACCATGTTTCTTTTATTGCGGGTATAATAAAAAATAAAGTACAGCCAAAGGTTGCCAGATACAGGAAACATGAAAAGTGAAAAAGCAACACCAGTCAGATGTATTTTATTTTTTTCAACCATGTTTCTTTTATTGTGGGTATAATAAAAAATAAAGTACAGCCAAAGATTGTCAGATACAGGAAACATTAAAAGTGAAAAAAGCAACACCAGTCAGATGTATTTTATTTTTTTTTCAACCATGTTTCTTTTATTGTGGGTATAATAAAAAAATAAAGATTACAGCCAAAGGTTGCCAGATACAGGAAACATGAAAAGTGAAAAAGCAACACCAGTCAGATGTATTTTTTTTTTTTCAACCATGTTTCTTTTTGATGCGGGTATAATAAAAAATAAAGTACAGCCAAAGGTTGCCAGATACAGGAAACATGAAAAGTGAAAATGCAACACCAGTCAGATGTATTTTTTTTATTTATTTTTTAAACCATGTTTCTTTTAACATTGCGGTTATAATAAAAATAAAGTACAGCCAAAGGTTGCCAGATACAGGAAACATGAAAAGTGAAAAAGCAAAACCAGTCAGATATATATATTTTTTTATTCAACCATGTTTCTTTTTATTGCGGGTATAATACAAAATAAAGTACAGCCAAAGGTTGCCAGATACAGTAAACATGAAAAGTGAAAAAGCAACACCAGTCAGATGTATTATTATTTATTTTTTTCAACCATGTTTCTTTTATTGCGGGTATAATAAAAAATAAAGTACAGCCAAAGGTTGCAGATACAGGAAACATGAAAAGTGAAAAAGCAACACCAGTCAGATGTATTATTATTTATTTTTTTCAACCATGTTTCTTTTATTGCGGGTATAATAAAAAATAAAGTACAGCCAAAGGTTCCAGATACAGGAAACATGAAAATTGAAAAAGCAACACCAGTCAGATGTATTTTTTTTTTTCAACCATGTTTCTTTTATTGCGGGTATAATAAAAAATAAAGTACAGCCAAAGGTTGCCAGATACAGGAAACATGAAAAGTGAAAAAGCAACACCAGTCAGATGTATTTAATTTTTTTTCAACCATGTTTCTTTTATTGTGGGTATAATAAAAAATAAAGTACAGCCAAAGATTTTCAGATACAGGAAACATGAAAAGTGAAAAAGCAACACCAGTCAGATGTATTATTATTTATTTTTTTCAACCATGTTTCTTTTATTGCGGGTATAATAAAAAATAAAGTACAGCCAAAGGTTGCCAGATACAGGAAACATGAAAAGTGAAAAAGCAACACCAGTCAGATGTATTTTTTTTTTTTTCAACCATGTTTCTTTTATTGCGGGTATAATAAAAAATAAAGTACAGCCAAAGGTTGCCAGATACAGGAAACATGAAAAGTGAAAAAGCAACACCAGTCAGATGTATTATTATTTATTTTTTTTCAACCATGTTTCTTTTATTGCGGGTATAATAAAAAATAAAGTACAGCCAAAGGTTGCCAGATACAGGGAAACATGAAAAGTGAAAAAGCAACACCAGTCGATGTATTTTTTTTTTTTCAACCATGTTTCTTTTATTGCGGGTATAATAAAAAATAAAGTACAGCCAAAGGTTGCCAGATACAGGAAACATGAAAAGTGAAAAAGCAACACCAGTCAGATGTATTTAATTTTTTTTCAACCATGTTTCTTTTATTGTGGGTATAATAAAAAATAAAGTACAGCCAAAGATTGTCAGATACAGGAAACATGAAAAGTGAAAAAGCAACACCAGTCAGATGTATTATTATTTATTTTTTTCAACAATGTTTCTTTTATTGCGGGTATAATAAAAAATAAAGTACAGCCAAAGGTTGCCAGATACAGGAAACATGAAAAGTGAAAAAGCAACACCAGTCAGATGTATTTTTTATTTTTTTTTTCAACCATGTTTCTTTTATTGCGGGTATAATAAAAAAAAAGTACAGCCAAAGGTTGCCAGATTAAAGGAAACATGAAAAGTGAAAAGCAACACCAGTCAGATGTATTTTATTTTTTTTCAACCATGTTTCTTTTATTGCGGGTATAATAAAAAATAAAGTACAGCCAAAGGTTGCCAGATACAGGAAACATGAAAAGTGAAAAAGCAACACCAGTCAGATGTATTATTATTTATTTTTTTCAACCATGTTTCTTTTATTGCGGGTATAATAAAAAATCAAGTACAGCCAAAGGTTGCCAGATACAGGAAACATGAAAAGTGAAAAAGCAACACCAGTCAGATGTATATATATATTTTTTTTCAACCATGTTTCTTTTATTGCGGGTATAATTAAAAATAAAGTACAGCCAAAGGTTGCCAGATACAGGAAACATGAAAAGTGAAAAAGCAACACCAGTCAGATGTTTCACAAGGAAAGAAAACTGACGAAAGTGTTTATTCACACTCATCAAAACCAAGACAAAGTCAGAACACAAAATAGTAATTTCACAAAAAAAAGAAAAACAATCAGCCTACATCATGTCGTCTTTCTGGGTCCGGCCACAAAATTTCGTCCACATCGCATGCGATATCCTCCAGTCCAAGGCACGGGGAAAATATCTCCTTGAATGCCGTATCCAGGCCTGACATGATGCCTGGTCAATATCTCCACATGCCTCCTCCATTGCCTGTAAAAGGGCTACCTGTTGATGAGGATGACGGTCGTACACTTTCCAGCGCCAGGCAGAGAAGAACTCCTCGATGGGATTTAAGAATGGAGAGTATGGAGGGAGGTTGAGTGCCATGAAGAATGGGTGTTCTGTAAACCAGTTGCGGACCAAAGCAGCCCTATGGAAACTAACATTGTCCCATATGATGACATATCGGGTATGCTCTGGTATCTGAACAGTGAGCATGTCATGTAAGGTGTCCAGGAATGCAATAATGTGTGCAGTGTTGTATGGGCCTAAGGTTTTTTTTTGTTTGTTTGTTTTTTGTATGTGTTACTTTTTTATAGTTAATTTTTTATTTTTTTATTTTCAAAAAAAATAAATTTTTAACCATCTTTCTTTTATTGCGGGTATAATTAAAAATAAAGTACAGCCAAAGGTTGCCAGATACAGGAAACATGAAAAGTGAAAAAGCAACACCAGTCAGATGTTTCACAAGGAAAGAAAACTGCCGAAAGTGTTTATTCACACTCATCAAAACCAAGACAAAGTCAGAACACAAAATAGTAATTTCACAAAAAAAAGAAAAACAATCAGCCTACATCATGTCGTCTTTCTGGGTCCGGCCACAAAATTTCGTCCACATCGCATCGATATCCTCCAGTCCAAGGCACCGGGAAAATATCTCCTTGAATGCCGTATCCAGGCCTGACATGATGCCTGGTCAATATCTCCACATGCCTCCTCCATTGCCTGTAAAAGGGCTACCTGTTGATGAGGATGACGGTCGTACACTTTCCAGCGCCAGGCAGAGAAGAACTCCTCGATGGGATTTAAGAATGGAGAGTATGGAGGGAGGTTGAGTGCCATGAAGAATGGGTGTTCTGTAAACCAGTTGCGGACCAAAGCAGCCCTATGGAAACTAACATTGTCCCATATGATGACATATCGGGTATGCTCTGGTCTCTGAACAGTGAGCATGTCATGTAAGGTGTCCAGGAATGCAATAATGTGTGCAGTGTTGTATGGGCCTAAGGTTTTTTTTTTTTTTTTTATTTGTTAATTTTTATTGTTAATCTTTTATTTTATTTTTTCAACAATATTTTTTTTTAACCATGTTTCTTTTATTGCGGGTATAATTAAAAATAAAGTACAGCCAAAGGTTGCCAGATACATGAAAAGTGAAAAAGCAACACCAGTCAGATGTTTTTTTTTTTTTTTTTCAACCATGTTTCTTTTATTGCGGGTATAATAAAAAATAAAGTACAGCCAAAGGTTGCCAGATACAGGAAACATGAAAAGTGAAAAAGCAACACCAGTCAGATGTTTCACAAGGAAAGAAACTGACGAAAGTGTTTATTCACACTCATCAAAACCAAGACAAAGTCAGAACACAAAATAGTAATTTCACAAAAAAAAGAAAAAACAATCAGCCTACATCATGTCGTCTTTCTGGGTCCGGCCACAAAATTTCGTCCCACATCGCATGCGATATCCCTCCAGTCCAAGGCACCGGGGAAAATATCTCCTTGAATGCCGTATCCAGGCCTGACATGATGCCTGGTCAATATCTCCACATGCCTCCTCCATTGCCTGTAAAAGGGCTACCTGTTGATGAGGATGACGGTCGTACACTTTCCAGCGCCAGGCAGAGAAGAACTCCTCGATGGGATTTAAGAATGGAGAGTATGGAGGGAGGTTGAGTGCCATGAAGAATGGGTGTTCTGTAAACCAGTTACGGACCAAAGCAGCCCTATGGAAACTAACATTGTCCCATATGATGACATATCGGGTATGCTCTGGTCTCTGAACAGTGAGCATGTCATGTAAGGTGTCCAGGAATGCAATAATGTGTGCAGTGTTGTATGGGCCTAAGGTTTTTTTTTTTTTTTTTATGTGTTAATTTTTTATTGTTAATCTTTTATTTTATTTTTTTCAACAATATTTTTTTTTTAACCATGTTTCTTTTATTGCGGGTATAATTAAAAATAAAGTACAGCCAAAGGTTGCCAGATACATGAAAAGTGAAAAAGCAACACCAGTCAGATGTTTTTTTTGTTTTTTTCAACCATGTTTCTTTTTATTGCGGGTATAATAAAAAATAAAAGTACAGCCAAAGGTTGCCAGATACAGGAAACATGAAAAGTGAAAAAGCAACACCAGTCAGATGTTTCACAAGGAAAGAAAACTGACGAAAGTGTTTATTCACACTCATCAAAACCAAGACAAAGTCAGAACACAAAATAGTAATTTCACAAAAAAAAGAAAAACAATCAGCCTACATCATGTCGTCTTTCTGGGTCCGCCACAAAATTTCGGTCCACATCGCATGCGATATCCTCCAGTCCAAGGCACCGGGAAAATATCTCCTTGAATGCCGTATCCAGGCCTGACATGATGCCTGGTCAATATCTCCACATGCCTCCTCCATTGCCTGTAAAAGGGCTACCTGTTGATGAGGATGACGGTCGTACACTTTCCAGCGCCAGGCAGAGAAGAACTCCTCGATGGGATTTAAGAATGGAGAGTATGGAGGGAGGTTGAGTGCCATGAAGAATGGGTGTTCTGTAAACCAGTTGCGGACCAAAGCAGCCCTATGGAAACTAACATTGTCCCATATGATGACATATCGGGTATGCTCTGGTCTCTGAACAGTGAGCATGTCATGTAAGGTGTCCAGGAATGCAATAATGTGTGCAGTGTTGTATGGGCCTAAGGTTTTTATTTTTTTTATTTGTTAATTTTTTATTGTTAATTTTTTATTATTTTTTTCAACAATTTTTTTTTTTAACCATGTTTCTTTTATTGCGGGTATAATTAAAAATAAAGTACAGCCAAATGTTGCCAGATACATGAAAAGTGAAAAAGCAACACCAGTCAGATGTTTTTTTGTTTTTTTTCAACCATGTTTCTTTTATTGCGGGTATAATAAAAAATAAAGTACAGCCAAAGGTTGCCAGATACAGGAAACATGAAAAGTGAAAAAGCAAAACCAGTCAGATGTATTTTTTATTTTTTTTCAACCATGTTTCTTTTATTGCGGGTATAATAAAAAATAAAGTACAGCCAAAGGTTGCAGATACAGGAAACATGAAAAGTGAAAAAGCAACACCAGTCAGATGTATTTTATTTTTTTCAACCATGTTTCTTTTATTGCGGGTATAATAAAAAATAAAGTACAGCCAAAGGTTGCCAGATACAGGAAACATGAAAAGTGAAAAAGCAACACCAGTCAGATGTATTTTTTATTTTTTTTTAAACCATGTTTCTTTTATTGCGGGTATTATAAAAAATAAAGTACAGCCAAAGGTTGCCAGATACAGGAAACATGAAAAGTGAAAAAGCAACACCAGTCAGATGTATATATATTTTTTTTCAACCATGTTTATTTTATTACGGGTATAATAAAAAATAAAGTACAGCCAAAGGTTGCCAGATACAGGAAACATGAAAAGTGAAAAAGCAACACCAGTCAGATGTATTATTATTATTTTTTTCAACCATGTTTCTTTTATTGCGGGTATAATAAAAAATCAAGTACAGCCAAAGGTTGCCAGATACAGGAAACATGAAAAGTGAAAAAGCAACACCAGTCAGATGTTTCACAAGGAAAGAAAACTGACGAAAGTGTTTATTCACACTCATCAAAACCAAGACAAAGTCAGAACACAAAATAGTAATTTCACAAAAAAAGAAAAACAATCAGCCTACATCATGTCGTCTTTCTGGGTCCGGCCACAAAATTTCGTCCACATCGCATGCGATATCCCTCCAGTCAAGGCACCGGGAAAATATCTCCTTGAATGCCGTATCCAGGCCTGACATGATGCCTGGTCAATATCTCCACATGCCTCCTCCATTGCCTGTAAAAAGGGCTACCTGTTGATGAGGATGACGGTCGTACACTTTCCAGCGCCAGGCAGAGAAGAACTCCTCGATGGGATTTAAGAATGGAGAGTATGGAGGAGGTTGAGTGCCATGAAGAATGGGTGTTCTGTAAACCAGTTGCGGACCAAAGCAGCCCTATGAAACTAACATTGTCCCATATGATGACATATCGGGTATGCTCTGGTCTCTGAACAGTGAGCATGTCATGTAAGGTGTCCAGGAATGCAATAATGTGTGCAGTGTTGTATGGGCCTAAGGTTTTTTTTTGTTTTTTTGTTTTATGTGTTAATTTTTTATTGTTAATTTTTTATTATTTTTTTTTCAACAAATTTTTTTTTTTTACCATGTTTCTTTTATTGCGGGTATAATTAAAAATAAAGTACAGCCAAATGTTGCCAGATACATGAAAAGTGAAAAAGCAACACCAGTCAGATGTTTTTTTTTGTTTTTTTTTGTCAACCATGTTTCTTTTATTGCGGGTATAATAAAAAATAAAGTACAGCCAAAGGTTGCCAGATACAGGAAACATGAAAAGTGAAAAAGCAACACCAGTCAGATGTTTCACAAGGAAAGAAAACTGACGAAAGTGTTTATTCACACTCATCAAAACCAAGACAAAGTCAGAACACAAAATAGTAATTTCACAAAAAAAGAAAAACAATCAGCCTACATCATGTCGTCTTTCTGGGTCCGGCCACAAAATTTCGTCCACATCGCATGCGATATCCTCCAGTCCAAGGCACCGGGAAAATATCTCCTTGAATGCCGTATCCAGGCCTGACATGATGCCTGGTCAATATCTCCACATGCCTCCTCCATTGCCTGTAAAAGGGCTACCTGTTGATGAGGATGACGGTCGTACACTTTCCAGCGCCAGGCAGAGAAGAACTCCTCGATGGGATTTAAGAATGGAGAGTATGGAGGGAGGTTGAGTGCCATGAAGAATGGGTGTTCTGTAAACCAGTTGCGGACCAAAGCAGCCCTATGGGAAACTAACATTGTCCCATATGATGACATACTCGGGTATGCTCTGGTCTCTGAACAGTGAGCATGTCATGTGGGGTGTCCAGGAATGCAATAATGTGTGCAGTGTTGTATGGGCCTAAGGTTTTTTTTTTTTTTTATGTGTTAATTTTTATTGTTAATTTTTTATTATTTTTTTTTCAACAAATTTTTTTTTTAACCATGTTTCTTTTATTGGGTATAATTAAAAATAAAGTACAGCCAAATGTTGCCAGATACATGAAAAGTGAAAAAGCAACACCAGTCAGATGTTTTTTTTTTTTTTCAACCATGTTTCTTTTATTGCGGGTATAATAAAAATAAAGTACAGCCAAAGGTTGCCAGATACAGGAAACATGAAAAGTGAAAAGCAACACCAGTCAGATGTATTTTTTTATTTTTTTTTCAACCATGTTTCTTTTATTGCGGGTATAATAAAAATAAAGTACAGCCAAAGGTTGCCAGATACAGGAAACATGAAAAGTGAAAAAGCAACACCAGTCAGATGTATTTTATTTTTTTTTCAACCATGTTTCTTTTATTGTGGGTATAATAAAAAATAAAGTACAGCCAAAGATTGTCAGATACAGGAAACATTAAAGTGAAAAAGCAACACCAGTCAGATGTATTTTTTTTTTTTTCAACCATGTTTCTTTTAATGCGGGTATAATAAAAAATAAAGTACAGCCAAAGGTTGCCAGATACAGGAAACATGAAAAGTGAAAAAGCAACACCAGTCAGATGTATTTTTTTATTTTTTTTTAAACCATGTTTCTTTTATTGCGGGTATTATAAAAAATAAAGTACAGCCAAAGGTTGCCAGATACAGGAAACATGAAAAGTGAAAAAGCAACACCAGTCAGATGTATTATTATTTATTTTTTTCAACCATGTTTCTTTTATTGCGGGTATAATGAAAAATAAAGTACAGCCAAAGGTTGCCAGATACAGGAAACATGAAAAGTGAAAAAGCAACACCAGTCAGATGTATTATTATTTATTTTTTCAACCATGTTTCTTTTATTACGGTATAATGAAAAATAAAGTACAGCCAAAGGTTGCCAGATACAGGAAACATGAAAAGTGAAAAAGCAACACCAGTCAGATGTATTATTATTATTTTTTTTCAACCATGTTTCTTTTATTGCGGTATAATAAAAATAAAGTACAGCCAAAGGTTACCAGATACAGGAAACATGAAAAGTGAAAAAGCAACACCAGTCAGATGTATTTTTTTTATTTTTTTTAAACCATGTTTCTTTTATTGCGGGTATTATAAAAAATAAAGTACAGCCAAAGGTTGCCAGATACAGGAAACATGAAAAGTGAAAAAGCAACACCAGTCAGATGTATATATATTTTTTTCAACCATGTTTATTTTATTATGGGTATAATAAAAAATAAAGTACAGCCAAAGGTTGCCAGATACAGGAAACATGAAAAGTGAAAAAGCAACACCAGTCAGATGTATTATTATTTATTTTTTTTCAACCATGTTTCTTTTATTGCGGGTATAATGAAAAATAAAGTACAGCCAAAGGTTGCCAGATACAGGAAACATGAAAGTGAAAAAGCAACACCAGTCAGATGTATTATTATTTTTTTTTTCAACCATGTTTCTTTTATTGCGGGTATAATAAAAATAAAGTACAGCCAAAGGTTGCCAGATACAGGAAACATGAAAAGTGAAAAAGCAACACCAGTCAGATGTATTTTTTTTTTTTTCAACCATGTTTCTTTTATTGCGGGTATAATAAAAAATCAAGTACAGCCAAAGGTTGCCAGATACAGGAAACATGAAAAGTGAAAAAGCAACACCAGTCAGATGTATATATATATTTTTTCAACCATGTTTCTTTTATTGCGGGTATAATAAAAAATAATGTACAGCCAAAGGTTGCCAGATACAGGAAACATGAAAAGTGAAAAAGCAACACCAGTCAGATGTATTTTTGTAATTTTTTAAAACCATGTTTCTTTTATTGCGGGTATTATAAAAAATAAAGTACAGCCAAAGGTTGCCAGATACAGGAAACATGAAAAGTGAAAAAGCAACACCAGTCAGATGTATATATATTTTTTTTCAACCATGTTTCTTTTATTGCGGGTATAATAAAAAATAAAGTACAGCCAAAGGTTGCCAGATACAGGAAACATGAAAAGTGAAAAAGCAACACCAGTCAGATGTATTATTATTTATTTGTTTCAACCATGTTTCTTTTATTGCAGGGTATAATAAAAAATAAAGTACAGCCAAAGGTTGCCAGATACAGGAAACATGAAAAGTGAAAAAGCAACACCAGTCAGATGTATTTTTTTATTTTATTTTTCAACCATGTTTCTTTTATTGCGGGTATAATAAAAAATAACGTACAGCCAAAGGTTGCCAGATACAGGAAACATGAAAAGTGAAAAAGCAACACCAGTCAGATGTATTTTTTATTATTTTTTTCAACCATGTTTCTTTTATTGCGGGTATAATAAAAAATCAAGTACAGCCAAAGGTTGCCAGATACAGGAAACATGAAAAGTGAAAAAGCAACACCTTCAGATGTATTTTTTTTTTTTCAACCATGTTTCTTTTATTGCGGGTATAATAAAAAATCAAGTACAGCCAAAGGTTGCCAGATACAGGAAACATGAAAAGTGAAAAAGCAACACCAGTCAGATGTATTTTTTTTTTTTTCAACCATGTTTCTTTTATTGCGGGTATAATTAAAAATAAAGTACAGCCAAAGGTTGCCAGATACAGGAAACATGAAAAGTGAAAAAGCAACACCAGTCAGATGTTTCACAAGGAAAGAAAACTGACGAAAGTGTTTATTCACACTCATCAAAACCAAGACAAAGTCAGAACACAAAATAGTAATTTCACAAAAAAAGAAAAACAATCAGCCTACATCATGTCGTCTTTCTGGGTCCGGCCACAAAATTTCGTCCACATCGCATGCGATATCCTCCAGTCCAAGGCACCGGGAAAATATCTCCTTGAATGCCGTATCCAGGCCTGACATGATGCCTGGTCAATATCTCCACATGCCTCCTCCATTGCCTGTAAAAGGGCTACCTGTTGATGAGGATGACGGTCGTACACTTTCCAGCGCCAGGCAGAGAAGAACTCCTCGATGGGATTTAAGAATGGAGAGTATGGAGGGAGGTTGAGTGCCATGAAGAATGGGTGTTCTGTAAACCAGTTGCGGACCAAAGCAGCCCTATGGAAACTAACATTGTCCCATATGATGACATATCGGGTATGCTCTGGTCTCTGAACAGTGAGCATGTCATGTAAGGTGTCCAGGAATGCAATAATGTGTGCAGTGTTGTATGGGCCTAAGGTTTTTTTTTTTTTTTTTTTTTTTATGTGTTAATTTTTTATTGTAAATTTTTATTTTATTTTTTTTTAACAATTTTTTTTTTTTTAACCATGTTTCTTTTATTGCGGGTATAATTAAAAATAAAGTACAGCCAAAGGTTGCCAGATACAGGAAACATGAAAAGTGAAAAAGCAACACCAGTCAGATGTATTATTATTTTTTTTTTCAACCATGTTTCTTTTATTGCGGGTATAATAAAAAATAAAGTACAGCCAAAGGTTGCCAGACACAGGAAACATGAAAAGTGAAAAAGCAAAACCAGTCAGATGTATATATTTTTTTTTCAACCATGTTTCTTTTATTGTGGGTATAATAAAAAATAAAGTACAGCCAAAGATTGTCAGATACAGGAAACATTAAAAGTGAAAAAGCAACACCAGTCAGATGTATTTTTTTTTTTTTCAACCATGTTTCTTTTATTGCGGGTATAATAAAAAATAAAGTACAGCCAAAGGTTGCCAGATACAGGAAACATGAAAAGTGAAAAAGCAACACCAGTCAGATGTATTTTTTTAATTTTTTTAAAACCATGTTTCTTTTATTGCGGGTATTATAAAAAATAAAGTACAGCCAAAGGTTGCCAGATACAGGAAACATGAAAAGTGAAAAAGCAACACCAGTCAGATGTATATATTTTTTTTTTCAACCATGTTTCTTTTATTGCGGGTATAATAAAAAATAAAGTACAGCCAAAGGTTGCCA
Organism: Coregonus clupeaformis; assembly: GCF_020615455.1. NCBI lineage: Eukaryota > Metazoa > Chordata > Actinopteri > Salmoniformes > Salmonidae > Coregonus > Coregonus clupeaformis. Next base: position 27,309,164 of record NC_059196.1, on the reverse strand, counting down.
GATACAGGAAACATGAAAAGTGAAAAAGCAACACCAGTCAGATGTATTATTATTTATTTGTTTCAACCATGTTTCTTTTATTGCAGGTATAATAAAAAATAAAGTACAGCCAAAGGTTGCCAGATACAGGAAACATGAAAAGTGAAAAAGCAACACCAGTCAGATGTATTTTTTATTTTATTTTTCAACCATGTTTCTTTTATTGCGGGTATAATAAAAAATAAAGTACAGCCAAAGGTTGCCAGATACAGGAACAGGGACGGCCTGTTCAATAGGGCGATATGGGCGACGCACTGCCAAACGGGAAAAGGAAGGGATTTTTTTTCTAATCAATTATATCACGGCAACAGTAGTTATCAGTGTTGTAATCTATACGTCTGATCTGCCACAGTGCCACACTGCCACTAAATGTCGAATCAGGCTAAAGTCGTGCTTCAAATGGCTCCACCCCCTTTTGGGGCGATTTCAGTCAGATTGAAAATCGCCCAGAACTTCTGTCATAGACTCCCATGTAAAATCTATTTTTTCAAATTTCAGAGCCTTCAATACAATCTCAATGGGTGTCTGTGGGCTTGCACTTACGCGCTTTCGTCACATGAACGTAACTAAGAAAAGAGAGGGTAGCAGCGTCAATCAATTCACTACTACTATCAACATGGCTAGGCTTCAGTGCAACTCGGTTGTGTCTTTCAAAGAATTTCCTTTTTGTCGGCGAACAAATGAAGATAAATTGGCAACGAAACAATTAGGACCTCCCAGACCAAATTTAATAATTCAACAGGTTTCTACTAAAGGGGGGAAGTCCTACACCCGAGGATTTTCCAAAAATTGGTATGAACGAAAAACCTGGCTAGCAGGCTGCGATGTAGCTAATGCAGTTTTCTGCTACCCCTGCTTACTCATTCACCCTGAAGGCGGCACGGCAGACAGCACCGCTTGGACAGCGACTGGTGTAACCGACATGCACCATCTTTCAGAAAAGATTAAGAAACATGAGCTGTCAAAGACCCACATGGATAGCTGTTTGAGAATTTCTGCTTTGGGAGAGTGAATATTGCCACTCAACTGGATGAGGGATACAGGCTAGCTGTCCGCCGCCACAACGATGAGGTTAGCAAGAACCGCCATATCCTCAGCCGGCTAATCCAGTGTGTGAAGTTTTGCGGCGATGTTTGAGTTAGCTTTGCGAGGCAAAGATGAAACTGAGGGCTCCACCAACCCTGGTATTTTTCTTGGACTTGTCAACTTTGTGGCACAATTAGATGAGGTGTTTGATGACCATCTTAAAAATGCTAAAGTTTTCAAGGGCACATCAAAGACCATTCAAAACGAGCTACTGGAGTGTATGCTAGCGGTCACGAGGGAACATATTGTGGAGGAGGTGAAGTCTGCGAACTTCGTAGCTATCCAAGCTGACGAGACCACGGACGTTTCTACACAGACACAGTTGGTGCTTGTGCTGAGGTACATAGATAGCAAGCACAAAGTGCAGGAGCGATTTTTGAGTTCCTTCCCATCTCGGAATCAACCTCAGTCTCAATCGCCAGTGTACTTTTGGAGAGACTGAACGGTCTTTTTGCCGATGACGAGAAAGTCAAACTCATTGCGCAAGCTTACGATGGAGCCAGTGTGATGAGGGGAGAGAAGGCTGGTGTGCAGAAAAAGGTGCGTGAGCATTTCAAGAATGCCCATTACGTGCATTGCTATGCGCATGAGCTGAATTTGATCATGCAGCAAGCTACTTCTCGCATCAAAAAAGTGAACATTTTCTTTTCCGATCTGAGCGGGATTACAACTTTTTTTTCCCGGTCACCCAAACGCACCAGCATTCTTGACCAGACTGTTGCACGAAGACTGCCCAGACCTTCATCCACACGGTGGAACTTCAACAGCAGAGTCGTGAACACTGTCTACGAGAATCGAGACGACCTAATAGAATGTTTTGAAGCCATCCGGACGGGTTCATTGGGTTCATTTGACCAGGGCACAGTGAGAGAGGCATCTGGCTACGTGAGGATGCTGCATGATGAAGATTTTATTTTTTTCCTGCGGCTTTTTCACAAAATCATGCCCCACGTCGACATTCTGTACCAGAAGCTACAGAAGAAGGACATCGATGCTGTCTTTATCAAAAGTGCCCTCGACAGCTTCACAAGCAGTGTGCAGGCCATAAGGTAAGATTAAACAATATCATTCGATCTTTCTCAAAGCAGAGCTTTATTTGAAAATGTATGCATGAAAGGAGACTGCATTTGTGTTTGAAATTACATTATTCTCATTATATATGGCCAGTGGTGTAATCTATTTTATTTTATATACTATGTGTACTGTGCAGTGGTGCTCATAAGTGTTGAACACATTCTAAAGTTGACTAAAAAGAGGAATAAAAAAATAAAAAAATAATCTTTTGGAAATTTATCTTAATGACTTAATTAAAAAAGTTGGAAAATCCAACCTTTATGGACACCAATTTTCTTTTCTTTTTATTCCTCTTTTTAGTCAACTTTAGCATGGGATCATAAGCTTATGAGCACCACTGTATACTGTGCTGAACATCCAGGCTATGTGAGACACAAAGGCTAACTTAAACACTAAAGACTTTATGCATCCCTGCCCATTTTAAGTGGAACTGAAGTATTTGTACTATACATCATGGATACATTGCATATACCTGTGCATCACATAGACAACAATACTGTACAAAGCCAACAAACACATTGGTCTGTTTGCCTTCAGGGACTCCTCTCAACAGCAGCTGCAAGAAGCAACAGGAGCCAAAAGACCCAGAACAGCTTTGAGAGAAGAGGAGAAGCAGAGGCTGTCTGAAGAGGTCTGCAACACCATCCTGGATCACATCAAAGAAAGGTTCTCTTTCTCTGGCCACCTTGTGAGTGCTACCTTACTGCAAGCAGACATGTTTGAAAAGGTACTGCCATTCATTTCCTGATGAGGCTCTGAATGCCACTGTGAATGCATACCCCATGCTGAGCAAGGCAAAGCTCAAGACAGAACTATCTCTGATCTATGAGAATCCTGAATTCAAGGGAGGCTGTGGTGCACTGGCACTGTACCAGGTTCTCATGAGCTACAACCTCCAGGAGACGTTCTCTGAGACTGTGACTCTGTTGAACATCCTCATAACTACTCCCATGACAACAGCTGAAGCTGAGAGATGTTTCTCAACTTTGACACGAGTTAAGACATTCCTGCGAAATTCAATGGGCCAGGAACGTCTGAATGCACTGGCCATGCTTTCCATGGAGAGGGAACTAGTCCTCAGCATGCCTGATTTCAATGAGAAAGTCATTGAACGCTTTGCTGTATTGAAACAGAGAAGAGAACAGTTTCAGTACAAGTAATGTAGCCTCTCTCTCTCTTTGTCCCTCCCTCCCTGTCTCTTTAACACACACACGCCCAAATCAGTTCACAGTTGATGTTGTTTAAAATAGTTATTTTTCATTTAAAAAAAAGTAAAACAAAAAAAATATCTGTTCATGTTCATTTTTACAAATCTATACAATTGGCCAGAATATGGTTGTTCATATTTACAAATCTATACAATTGGCCAGAATATGGTTGTTCATTTTTACAAAGCCATACAGATAGCTGTGTTTACCTTTTCTAGAAATTACTTTCAAATTCTGTTTTCAAGCAAAATGTCTATCACTGTTCATTTTCACAAATCTATACAAGAGGGCAGAATATGGAAGTCTATAAAAATGTCTTATTACCAATAACTTGCATCAATGTTTTCAGTAGCCTCTATCAAAAGCTCCTGCTTGCTTGTTGTGAATTATGCTCAGGTGCACATATTTCCAATTCAACCATGAGGCAAAAAATGTGGTAAAAGCTCTTGTTGATCCTGCAATCTGAACAAATACCAAGATGCTGTATTTTCAGCTGATATTTCATTTGTTTATGGAAATGCATATTGTTTATGCAGTGTTGAGGAATGTGAAAGAACACCCTTGATTATTTTTACTGTGATAACTTATTTTGATTTTGTAAGCCAACACTTTTGAGATCAGTCAATAAATGCTTCTGGTATTGACTTATATGCTGCCCCTGTCTTCATGTTGTTGCTGGACATATCTTTTTAAAAATGTGTGTAGGTCACCTAAATCATCAGAAAAATTGCCCCCCCTGAGAATTTTTTCAGGAGCCGCCACTGTACAGGAAACATGAAAAGTGAAAAAGCAACACCAGTCAGATGTATTTTTTATTATTTTTTTCAACCATGTTTCTTTTATTGCGGGTATAATAAAAAATCAAGTACAGCCAAAGGTTGCCAGATACAGGAAACATGAAAAGTGAAAAAGCAACACCAGTCAGATGTATTTTATTTTTTTTTTCAACCATGTTTCTTTTATTGCGGGTATAATTAAAAATAAAGTACAGCCAAAGGTTGCCAGATACAGGAAACATGAAAAGTGAAAAAGCAACACCAGTCAGATGTATATATATATATTTTTTTCAACCATGTTTCTTTTATTGCGGGTATAATAAAAAATCAAGTACAGCCAAAGGTTGCCAGATACATGAAACATGAAAAGTGAAAAAGCAACACCAGTCAGATGTATTTTTTTATTTATTTTTTAAACCATGTTTCTTTTATTGCGGGTATAATAAAAAATAAAGTACAGCCAAAGGTTGCCAGATACAGGAAACATGAAAAGTGAAAAAGCAACACCAGTCAGATGTATATATATTTTTTTCAACCATGTTTCTTTTATTGCGGGTATAATAAAAAATAAAGTACAGCCAAAGGTTGCCAGATACAGGAAACATGAAAAGTGAAAAAGCAACACCAGTCAGATGTATTATTATTTATTTTTTTCAACCATGTTTCTTTTATTGCGGGTATAATAAAAAATAAAGTACAGCCAAAGGTTGCCAGATACAGGAAACATGAAAAGTGAAAAAGCAACACCAGTCAGATGTTTTTTTTTTTTTTTCAACCATGTTTCTTTTATTGCGGGTATAATTAAAAATAAAGTACAGCCAAAGGTTGCCAGATACAGGAAACATGAAAAGTGAAAAAGCAACACCAGTCAGATGTATTTTATTTTTTTTCAACCATGTTTCTTTTATTGTGGGTATAATAAAAAATAAAGTACAGCCAAAGATTGTCAGATACAGGAAACATTAAAAGTGAAAAAGCAACACCAGTCAGATGTATTTTTTTTTTTTTGTTCAACCATGTTTCTTTTATTGCGGGTATAATAAAAAATTAAGTACAGCCAAAGGTTGCCAGATACAGGAAACATGAAAAGTGAAAAAGCAACACCAGTCAGATGTATTTTTTTTTTTTTTTCAACCATGTTTCTTTTATTGCGGGTATAATAAAAAATAAAGTACAGCCAAAGGTTGCCAGATACAGGAAACATGAAAAGTGAAAAAGCAACACCAGTCAGATGTATTTTTATTTTTATTTTTTAAACCATGTTTCTTTTATTGCGGGTATAATAAAAAATTAAGTACAGCCAAAGGTTGCCAGATAAAGGAAACATGAAAAGTGAAAAAGCAACACCAGTCAGATGTATTTTTTTTTTTTTCAACCATGTTTCTTTTATTGCGGGTATAATAAAAAATAAAGTACAGCCAAAGGTTGCCAGATACAGGAAACATGAAAAGTGAAAAAGCAACACCAGTCAGATGTATTTTTTTATTATTTTTTCAACCATGTTTCTTTTTATTGCGGGTATAATAAAACATAAAGTACAGCCAAAGGTTGCCAGATACAGGAAACATGAAAAGTGAAAAAGCAACACCAGTCAGATGTATTATTATAATTTTTTTTCAACCATGTTTCTTTTATTGCGGGTATAATTAAAAATAAAGTACAGCCAAAGGTTGCCTGATACAGGAAACATGAAAAGTGAAAAAGCAACACCAGTCAGATGTATTTTTTTTTTTTTTTCAACCATGTTTCTTTTATTGCGGGTATAATTAAAAATAAAAGTACAGCCAAAGGTTGCCAGATACAGGAAACATGAAAAGTGAAAAAGCAACACCAGTCAGATGTTTCACAAGGAAAGAAAACTGACGAAAGTGTTTATTCACACTCATCAAAACCAAGACAAAGTCAGAACACAAAATAGTAATTTCACAAAAAAAAGAAAAACAATCAGCCTACATCATGTCGTCTTTCTGGGTCCGGCCACAAAATTTTGTCCACATCGCATGCGATATCCTCCAGTCCAAGGCACCGGGGAAAATATCTCATTGAATGCCGTATCCAGGCCTGACATGATGCCTGGTCAATATCTCCACATGCCTCCTCCATTGCCTGTAAAAGGGCTACCTGTTGATGAGGATGACGGTCGTACACTTTCCAGCGCCAGGCAGAGAAGAACTCCTCGATGGGATTTAAGAATGGAGAGTATGGAGGGAGGTTGAGTGCCATGAAGAATGGGTGTTCTGTAAACCAGTTGCGGACCAAAGCAGCCCTATGGAAACTAACATTGTCCCATATGATGACATATCGGGTATGCTCTGGTCTCTGAACAGTGAGCATGTCATGTAAGGTGTCCAGGAATGCAATAATGTGTGCAGTGTTGTATGGGCCTAAGGTTTTTTTGTATTTTTTTTTTTTTTGATGTGTTAATTTTTTATTGTTAATTTTTTATTTTATTTTTTTCAACAATTTTTTTTTATTTAACCATGTTTCTTTTATTGCGGGTATAATTAAAAATAAAGTACATCCAAAGGTTGCCAGATACATGAAAAGTGAAAAAGCAAAACCAGTCAGGTATATATATTTTTTTTTTCAACCATGTTTCTTTTATTGCGGGTATAATAAAAAATAAAGTACAGCCAAAGGTTGCCAGATACAGGAAACATGAAAAGTGAAAAAGCAACACCAGTCAGATGTATTTTATTTTTTTTTCAACCATGTTTCTTTTATTGTGGGTATAATAAAAAATAAAGTACAGCCAAAGATTGTCAGATACAGGAAACATTAAAAGTGAAAAAGCAACACCAGTCAGATGTATTTTTTTTTTTTGTTCAACCATGTTTCTTTTATTGCGGGTATAATAAAAAATAAAGTACAGCCAAAGGTTGCCAGATACAGGAAACATGAAAAGTGAAAAAGCAACACCAGTCAGATGTATTTTTATTTATTTTTTCAACCATGTTTCTTTTATTGCGGGTATAATAAAAAATAAAGTACAGCCAAAGGTTGCCAGATACAGGAAACATGAAAAGTGAAAAAGCAACACCAGTCAGATGTATTTTTTATTTATTTTTTCAACCATGTTTTTTTTATTGCGGGTATAATAAAAAATAAAGTACAGCCAAAGGTTGCCAGATACAGGAAACATGAAAAGTGAAAAAGCAACACCAGATGTATTTTTTTTTTTTTTTTTCAACCATGTTTCTTTTATTGCGGGTATAATAAAACATAAAGTACAGCCAAAGGTTGCCAGATACAGGAAACATGAAAAGTGAAAAAGCAACACCAGTCAGATGTTTTTTTTTTTTTTCAACCATGTTTCTTTTATTGCGGGTATAATAAAAAATAAAGTACAGCCAAAGGTTGCCAGATACAGGAAACATGAAAAGTGAAAAAGCAACACCAGTCAGATGTATTTTTATTTTTATTTTTTAAACCATGTTTCTTTTATTGCGGGTATAATAAAAAATTAAGTACAGCCAAAGGTTGCCAGATAAAGGAAACATGAAAAGTGAAAAAGCAACACCAGTCAGATGTTGTTTTTTTTTTTTCAACCATGTTTCTTTTATTGCGGGTATAATAAAAAATAAAGTACAGCCAAAGGTTGCCAGATACAGGAAACATGAAAAGTGAAAAAGCAACACCAGTCAGATGTATTTTTTTATTATTTTTTCAACCATGTTTCTTTTATTGCGGGTATAATAAAACATAAAGTACAGCCAAAGGTTGCCAGATACAGGAAACATGAAAAGTGAAAAAGCAACACCAGTCAGATGTATTATTATAATTTTTTTTCAACCATGTTTCTTTTATTGCGGGTATAATTAAAAATAAAGTACAGCCAAAGGTTGCCAGATACAGGAAACATGAAAAGTGAAAAAGCAACACCAGTCAGATGTATTTTTTTATTTTTTTAAACCATGTTTCTTTTATTGCGGGTATTATAAAAAATAAAGTACAGCCAAAGGTTGCCAGATACAGGAAACATGAAAAGTGAAAAAGCAACACCAGTCAGATGTATATATTTTTTTTCAACCATGTTTATTTTATTGCGGGTATAATAAAAAATAAAGTACAGCCAAAGGTTGCCAGATACAGGAAACATGAAAAGTGAAAAAGCAACACCAGTCAGATGTATTATTATTTTTTTTTCAACCATGTTTCTTTTATTGCGGGTATAATAAAAATCAAGTACAGCCAAAGGTTGCCAGATACAGGAAACATGAAAAGTGAAAAAGCAACACCAGTCAGATGTTTCACAAGGAAAGAAAACTGACGAAAGTGTTTATTCACACTCATCAAAACCAAGACAAAGTCAGAACACAAAATAGTAATTTCACAAAAAAAGAAAAAACAATCAGCCTACATCATGTCGTCTTTCTGGGTCCGGCCACAAAATTTCGTCCACATCGCATGCGATATCCTCCAGTCCAAGGCACCGGGGAAAATATCTCCTTGAATGCCGTATCCAGGCCTGACATGATGCCTGGTCAATATCTCCACATGCCTCCTCCATTGCCTGTAAAAGGGCTACCTGTTGATGAGGATGACGGTCGTACACTTTCCAGCGCCAGGCAGAGAAGAACTCCTCGATGGGATTTAAGAATGGAGAGTATGGAGGGAGGTTGAGTGCCATGAAGAATGGGTGTTCTGTAAACCAGTTGCGGACCAAAGCAGCCCTATGGAAACTAACATTGTCCCATATGATGACATATCGGGTATGCTCTGGTCTCTGAACAGTGAGCATGTCATGTAAGGTGTCCAGGAATGCAATAATGTGTGCAGTGTTGTATGGGCCTAAGGTTTTTTTGTATTTTTTTTTGTTTTATGTGTTAATTTTTATTGTTAATTTTTTATTTTATTTTTTTCAACAAATTTTTTTTTTAACCATGTTTCTTTTATTGCGGGTATAATTAAAAATAAAGTACAGCCAAATGTTGCCAGATACATGAAAAGTGAAAAAGCAACACCAGTCAGATGTTTTTTTTTTTTTTTTTTTCAACCATGTTTCTTTTATTGCGGGTATAATAAAAAATAAAGTACAGCCAAAGGTTGCCAGATACAGGAAACATGAAAAGTGAAAAAGCAACACCAGTCAGATGTATTTTTTTTTTTTTTCAACCATGTTTCTTTTATTGCGGGTATAATAAAAAATAAAGTACAGCCAAAGGTTGCCAGATACAGGAAACATGAAAAGTGAAAAAGCAACACCAGTCAGATGTATTTTATTTTTTTTCAACCATGTTTCTTTTATTGCGGGTATAATAAAAAATAAAGTACAGCCAAAGGTTGCCAGATACAGGAAACATGAAAAGTGAAAAAGCAACACCAGTCAGATGTATTTTTTTATTTTTTTTTAAACCATGTTTCTTTTATTGCGGGTATTATAAAAAATAAAGTACAGCCAAAGGTTGCCAGATACAGGAAACATGAAAAGTGAAAAAGCAACACCAGTCAGATGTATATATATTTTTTTTCAACCATGTTTATTTTATTGCGGGTATAATAAAAAATAAAGTACAGCCAAAGGTTGCCAGATACAGGAAACATGAAAAGTGAAAAAGCAACACCAGTCAGATGTATTATTATTTTTTTTTCAACCATGTTTCTTTTATTGCGGGTATAATAAAAAATCAAGTACAGCCAAAGGTTGCCAGATACAGGAAACATGAAAAGTGAAAAAGCAACACCAGTCAGATGTTTCACAAGGAAAGAAAACTGACGAAAGTGTTTATTCACACTCATCAAAACCAAGACAAAGTCAGAACACAAAATAGTAATTTCACAAAAAAAGAAAAACAATCAGCCTACATCATGTCGTCTTTCTGGGTCCGCCACAAAATTTCGTCCACATCGCATGCGATATCCTCCAGTCCAAGGCACCGGGGAAAATATCTCCTTGAATGCCGTATCCAGGCCTGACATGATGCCTGGTCAATATCTCCACATGCCTCCTCCATTGCCTGTAAAAGGGCTACCTGTTGATGAGGATGACGGTCGTACACTTTCCAGCGCCAGGCAGAGAAGAACTCCTCGATGGGATTTAAGAATGGAGAGTATGGAGGGAGGTTGAGTGCCATGAAGAATGGGTGTTCTGTAAACCAGTTATGCGACCAAAGCAGCCCTATGGAAACTAACATTGTCCCATATGATGACATATCGGGTATGCTCTGGTCTCTGAACAGTGAGCATGTCATGTAAGGTGTCCAGGAATGCAATAATGTGTGCAGTGTTGTATGGGCCTAAGGTTTTTTTTGTTTTTTTTTTGTTTTTTATGTGTTACTTTTTTATAGTTAATTTTTTATTTTTTTATTTTCAAAAAAAATAAATTTTTAACCATCTTTCTTTTATTGCGGGTATAATAAAAAATCAAGTACAGCCAAAGGTTGCCAGATACAGGAAACATGAAAAGTGAAAAAGCAACACCAGTCAGATGTTTCACAAGGAAAGAAAACTGACGAAAGTGTTTATTCACACTCATCAAAACCAAGACAAAGTCAGAACACAAAATAGTAATTTCACAAAAAAAGAAAAACAATCAGCCTACATCATGCTCGTCTTTCTGGGTCCGGCCACAAAATTTCGTCCACATCGCATGCGATATCCTCCAGTCCAAGGCACCGGGGAAAATATCTCCTTGAATGCCGTATCCAGGCCTGACATGATGCCTGGTCAATATCTCCACATGCCTCCTCCATTGCCTGTAAAAGGGCTACCTGTTGATGAGGATGACGGTCGTACACTTTCCAGCGCCAGGCAGAGAAGAACTCCTCGATGGGATTTAAGAATGGAGAGTATGGAGGGAGGTTGAGTGCCATGAAGAATGGGTGTTCTGTAAAACCAGTTGCGGACCAAAGCAGCCCTATGGAAACTAACATTGTCCCATATGATGACATATCGGGTATGCTCTGGTCTCTGAACAGTGAGCATGTCATGTAAGGTGTCCAGGAATGCAATAATGTGTGCAGTGTTGTATGGGCCTAAGGTTTTTTTTTTTTTTTTTTTTTTTATGTGTTAATTTTTTATTGTTAATCTTTTATTATTTTTTTTTCAACAATATTTTTTTTTTTAACCATGTTTCTTTTATTGCGGGTATAATTAAAAAATAAAGTACAGCCAAAGGTTGCCAGATACATGAAAAGTGAAAAAGCAACACCAGTCAGATGTATTTTTTTTTTTTTTTTCAACCATGTTTCTTTTATTGCGGGTATAATAAAAAATAAAGTACAGCCAAAGGTTGCCAGATACAGGAAACATGAAAAGTGAAAAAGCAACACCAGTCAGATGTTTCACAAGGAAAGAAAACTGACGAAAGTGTTTATTCACACTCATCAAAACCAAGACAAAGTCAGAACACAAAATAGTAATTTCACAAAAAAAAGAAAAACAATCAGCCTACATCATGTCGTCTTTCTGGGTCCGGCCACAAAATTTCGTCCACATCGCATGCGAGTATCCTCCAGTCCAAGGCACCGGGGAAAATATCTCCTTGAATGCCGTATCCAGGCCTGACATGATGCCTGGTCAATATCTCCACATGCCTCCTCCATTGCCTGTAAAAGGGCTACCTGTTGATGAGGATGACGGTCGTACACTTTCCAGCGCCAGGCAGAGAAGAACTCCTCGATGGGATTTAAGAATGGAGAGTATGGAGGGAGGTTGAGTGCCATGAAGAATGGGTGTTCTGTAAACCAGTTGCGGACCAAAGCAGCCCTATGGAAACTAACATTGTCCCATATGATGACATACTCGGGTATGCTCTGGTCTCTGAACAGTGAGCATGTCATGTAAGGTGTCCAGGAATGCAATAATGTGTGCAGTGTTGTATGGGCCTAAGGTTTTTTGTTTTTTTTTGTTTTTTATGTGTTACTTTTTTATAGTTAATTTTTATTTTTTATTTTCAAAAAAATAAATTTTTAACCATCTTTCTTTTATTGCGGGTATAATAAAAAATCAAGTACAGCCAAAGGTTGCCAGATACAGGAAACATGAAAAGTGAAAAAGCAACACCAGTCAGATGTTTCACAAGGAAAGAAAACTGACGAAAGTGTTTATTCACACTCATCAAAACCAAGACAAAGTCAGAACACAAAATAGTAATTTCACAAAAAAAAGAAAAACAATCAGCCTACATCATGTCGTCTTTCTGGGTCCGGCCACAAAATTTCGTCCACATCGCATGCGATATCCTCCAGTCCAAGGCACCGGGAAAATATCTCCTTGAATGCCGTATCCAGGCCTGACATGATGCCTGGTCAATATCTCCACATGCCTCCTCCATTGCCTGTAAAAGGGCTACCTGTTGATGAGGATGACGGTCGTACACTTTCCAGCGCCAGGCAGAGAAGAACTCCTCGATGGGATTTAAGAATGGAGAGTATGGAGGGAGGTTGAGTGCCATGAAGAATGGGTGTTCTGTAAACCAGTTGCGGACCAAAGCAGCCCTATGGAAACTAACATTGTCCCATATGATGACATATCGGGTATGCTCTGGTCTCTGAACAGTGAGCATGTCATGTAAGGTGTCCAGGAATGCAATAATGTGTGCAGTGTTGTATGGGCCTAAGGTTTTTTTTTTTTTTTTTTTTTTTATGTGTTAATTTTTTATTGTTAATCTTTTATTATTTTTTTTTCAACAATATTATTTTTTTTAACCATGTTTCTTTTATTGCGGGTATAATTAAAAATAAAGTACAGCCAAAGGTTGCCAGATACATGAAAAGTGAAAAAGCAACACCAGTCAGATGTATTTTTTATTTTTTTTTTCAACCATGTTTCTTTTATTGCGGGTATAATAAAAAATAAAGTACAGCCAAAGGTTGCCAGATACAGGAAACATGAAAAGTGAAAAAGCAACACCAGTCAGATGTTTCACAAGGAAAGAAAACTGACGAAAGTGTTTATTCACACTCATCAAAACCAAGACAAAGTCAGAACACAAAATAGTAATTTCACAAAAAAAAGAAAAACAATCAGCCTACATCATGTCGTCTTTCTGGGTCCGCCACAAAATTTCGTCCACATCGCATGCGATATCCTCCAGTCCAAGGCACCGGGGAAAATATCTCCTTGAATGCCGTATCCAGGCCTGACATGATGCCTGGTCAATATCTCCACATGCCTCCTCCATTGCCTGTAAAAGGGCTACCTGTTGATGAGGGATGACGGTCGTACACTTTCCAGCGCCAGGCAGAGAAGAACTCCTCGATGGGATTTAAGAATGGAGAGTATGGAGGGAGGTTGAGTGCCATGAAGAATGGGTGTTCTGTAAACCAGTTGCGGACCAAAGCAGCCCTATGGAAACTAACATTGTCCCATATGATGACATATCGGGTATGCTCTGGTCTCTGAACAGTGAGCATGTCATGTAAGGTGTCCAGGAATGCAATAATGTGTGCAGTGTTGTATGGGCCTAAGGTTTTTTTTTTTTTTTTTGTGTTAATTTTTTATTGTTAATTTTTTATTATTTTTTTTTCAACAAATTTTTTTTTTTTAACCATGTTTCTTTTATTGCGGGTATAATTAAAAATAAAGTACAGCCAAATGTTGCCAGATACATGAAAAGTGAAAAAGCAACACCAGTCAGATGTTTTTTTTTTTCAACCATGTTTCTTTTATTGCGGGTATAATAAAAAAATAAAGTACAGCCAAAGGTTGCCAGATACAGGAAACATGAAAAGTGAAAAAGCAACACCAGTCAGATGTATTTTTTTTTTTTTTTTCAACCATGTTTCTTTTATTGCGGGTATAATAAAAAATAAAGTACAGCCAAAGGTTGCCAGATACAGGAAACATGAAAAGTGAAAAAGCAACACCAGTCAGATGTATTTTATTTTTTTTCAACCATGTTTCTTTTATTGTGGGTATAATAAAAAATAAAGTACAGCCAAAGATTGTCAGATACAGGAAACATTAAAAGTGAAAAAGCAACACCAGTCAGATGTATTTTTTTTTTTTTCAACCATGTTTCTTTTAATGCGGGTATAATAAAAAATAAAGTACAGCCAAAGGTTGCCAGATACAGGAAACATGAAAAGTGAAAAAGCAACACCAGTCAGATGTATTTTTTTATTTTTTTAAAACCATGTTTCTTTTATTGCGGGTATTATAAAAAATAAAGTACAGCCAAAGGTTGCCAGATACAGGAAACATGAAAAGTGAAAAAGCAACACCAGTCAGATGTATTATTATTTATTTTTTTCAACCATGTTTCTTTTATTGCGGGTATAATGAAAAATAAAGTACAGCCAAAGGTTGCCAGATACAGGAAACATGAAAAGTGAAAAAGCAACACCAGTCAGATGTATTATTATTTATTTTTTTTCAACCATGTTTCTTTTATTGCGGGTATAATGAAAAATAAAGTACAGCCAAAGGTTGCCAGATACAGGAAACATGAAAAGTGAAAAAGCAACACCAGTCAGATGTATTATTATTATTTTTTTTCAACCATGTTTCTTTTATTGCGGGTATAATAAAAAATAAAGTACAGCCAAAGGTTGCCAGATACAGGAAACATGAAAAGTGAAAAAGCAACACCAGTCAGATGTATTTTTTTATTTTTTTTTAAACCATGTTTCTTTTATTGCGGGTATTATAAAAAATAAAGTACAGCCAAAGGTTGCCAGATACAGGAAACATGAAAAGTGAAAAAGCAACACCAGTCAGATGTATATATATTTTTTTTCAACCATGTTTATTTTATTAAGGGTATAATAAAAAATAAAGTACAGCCAAAGGTTGCCAGATACAGGAAACATGAAAAGTGAAAAAGCAACACCAGTCAGATGTATTATTATTTATTTTTTTCAACCATGTTTCTTTTATTGCGGGTATAATGAAAAAATAAAGTACAGCCAAAGGTTGCCAGATACAGGAAACATGAAAAGTGAAAAAGCAACACCAGTCAGATGTATTATTATTTATTTTTTTCAACCATGTTTCTTTTATTGCGGGTATAATAAAAAATAAAGTACAGCCAAAGGTTGCCAGATACAGGAAACATGAAAAGTGAAAAAGCAACACCAGTCAGATGTATTTTTTTTTTTTTTTCAACCATGTTTCTTTTATTGCGGGTATAATAAAAAATAAAGTACAGCCAAAGGTTGCCAGATACAGGAAACATGAAAAGTGAAAAAGCAACACCAGTCAGATGTATATATATTTTTTTTTTCAACCATGTTTCTTTTATTGCGGGTATAATAAAAAATAATGTACAGCCAAAGGTTGCCAGATACAGGAAACATGAAAAGTGAAAAAGCAACACCAGTCAGATGTATTTTTGTAATTTTTTTAAAACCATGTTTCTTTTATTGCGGGTATTATAAAAAATAAAGTACAGCCAAAGGTTGCCAGATACAGGAAACATGAAAAGTGAAAAAGCAACACCAGTCAGATGTATATATATTTTTTTTCAACCATGTTTCTTTTATTGCGGGTATAATAAAAAATAAAGTACAGCCAAAGGTTGCCAGATACAGGAAACATGAAAAGTGAAAAAGCAACACCAGTCAGATGTATTATTATTTATTTGTTTCAACCATGTTTCTTTTATTGCAGGTATAATAAAAAATAAAGTACAGCCAAAGGTTGCCAGATACAGGAAACATGAAAAGTGAAAAAGCAACACCAGTCAGATGTATTTTTTATTTTATTTTTCAACCATGTTTCTTTTATTGCGGGTATAATAAAAAATAAAGTACAGCCAAAGGTTGCCAGATACAGGAAACATGAAAAGTGAAAAAGCAACACCAGTCAGATGTATTTTTTATTATTTTTTTCAACCATGTTTCTTTTATTGCGGGTATAATTAAAAATCAAGTACAGCCAAAGGTTGCCAGATACAGGAAACATGAAAAGTGAAAAAGCAACACCAGTCAGATGTATTATTTTTTTTTTTTTCAACCATGTTTCTTTTATTGCGGGTATAATAAAAAATCAAGTACAGCCAAAGGTTGCCAGATACAGGAAACATGAAAAGTGAAAAAAGCAACACCAGTCAGATGTATTTTTTTTTTTTTCAACCATGTTTCTTTTATTGCGGGTATAATTAAAAATAAAGTACAGCCAAAGGTTGCCAGATACAGGAAACATGAAAAGTGAAAAAGCAACACCAGTCAGATGTTTCACAAGGAAAGAAAACTGACGAAAGTGTTTATTCACACTCATCAAAACCAAGACAAAGTCAGAACACAAAATAGTAATTTCACAAAAAAAGAAAAACAATCAGCCTACATCATGTCGTCTTTCTGGGTCCGGCCACAAAATTTCGTCCACATCGCATGCGATATCACTCCAGTCCAAGGCACCGGGGAAAATATCTCCTTGAATGCCGTATCCAGGCCTGACATGATGCCTGGTCAATATCTCCACATGCCTCCTCCATTGCCTGTAAAAGGGCTACCTGTTGATGAGGATGACGGTCGTACACTTTCCAGCGCCAGGCAGAGAAGAACTCCTCGGATGGGATTTAAGAATGGAGAGTATGGAGGAGGTTGAGTGCCATGAAGAATGGGTGTTCTGTAAACCAGTTGCGGACCAAGCAGCCCCTATGGAAACTAACATTGTCCCATATGATGACATATCGGGTATGCTCTGGTCTCTGAACAGTGAGCATGTCATGTAAGGTGTCCAGGAATGCAATAATGTGTGCAGTGTTGTATGGGCCTAAGGTTTTTTTGTTTTTTTTGTTTTTTTATGTGTTACTTTTTTATAGTTAATTTTTTATTTTTTTATTTTCAAAAAAATAAATTTTTAACCATCTTTCTTTTATTGCGGGTATAATTAAAAATAAAGTACAGCCAAAGGTTTCCAGATACAGGAAACATGAAAAGTGAAAAAGCAACACCAGTCAGATGTTTCACAAGGAAAGAAAACTGACGAAAGTGTTTATTCACACTCATCAAAACCAAGACAAAGTCAGAACACAAAATAGTAATTTCACAAAAAAGAAAAACAATCAGCCTACATCATGTCGTCTTTCTGGGTCCGGCCACAAAATTTCGTCCACATCGCATGCGATATCCTCCAGTCCAAGGCACCGGGAAAATATCTCCTTGAATGCCGTATCCAGGCCTGACATGATGCCTGGTCAATATCTCCACATGCCTCCTCCATTGCCTGTAAAAGGGCTACCTGTTGATGAGGATGACGGTCGACACTTTCCAGCGCCAGGCAGAGAAGAACTCCTCGATGGGATTTAAGAATGGAGAGTATGGAGGGAGGTTGAGTGCCATGAAGAATGGGTGTTCTGTAAACCAGTTGCGGACCAAAGCAGCCCTATGGAAACTAACATTGTCCCATATGATGACATATCGGGTATGCTCTGGTCTCTGAACAGTGAGCATGTCATGTAAGGTGTCCAGGAATGCAATAATGTGTGCAGTGTTGTATGGGCCTAAGGTTTTTTGTTTTTTTTGTTTTTTATGTGTTACTTTTTTATAGTTAATTTTTATTTTTTATTTTCAAAAAAAATAAATGTTTAACCATCTTTCTTTTATTGCGGGTATAATGAAAAATAAAGTACAGCCAAAGGTTGCCAGATACATGAAAAGTGAAAAAGCAACACCAGTCAGATGTATTTTTTTTTTTTTTCAACCATGTTTCTTTTATTGCGGGTATAATAAAAAATAAAGTACAGCCAAAGGTTGCCAGATACAGGAAACATGAAAAGTGAAAAAGCAACACCAGTCAGATGTTTCACAAGGAAAGAAAACTGACGAAAGTGTTTATTCACACTCATCAAAACCAAGACAAAGTGAGAACACAAAATAGTAATTTCACAAAAAAAAAGAAAAAACAATCAGCCTACATCATGTCGTCTTTCTGGGTCCGGCCACAAAATTTCGTCCACATCGCATGCGATATCCCCAGTCCAAGGCACCGGGGAAAATATCTCCTTGAATGCCGTATCCAGGCCTGACATGATGCCTGGTCAATATCTCCACATGCCTCCTCCATTGCCTGTAAAAGGGGCTACCTGTTGATGAGGATGACGGTCGTACACTTTCCAGCGCCAGGCAGAGAAGAACTCCTCGATGGGATTTAAGAATGGAGAGTATGGAGGGAGGTTGGAGTGCCATGAAGAATGGGTGTTCTGTAAACCAGTTGCGGACCAAGCAGCCCTATGGAAACTAACATTGTCCCATATGATGACATATCGGGTATGCTCTGGTCTCTGAACAGTGAGCATGTCATGTAAGGTGTCCAGGAATGCAATAATGTGTGCAGTGTTGTATGGGCCTAAGTTTTTTTTTTTTTTTTTTTTTTTAATTTTTTATTGTTAATTTTTTTATTTATTTTTTTTCAACAAATTTTTTTTTAACCATGTTTCTTTTATTGCGGGTATAATTAAAAATAAAGTACAGCCAAATGTTGCCAGATACATGAAAAGTGAAAAAGCAACACCAGTCAGATGTTTTTTTTTTTTTTTCAACCATGTTTCTTTTATTGCGGGTATAATAAAAAATAAAGTACAGCCAAAGGTTGCCAGATACAGGAAACATGAAAAGTGAAAAAGCAACACCAGTCAGATGTATTTTTTATTTTTTTTTCAACCATGTTTCTTTTATTGCGGGTATAATAAAAAATAAAGTACAGCCAAAGGTTGCCAGATACAGGAAACATGAAAAGTGAAAAAGCAACACCAGTCAGATGTATTTTATTTTTTTTCAACCATGTTTCTTTTATTGTGGGTATAATAAAAAATAAAGTACAGCCAAAGATTGTCAGATACAGGAAACATTAAAAGTGAAAAAGCAACACCAGTCAGATGTATTTTTTTTTTTTTTCAACCATGTTTCTTTTAATGCGGGTATAATAAAAAATAAAGTACAGCCAAAGGTTGCCAGATACAGGAAACATGAAAAGTGAAAAAGCAACACCAGTCAGATGTATTTTTTTTATTTTTTTTAAACCATGTTTCTTTTATTGCGGGTATTATAAAAAATAAAGTACAGCCAAAGGTTGCCAGATACAGGAAACATGAAAAGTGAAAAAGCAACACCAGTCAGATGTATTTTATTTTTTTTCAACCATGTTTCTTTTATTGCGGGTATAATAAAAAATAAAGTACAGCCAAAGATTGTCAGATACAGGAAACATTAAAAGTGAAAAAGCAACACCAGTCAGATGTATTTTTTTTTTTTTTGTTCAACCATGTTTCTTTTATTGCGGGTATAATAAAAAATAAAGTACAGCCAAAGGTTGCCAGATACAGGAAACATGAAAAGTGAAAAAGCAACACCAGTCAGATGTATTTTTATTTATTTTTTTCAACCATGTTTCTTTTATTGCGGGGTATAATAAAAAATAAAGTACAGCCAAAGGTTGCCAGATACAGGAAACATGAAAAGTGAAAAAGCAACACCAGTCAGATGTATTTTTATTTATTTTTTTCAACCATGTTTCTTTTATTGCGGTATAATAAAAAATAAAGTACAGCCAAAGGTTGCCAGATACAGGAAACATGAAAAGTGAAAAAGCAACACCAGTCAGATGTATTTTTTTTTTTTTTTCAACCATGTTTCTTTTATTGCGGGTATAATAAAAAATAAAGTACAGCCAAAGGTTGCCAGATACAGGAAACATGAAAAGTGAAAAAGCAACACCAGTCAGATGTTTTTTTTTTTCAACCATGTTTCTTTTATTGCGGGTATAATAAAAAATAAAGTACAGCCAAAGGTTGCCAGATACAGGAAACATGAAAAGTGAAAAAGCAACACCAGTCAGATGTATTTTTATTTTTATTTTTTAAACCATGTTTCTTTTATTGCGGGTATAATAAAAAATAAAGTACAGCCAAAGGTTGCCAGATACATGAAACATGAAAAGTGAAAAAGCAACACCAGTCAGATGTATTTTTTTATTTATTTTTTAAACCATGTTTCTTTTATTGCGGGTATAATAAAAAATAAAGTACAGCCAAAGGTTGCCAGATACAGGAAACATGAAAAGTGAAAAAGCAACACCAGTCAGATGTATATATATTTTTTTTTCAACCATGTTTCTTTTATTGCGGGTATAATAAAAAATAAAGTACAGCCAAAGGTTGCCAGATACAGGAAACATGAAAAGTGAAAAAGCAACACCAGTCAGATGTATTATTATTTATTTTTTTCAACCATGTTTCTTTTATTGCGGGTATAATAAAAAATAAAGTACAGCCAAAGGTTGCCAGATACAGGAAACATGAAAAGTGAAAAAGCAACACCAGTCAGATGTTTTTTTTTTTTTTTTTTTCAACCATGTTTCTTTTATTGCGGGTATAATTAAAAATAAAGTACAGCCAAAGGTTGCCAGATACAGGAAACATGAAAAGTGAAAAAGCAACACCAGTCAGATGTATTTTATTTTTTTTCAACCATGTTTCTTTTATTGTGGGTATAATAAAAATAAAGTACAGCCAAAGATTGTCAGATACAGGAAACATTAAAAGTGAAAAAGCAACACCAGTCAGATGTATTTTTTTTTTTTTTTTAACCATGTTTCTTTTATTGCGGGTATAATAAAAAATAAAGTACAGCCAAAGGTTGCCAGATACAGGAAACATGAAAAGTGAAAAAGCAACACCAGTCAGATGTATTTTTTTTTTTTCAACCATGTTTCTTTTATTGCGGGTATAATAAAAAATAAAGTACAGCCAAAGGTTGCCAGATACAGGAAACATGAAAAGTGAAAAAGCAACACCAGTCAGATGTATTTTTTTATTATTTTTTCAACCATGTTTCTTTTATTGCGGGTATAATAAAACATAAAGTACAGCCAAAGGTTGCCAGATACAGGAAACATGAAAAGTGAAAAAGCAACACCAGTCAGATGTATTATTATAATTTTTTTTCAACCATGTTTCTTTTATTGCGGGTATAATTAAAAATAAAGTACAGCCAAAGGTTGCCTGATACAGGAAACATGAAAAGTGAAAAAGCAACACCAGTCAGATGTATTTTTTTTTTTTTTTCAACCATGTTTCTTTTATTGCGGGTATAATTAAAAATAAAGTACAGCCAAAGGTTGCCAGATACAGGAAACATGAAAAGTGAAAAAGCAACACCAGTCAGATGTTTCACAAGGAAAGAAAACTGACGAAAGTGTTTATTCACACTCATCAAAACCAAGACAAAGTCAGAACACAAAATAGTAATTTCACAAAAAAAAGAAAAACAATCAGCCTACATCATGTCGTCTTTCTGGGTCCGGCCACAAAATTTTGTCCACATCGCATGCGATATCCTCCAGTCCAAGGCACCGGGAAAATATCTCATTGAATGCCGTATCCAGGCCTGACATGATGCCTGGTCAATATCTCCACATGCCTCCTCCATTGCCTGTAAAAGGGCTACCTGTTGATGAGGATGACGGTCGTACACTTTCCAGCGCCAGGCAGAGAAGAACTCCTCGATGGGATTTAAGAATGGAGAGTATGGAGGGAGGTTGAGTGCCATGAAGAATGGGTGTTCTGTAAACCAGTTGCGGACCAAAGCAGCCCTATGGAAACTAACATTGTCCCATATGATGACATATCGGGTATGCTCTGGTCTCTGAACAGTGAGCATGTCATGTAAGGTGTCCAGGAATGCAATAATGTGTGCAGTGTTGTATGGGCCTAAGGTTTTTTTTTATTTTTTTTTTTGATGTGTTAATTTTTTATTGTTAATTTTTTATTTTATTTTTTTCAACAATTTTTTTTTATTTAACCATGTTTCTTTTATTGCGGGTATAATTAAAAATAAAGTACATCCAAAGGTTGCCAGATACATGAAAAGTGAAAAAGCAAAACCAGTCAGATATATATATTTTTTTTTTCAACCATGTTTCTTTTATTGCGGGTATAATAAAAAATAAAGTACAGCCAAAGGTTGCCAGATACAGGAAACATGAAAAGTGAAAAAGCAACACCAGTCAGATGTATTTTATTTTTTTTCAACCATGTTTCTTTTATTGTGGGTATAATAAAAAATAAAGTACAGCCAAAGATTGTCAGATACAGGAAACATTAAAAGTGAAAAAGCAACACCAGTCAGATGTATTTTTTTTTTTTTGTTCAACCATGTTTCTTTTATTGCGGGTATAATAAAAAATAAAGTACAGCCAAAGGTTGCCAGATACAGGAAACATGAAAAGTGAAAAAGCAACACCAGTCAGATGTATTTTTATTTATTTTTTTCAACCATGTTTCTTTTATTGCGGGTATAATAAAAAATAAAGTACAGCCAAAGGTTGCCAGATACAGGAAACATGAAAAGTGAAAAAGCAACACCAGTCAGATGTATTTTTTATTTATTTTTTCAACCATGTTTTTTTTATTGCGGGTATAATAAAAAATAAAGTACAGCCAAAGGTTGCCAGATACAGGAAACATGAAAAGTGAAAAAGCAACACCAGTCAGATGTATTTTTTTTTTTTTCAACCATGTTTCTTTTATTGCGGGTATAATAAAACATAAAGTACAGCCAAAGGTTGCCAGATACAGGAAACATGAAAAGTGAAAAAGCAACACCAGTCAGATGTTTTTTTTTTTTTTTTTCAACCATGTTTCTTTTATTGCGGGTATAATAAAAAATAAAGTACAGCCAAAGGTTGCCAGATACAGGAAACATGAAAAGTGAAAAAGCAACACCAGTCAGATGTATTTTTATTTTTATTTTTTAAACCATGTTTCTTTTATTGCGGGTATAATAAAAAATTAAGTACAGCCAAAGGTTGCCAGATAAAGGAAACATGAAAAGTGAAAAAGCAACACCAGTCAGATGTTGTTTTTTTTTTTTTTCAACCATGTTTCTTTTATTGCGGGTATAATAAAAAATAAAGTACAGCCAAAGGTTGCCAGATACAGGAAACATGAAAAGTGAAAAAGCAACACCAGTCAGATGTATTTTTTTATTATTTTTTCAACCATGTTTCTTTTATTGCGGGTATAATAAAACATAAAGTACAGCCAAAGGTTGCCAGATACAGGAAACATGAAAAGTGAAAAAGCAACACCAGTCAGATGTATTATTATAATTTTTTTTCAACCATGTTTCTTTTATTGCGGGTATAATTAAAAATAAAGTACAGCCAAAGGTTGCCAGATACAGGAAACATGAAAAGTGAAAAAGCAACACCAGTCAGATGTATTTTTTTTTTTTTTTTTCAACCATGTTTCTTTTATTGCGGGTATAATTAAAAATAAAGTACAGCCAAAGGTTGCCAGATACAGGAAACATGAAAAGTGAAAAAGCAACACCAGTCAGATGTTTCACAAGGAAAGAAAACTGACGAAAGTGTTTATTCACACTCATCAAAACCAAGACAAAGTCAGAACACAAAATAGTAATTTCACAAAAAAAAGAAAAACAATCAGCCTACATCATGTCGTCTTTCTGGGTCCGGCCACAAAATTTTGTCCACATCGCATGCGATATCCTCCAGTCCAAGGCACCGGGAAAATATCTCATTGAATGCCGTATCCAGGCCTGACATGATGCCTGGTCAATATCTCCACATGCCTCCTCCATTGCCTGTAAAAAGGGCTACCTGTTGATGAGGATGACGGTCGTACACTTTCCAGCGCCAGGCAGAGAAGAACTCCTCGATGGGATTTAAGAATGGAGAGTATGGAGGGAGGTTGAGTGCCATGAAGAATGGGTGTTCTGTAAAACCAGTTGCGGACCAAAGCAGCCCTATGGAAACTAACATTGTCCCATATGATGACATATCGGGTATGCTCTGGTCTCTGAACAGTGAGCATGTCATGTAAGGTGTCCAGGAATGCAATAATGTGTGCAGTGTTGTATGGGCCTAAGGTTTTTTTGTATTTTTTTTTTTGATGTGTTAATTTTTTATTGTTAATTTTTTATTTTATTTTTTTTCAACAATTTTTTTTTATTTAACCATGTTTCTTTTATTGCGGGTATAATTAAAAATAAAGTACATCCAAAGGTTGCCAGATACATGAAAAGTGAAAAAGCAAAACCAGTCAGATATATATATTTTTTTTTTCAACCATGTTTCTTTTATTGCGGGTATAATAAAAAATAAAGTACAGCCAAAGGTTGCCAGATACAGGAAACATGAAAAGTGAAAAAGCAACACCAGTCAGATGTATTTTATTTTTTTTCAACCATGTTTCTTTTATTGTGGGTATAATAAAAATAAAGTACAGCCAAAGATTGTCAGATACAGGAAACATTAAAAGTGAAAAAGCAACACCAGTCAGATGTATTTTTTTTTTTGTTCAACCATGTTTCTTTTATTGCGGGTATAATAAAAAATAAAGTACAGCCAAAGGTTGCCAGATACAGGAAACATGAAAAGTGAAAAAGCAACACCAGTCAGATGTATTTTTATTTATTTTTTTCAACCATGTTTCTTTTATTGCGGGTATAATAAAAAATAAAGTACAGCCAAAGGTTGCCAGATACAGGAAACATGAAAAGTGAAAAAGCAACACCAGTCAGATGTATTTTTTTATTTATTTTTTCAACCATGTTTTTTTTATTGCGGGTATAATAAAAAATAAAGTACAGCCAAAGGTTGCCAGATACAGGAAACATGAAAAGTGAAAAAGCAACACCAGTCAGATGTATTTTTTTTTTTTTTCAACCATGTTTCTTTTATTGCGGGTATAATAAAACATAAAGTACAGCCAAAGGTTGCCAGATACAGGAAACATGAAAAGTGAAAAAGCAACACCAGTCAGATGTATTTTTTTTTTTTTCAACCATGTTTCTTTTATTGCGGGTATAATTAAAAATAAAGTACAGCCAAAGGTTGCCAGATACAGGAAACATGAAAAGTGAAAAAGCAACACCAGTCAGATGTTTCACAAGGAAAGAAAACTGACGAAAGTGTTTATTCACACTCATCAAAACCAAGACAAAGTCAGAACACAAAATAGTAATTTCACAAAAAAAAGAAAAACAATCAGCCTACATCATGTCGTCTTTCTGGGTCAGGCCACAAAATTTCGTCCACATCGCATGCGATATCCTCCAGTCCAAGGCACCGGGGAAAATATCTCATTGAATGCCGTATCCAGGCCTGACATGATGCCTGGTCAATATCTCCACATGCCTCCTCCATTGCCTGTAAAAGGGCTACCTGTTGATGAGGATGACGGTCGTACACTTTCCAGCGCCAGGCAGAGAAGAACTCCTCGATGGGATTTAAGAATGGAGAGTATGGAGGGAGGTTGAGTGCCATGAAGAATGGGTGTTCTGTAAACCAGTTGCGGACCAAAGCAGCCCTATGGAAACTAACATTGTCCCATATGATGACATATCGGGTATGCTCTGGTCTCTGAACAGTGAGCATGTCATGTAAGGTGTCCAGGAATGCAATAATGTGTGCAGTGTTGTATGGGCCTAAGGTTTTTTTGTATATTTTTTTTTTTTGATGTGTTAATTTTTTATTGTTAATTTTTTATTTTATTTTTTTCAACAAATTTTTTTTATTTAACCATGTTTCTTTTATTGCGGGTATAATTAAAAATAAAGTACATCCAAAGGTTGCCAGATACATGAAAAGTGAAAAAGCAACACCAGTCAGATGTTTTTTTTTTTTTTTTCAACCATTTTTCTTTTATTGCGGGTATAATAAAAATAAAGTACAGCCAAAGGTTGCCAGATACAGGAAACATGAAAAGTGAAAAAGCAACACCAGTCAGATGTATTTTTTTTTTTTTTCAACCATGTTTCTTTTATTGTGGGTATAATAAAAATAAAGTACAGCCAAAGATTGTCAGATACAGGAAACATTAAAAGTGAAAAAGCAACACCAGTCAGATGTATTTTTATTTTTTTTTCAACCATGTTTCTTTTATTGCGGGTATAATAAAAAATAAAGTACAGCCAAAGGTTGCCAGATACAGGAAACATGAAAAGTGAAAAAGCAACACCAGTCAGATGTATATATATAAAAAAAATTCAACCATGTTTCTTTTATGGCTGTACTTAAAGTGAAAAAGCAACACCAGTCAGATGTATATATATATTTTTTTTCAACCATGTTTCTTTTATTGCGGGTATAATAAAAAATAAAGTACAGCCAAAGGTTGCCAGATACAGTCTGCAGTCTTGACGTTGTTGGGGATCCATTCAACGAAGTAGCTGCTGTTCTTGTTCTGTACGTTCAGCATTTGCTCGTCCACCTCCTTCATGGACATGCGCCTGCGGAAGACTGCAGCCACCGTGAGGTAACGGCCGTGACGAGGGTCGCAGGCTGCCATCATGTTCTTCGAGTCAAACATCTGCCGAGTGAGCTCTGGAACCGTCAGGGCTCTGTACTGCTGGCTGCCCCTGCTGGTGAGGGGGGCAAAGCCGGGCATGAAGAAGTGGAGACGGGGGAAGGGCACCATGTTGACTGCCAGTTTGCGCAGGTCAGCGTTGAGCTGGCCGGGGAAGCGAAGGCAGGTGGTGACCCCGCTCATGGTCGCAGACACCAGGTGGTTGAGGTCTCCGTAGGTGGGCGTGGTGAGTTTGAGGGTACGGAAGCAGATGTCGGGTAGAGCGCCTCGTTGTCGATACAGCAGAGCATATGAGCGGAGTGGAGCGGTGAGAATCTCAGCTCCTCGCTCACGGAGTTGTTCACCCCTCCGCTCCCCCCGCTCAAAGCCACATCAGGCCAGTCCGCTCATTATCGCTCAGCGCTCAACGCAGTTTGCATCGCGCTCCACTCAAATCGCCCCCGCTCACTCCAAAAAAGGAACGAAATCTGCATGTATTTCACTTTTAGCTTAAACCACAGCCTTACTTTATCTCCCCGAATTTGTTGCATACAGACTCATCTCGGATTATCCATTCTGTCTTGAAACGGGGATCTAACACTGACGCTAAAATGAGATGTTAATCAGTATAGTATATTCCATAGCGAATTGACACGTTGTTTGCCAATGTTTCTGCAAAAGCAGCGATGCCCATTGGAAGTGCAGCGTGAGTGTAATCGGTGAGCAGGGATTTGATTTCTGTGACAGCAGGGAGGATCATCCCCAGGTTCCCCAGCTCCTTCTGCATTTTGTCTGTGAGGTCTGCTAGTGGTGTCAGCACATGGACAAGGTGCGTCAGCTGCGGTACTTGATTCAGGGTGATGTTAGCAACATTAGACTTGAGTTTGTTTTGCCATAACGGGTCTTTTTGGAACAACCGGATGAACGACTGAATCATCCGCAGCTGGCTGCTCCATCGAATGGCGCAGGCATTTGTGGGGCGGACACCTAATTGGTCGGTTTCCTCTGTGCTCTTGCGTACACTTTTCACCAGGTGCCCGACTTTCACTAACAGCCTATTAATGTTGTCGTGCTCGTTAACGGCGTTTTTGATCGCCAGCTGAAGCATGTGAATGGGGCATCTCAGATGTAAATTTGACAAAGTAAAGTACTGATTTATCATAGTTTCTTGGGGGGGGGGGGTAGCCCGGTTGAGCTGCGCTGGCGAAGTGTTGCATCCCTTCGCGTTCTCCTTTACTCAGCGATTCATAGTCCATGAAAATCATTTTTTAAAATGCTACATCCAGCTCTCTTTTTCTCTCCCTTGTTATGGTTGGGCCTTTGCCTGCAGTGAATAAACTTTTGAATTCCTCAACGCTTTTCTCTTGTTGCTGCTGCTGCTCCTCGCTCTATAAAATACAAATTCTTGGACGACACAAATTAAATTAAACAGATGGATTCTGGGTCAGGCTTGAGCATGCTTCAGACTCTTGGTGTGAGCGAGCGAAATTGGAGCGGGACATAGGGCGACGCTCCGTCCTTTTAAAAATGCCGCTCTGCGCTCTGTTCAAAATCCGTCCGCTCACGCTCCACGCTCGCTCCCGCTCCACTCCGCTCATATGCTCTGCGATACAGTAGGTCTCGTCTGTGTTCTCTACCTGGGGCCTAAGGTTGCATGATGGTGAACAACACCATTTTGGCTTATAGCTGCACACATGGTTATGTTACCACCACGTTATCCTGGGACATTGATGATGGCACGGTGTCCAATAATGTTCCTGCCACGTCTCCTGGTTTTACTGAGGTTAAAACCGGCCTCATCTACAAAAAGTAGCTCATGTCCCATGGCATCTGCTTCTAGTTCCATCACTCTCTGGACAAGACAAAACAAATGCAACACATCAGGCCCATGCACAGCACTACAGTATGCACTTCCAAATTCAGAACCAATGACACTATAGCTTACCTGCACATAGTCATATCGCAGTTGCTTTACACGTTCTGTGTTTCTCTCGAAAGGAACTCTGTAAATTTGCTTCATTCTTATTCTGTGGCGCGCAAGTACACGACTTAGTGCAGAAATACTTACACTGTGTATATTTTGAAAGATGGTGTCATTATCAATTATGCGCTGCTGTATTTCGCGCAGTCTTATTGCATTATTGGCAATCACCATGTTCACTATATGGGTCTCTTGCTCTGGAGTGAACATTCTTCCTCTACCCCCAACATCTGGACGTCTAGCAATTCTGTAAAGTAACAATTTCAGTATTTTTGCATGTATGGTACTGTTGTGTTTCTCATTAGAGTATGGCAGTGCTACAAAGTAGTTACCGATTCTCATTTCGAAATGTCCTAATGATGCTTGCCACAGTGTAGCGGCTCAAATTAGGCTGAACCCGTTGGCCAGCTTCCCTCAGGGTCATCCCATGGTTGATGACATGGTCCACTATTGTAGCTCTGATGTCATCAGTTATTCTATTTCTTACTCTTCTTACCCCTTCCTCTTTCCCCTCCTCGTCCTCTTCTTGCTCCTCCTTGTCCTCTTCCTCTAACTTCCTCTAACCCTCTCGCTTCTTCAACTCCACGTCCTCTTCCTCCAACTTCTTCAACTCCACGTCCTCTCCCCTCGGCCTCTTCGGCCTCCTCTGATTCTCACTCTTCTCCCTCTTACTGCTCCTTCCATTGTACTCCACACAGACAGCTTACCTGTGGCTTATTTATAGTGCTTAGGCTGATTGCAAAGTGAACTAATTATCTACAACAGTTTTCACATGTGCAAGTGTGCCAGACAGTTGGCAAAATAGTGTTAATGATAGCCATACATGTGTATAATTTTGCTAGTAGTGTGTTGGAAATTTGGTAATTGAGTGTAAGCAGTGAGTTGTGTTTAAAGTTCTGCAAAAAGAGTGTTGTGCAGTGAATTGTGCCTACAGTTTTGCAAAGTGTGTGTTACAAAATTGTAAACTGAGTGCAAAGCAGTGTTTGTGCTTTTAGTTTTGCAAACTCAGTGAGTGGTTTTGCTATACATATTAATAGTTTTAGAAATTGTGCTACAAGAATCACGATTAGCGCTTAAGCATTCAGAAAAAACTGTAAAAGCGGCAGTGCAAAACCCACGATTGGACTGAATCCTGGCCCAAATGGACAAGTTCAGGCACTAACTCCCCGTTTAAGTTTTTTGTTTGTTTCTACTGAACACGACCCAAGAGGAGAAAATGGCAGCCTTGAGCTAACTATGTGCCAGCCAAGAGACGCTGGCCTGGGGACCAAGCAGACAGGACAAGGCCCATATTCTGCCGGAGGTCAGGGGGTTAGAGAATGACAGGGTCACTTCAGTGAGGTGCCTGCTTGTTTGTGTGTATAGTGTCTGTTATAGAGGTGTCTGACGTAGCAGGCCTTCATTCATGGGTGATATTTTTCCTCAGACTTCTTGATGATGATGTTGATTGTGGACAGTAAGTATGCACCCACTCTTTTGAAGTACATTAAGTAGATACATTTGAGTGGATGATTTTGTTATAGTAGTTATATTATACACTCAAAGCAAGAGAAATTGTAATGGTCATTTAGGTATTTTCCACTCCCATGTTTCCCCAAGACTTTTGGCTTTAAACATCGTTTTGTGTGTATTTGTATTTATTTTCCTCAGGTGCAAATGTCAGAGGTCATTCACAAGGAACAAGTAATGAGAGAGAAAAAAATATTCATTTGTTTTGATTGTATTAGTGTCATATGAATATGCCAGAAAAATGAATTTACGTTTCAATCAGAATAAAATATTTTTATTTCAGAATCTCTTTGTAAGCAACATTGGACACTGATTCTATTTTTTCTATTTACTTGCTTGTTTTATCCTCCTCCTGGCCATCAAAGCTTCACCTAGAGATCAAGTCCAAAATCGCACACCAGAACATAGCTAGGAAATAAGGTTTTGTTTCCATTTTGTTTTATAAGAATGTTGTCCTACTACTTTTTGGAATATATTTGTAATAAATAACTTTGGCCGGGATTCAATCCGAGCGCAGATTTGGACAATGCGCTAATTAAAGGTATTTTCCGATTGAGCCGACATATGCAGCGTTTACCGTGAATGTGGGCTCTGAAAACACAGGAACATTGCCTTTAAAAAGTGCATTGTGGACAAAGCGCGCTCGGATTGAATCCGGGCCTTTATAAAGTCATTGAGGAAATAACGTCTTGGCTCTCCATTCTAGACATTTCGTCTGTGTTCTCTACCTGGGGCCTAAGGTTGCATGATGGTGAACAACACCATTTTGGCTTATAGCTGCACACATGGTTATGTTACCACCACGTTATCCTGGGACATTGATGATGGCACGGTGTCCAATAATGTTCCTGCCACGTCTCCTGGTTTTACTGAGGTTAAAACCGGCCTCATCTACAAAAAGTAGCTCATGTCCCATGGCATCTGCTTCTAGTTCCATCACTCTCTGGACAAGACAAAACAAATGCAACACATCAGGCCCATGCACAGCACTACAGTATGCACTTCCAAATTCAGAACCAATGACACTATAGCTTACCTGCACATAGTCATATCGCAGTTGCTTTACACGTTCTGTGTTTCTCTCGAAAGGAACTCTGTAAATTTGCTTCATTCTTATTCTGTGGCGCGCAAGTACACGACTTAGTGCAGAAATACTTACACTGTGTATATTTTGAAAGATGGTGTCATTATCAATTATGCGCTGCTGTATTTCGCGCAGTCTTATTGCATTATTGGCAATCACCATGTTCACTATATGGGTCTCTTGCTCTGGAGTGAACATTCTTCCTCTACCCCCAACATCTGGACGTCTAGCAATTCTGTAAAGTAACAATTTCAGTATTTTTGCATGTATGGTACTGTTGTGTTTCTCATTAGAGTATGGCAGTGCTACAAAGTAGTTACCGATTCTCATTTCGAAATGTCCTAATGATGCTTGCCACAGTGTAGCGGCTCAAATTAGGCTGAACCCGTTGGCCAGCTTCCCTCAGGGTCATCCCATGGTTGATGACATGGTCCACTATTGTAGCTCTGATGTCATCAGTTATTCTATTTCTTACTCTTCTTACCCTTCCTCTTTCCCCTCCTCGTCCTCTTCTTGCTCCTCCTTGTCCTCTTCCTCTAACTTCCTCTAACCCTCTCGCTTCTTCAACTCCACGTCCTCTTCCTCCAACTTCTTCAACTCCACGTCCTCTCCCTCGGCCTCTTCGGCCTCCTCTGATTCTCACTCTTCTCCCTCTTACTGCTCCTTCCATTGTACTCCACACAGACAGCTTACCTGTGGCTTATTTATAGTGCTTAGGCTGATTGCAAAGTGAACTAATTATCTACAACAGTTTTCACATGTGCAAGTGTGCCAGACAGTTGGCAAAATAGTGTTAATGATAGCCATACATGTGTATAATTTTGCTAGTAGTGTGTTGGAAATTTGGTAATTGAGTGTAAGCAGTGAGTTGTGTTTAAAGTTCTGCAAAAAGAGTGTTGTGCAGTGAATTGTGCCTACAGTTTTGCAAAGTGTGTGTTACAAAATTGTAAACTGAGTGCAAAGCAGTGTTTGTGCTTTTAGTTTTGCAAACTCAGTGAGTGGTTTTGCTATACATATTAATAGTTTTAGAAATTGTGCTACAAGAATCACGATTAGCGCTTAAGCATTCAGAAAAAACTGTAAAAGCGGCAGTGCAAAACCCACGATTGGACTGAATCCTGGCCCAAATGGACAAGTTCAGGCACTACTGAACACGACCCAAGAGGAGAAAATGGCAGCCTTGAGCTAACTATGTGCCAGCCAAGAGACGCTGGCCTGGGGACCAAGCAGACAGGACAAGGCCCATATTCTGCCGGAGGTCAGGGGGTTAGAGAATGACAGGGTCACTTCAGTGAGGTGCCTGCTTGTTTGTGTGTATAGTGTCTGTTATAGAGGTGTCTGACGTAGCAGGCCTTCATTCATGGGTGATATTTTTCCTCAGACTTCTTGATGATGATGTTGATTGTGGACAGTAAGTATGCACCCACTCTTTTGAAGTACATTAAGTAGATACATTTGAGTGGATGATTTTGTTATAGTAGTTATATTATACACTCAAAGCAAGAGAAATTGTAATGGTCATTTAGGTATTTTCCACTCCCATGTTTCCCCAAGACTTTTGGCTTTAAACATCGTTTTGTGTGTATTTGTATTTATTTTCCTCAGGTGCAAATGTCAGAGGTCATTCACAAGGAACAAGTAATGAGAGAGAAAAAAATATTCATTTGTTTTGATTGTATTAGTGTCATATGAATATGCCAGAAAAATGAATTTACGTTTCAATCAGAATAAAATATTTTTATTTCAGAATCTCTTTGTAAGCAACATTGGACACTGATTCTATTTTTTCTATTTACTTGCTTGTTTTATCCTCCTCCTGGCCATCAAAGCTTCACCTAGAGATCAAGTCCAAAATCGCACACCAGAACATAGCTAGGAAATAAGGTTTTGTTTCCATTTTGTTTTATAAGAATGTTGTCCTACTACTTTTTGGAATATATTTGTAATAAATAACTTTGGCCGGGATTCAATCCGAGCGCAGATTTGGACAATGCGCTAATTAAAGGTATTTTCCGATTGAGCCGACATATGCAGCGTTTACCGTGAATGTGGGCTCTGAAAACACCGGAACATTGCCTTTAAAAAGTGCATTGTGGACAAAGCGCGCTCGGATTGAATCCGGGCCTTTATAAAGTCATTGAGGAAATAACGTCTTGGCTCTCCATTCTAGACATTTTCTACTACTCTTACTTTGTATTTCGATAGTGTTGCTTAGTGAGCCTACCACGATTCTTTACACACCCTAAAAATGTAATCAATGAAATTGACCAAAGCAAGATGTTTTTATAAATGTAATAAGATTTATTAAGTATCTTAAGCATTTTCCACATATGCATTTAAATGATTTTCCTCTTTTTACATAATGGACAATTAGATCTAAACACAGCCCAAAATGTACAGGCAATATAGAACTTACTTTCTCCATAGGGAAAACACACATATATATATATATAAAAAAATAATATCAATGTTGTGGAAGGAGGTCAGTGAAAACTCCACTGTGGTATACAGTACTGTACATGGTCCCAGAAAACAGCTGGCATAAAAATCTACATATGAACCCAAATCACCAATCTACATGCAAAAACAGGCAACAGTCACATTTTTAAAATACACAAAATCCATTCTTGAATGTGTACATACATACTGTTCCATTCCACACACAAGATTGATTATTTTTTTAACAGAGCAAAATGTTAAATGACTTCTCTACCATGTCCACTCTTCCTCTCTCTCACAGACACACACGTAAAAACATTCAGATTAAGTGAAGAGGGACAGTCGCTTGCTGTTTTTGCGAGTGCTATGTACAGTTGTAAACCAGTTTTGCTTTAATTGGGGTTATTAAGTATCAGATCAAAGTGCTGGAAGTTAAAAGTTGAATCTCAGCTACACAGGTCGTGTCATAATAGTGCAGTGGAAAGCTAACATGAGAATCTAGATTATAACAGTTGATATACCAAGCAGCCTGATAATTAATATGGGTGGTGGAAAAAGAGGATAAGATGTCGTAGGTGACTGCCTTACCATGCCGTTTAACCCCAAACTGCCACATTCACTTAAATGCTCTACCATGGCACTGCCGAAGGCCTTAGTTTTCAACTGCTGCAACACAATAAACAAGACATGTCTCACTATATACCTCCTTTATTACACATACAGATATACTCCAGGAACAGTTTGCAGTGATTGTGCCTGCTATGATGGCTCCTGCTCTGCCATTAGTAAAAAAATATATATAATCGTGGCAATATGTAGTCACTTGTTTTACTCCTGTGCTAAATTGAGTGGTTGTTCAGTTTTGTGAAAAGTCCTCAGTTACACTTTACATCACCTGGTTCAGATGCACATGGTGGAACTGGTAATGCCGGCATTTGGGTTTGATTCCGGCTTGGACCACACAAACTGAATATATGTTATTACAAACTAGTATGCTCAATGACCATTCATTGTCTCGTTTTACATGCAGTTGTGTTTTTTTACCAGCAGGGGAAGCCTGTGGAACATGCAGTAATTTGACAGCGCTGCAGTGGGAGCAGAAAGGTCCTGTTTTAGGTTTCACTCCACAGCCATGTGCCTGGGTAGAGGGAAGGGGAGGTCCCAGCAATCATGTCCTCAATGTGCTCCTTTATGTCGCTTAGTTGTTAGAGCACACACACTGATCCCATGCTGACGTGCCAACACCCACCAATCACACACAGCCAGAGAGCCAGTCTCTCTGACCCCGATTCAGCCTGTCTGAAATTGGACGCTTTGCCTTCTGGTCACATCAAGGCCCGTATCCACAAAGTGTCTCAGAGTAGGAGTGTTTATCTAGTATCAGCTTAGCCTTTTAAATTCTAACAAATAAGATTATATGGGCAGATCCTAGATCAGCACAACGATGATTTGTGGATACAGGCCCTGGCCTCTGGTAGCAGCGGTAGACTTCAGTTAAATCTAATATCTTGGTGCTTTCATAAGATAAAATAGTGGCACCACCACAGTCATTAGTAGTGTGGTTTGTAAATACTATTGGCTGTGGAATCCATGACCCTGTACCAGAAATATAAAAACTGGTCTTGAGGGAAAATATGCAGGTCTGACTGCCTTTGACATTGGATGACACCCTTCTCTCACTATTAGCTACTGTTTTGCTTCTGTATATATGAATACGGAAGAGGGACAGACAATGTCTTCATGTGATTCTCTCGACTGTATCGTATACAATATCACACACCATCAACATGATCATCCTGGACATCACACTCAGCCTAACAACATTTGCTGTCTTTCACCTCATAATATAAATATATCTTTATAATGGTTATTTATTTTTTATGTACGTTTTTTATAGTTTATTTTAGGAATGTTCTGAGTTACTTATTGACAGCTGTAATGCCTCAGGTTAGTTAATAATGCAGTTTGTGAATCATCAGTGAATATGAGGACTTGCGTCTTGCGTTCAGTATGAAGACTTTTGCATTTGTTTGTCAGTACAGTAGTCCTGGTGCCTGCCTCACTCTGGGCCTACTTCAGTTTCCCTTGGCTCTGAGTCTGGGCTGGCTCCTGATCCTGTCCGGCTGGTCTGCTCTGGGGCCGATGGTCTCCAGGTCTAGAGGTCTGTCTCCGACCTCGGCCCGACTCTGGCCACCTGCCTGTTCATGTAGCTTGGTTCTCAGGCTAGCTTCAGGATGGCTCTGGCCTGGTTATGGCTCTGGCCTGGTTCAGAGATCAGGCTAGCTTCAGAGTGCTAACGGGGAATGAGGGCATGGTCACCATAGTTACAGGGTTCAGCAGCTGTGGGTGATGTGTCACCACCTGGGCACCAACTGCCGTCTGCTTTCCCACAATGGTGGTTGTGCCCTGGTTGGGGGCAGTACCATTGACCTGGGCATGGGTGAGTGTATGGGTGATGTGGCCCACCATGGCTGGCTGCGTGACAGCCACAGACTGGGGGTAGATGGTGGGTAGATGGTGCTGGCCCAGGTGAGTAACAGGGTGGACGGTGATGTGTCCGATGGGCTGGTGGTGGTGGTGACCTGGGGCCAGCTGCATGGAGGTTGAGGAGGAGGGGGCTAGGTGGGTGATGTGCTTGGCTCCTCCAGATGAAGCCTGGGCCTGGATGACGTGGTTGACGGCCTGAATGACGGAGGCGTGGGAAGCCGAGGCGTGGGCGATGACCGTGGGCTGGAGGCTGGGTGCCTTTACCATGTGAGTGTGAGCGGGGGCAGTCACCATGTGTGTGTGGGCCGGGAAGAGGGTGCTAGGGGAGCTTACGATGTGTGTGTGAGCCGATAGGAGGGTCTGGATAGGGGTGGTGGTGATGCTGGATGTTGGGGTGGAGAACGTAGCCGAGACAGGCAGGGCTGACAGCGGGTGTGGGTGAAGCTGGGGCTGGGGGTACATCTGGGTCTTGTGTTGGATGGAGATGTGTTGGGTGAGGATGGAGGTTGTGGGGGTTATGGTAGTAGGGGTCACAGTCTTGTACAACTCGGGCTGCATGGCTTGTTGAGGCATGGTGGGTAAGGCTGTTGGCGCTGCAGGAACATTCTCTTCATCCATGTCGTCATTCATGATGTCTTCACCCTCTGTGACACAGATAGAAAGAATGCTCATGTTAATAACGTTACGCTTGATAACATCGCAGATATGATCGCTTTGTACATTCTTAAAACACTGTAGGAACAAGTGTAGGTGGGTCTTTCTATAAATAAAAGTGGCCAATGTGTGACATTGGGATCAACATTTCAAAATGGTTTGAAACAAAAATAAAAAGGATTGTCATGAAGTTCCACATGTGTACTTAGAGGAATGAAAGTGCATATATGCAAATGGTCCCATAACTCCACCTATATAACAACATAGGTCTAGGACTATACATCCTTTAAGCAGGGTTCATACAGACATTGGCAAGTCAAATTCAAGGACTTTTTACAAGCACCTAATTGTAATGGTCAAGGACCTCAACGGTATACAATTTTATAATGTATATAATTGTAAATACAGGGCCTAATATAGAACCCACCCCCAGAAAGCAAAACCTGTCAAAAAACGTAGGCCATTACCAATATGAATAATGCATTTTTTAAGCCTTGCCAATGCATTGATATTCAAATTATTATTACATTCTAAAATATGTGAGAATAATGTGGACATTGCCTAACTAATTAGATTGGATGCATGCATGGCCATTTTTCTGTAGCCTATGTGGCCGACACAGGCACACATCATAAAGTCATGAATAGCGGTATCATTAACCTCACCATTTTAATCTCACCATAAATGGAAGGATTTCTATGGAAAGCCAACATTAGATGTTGTCGTCCTCATAATTTCTGAGCTCCAAATTCAAGTTCAAGTAGGCTACTTCAAGCCCCTTGTATTGTTTAAAATTGCTGTTCTAACATGGAAAACAAAATGAATGTCATGTTATTTCAATAGCAGATCATATTATGAATAAGCCCACTAGGCTATGTAATTTGTTGTCATTATATCCAGAATAATGAATAGGAATAGCGTTGGGTGTTGCACAATAGTCTATCCTACACTTGTGCACAGTAGACTGTGTCCAATCCAAGGCACAAAAACATATGAAAACATGAACTTATTACCTTGACGCTTTTTCTTTTAAATCTAAATGAGACCCTGCTGTAAATCAAGGAGACAGATTATCAACATCAATCCGGTCTTCACAGGTGTATCGCATGAGACACAAAAATATTCTGGATATTCCTTGCG
Source organism: Coregonus clupeaformis (assembly GCF_020615455.1). Taxonomy (NCBI): domain Eukaryota; kingdom Metazoa; phylum Chordata; class Actinopteri; order Salmoniformes; family Salmonidae; genus Coregonus; species Coregonus clupeaformis. The sequence goes on along the minus strand of NC_059196.1, from coordinate 27,271,489 downwards.
GACACCTTTATTCCAGCACTTGAGCTGTTGTTGCATCGCATGCGCTGTCACTTGACTGTCATTCGGAAAATTCCTTCCTGGATCAGGTGATGTGTGAAAATATCACGGAGTAAATAATCAGCTGGACACCAAATGCGCATCCAACAAGTATTATGCATAATTATTGAAGAACCACATTAATGATAGTATCGATTTAGGTTTTAAGTATCATGGTAAGGTGACTCTTTCGGTTAGAAGCGTTCACATTTGACAATGCATACATTATTTAGAATTTGAGTGCCCATGACAACTGTTTTCACCCCGTAACATAAGGAGACACAAAATATTATGCGTTTACACTGCATTTCTGAGATCTCTATACAAAAAAAACTGTCTGACAGCTAGATCCAGGATTCTTACAGGGTTCAGGTTCAATGTCTAATTTAACTGATTAATGGTTAATATCTGATATAATGACAACTTACACTGCCATAAATGCAACGACAGAAAAGTAATGTTTTATGTCACACGATTTTGAACAAATCCATCAAGACGCCAACCATGATAAAGGGTTAAACATACTCGTGAATTTGATTGAATATAGCTATAATCCCCCTTATATCTTAAACCAGTTAAATGTAACTAAATGTAATCTACGTAATCCCCAAAAGTAATTATTTATCATGAGAGGGCCATAAACAATAACTAGTAATGCTGCATACTCCAAGAAAGGTTCAAATCTCAGCTTTCTGGTAAGAAACTGTTATAAATTGCTGAGGTGTGGTCACTTTTGAGGACACAAGTTTAAGTACAAAGTAAAAATATGAAAATGAAATATTTTATGATTTCCTATTCAACAAAACTGTATGAATAAGGCTTGAAATGACTTATGCTTTTTAAATATAGTATAATCTAATTATAAAACGACTAACTATAAGATTTCACCTTAACTGTAAAATACATATTTTCTAAAGGACTCTTGATCAAAATGTCTGCCCCCATCGCTGTGAACTTTACAGTGCTCTAGCTTGGCTTCCTGAACTCGTTAGGAACTCGCATTTCATCTCATATAAATTATGTCCGTCTATGACATACAGAAAGTGTTTTTTGTTTAAAATTATTTTAGATTACTGGCTATAAATCGATCTCTGAATGTGCTACAGCGACGAAACCACTCTCTCCTGCTGCGCTATGATGTAAGGATTCCAGGCATATATTGTTAGTGGCTGTGACGTAGGGTTCAGCAAGGAGTTGATGGACAGTCGGAAGAGCGAATGAAATAGGAGGGACATCCCAGCTTCAAGTGGTGTCAGATTTCACATCCTGCTTCACACAGGCAAAATATACATACTCCTGTGTCAGTGAGAATCAGGGCTACCGTTCAATGCAAGCCATTTCGAGCTATGGTGTCCATAGATCGATTTGTAAGCAAAAATGACGGTCGGAACCGGTACCAGAACCACGCAGGTTCCCAAAACAGGGGACTTTAAATCTAAAAGGTTTAATGTAATGACATGAAATAAATTAGCAGATTATTATCAATGAATTATTAACAGCTGTAACAAGTAGTTCCGTGTAAGAAATCCCCACTGGTAACCTAGTTTATAGAAAGACCCAGGTACACATTACAAGTACCCGAGTGGCGCAGTGGTCTCCCAAGTGGTCTCTTAAGTGGCGCAGTGGTCTAAGGCACTGCTAGCTGTGCCACTAGAGATCCTGGTTTGAATCCAGGCTCTGTCGTAGCCGGCCGTGACCGGGAGACCCATGAGGCGGCGAATAATTGGCCCAGTGTCGTCCAGGGTAGGGGAGGGAATGGCCGGCAGGGATGTAGCTCAGTTGGTAGAGCATGGCGTTTGCAACGCCAGGGTTGTGGGTTTGATTCCCACGGGGGGCCAGTATGAAAAAAATAAAATAATGTATGCACTCACTAACTGTAAATTGCTCTGGATAAGAGCGTCTGCTAAATGACTAAAATGTAAATGTAAGTACGGTTACTGTAAAGTACTTGGTGACAACCGCTTAGTGTCATTATTTATTTATAAACGGCTTTCTAAATTAATTTGATTGCTTGATTAATCGATTGATTGAGCGTACCTGAGGCAGTAGAGGTAGAAGCCTGGTCGTCTTCTGGTTGAACAGTCTGTCTGAGAACACGGTCGATCTCCATGACATTCATCCACTGGCTCAGCTCGTTCTTCAGCTCAGCCAATCGCTGCTGAGTAGCGATCTTCTCCCGCGCCAGTCTCTCCATCTCATGCTCGTACTCCTTCTCCTTGCGCTTCAACGTCTGTAAGATGCAGAGGAAGAGAGGAAAGGTTTGAACACACACTACAAACACATTTATAATGGGACAATCAAATATTTCAGAGAGAGCTTGCTTTCATTCTGTAATTTTATTATAATAAAACTTTGAACTGAAGTTTCACGTTCCACACACATTCTTCAATAGAACCAGTAATATCAACATTTTCACTCTTGGCTGGATACTATTCCAGGTGTCATTGGTCCTCAATGTGTACATTGAGAGTTTACCCATTCATAATATATCAATGCCGTATGTCATAAAACTCCCCATTTGCGTTCATGTAAAGTAAAAGCTCTAATAAAAAAACATCTGCTATCCAGACCTGTGTTGTTTTAGCAACAGCCACATGCATAAACCATTTTTCTCTTCTAAATCAACTTGACAAACAAGCTGCTCCTTATCAGTGTATTCGTTACGCTGGTCACTTCCTTGTCTGTGACAGTACATCACACAACCAACGAATAACCACTATTTCCTGACCCCATGGTCTCCACTTCATCTATCAATGTTGAGACAGACACAGGCCTATATACACTCTCTGACCAAGAGATCCTTCTCTCTCCCTGTACAGAAACGATGTCAATGTTATATAACCGTCAAAACGACACCACGGCCACATCCCGAGTGTTTACATAGATAATGCAGTATTAAGATCATGTTTCTTCAGAAGGTCATTACTGCATCTACTTCACTTCCACGGTAGGCTGAGCTGGATTCCAGAGGAGCAGAGGAAAATCCCCCCTGGGAACACTTACTAATACTCTCTGAGTGTGGCAGTACTGTTGTTAGACCCAAGAATCAACATCCTCTCAGAGACTGCGTGCGTATGCCTCCTTATGTGGGCCCCTCCCATTTTCCTCTCTGCTCTCCTTGCTAGTCCCCACAATCTTTCTTTCTAAACCACATGGCCAATCATTTACTACTCTGAAAGCATTACTCAAGACCATTTCATAGGACTGACAGCAGTCTAAAAGAAAGTCTTGGGAGAGCCATTTCCATGTCTGAAAAGTTCCATGTCTGTTGCTTCCTTTGACTGGACGAGCAGAAGCAACACAGACATTAACCTACACCAGCACCATGACCGGGCAGGCAACATGACTGTGTGAAAGGAAGAGCAGACACAGAGACACATGGATAGAGGGAGGGAGTACGGAAAGAGGGAGGCGCTGGGCAGTGGCTCTTTGACCCAGTTTATCTTTTCTGGTCAGCTGACACAGGCCTGACAAAACAGGCTGTAGTGGGCGGAGCAGGTCTGTACAGAGTGAGAGCAGCAGGGATAGAGATTATACTGTCTGTCTGTCTGCCTGGGAGACAGAAAACAACTAGGAAGAACACCATGATGGAGTCTGCCGGGACACGAAACCTTTATATTGACTTTGAGTTTCACTCTTCCTCCTCCAGAGGGTATTGCACAATCACAACTAGGTTCACAAGACTATGGATTCACGACTAGCCAATCAGGGCGAGGCTAAGAAGTCTATAAATGACAACTAGCCAATCAGCATGAGGCTAAGAAGACTAGAATCACGACTAGCCAATCAGGACAAGGCTAAGGCGACTGGACTCATCTATGACTCAGAGCCATAAAGCTGTGTGCTCACAGACCTGGACTTCCTGTATCTGTGTATAATGTAGCTGTGTGTGTGAGACTAGGTACACATACTATTATTGTCCAATTGCTATACAGTATGGAAGTATAAACAGATGTAAAGGCCAATTGTGGGTCTTCAGCCAGGATTAGATAAGATGCTCTGCTGTGCTGTCACTCACACAAATCCAGGCCCCTCACACAAACATGCACACACTGAAACACACCCCCATTCCTTACTATACATGACCTGTCTAGTCTACACGTGTGAACTGCTCCTTACCCCTGAGGACAGAAAGGAGGTGTGTGTGTGTGACGACACCACGCAGCCTGCAGGGCAGGAGAGGTGTGTGTGACGACACCACGCAGCCTACAGGGCAGGAGAGGTGTGTGTGACGACACCACGCAGCCTACAGGGCAGGAGAGGTGTGTGTGACGACACCACGCAGCCTGCAGGGCAGGAGAGGTGTGTGTGACGACACCACGCAGCCTACAGGGCAGGAGAGGTGTGTGTGACGACACCACGCAGCCTACAGGGCAGGAGAGGTGTGTGTGACGACACCACGCAGCCTACAGGGCAGGAGAGGTGTGTGTGATGACACTATACAGCCTACAGGGCAGGAGAGGTGTGTGTGACGACACCACGCAGCCTACAGGGCAGGAGAGGTGTGTGTGACGACACCACGCAGCCTGCAGGGCAGGAGAGGTGTGTGTGACGACACCACGCAGCCTACAGGGCAGGAGAGGTGTGTGTGATGACACTATGCAGCCTATAGGAGAGGAGAGGTGTGTGTGTGTGTGATGAGACTGTTGTGCAGTCTAAAGCTAAAGAAGACCAGATCTGTCATTCTGTCTTGATTTAAATGTTAGCGTAGAGTTAAACTGATTAAGACACCCAATCTGGTGTTGTTTAAGGCTTTATCAGTCCAGTAGAAGGCGTACTGCTGCAGACTCCCCTGACTGGCTGGTGGTGAGTCACCTATGGTCCTAGACAGACCTCAGAGGGAGGTGTGTCTTTGCGTGTCTCATACGGTCTGGTTGGTCTTTACCACCAACATAAAACTCTAGGAATTTTCTCCAATCAGACCCCCCCCCCCCCACCCTCTACTCTCAGACCTGTCTGCATTCCTTGTCTCAGCAAATGAATTACTGGAGAGTCCCCCCATTTTGTTGTCACGGCAACAGCTGAAAACCGCCATTGTTTCCATGGCAACCTGTCAAGTGATAAGCAGCACATTGTCCCAGTGCGCCAGTTGTACTGTGGTAGAATATTAAAAAGGCATCAGAAACATACATCAGTGTCAGTGACCAAATAAACAATGCTATAACAACGTTTTAAAAAACAGATGTAGAACGCAGTCATTAAACCAACGCTGTAACACAGAGACAGTCCTATGTGAATGTGAGTGTGGGGGCATGTCTTTTGCAAGCATGCTCATGAACACACAGTGGAATTCTGTGTCTAGTGCTATGACTCATACAGACAGAGAGAGACCGAGCGAGAGAGAGAGAGAGAGATGCTGTATGTACTACCCACTGCTCTACAAACACCCAGACCCACTGAACTCACTCTGGTAGAATGACTATGGCCCCACCTCTGTCACTATGCCAACTGGTAGCTAGCTGCTTCTAGCCATTAATACACCTCTATCTGCTTGCTATACTAGCTGTAGTTGCCATTCATATGCACGGCTGTTCTATACTGTCCTCAGAGAAAGACAAACACTATGCAAGGCAAGCTATACTACTACCACCTAATAACCGCAGTCAATAAAACCCTCACAAACTTTTACAGATGCACAATTGAGAGCATCCTGTCAGGCTGTATCACCGCCTGGTACGGCAACTGCACCGCCCGCAACCGCAGGGCTCTCCAGAGGGTGGTGCAGTCTGCCGAACGCATTACTGGGGGCAAACTACCCGCCCTCCAAGACACCTATAGCACCCGATGTCACAGGAAGGCCAAAAATATAATCAAGGACATCAACCACCCGAGCCACTGCCTGTTCACCCCGCTATCATCCAGAAGGCGAGGTCAGTACAGGTGCATCAAAGCTGGGACCGAGAGAATGAAAAACAGCTTCGATCAAGGCCATCAGACTGTTAAATAGTCATCACTAGCACATTAGAGGCTGCTGCTGCCTATTGAAATCACTGGCCACTTTAAGAAATGGAACACTAGTCACTTTAATAATGTTTACATATCTTGCATTACTCATCTCATATGTATATACTGTATTCTATAATATTATACTGTATCTTAGTCCATGCCACTCTGTCATTGCTTGTCCATATATGTATATATTCTTAAATTCCATTCCTTACTTAGATTTGTGTGTATTGGGTATATGTTGTGAAATTGTTAGATATTACTTGTTAGATTATTACTGCACTGTCGGAGCTAGAAGCACAAGCATTTCACTACACCCGCAATAACATCTGCTAAACACGTGTATGTGAAAAATACAATTTATTTGATTTACACAAGCAAGGATATCTGCCCCTGCCCCCATTCAAGAACAGAGAACACACAGCAACAGCTAGGGTGAGACTAGCTAAAACCAATGTACCTGATAAACAGGCCAAGAACAGCAGAACACATGACAATAACCCAGAGAAAGCATGGACGCATCTCTTCAGTATCAGCCTGTATTGATCCACCTACTACTACAGTGCATTCGGAAAGTATTCAGACCCCTTGCCTTTTTCCACATTTTGTTACGTTACAGCCTTATTCTAAAATGGATTACATTGTTTTTTTCCCCTCATCAATCTACACACAATACCCCATAATGACAAAGCAAAAAACAGGTTTAGACATTTTTGCAAATGTATTAAAAATGTAAAACTGAAATATCACATTTACATAAGTACTCAGACACTTTACTCAGTACTTTGTTGAAGCATCTTTGGCAGCGATTACAGCCTCGAGTCTTCATGGGTATGACACTACAAGCTTGGCACACATGTATTTGGGGAGTTTCTCCCATTCTTCTCTGCAGATCCTCTCAAGCTCTGTCAGGTTGGATGGGGAGCATCGCTGCACAGCTATTTTCAGGTCTCACCAGAGATGTTTGATCGTGTTCAAGTCCGGGCTCTGGCTGGGCCACTCAAGGACATTCAGAGACTTGTCCCGAAACCACTCCTGCGTTGTCTTGGCTGTGTGCTTAGGGTTGTTGTCCTGTTGGAAGGTGAACCTGAGCGCTCTGGAGCAGGTTTTCATCAAGGAGCTTTCTGTACTTTTCTGTATCTTTCCCTCGATCCTGACTAGTCTCCCAGTCCCTGCCGCTGAAAAACATTGGTATTGGCCAGGTGATGATTGGTGCCTGGTTTCCCCCAGACGTGACGCTTGGTATTCAGGCCAAATAGTTCAATCTTGGTTTCATCAGACCAGAGAATCTTGTTTCTCATGGTCTGAGTCCTTTAGGTGCCTTTTGGCAAACTCCAAGTGGGCTGTCATGTGCCTTTTACGTCTGACCACTCTACCATAAAGGCCTGATTGGTGGAGTGCTGCAGAGATGGTTGTCCTTCTGGAAGGTTCTCCCATCTCCACAGAGGAGCTCTAGAGCTCTGTCAGAATGACCATCGGGTTCTTGTTCACCTCCCTGACCAAGGCCCTTCTCCCCCGATTGCTCAGTTTGGCCGGGGGGCAGCTCTAGGAAGAGTCTTGGTGGTTACAAACTTCTTCCATTTAAGAATGATGGAGGCCACTGTGTTCTTGGGGACCTTCAATGCTGCAGAATTTTTTTCGTACCCTTCCCCAGATCTGTGCCTCGACACAATCCTGTCTCGGAGCTCTACGGACAATTCCTTGGACCTCATGGCTTGGTTTTTGCTCTGACATGCACTGTCAACTGTGGGACCTTACATAGACAGGTGTGTGCCTTTCCAAATCATGTCCAATCAATAGAATTTACCACAGGTGGCCCCACCTGTTTTGAGCCCCACATTTATAGCTAAAAAGGTTTGACTGTTTTGCATGTTATTTTGGCATTAATAGGTGTCACATATCAGTTTGCAAACAATGTAAAAATAAAATAAAATAATTTAGTCATTAAAGCAGCTTTTTTGCTTTCTTGAGTAAGGCAGCTCCAAAATGCAGGTGTTTCAGCCTAGCTCTGTGCTTTCTGTGGGGGTGGGGCAGCCAGCGGAAAATACGGAGTGTAGGTGAGGGTAATGTTCTCTAGTTGCGCTTTGATTGGCTCAGTGTTCTGTCACTTATGGGGACACTATGTCACTGCCAAGTCTAAGGTTAGAGCTCGAAAATTCAAGCCCCTTGGTTGCTGCCATAGAGTTACATTAGAAGTGCCCCAGTGGCGATTTTAGCATTTAAATCTTTGTCACGTGCAAATGAAACAAAAGCTAATTGTAACCTTGTCTCCCTCTCCCTTTCTCCCCCTCCTCTTCCCTTGTCGTAGCATGGACTGCTTTGTCATAGCTGCATGGCTCTTTTTCTGTGTTTCTAAGGATGGTAGGGACTTTTTTTTTAGCATGTAAATCTTGGTGGGGCAAATAAAAACAAAAATGTGGGATGCATGCCAGCAAAGCCACTACACAACACAACACTAAACAATACATTAATTGCACTATAACGGTAACAAACAGTGACCACAAACTGTTAGGGCCTACATAAAGCTGTCCCAACAGTAGAGTCCCAACAGCAGTCCCAACACCTTACCACTGCTACACCTGGCTATCAGCGGAGCCTTGTCTGGCAGTGAAACAGTTCATTCAGCCTCATTTACTGCCTTTTAAAAAAACATAGCTGATATGGCTGACTTGCTTAAACAAATGTGGTTTCTACTGACAATTGAGATGTACAAACTATGGCATAAGGGGACGAAAAGCGGATAAGAGGCAGTCTGTAATTTCGATTAAGACATTAATGAGCGAGCTAGGACGGACGTAGTCAATATAACTATTTGTTTAGCACTTTTAAAATGTACAGCGACAGAATTCAGAACATGGGCCGTTCTTATAGGTTATAGGCTACATGTGCACCATCAACTCCGAACAGTAGGCGAAATTAAGAGGGGCAAATAGACCAAATTATTAGGTTGAGGCACATGGGCTACTAACATCTTACTACACAACATACACTTAGTATTACTTTCTTAGCTACAGTAGACATATCTCCCTGGCATATTACATCATTTATGCAGCAGCATACAATACATTTTCGGACTCCCCTTGTTGTGCTGTGCTCACTTGAACAGGAAGGTGGCGCGGCGGTCCTTCGTGGGCAAATGTTTTACAATTCTGAGTTCCAACTTGTTAGCAGGCTAGTGATTGCTTTGCAACGCTTGCAGTTAGCCACTGTCAACGATTCCTTCCAAACCACTCATTATTTAATTTGCGATTTCCAACTTGTTTATGTCCAATGGCCGATCAGCACCGATACGTTTTATCTATAATTTCTCTTCATTATTTATCTTCATATGACAAGGATTAAAAAGTATTTGCCAATAGATTGTCGACTTGATTCATGATGAAGACTACTAGCTAAGATTTAAAAAGTATGATGTTGACATGATCAGTCCAATCAAAGCTACTGTACATACAGTGGGGAAAAAAAGTATTTAGTCAGCCACCAATTGTGCAAGTTCTCCCACTTAAAAAGATGAGAGAGGCCTGTAGTTTTCATCATAGGTACACGTCAACTATGACAGACAAATTGAGAAAGAAAATTCCAGAAAATCACATTGTAGGATTTTTAATGAATTTATTTGCAAATTATGGTGGAAAATAAGTATTTGGTCACCTACAAACAAGCAAGATTTCTGGCTCTCACAGACCTGTAACTTCTTCTTTAAGAGGCTCCTCTGTCCTCCACTCGTTACCTGTATTAATGGCACCTGTTTGAACTTGTTATCAGTATAAAAGACACCTGTCCACAACCTCAAACAGTCACACTCCAAACTCCACTATGGCCAAGACCAAAGAGCTGTCAAAGGACACCAGAAACAAAATTGTAGACCTGCACCAGGCTGGGAAGACTGAATCTGCAATAGGTAAGCAGCTTGGTTTGAAGAAATCAACTGTGGGAGCAATTATTAGGAAATGGAAGACATACAAGACCACTGATAATCTCCCTCGATCTGGGGCTCCACGCAAGATCTCACCCCGTGGGGTCAAAATGATCACAAGAACGGTGAGCAAAAATCCCAGAACCACACGGGGGAACCTAGTGAATGACCTGCAGAGAGCTGGGACCAAAGTAACAAAGCCTACCACAGTAACACACTACGCCGCCAGGGACTCAAATCCTGCAGTGCCAGACGTGTCCCCCTGCTTAAGCCAGTACATGTCCAGGCCCGTCACCGTATTGAGGGGAGGATGGATGGGGCCATGTATCGCGAGATCTTGGCCAACAACCTCCTTCCCTCAGTAAGAGCATTGAAGATGGGTCGTGGCTGGGTCTTCCAGCATGACAACGACCCAAAACACACAGCCAGGGCAACTAAGGAGTGGCTCCGTAAGAAGCATCTCAAGGTCCTGGAGTGGCCTAGCCAGTCTCCAGACCTGAACCCAATAGAAAATCTTTGGAGGGAGCTGAAAGTCCGTATTGCCCAGCGACAGCCCCGAAACCTGAAGGATCTGGAGAAGGTCTGTATGGAGGAGTGGGCCAAAATCCCTGCTGCAGTGTGTGCAAACCTGGTCAAGACCTACAGGAAACGTATGATCTCTGTAATTGCAAACAAAGGTTTCTGTACCAAATATTAAATTCTACTTTTCTGATGTATCAAATACTTTTGTCATGCAATAAAATGCAAACAAATTACTTAAAAATCATACAATGTGATGTTCTGGATTTTTGTTTTAGATTCCGTCTCTCACAGTTGAAGTGTACCTATGATAAAAATTACAGACCTCTACATGCTTTGTAAGTAGGAAAACCTGCAAAATCGGCAGTGTATCAAATACTTGTTCTCCCCACTGTATATATATATATATATATATATATATTTTATTTACATTGTTTGCACACTGATATATGTCAAAAAAATGCCAAAATAGGCAAGCCCCCAAAAAACTAAAAATGGTTTATTTTATTTTTTTGCTAGAAATGTGGGGCTCAAAACAGGTGGGGCTCTGCCCCGCCTGCCCTGAATGACGGGTCGCCACTGGAAGTGCCCATCCAAGAAGGCTCAAGGTCATTGGCCACAGATAAAATGACGTCAAATCACGTTATATCTACAGTAGCTTTGATTGGACTGATCATGAAAAATGTATGCACTCACTTACTGTAAGTCGCTCTGGATAAGAGTGTCTGCTAAATGACTAAAATGTAAATATAATACTATCAAAATCTTAGCTAGCAGTCATCATGAATCAAGTAAACAATCTACTGGCAAATCCTTGTCATATGAAGATAAAACGTATCGGTGCTCATTGGACAAACATTACACAACAAGTTGGAAATAGCAAATTCAACAATGAGTGGTTTGGAAGGAATCAGTGGCTAACTGCAAGCATTGCAAAGCAATCACTAGCCTGCTATTCAGTAGAGTGGCTGTGTGGTCCAAAGTCTGGGATTAAGGGTCTCTTTTCCAAGCTTAAAATTATAAACACTCAACATTGGACATGCTGTCAATGAAGCATGATTTGTGCCGCGCTCAAAACAACTTAACTCAGAACTGCAAAATCTGACTTCAGTGAGTTCAAGACAACTGGGAACTCAGGAAAACGAGCTCCGACTGGGAAAATACGTTTTGAACGGTCATTCAACACGGAATTGTAAATTGAAGATCCCTGAAGTCATCATGATTTTACCTTGTTTTTTCCCACGAGTTCCCAGTTGTCTTGAAAGCATCATATCTCCAGAGAATGCCAGACTTTGATGACAAAGTTTGATGACAAATTTGCCCAAGAAGGACCGCCACGCCACCTTCCTGTTGAAGTATGCTGTATGCTGCTGCATAAATGATGTAATATGCCAGGGAGATATTTATAGTGTAGCTAAGAAAGTAATACTATGTGTATGTTGTGTAGTAAGCTGTTTCCCCTCTTAATTTCGTCTACTCTTCTGACTTGGTGGTGCACATGTAGCCTATAACCGGTTTTAGAGAAATGCAATCATCGAATATTGTAAGAGCATTCATTGTCTGCTTATATGCCCCCTTTATTTATCCTACGGTTCTGACTTGGTGTACAGGGAGAACACTGTAAGAACGGCCCATGTTCTGAATTCTGTCGCTGTACATTTCAAAAGTGCTAAACAAAGTTATATTGACTACGTCCATCCTAGCTCGCTCATTAATGTCTTAATCGAAATTACAGACTGCCTCTTATCCGCTTTTCGTCCCCTTATGCCATAGTTTGTACATCTCAATTGTCAGTAGAAACCACATTTGTTTAAGCAAGTCAGCCATATCAGCTATGTTTTTTTAAAAGGCAGTAAATGAGGCTGAATGAACTGTTTCGCTGCCAGACAAGGCTCCACTGATAACCAGGTTTAGCTGTGGTAAGGTGTTGGGACTGCTGTTGGGACTCTACTGTTGGGACAGCTTTATGTAGGCCCTAACAGATTGTGGGCACCGTTTGTCACCGTTATAGTGCAATTCATGTATTGTTTAGTGTTGTGTTGTGTAGTGGCTTTGCTGGCATGCATCCCACATTTTTGTTTTTGTTTGCCCCACCAAGATTTACAAGCTAAAATCGCCACGGACCGTAAGTCCCTACCATCCTTAGAAAAAGAGCCATGCAGCTACGACAAAGCAGTCCATGCTACGACAAGGGAAGAGGAGGGGGAGAAAGGGAGAGGGAGACAAGGTTACAATTAGCTTTTGTTTCATTTGCACGTGACAAACATGACTCCCTCCCTTCCCCTCCTTTCCTTAGTGGAGTAGTGGGGCCTCGCATAGATCTGTTTGTGTGAAAGAAAGTAGAGCAGGTCTCAGAGCAGGACTGGACTGTGCCTTGTGTGTGTGTGTGTGTGTGTGTGTGTGTGTGTGTGTGTGTGTGTGTGTGTGTGTGTGTGTAAACACCGCTCAGGCGGCATGACATGCAATGCGGGTGCTGAGCACATGGCCCCGCAGAGAGAGGAGACCGAGAGGGAGGGAGAGTAGCGGGGGAGGAGGAGGGAGCTGTCAGGCTGTACTCACTGACTCACTTTTGCAGCACCGCTGAAACCGATTGCGCTAGGCTAGCCTAAGCTAGCTAGCGTGAGCAGCAGGCAGCCAACCACGTTGCAGACAAGATACTCCTTCAGTGCACGGCGCTAGCTAATTAACCTGGGGGACACCGGTCTTTTGACTAGCGTTTGTGGTGATCATCAGTAACCGTAAACCTTTGGTGTTGTCTTCTCTCTAGGTCCCAAGTTGGAATAGAAAACTTCACGTGGCTCGAGGCAAAAACAACAAAGGAGTTGCTTTTTAGTGGAAATAGCCCAAAAACCTACTTTAGGGTGTGTGCGCAAGCGCTGTGTGCGTGCGACTGTGTTCAAACTGGGTGGTAAGTGGCCTAATTTGATAGTTCTTGCCATGGGTTATACAGTCGCGGTGTTCCAGACCATGGTGCATTGTTGTCAGTCACTATGAGGAAGAGTTGCTGAGGACGAAAGGCCACTATCAAAATGTGTACTTTGCTAGAATGAGAGCACCGTGAACAATATAAACATTGCAGACAACAACTGTGCCCTCTCTTCTCACCTCCTCAGCGGTTGGCAGGGGATGGAGTGGCAATTACCGGCTGTGTGGAACTGAACTGCAAACTCACTTTTCTAACTTCTGTTATATGCAAGCTGTGACACAGTGTGAGTCAAAGGTACTTTATACAGACAGAGCTGGAGGAAATGGCACAACAACGTGTAAGCTTGCTGTGACAGTGACAGCTTGGGTAAAGGAACAGTACATTTTCTTAAAACTGAAAAGAGAAGAACAATTCTGTTGCTCTTGAAAAGTGATGGCTCAAACCTGACCAAGATGCTGTTTCAACACTGCAATGACAATGCTTCAAACAGGAGATACTGCAGGCATCAGTCTACCGAGACTAAGGCTGGGTCCCAAATGGCCCTCTATTCCCTATAGAGTGCACTAATAGAATATAGAATATAATATGCCATTAAGCAGACGCTTTTATCCAAAGCGACTTAGTCACATGTGCATACATTTTCGTATGGGTGGCCCCAGCGGGAATCGAACCCACAACCCTTGGCGTTGCAAGTGCCTTGCTACCAACTGAGCCACACAGGACTACCAGGGCATACTTTTGACCAGGGACCATAGCAGCTCTGGTCAAAAGTAGTGCACTATAAAGGGAATAAGGTGTAATTTGGGACGCACACCTATGTCTGCCTAGAGTACCTGCCTAGATTACCTCAACAAGTAGCCTCATTTGAGTCTGAATCAACACCAACAAAGACTTTCCAAAGTGCCCCGAGTCCATTTCCAGTCTCCTCCAGGTTCAGACCCCTTTCAGTTGGTCTCCTAGTAAATAGCATTAATCTTCAGCCATGGTTAATTCCCCTCTGTGTTAAACCATTTACAGATAGAATAGGAGCTGACCAAGGAACACACACAAACCAACCCCATTGAGGACAGACAGGTGGAAGTAATATTCCACTATTCCAGCTTGGGTCAAAGTTCACACCCTCACAGACGGGCCTGATTCAAAAACACACTGCTCAAAACACACCGTCTGACCCTCCCAATAAGATGCGAAAGGCTGGTCATGGCTCACATCAACACCATTATCCCAGAAACCCTAGACCCACTCCAATTTGCATACCACCCCAACAGATCCACAGATGATGCAATCTCTATTGCACTCCACACTGCCCTTTCCCACCTGGACAAGAGGAACACCTACGTGAGAATGCTATTCATTGATTACAGCTCAGCGTTCAACACCATAGTGCCCTCAAAGCTCATCACTAAGCTCAGGACCCTGGGACTAAACACCTCCCTTTGCAACTGGATCCTGGACTTCCTGATGGGCCACCCCTAGGTGGTAAGGGTAGGTAACAACACATCTGCCACGCTGATCCTCAACATGGGGGCCCCTCAGGGGTGCGTGCTCAGTCCCCTCCTGTACTCCCTGTTCACCCATGACTGCATGGCCAGGCACGACTCCAACACCATCATTAAGTTTGCCGATGACACAACAGTGGTAGGCCTGATCAACGACAACGATGAGACAGCCTATAGGGAGGTGGACAGAGACTTGGCCGTGTGGTGCCAGGTTAACAACCTCTCCCTCAACGTGATCAAGACAAAGGAGATGATTGTGGACTACAGGAAAAAAAGAGGACTGAGCACGCCCCCATTCTCATCGACGGGGCTGTAGTGGAACAGGTTGGGAGCTTCAAGTTCCTTGTTGTCCACATCACCAACAAACTATCATGGTCCAAACACACCAAGACAGTCGTGAAGAGGGCACGACAAAGCCTATTCCCCCTCAGGAGACTGAAAAGATTTGGCATGGGTCCTCAGATCCTCAAACATTTCTACAGCTGCACCATCGAGAGCATCCTGACTGGTTGCATCACCGCCTGGTATGGCAACTGCTCGGCCTCCGACCGCAAGGCACTACAGATGGTAGTGCGTACAGCCCAGTACATCACTGGGGCCAAGCTTCCTGCCATCCAGGACCTCTATACCAGGCGGTGTCAGAGGAAGGACCTAAAAATTGTAAAAGACTCCAGCCATCCTAGTCAGACTGTTCTCTCTGTTACCGCATGGCAAGCGGTACCGGAGCGCCAAGTCTAGGTCCAAAAGGCTTCTTAACAGCTTCTACCCCCAAGCTATAAGACTCCTGAACAGCTAAATCATGGCTACCCGGACTTTTTGCATTGCCCCCCCCACCCCACTTTTACACTGCTGCTACTCTGTTTATTATCTATGCATAGTCACTTTAACTCTACCCACATGTACATATTACCTCGACTAACCCGTGCCCCCGCACATTGACTCTGTACCGGTACCCCCTGTATTTAGCCTCCCTACTGTTATTTTATTTTACTGCTGCTCTTTAATTATTTGCTATTTTAATTTTTTTCTTATCTATTTTTTATTTAACACTTTTTATTTTCTTAAAACTGCATTGTTGGTTAAGGGCTTGTAAGTTTAAGTAAGCTTTTCACTGTAATGGCTTCACCTGTTGTGTTTGGCAAATACATTTTGATTTGATTTGATGGGATCTGGGTCTGCTTTGAAAGGACGGGTCTTTCAAAATCAGAACTGACCAACTAGGTGACCCACTTCAGTATTATATAGGCCTCTTTTGATGATGTAAATCCGTACACAAAGGCCTGGAATCAAAGAAGAAAATCAAACGCTTTGTAACACTTCAAATACTGTGATTTCCTCTCAATAGCAAACGTTTTTTTCCTCCCTCGACTGAATTAATTCGAAAATGTCCAAACTGAAATCGTCCATTTAAAGAATTGGACTTGGGAAATGGAACTAGGTTAAAATCTCTGTCTGTGACAAATCAACTCAAATCATGAACTACTCTTAAAACAGAGAAATGCTCATATTTGCAACATCAAGTACTTCGTATTATATTGATAATATGATATGATTTGTAGCTGACGTGAGCAGCTTCCCCCACCACATGGAAAAGCACATTTCCCCTCCAACACACAGCTCTTCCTTCTGCTTCCCAAACAGGTTCCGTCAGAGTCGTTCTGTCGCCAGTGAAATCTAATAGGCTGGGTAAAACGAGCCTGGTGTTTACGACTGTTTGTGCGTGTCCCCTCCCCCCTCTCTCTTTCCACCCTCCCTCTTTCCCTTCAGTTGGCAGCTAGCTAAGCCTCCCTCGCAGGCAGTTCCAGGAGAGGAGCTAGCTAGCTCTAGCACTGAGCTGTGGCTGTAGCTGTGTCTGTTCCAGTGGCGGGCGGGGCCACTCATGGGGTGACATCACAAAGCTCAGGCTAGCCATGTGCTCTCTGCTCATGTGGCCCTGTGAGCAGAGTGAGGCAGGATGGAGGGAGGGATGAAAGAAGGAGGAGCCCCAGTGCTGGGTTTAAGAGTCCCAGCTATGGCGCAGCATAGAGTACACACCCGCTCTCTCACTCTTTCCCTTTCTCTCACAGACACACACAGCCATTTTAACACGCATTATATCAGACAGCAGCAATTAGGTCAGATTGAGAAACACATTCCACAGACAGTACAGACCACATCTTAGGAAGTCATAAAGTAGTAAAATCTAAATAACTAATATAGCCTAACAGATAGGACAACAAACTAATGTAGGAGAAAATGTAGAGAAAAACAGCTCAAACTAAGAAGCATGCGGAAGTAAAAATCTGCTTGCAAGCAGCAGAATCTTTGAAACATTACACATCAGTGTTGGTTTAGATACCACAAGAATCCCACTAACACGTGATGCAGGCAGGCAGCCTTATATTCCAGTTCCTCGTTCGGTTTGGTCTCTCTAGCTTACTCACGCTCAGTAACTTCTATGAAAGGAGGAAGGAATGAAACAGGGAAGTGTGACTTGACTTCTCAGCAGAGTGGCTGTTGGTGACAAGTAACCTCATAGTGACAGTAACCTCAGTGCAAAACAAGAGACATGCTCTGATAAGAGACCCGGCCTGAAGATAAGATCAGAGTCTGTATTCATAAAGCGTCTCATAGTAGGAGGCCATGTTGTTCAACAAAGATGACAGACAGACACAGGGCTGCCAGCATCACTGTCCAAAGATGAATCAAATGAAAAGTAATCCTCTGCCCAAATCCTCTTATTCAACCTCTCTGGTCTGGTGCTCATTGGTCACATTAGCAGACTGCCCTGCCCCCCTGCTGCCCCTAGCCTAAATAACAAAAAGGGAGAGAGAGGCGCCTCCATCTATTCCCTCCCTCTACTTTTCTTCTCACCTCTCCCTTGCTCTCCCCCAATCCACCACTATTGGAGCTCAACCAATAACAATTAGGGAAGAGAACTGCGTGACTCTGCACGACTTCTACTACTCAACTGTTACCAAGGAGAGGCCCGCAATAGGCTAGTGTGTGTGTGAGTTTACTCAGCTCGTCTATCAGGAAACCCTGCTCTCAGTCTGACAACCATAGACGTGAGTACTGAGAAGGAGCATCTTACAGTAAACTGATGAATAAAGGGAAGACCTGAGGATGTGGGTGTGCTGTAACACTGGCAACATGAAGCAACTACGCACATTAAGGCCTATGTCGCATACTTATTATGCCTTCAAAGACTGGTGGGAGTTTACAACCTACAGTACAAGTAATTCAATATATATTTTTAACCAGTATTCAGTCCTGCAAAAGTGCATTATTTAAGATGGAAATATTTTTTACTGAATATCACCCCCCCACAAAACAAATCCTGATTTCCCTCTACACTAAATACGCTCAGGCTAAATTCCTACGGCTAAAAATGGAGGAGCATGCTAGTGTAAATACATCAAGAGTGGAAAATGTCTGTAGTTGTGTTTGTTTGTTTCCCGGCCGGTACATGTGCTTTAAATACACCCTAAATCCAGCTCGGCTGTCGAGAAGGGGTGGGGGGTGCTAGGTCAGTCTGCTAGTCGAGCACGACACACTAACACAGTGGCATTCCCTCATCACACAGAGAGGGAGGCAGGGGGAGGAGGGAGATTGGGTGACATGAATTCTCTGTGCACCCACACTGCCCTAGTCTCCCTCTCTCCTAGCCCTGCCTCCCAGGGAGGAAAACTCCACCGCTGTCATCAACATACAGGATCAGATCCTCACCAGCACAATATATATATATATATATATATATATACACACACATACACACACACATACATACAGTGGGGGAAAAAAAGTATTTAGTCAGCCACCAATTGTGCAAGTATTCCCACTTAAAAAGATGAGAGAGGCCTGTAATTTTCATCATAGGTACACATCAACTATGACAGACAAAATGAGAATTCTTTTTCCAGAAAATCACATTGTAGGATTTTTAATGAATTTATTTGCAAATTATGGTGGAAAATAAGTATTTGGTCAATAACAAAAGTTTCTCAATACTTTGTTATATACCCTTTGTTGGCAATGACACAGGTCAAACGTTTTCTGTAAGTCTTCACAAGGTTTTCACACACTTGCTGGTATTTTGGCCCATTTCTCCATGCAGATCTCCTCTAGAGCAGTGATGTTTTGGGGCTGTCGCTGGGCAACACGGACTTTCAACTCCCTCCAAAGATTTTCTATGGGGTTGAGATCTGGAGACTGGCTAGGCCACTCCAGGACCTTGAAATGCTTCTTGCGAAGCCACTCCTTCGTTGTCCGGCCGGTGTGTTTGGGATCATTGTCATGCTGAAAGACCCAGCCACGTTTCATCTTCAATGCCCTTGCTGATGGAAGGAGGTTTTCACTCAAAATCTCACGATACATGGCCCCATTCATTCTTTCCTTTACACGGATCAGTCGTCCTGGTCCCTTTGCAGAAAAACAGCCCCAAAGCATGATGTTTCCACCCCCATGCTTCACAGTAGGTATGGTGTTCTTTGGATGCAACTCAGCATTCTTTGTCCTCCAAACACGACGAGTTGAGTTTTTACCAAAAAGTTCTATTTTGGTTTCATCTGACATTCTCCCAATCCTCTTCTGGATCATCCAAATGCACTCTAGCAAACTTCAGACGGGCCTGGACATGTACTGGCTTAAGCAGGGGGACACGTCTGGCACTGCAGGATTTGAGTCCCTGGCGGCGTAGTGTGTTACTGATGGTAGGCTTTGTTACTTTGGTCCCAGCTCTCTGCAGGTCATTCACTAGGTCCCCCCGTGTGGTTCTGGGATTTTTGCTCACCGTTCTTGTGATCATTTTGACCCCACGGGGTGAGATCTTGCGTGGAGCCCCAGATCGAGGGAGATTATCAGTGGTCTTGTATGTCTTCTATTTCCTAATAATTGCTCCCACAGTTGATTTCTTCAAACCAAGCTGCTTACCTATTGCAGATTCAGTCTTCCCAGCCTGGTGTAGGTCTACAATTTTGTTTCTGGTGTCCTTTGACAGCTCTTTGGTCTTGGCCATTGTGGAGTTTGGAGTGTGACTGTTTGAGGTTGTGGACAGGTGTCTTTTATACTGATAACAAGTTCAAACAGGTGCCATTAATACAGGTCATGAGTGGAGGACAGAGGAGCCTCTTAAAGAAGAAGTTACAGGTCTGTGAGAGCCAGAAATCTTGCTTGTTTGTAGGTGACCAAATACTTATTTTCCACCATAATTTGCAAATAAATTCATAAAAAATCCTACAATGTGATTTTCTGGATTTTTTTCCCTCAATTTGTCTGTCATAGTTGACGTGTACCTATGATGAAAATTACAGGCCTCTCTCATCTTTTTAAGTGGGAGAACTTGCACAATTGGTGGCTGACTAAATACTTTTTTCCCCACTGTATGTATGTATGTATGTATGTATGTATGTATGTATGTATGTATGTATGTATGTATGTATGTATGTATGTATGTATGTATGTATGTATGTATGTATGTATGTATGTATGTATGTATGTATGATATATATATATATATATATATATATATATATATAGTGAGGGAAAAAAGTATTTGATCCCCTGCTGATTTTGTACGTTTGCCCACTGACAAAGAAATGATCAGTCTATAATTTTAATGGTAGGTTTATTTGAACAGTGAGAGACAGAATAACAACAAAAAATCCAGAAAAACGCATGTCAAAAATGTTATAAATTGATTTGCATTTTAATGAGGGAAATAAGTATTTGACCCCTCTGCAAAACATGACTTAGTACTTGGTGGCAAAACCCATGTTGGCAATCACAGAGGTCAGACGTTTCTTGTAGTTGGCCACCAGGTTTGCACACATCTCAGGAGGGATTTTGTCCCACTCCTCTTTGCAGATCTTCTCCAAGTCATTAAGGTTTCGAAGCTGACGTTTGGCAACTCGAACCTTCAGCTCCCTCCACAGATTTTCTATGAGATTAAGGTCTGGAGACTGGCTAGGCCACTCCAGGACCTTAATGTGCTTCTTCTTGAGCCACTCCTTTGTTGCCTTGGCCGTGTGTTTTGGGTCATTGTCATGCTGGAATACCCATCCACAACCCATTTTCAATGCCCTGGCTGAGGGAAGGAGGTTCTCATGGCCCCGTCCATCGTCCCTTTGATGCGGTGAAGTTGTCCTGTCCCCTTAGCAGAAAAACACCCCCAAAGCATAATGTTTTCTCCTCCGTGTTTGACGGTGGGGATGGTGTTCTTGGGGTCATAGGCAGCATTCCTCCTCCTCCAAACACGGCGAGTTGAGTTGATGCCAAAGAGCTCCATTTTGGTCTCATCTGACCACAACACTTTCACCCAGTTCTCCTCTGAATCATTCAGATGTTCATTGGCAAACTTCAGACAGCATGTATATGTGCTTTCTTGAGCAGGGGGACCTTGTGGGCGCTGCAGGATTTCAGTCCTTCACGGCGTAGTGTGTTACCAATTGTTTTCTTGGTGACTATGGTCCCAGCTGCCTTGAGATCATTGACAAGATCCTCCTGTGTAGTTCTGGGCTGATTCCTCACCGTTCTCATGATCATTGCAACTCCACGAGGTGAGATCTTGCATGGAGCCCCAGGCCAAGGGAGATTGACAGTTATTTTGTGTTTCTTCCATTTGCGAATAATCGCACCAACTGTTGTCACCTTCTCACCAAGCTGCTTGCCGATGGTCTTGTAGCCCATTCCAGCCTTGTGTAGGTCTACAATCTTGTCCCTGACATCCTTGAAGAGCTCTTTGGTCTTGGCCATGGTGGAGAGTTTGGAATCTGATTGATTGATTGCTTCTGTGGACAGGTGTCTTTTATACAGGTAACAAACTGAGATTAGGAGCACTCCCTTTAAGAGTGTGCTCCTAATCTCAGCTCGTTACCTGTATAAAAGACACCTGGGAGCCAGAAATCTTTCTGATTGAGAGGGGGTCAAATACTTATTTCCCTCATTAAAATGCAAATCAATTTAGAACATTTTTGACATGCGTTTTACTGGATTTGTTTGTTGTTATTCTGTCTCTCACTGTTGAAATAAACCTACCATTAAAATTATAAACGGATCATTTCTTTGTCAGTGGGCAAACGTACAAAATCAACAGGGGATCAAATACTTTTTTCCCTCACTGTATGTATGTATGTATGTATGTATGTATGTATGTATGTATGTATGTATGTATGTATGTATGTATGTATGTATGTATGTATGTATGTATGTATGTATGTATATATATATATATATATATATATATATATATATATATATATATATATACACACACACACACACACACACACACACACACAGTATCTCACAAAAGTGAGTACACCCCTCACATTTTTGTAAATATTTGAGTATATCTTTTCATGTGACAACACTGAAGAAATGACACTTTGCTACAATGTAAAGTAGTGAGTGTACAGCTTGTATAACAGTGTAAATTTGCTGTCCCCTCAAAATAACACAACACACAGCCAATAATGTCTAAACCGCTGGCAACAAAAGTGAGTACACCCCTAAGTGAAAATGTCCAAATTGGGCCCAAAGTGTCAATATTTTGTGTGTCCACCATCATTTTCCAGCACTGCCTTAACCCTCTTGGGCATGGAGTTCACCAGAGCTTCACAGGTTGCCACTGGAGTCCTCTTCCACTCCTCCATGACGACATCACAGAGCTGGTGGATGTTAGAGACCTTGCACTCCTCCACCTTCCGTTTGAGGATGCCCCACAGATGCTCAATAGGGTTTAGGTCTGGAGACATGCTTGGCCAGTCCATCACCTTTACCCTCAGCTTCTTTAGCAAGGCAGTGGTCGTCTTGGAGGTGTGTTTGGGGTCGTTATCATGTTGGAATACCGCCCTGTGGCCCAGTCTCCGAAGGGAGGGGATCATGCTCTGCTTCAGAATGTCACAGTACATGTTGGCATTCATGGTTCCCTCAATGAACTGTAGCTCCCCAGTGCCGGCAGCACTCATGCAGCCCCAGACCATGACACTCCCACCACCATGCTTGACTGAAGGCAAGACACACTTGTCTTTGTACTCCTCACCTGGTTGCCGCCACACACGCTTGACACCATCTGAACCAAATAAGTTTATCTTGGTCTCATCAGACCACAGGACATGGTTCCAGTAATCCATGTCCTTAGTCTGCTTGTCTTCAGGAAACTGTTTGCGGGCTTTCTTGTGCATCATTTTTAGAACAGTCTTCCTTCTGGGATGACAGCCATGCAGACCAATTTGATGCAGTGTGCGGCGTATGGTCTGAGCACTGACAGGCTGACCCCCCACCCCTTCAACCTCTGCAGCAATGCTGGCAGCACTCATACGTCTATTTCCCAAAGACAACCTCTGGATATGACGCTGAGCACGTGCACTCAACTTCTTTGGTCGACCATGGCGAGGCCTGTTCTGAGTGGAACCTGTCCTGTTAAACTGCTGTATGGTCTTGGCCACCGTGCTGCAGCTCAGTTTCAGGGTCTTAGCAATCTTCTTATAGCCCAGGCCATCTTTATGTAGAGCAACAATTCTTTTTTTCAGATCCTCAGAGAGTTCTTTGCCATGAGGTGCCATGTTGAACTTCCAGTGACCAGTATGAGGGAGTGTGAGAGCGATGACACCAAATTTAACACACCTGCTCCCCATTCACACCTGAGACCTTGTAACACTAACGAGTGAACATTTTCACTTAGGGGTGTACTCACTTTTGTTGCCAGCGGTTTAGACATTAATGGCTGTGTGTTGAGTTATTTTGAGGGGACAGCAAATGTACACTGTTATACAAGCTGTACATTCACTACTCTACAATGTAGCAAAGTGTAATTTCTTCAGTGTTGTCACATGAAAATATATACTCAAATATTTACACAAATGTGAGGGGTGTACTCACTTTTGTGAGATACTGTGTATATGTATATATATATATATATATATATATATATATATATATATATATATATATATATATATATATATATATATATATATATATATATATATTGTATCATCTCTCATGAAGCTGGTTGAGAGAATGCCAAGAGTGTGCAAAGCTGTCATCAAGGCAAAGGGTGTTTACTTTGAAGAATCTAAAATATATTTGGACACTTTTTGGGTTACTACATGATTCAATAGATGTTATTTCATAGTTTTGATGTCTTCACTATTATTCTACAATGTAGATAATAGTATAAAAATAAAGAAAAACCCTTGAATAAGTAGGTGTGTCCAAACTTTTGACTGGTACTGTATAATATGTATGTATGTATGTAATATATATATATATATATATATATATATATATATATATATATATATATATATATATTTACTTATTTTTTTTTTAACAAGCACACACACAGCAACGGGAACTATCACATTACTCCTGAGTTAAATTAGGTTAGTTGAAGACCTTTGTACACCGGTCACCTGCTTGCACATAGCTTTCGATATACTACCTGCCTGTATCACACATCATTGAACCACTTAATTACATTCATTCCTGTTTCAACCACAAAAGTCTATTAAAGGGTTTTAAATCACATAAAATAATCTAAATAAAAAGCTTATATAAAAGATTAGCTTTAATAATCTTTCAAAAGAACTCTTGGTACATATTGGAGACTCTCTGGTCTGCCTATACCCCAGGTAGCTGAGCATATCCAAACAGTTTAGCCTTCTGCTAGAGACTAGAAACTCCCTTCCCTCCCCTGTCCTAACCTGACCAGACCTAATGATGTTGCCAAGAACACCAAGGACATAAGGATATACAAAGCAGCTCCAATATTAGCCTGCTGGCATTAAAACAAATACGGATTGTTATCATTTTAGTTAATCTGAAATTAATTGCAGTTTACACCAATTTTGTAACAGACAGTTTGCCCACACAAGAAGCCGCCTGTAGGTGTGGTGGATCAGGCACAAATCAGCAGGAGGTGAAGGGTTAGACACCCTCACACTGAAGAAGCAACAGAAAAGTTCAGTGCTCAGACGGTTCCTAGCAACACCACCAGACAGTACACCAAGGGTCGGCAACAAGCGGCCCGCGGGCCAAAACCGTCCCGGAAGGGATTTTAGTTTTTAGTCTAAAAACTTTTTTGTACCTGTAACCCCCCTCTGAAAAAGTTAAATGACAAAACTAAATAAAAAGTTGGTTACAAAATCACTAGGAATTCTGCTAAAAATTTGTTTAATTTAGTAAATCAGTTTTATAATTCACACGTAATAAAAAAAGGAGACATTACATGACCAAAAGTATGTGGACACCAGCTTGTCGAACATCTCATTCCAAAATCAATGGACATTAAATATATCTTTAAGCATGGTCAAGTTAATAATTATGCTATGGATGATGTATTAAACCACCCAGACACATCAATGATACAGTCGTCATTCTGAACTGAGCTGCAGGACAGGAAGGAAACTGCTAAGGGATGTCACCATGAGGCCATTGGTGATTTTAAAACAGCTACAATGGCTGTGATGGGAGAAAACTGAGGATGGATCAACATTGTAGTGACTTCACAACAATGACCTAAATGACAGAGTGAAAAGAAGAACAAAAATATACAGAATCAACATGTGTGCAAAAGACACTAAAGTAATACTGCAAAAACACACTTTTTGGCCTAAAAGCAAAATGTTTGGGGCAAATCCAACAACAGATCAATGAGTAACTGCCTCCTTGTTTTCAAGCATGGTGGTGGCTGCATCATGGTATGGGTATGCTTGACATAGGCAAAGACTGGGGAGTTTTCCAGGATGAAAAGAAACGGGATGGAGCTAAGCACTAGAGGAAAACCTGCTTTACACCAGACACTGGGAGAGGAATTCACCTGTCAGCAGGACAACACTGGAGTTGCTTATCAAGAAGACAGTGAATGTTCCTGAGTGGCCAAATTACAGTTGCTTCGAAAGGCAATTTGGAACTCGGTAGTAGTGTTGCAACTCGGTGATCCCGTTCTGTGAGCTTGTGTGGCCTACCACTTCGGGCTGAGCCGTTGTTGCTCCTAGACGTTTCCACTTCACTATAACAGCACTTACAGTTGACCGGGGCAGCTATAGCAGGGCAGAAATTTGACTAACTGACTTGTTGGAAAGGTGGCATCATGTGGCGGTGCAACGTTAAAGTCACTGAGCTCTACAGTAAGGCCATTCTACTGCCAATGTTTGTCTATGGAGATTGCATGGCTGTGTGCTCGATTTTATACACCTGTCTGCAACGGGTGTGGCTGAAATAGCAGAATCCACTAATTTGAAGGGGTGTCCACATACTTCTGTATATATATATAGTGTATGTCATCGTGTCTCAATGTAATCAAGGTATGAAATTATTAGGAAAAATGCATTACACTACACTTTCTTCAAACAAAGCCTACAAGATATGACACAAAACTGACACCACTTCCCTTGACAGGGTAACAATTAACATTGGAAAACTGGAAAAATCCACAAATTCAAATGGTGAAAACGCAGAGTGAAAATCTACACTGAATTCAACAGCGAATTCAATAGTAGTTTATCCTTTGCTCAACCATGCAGTTCTTCTAGCTTGCTTACCTGTATATATCTGAGGGCGCTCCTCAGGACACTAAGGTTAGAGGTCTTCTTCTCGTCTGCATTGGGGATGTTTTTCTTCAGGGTGTCAAAGCACTCCTTCAGGTGAGCACGTCTGAGGGATGGAGGGATGGAAGAGAGGTAGAACGAGAAGAGCCTTTTAGTGAGAGGAAGAGGCAGGACGAGGCATGACTTCACACATTCAGCTTCTTAAAAAAATAAATGCCACAAACCATTTGG
Source organism: Coregonus clupeaformis (assembly GCF_020615455.1). Taxonomy (NCBI): domain Eukaryota; kingdom Metazoa; phylum Chordata; class Actinopteri; order Salmoniformes; family Salmonidae; genus Coregonus; species Coregonus clupeaformis. The sequence continues at coordinate 27,244,885 of NC_059196.1, read as the reverse complement.
GACTAATAAAGAATTACTACTAACATGAGACATATTGAACAGGTTTCTGTTTTTGTGGTAAAACGTCTGTGACAAAGGATGCAGGCAGGGGTAAGGCAACCACTCCTCTGCTTGGTCCTGTTTTGGCCATTATAACCCTACTACTACAGTACATGGAAGTACTATCAGAATAAACAGAACATTCAAAGCCATTAACAAGTCCAAGATATTATCAATTATCGTCTGACAAATGCAATATCTATAGATTAGCCATAAGTGAATAAATGGGAATATAATTTGTTTTTAGAACAGGACAGAGAAGTATGCAAGCAACTCGGTTGAAAAAAGATGTGGCCAACAATAGTGTACACCTAACCTCACCATAACCTTAAACTGCTCTGTGCAAAGACCTCAACCCTCTTTGTTTAATAAAAGGCGACCATGGGAGAGAGATGCACCCACCTGTTTTTCTCAAGCTTGTTATGTACTTCTCTTGTCCCTGCCCTGTAAAAGCACAGATCGGAGCACATTATAAGATTGGGTGTCCAGAATGGGCAAGACGACGAGACTCATAGAACAAGAATCAAATCAACCAACAAATATAAAGTACTCCATCATCTCTGTTACTTCACTTCAACAATATACTGTATAATATGCACAGGCAGCTAATTGGATCTGATTACTACTCAATTGTCCAATCAGGACATACTCATTATAGAGTACATAGTCCAAGAATCCTTCATGCAGTGACTTTTCATGGTTTGTGATTTTTCTGATACCGTTTGTGCCTTACCGCTCATCATGTGACTGACAATCAGGTACATCTACACACAGACTCTTCACTACAAAATAGCCAAATAAAAATAAAAGGAAAACTAAAATGCAAATGGAGGAAAAAATCCAACCAAAGTGCAAACCATCTCTCCTAGAAATAACAAAAATGGCCACATACCCTCCAGGCCTCTTCTTCCCGTCCAGGTCAGGGGGGCTGCCTCGGCCCCCAACAGGGCTGGTCTGGGCCCCACGGGGTGTCTGGGGGGGCCCTGGCTGGGGGAGTAAGGCATGCAGCTGGGGGGCTGAGACGATGGAGCCAGGGTAGGGCTGCACCAGCTGGGGCGACTGCTGCTGCAGTTTATGGTTACCAGATTGGGGGGAAACCATCTGCGGAAGGTGATGATGGTGGTGGTGGTGATTCTGCTTGTGGTTGCCAGACTGGGTCAAAGGCAAGTGGTGGGGGTGGTCTGTCTTCACCTGAGGAGAGACAGCTAAAAGTGCACCCTGTCCCTGGAGGTCCTGACTTGGGGAGTGAGGGACCCTCCTGGGGGAGGCCAGGTGGGATGCTGCCCCAGCCTGGGGGGACAGGGTGGTGGAGGAAGGGGTTGAGATGGTGGGGGACAGACCTGTGTGGTTGGAGGTCATCCTGGGGATAGGGATGACGGTGATGGGCATGGAGGGGGGTGGCAGTGGGGGTGGGACAGGGGCGGGGCGGCGCTCCGAGTGGGGGCAGGGCTCTTCTGCTCGGGTCACATGGTTCATCTGGATGGGAGAGGAGTAGGAAGTGACATCATTGCGCCTGTGGGGGTGGTCAGACAGCTGTTCGAGGCGAAGCTTCTCCCTCAGCTCATTCTCCTCTGTGGGGAGAGAAAGAAGGCATGGTTAGAGGCTAGAGCACGTTAACAACAGTTAGAGCAGGGAATGTTACCAGCATTTCATTCAATTTCTCAATAAATATTTTGATTGTACTAACTTCGTCAACAGAGGAACCTGGGAAACTTAGGTGCAAAAACATTTCTCCATATGCCACCTTCACCGTATAAAAAAGGAAACTCTCCCACTGCAAAGCTCTGGGACTGCAGTTAGGTTAGCTCTGGTAACGTAGACCTCACCACCCACTTGGTTGACAGCAGAATTACCTCTAACCTCTGCTCTGCCATGACCAGAGGACATCGTTTTCAAATAGGTCAAGCAGCATAGGTTAGGTACCAGCAGAAACATGTCTGAGAACATTTCTAGCGTCATCTGACTAATCTCCATCTAGCGAGTTTGACAGCCGGGTTCACTCCCAATGAATACTACAATCAATAGACAAAAGAGGGGAGGGAGGAAAACTAGGATAGCTGGAAGGAAGCATTAAGCCAACCATTCATCTAGCTAGCACACTATGTTCACAGCTTATGTTGCCGTTGTATGGTCTGAATTGAAATACGATGCCAGACACCCCCCTCCTACACTCTACAGGGCTATTACAACACTGACATACGTTCATACCAGACCTGCAGGCATAGACCTCATCCTGCCTCCTGGACCTCTGCCAGCCTATAAGAGCGGTCTTTGAGGGAATCCTGTGGGCCCTGGTCAAAAGTAGTGGTCTATATAGTGAATAGGTGCCATTTCCGAGGCAGCCAAAGTCCTAGATTTATACAACTCATTACGTTGCTCTTGTAGACGCTGGCTGGCTACATGACACAACTAAAATGCTATTTATTATTTTTACGAGTGGATTCACACACTTAGTATGACAGGAGGACTGACAGTGTGTGTGTGGTAAAAGCTGGGCTGCGCTCAGTGTGTGAGACATCAACAAAAAACTATGTTGAAGAGGAAGAGGGGTATATTCCAAAGTCAGTGTGTTCAAGTAAAAGCAGGTTTTATGCCGCTTGCCCAATCCCAGTCATACTGTCATAGTTCCAATGTAAGAAGGGATATGTTCTGTTGGGACATTGCAAGCTTCACTAATTCCCCAAACTAATCTTCTTACTGGGGACCCATATGCAATGACTGTAGTATATATACACGCCTACATATTGTAATGAAGTGTTTGTGTAACTTTGAGCTGAAGCAGAATAGTTTTCTGGGAAACTTCCCTGTGTGATATCTCCACATCTACTGAGAGCCCTCAGAAAGAGAGAGAGCTGCAGATCACTGTTGGAAACACGTCAGAAAATGTATTTGGTGGCAAATCAATTAGACAGAGGTTTTATTCAGTCCTCTAACCCAGTGTTGTGACTGAAAACTAAACAAACACATTGTGTTGATGTTAGTGCAGTACTGAGAATGAAGACATTGAAAAATAGTGGAGCAAAATGCCCTGAACTTGTCTGTTATTTAGGAAGCAACTTGTTTCAGTACTGATGCTGTTAACATTAGGTCCACGTGCTGTTCTTGAGAATGAGCTCCCACTGCGTTTTCCTAGCTCCTTCAACACATTCTCGTCTCAGAGTGGGGGAGAAAAGATGACAACCTGGACAAGCCAGAGAAACAAAGGAAGAGAGGGGGTTGAATCCCTGAGTGCTAGCAACGACCTCACCGCTCTTCATCCAATCAGATTGGAGAATCCCCCCCCCCCCCACCAACAGCATGCATTTCAATGTGTAGTTACTAGGTGGGCGGGGGTGTCCAGTTGCTATGGTAACAGTGGTGTTAGAACCTGTCAGACACAAGAGAGCTTTACAGCCATCCTTTACATCAATAAGGGGTGGAGCAGAGCCGAGCCAAACGTGGCCATTACAGCACATTAGCTACACAATGTTCCCTTCTTCCCTTCCCTTAGACCACCATATCCAATTCAGTGGGAGACTTGATTCAATTGGGTTGTTCTGAGAACTTCTCAGAAGCGTGGGAGAAATTGAGGACATACAATGGTGTGTGGATTGGGCCAAAGCTGTAGCTGCATGTAGTCGAAGATATTGACAAAAGCGAAAGTCTCAAAGCATAGCATAACAGTGTGTGTATGTCTGTCATAATAATGCTCTCTGGCTGTGCGTCTTCCAAAAGAGGCCAAGGCACACATGGAACATGATTTCGCAGTTAACACAGGCATTGGACATATTTTCTTCAGAGCCAGGCAATAGAAACAAGCAACAGCTCTACTCTCCCCAGCACAGCAGAGGCCTGGAGCCCAGATCGTCTCGGTGACACTGAAAGCCACATCGGTCTTAGATAGGAGTCTCAAATAAAGAGCAGATGTTGTTATACATGGGGAAATGTATCCTGTGGCTTTGCAAAACTATCATTAAACAGAGTGGCTCAAACTGAAACTACATTTTAGTTGGCCTTTTATAACACAAGTAAATTGTTGATCAGAAGATGTATTTTTGCTTGTTCCTTAACTAGAAAGAAACAACTTGCCTTTATACTAACCTGAACTAGGCCTACTTAAGTTAGTAAAAATAAAATGTCCAAGACCAGGGTTGTATTCATTAGTGCACACCGTAGCACCTTCATCAGTGTAAACAACACCGTGATCAGCATTTAACCTCCACCTCAGGCCTATCTGCTACACTCAATAGTGACATAAAGTGAGGTCAGAGTTCAAAGTTCAGGAGCCCTGAGAAGTTGCAGTCCATTAAGTGCTCTCTTCCCACATACAAGAACAACCCATAAAACCCCAGGAGGACTGGATTGGTTAGGCCAAACCGCAGGACTGGTTAGGCCTTGCCCAGTCACACTCCCAGGGTAGGATTCAAAGGTCAAACGGAGTATTTGTCAAAAACAGAGGCAGCACTGTCTAATTCCGCTCTAAAAGTAGATGAGAAGAATGGTCCTTTAAAACCCATTACATACTTAAACACCCCTGAGTGTTGTGAGCTTGTCATTTGTTGAAGAGGCAGTGTTGAGGTGTCAAAACACCTAAATCAAATTGTATTGGTTGCTTAAAACATATTTTACAGATGTTATCGTGAGTGTAGCGAAATGCTTATGTTCCTAGCTCCAACAGTTCCGTAATACCTAACAATACACACAAATATAAGAACGAGAAATGTCAAAGAGTCCGGAATATAAATATATACTGAACAAAAATATAAACGCAACATGTAAAAAGTGTTGGTCCCATGTTTCATGAGCCGAAATAAAAGATCCCCCAAATTTTCCACACACACAAAAAGCGTATTTCTCTCAAATTGTACGCACAAATTTGTTTACATCCCTGTTAGTGAGCATTTCTCCTTTGCCAAGATATTCCATCCACCTGACAGGTGTGGCATATCAAGAAGCTGATTAAACAGCATGATCATTACACAAGTGCACCTTGTGCTGGGGACAATAAAAGGTCACTATAAAATGGGCAGTTGTCATCACAACACAATGTCAGAGGTCTCAAGTTTTGAGGGAGCGTGCAATTGGCAGGCTGACTGCAGGAATGTTCACCAGAGCTGTTGCCAGAGAATTGAATGTTAATTTCTCTACTAACTTCATTTTAGAGAATTTGGCAGTGTCCAACTGGCCTCACAACCGCAGATACGTGTAACTACGCCAGCCCTGGACCTCCACATCCGTCTTCTTCACCTGCGGGATCGTCTGAGACCAGCCACCTGGACAGCTGATGAAATTGTGGGTTTGCACAACCGAATAATTTCTGCCCAAAATGTCAGAAAACGTCTCAGGGAAGTTCATCTGCGTGCTTGTCGTCCTCACCAAGGTCTCGACCTGACTGCAGTTCGGAGTCGAAACCAACTTCAGTGGGCAAATGCTCACCTTTGATGGCCACTGGCATGCTGGAGAAGCATGCTTTTACGGATGAATCCCGGTTTCAACTGTACTGTGCAGATGGCAGACAGCGTGTATGGCGTTGTGTGGGCGAGCGGTTTGCTGATCTCAACGTTGTGAAGTGTGCCCCATGGTGGTGGTGGGGTTATGGTATGGACAGGCATAAGCTACAGACAACAAATGAATTTTATCGATGGCAATTTGAATGCACAGAGATACCGTGACGAGATCCTGAGGCCCATTGTCATGCCATTATCTGCCGCCATCACCTCATGTTTCAGCATGATAATGCACTGCCCCATGTCGCAAGGATCTGTACACAATTCCGGGAAGCTGAAAATGTCCCAGTTCTTCCATGGCACGCATACTCACCAGACATGTCACTCATTGAGCATGTTTAGGTTGCTCTGGATCGACGTGTACGACATCGTGTTCCAGTTTCCTCCAATATCCAGCAACTTCACACAGCCATTGAAGAGGAGTGGGACAACATTCCACAGGCCACAATCAACAGCCTGATCAACTCTATGTGAAGGAGATGTGTTGTGCTGCATGAGGCAAATTATGGTAAAACCAGATACTGACTGGTTTCTCATCCACGCCCCTACCTTCACGGTATCTGTGAGCAACAGATGCATATCTGTATTCCCAATCATGTGAAATCCATAGATTAGGGCCTAATTAATCTATTTCAATTTACTGATTTTCTTATATGAACTGTAACTCAGTAAAATCTTTGAAATTGTTGCATGTTGTGTTTATATTTTTGGTCAGTGTATATGTATATAATGGTGTGTATAGACATTACTGACAGTAAACTCATAGAAAAGGGTGTGTACAACAGTAGTTATATAGGATGAGCCTCGACTAGGATACAGTATATACATATGAAGTGGGTAAAACAGTATGTAAACATTAAAGTGACCAGCATTTAATGGCTATTGACTATGTACACAGGTCATAACCCCTGTCCTCTCTCTGCAAATGAATGACAGATCACGGAGCTGACTGGTGACTACAGAGCTGTGGATAAGGTAAAGGAAGGGGTTGTTGTTTCTTTTACCATTTTGGTTTTCAACCAATGAGTAGTCAGATGTGAAAGCATTGACCTAAGGCGGGAGAGAATGACGCCCACTCCTTGGTTTCCGGTAAGATCTGAGGCATAGTTGAGGATAGCCTTGTTCTCATGCCATTTATAAACATACAGCACCAGTCAAAAATTTGGACACACCTACTCATTCAAGGGTTCTTCTTTATTTTTACTATATTTTACATGGTAGAATAATAGTGAAGACATCAAAACTATGAAATAACACATATGGAATCATGTAGTAACCCAAAACAGTGTTAAACAAATCAAAATATATTTTATATTTGAGATTCTTCAAATAGCCACCCTTTGCCTTGATGACAGCTTTGCACTCTCTTGGCATTCTCTCAACCAGCTTCATGAGGTATTCACCTGGAACGCATTTCAATTAACAGGTGTGCCTTCTTAAAGTTAATTTGTGGAATGTATTTCCTTCTTAATGCATTTGAGCCAATCAATTGTGTTGTGACAAGGTAGGGGGGTTTACAGAAGATAGCCCTATTTGGTAAAAGACCAAGTCCATATTATGGCAAGAACAGCTCAAATAAGCAAAGAGAAACGACAGTCCATCATTACTTTAAGACATGAAGGTCAGTCAATACGGAAAATGTCTGCAGAGCTCTATCATACTATCCAGGTCTGTGCCCAAACAGTTTGAGCTTCTACTTCTAAAAATCCACCTTTCCAGAAATAAGTCTCTCACTGTTGCCCCCCTCAGCCCCCAGTTGTGCCCTGGACACCATATGTGAATTGCTTGCCCCCCCATCTATCCTCAGAGTTGGTACTGCTTGGTGACCTAAACTGGGATATGCTTAACACCCCGGCCGTCCTACAATCTAAACTAGATGCCCTCAATCTCACACAAATCATCAAGGAACCTACCAGGTACAACCCTAAATCCGTAAACATGGGCACCCTCATAGATATCATCCTGACTAATTTACCCTCTAAATACAGCTCTGCTTTCTTCAACCAGGATCTCAGCGATCACTGCCTCATTGCCTGCGTCCGTAATGGGTCCGCGGTCAAACGACCACCCCTCATCACTGTCAAAAGCTCCCTAAAACACTTCAGTTAGCAGGCCTATCTAATTGACCTGGCCCGGGTATCCTGGATGGATATTGACCTGGCCCGGGTATCCTGGATGGATATTGACCTCATTCCGTCAGTAAAGGATGCCTGGATGTTCTTCAAAAGTCCTTTCCTCTCCATCTTAAATAAACATGCCCCATTCAAAAAAGTCATTTTTATTTTATTTATTTAGAAGACGCTCTTTTCCAGAGCGACTTACAGGAGCAATTAGGGTTAAGTGCCTTGCTCAAGGGCACATCAACAGATGTTTTACCTAGTCGGCTCGGGGATTAGAACCAGCGACCTTTCGGTTACTGGCACAACGCTCTTAACCACTAAGCTACCTGCCGCCAGGCTATACTAAGAACAGATATAGCCCCTGGTTCACCCCAGACTTAACTGCCCTTGACCAGCACAAAAACATCCTGTGGCATACTGCATTAGCATCGAACAGCCCCCGCGATATGCAACTTTTCAGGGAAGTCAGGAACCAATATACACAAGCAGTTAGGAAAGCAAAGGCTAGCTTTTTCAAACAGAAATGTGCATCCTGTAGCACTAACTCCAAAAAGTTTTGGGACACTGTAATGTCCATGGAGAATAAGAGCACCTCCTCCCAGCGAGGCTAGGAAACACTATCACCACCGATAAATCTATGATAATCTAGAATTTCAATAAGCATTTTGCTACGGCTGGCCATGCTTTCCACCTGGCTACCCCTACCCCGGCCACCAGCTCTGCACCTTCCGCTGCAACTTGCCCATGCCCCCCCGCTTCTCCTTCACCCAAATTCAGATAGCTGATGTCCTGAAAGAGCTGCTAAATCTGGACCCCTACAAATCTGCTGGGCTAGACAATCTGGACCCTTTCTTTCTAAAATTAGCCGCCAAAATTGTCGCAACCCCTATTACTAGCCTTTTCAACCTCTCTTTCTGTCTCTGTCTGAGATCCCCAGAGATTGGAAAGCTGCCGCGGTCACCCCCCTCTTAAAAGGGGGTGACACTCTAGATCCAAACTGTTACAGACCTATATACATCCTGCCCTGCCTTTCGAAAGTATTTGAAAGCCAAGTTAACAAAACAGATCACCGTCCAATTCGAATCCCACCGTACCTTCTCCGCTATGCAATCTGGTTTCCAAGCTGGTCATGGGTGCAGCTCAGCCACGCTCAAGGTCCTAAACGATATTATAACCGCGATCGATAATAGACAGTACTGTGCAGCCGTCTTCATCGACCTGGCCAAGGCTTTTGACTCTGTTAATCACCGCATTCTTATTGGCAGACTAAATAGCCTTGGTTTCTCAAATAACTGCCTCGCCTGGTTCACCAACTACTTCTCAGATAGAGTTCAATGTGTCAAATCGGAGGGCCTGTTGTCTGGACCTCTGGCAGTCTATGGGGGTGCCACAGGGTTCAATTCTCAGGCCAACTCTATTCTCTGTGTATATCAATGATGTCGCTCTTGCTGTTGGTGACTCTCAGATCCACCTCTACGCAGACGACACCATTTTGTATACATCTGGCCATTCATTAATAATAACAATTACATTCATAAATTGTTATTTTTTTGTACTATGGCCTATTTTATGCCTTACCTCCATAACTTAATAAATTTGCACACACTATATATAGATTTTCTATTGTGTTGACTGTACGTTTTGTTTATTCCATATGTAACTCTGTGTTGTTGTTTTTAATCGCACTGCTTTGCTTTATCTTGGCCAGGTCACAGTTGTAAATGAGAACTTGTTCTCAACTGGCTTACTTGGTTAAATAAAGGTGAAATAAAATAAAAATAAATAACGTTACTGCATTAGTTTGTCAATTAAAAGACTTCTCAATAACATTATTTTCTTTGGTAAATTGGTTGACTCAAGACTACCATGTGTTCTTATATGAAGACATACACCCTTTCAAAGTACAGGAAAAACAATATTCAGTGGGAGTAGTTACTTGGTTAATGTTTGCAGTGTTTGCTTGACATACTACTAAAAGATCTATTGACATTTTGCCTGGTTGTGTTTAGCTCTACGGCCTTGATAGGTTGGCGATAAAAACATGTGTAGTTCCGCTTATATAACCACAGCACATAGCAGATGAGGGAGTACAGTAGAAGGGGAGAAACACTGCCCTACTTTCTTCCACACTGATCTACAAGCAGCACTAGTGTAGGAGTGCCGAGCATGCACGTGGTGAAAGGGGCGGTCCCCGTTGCAGATATGGGGCGTAGTCAACTTGGACACGTCACCAGCAACAAGCAAAAAACATTAAGCGATTAGCGCGCTAGCCGAAGGTTCCTTTACTAGGAATGTTCTATATAGCCTACGTTTCAGTTTAAAAAGTGGCATGTACGAAATCACATACATGTAAAATTGTATTCATACAATCATTTTAGTAATTCAAAAGAATGATTGAGCGCCACAGTAGCCGAGAGAGAAACCTGAATCTGTCATATGATCCCCTGCTGTCAGGTCAGATGATGTAAAACGGCTTTAGCACTCCCGTCGCCACCGCCCTTTACTGCGAGGAGTTGTTTTTTTAATGTAAAAATAATGAATGAAGGTTACTATACGACTTTAAAAGCGGTCGCTAAATGTTAACGTTACAGGGTTTTTACCGAAAGATCATAGTTGGTAACGGTGTTGCAAATAAACATGATCGTTTCAAGATTTGATAAAAGGCGCGTCGATCGACGAGTCTGTAATGCAGTAGAATTCACATGGCTACATTGTGTCCTGTCACACATCCAAATGATACATTTGTAGCCAACTTCTTAGAACAAGGATCCACTCTGAAATAGGCTAACGTTACCATATGAAATCACACCTCAAATTACTCAAGGAATTTAACTCAGTAAAGCCAACTATATAGTCGAGACAAGGACGTCTGATTAGTCTCGACCCCCAACGCAAACAAAAGGCAATACAAATCAACTGTGCGCGTAATCTTAAATAATAAATCAACATTATTTTTATGGTACAAAATGTCAATTTACATTGAGGTAAAATGCATGCAGATGATCTTCCCCCAGTAAAAAGATCTTATAGATTTGACACATCTAAATAACTAATTCGTTTGATCCTTTCAAGTCCAAACGTTGAAAGCCTCTAAAATACCTATAATTGATTGTAACCTTTACATACCACGTGCCTTCTGTTGTTGCTGGGCTTGCAATTCCAAAAACTTGGCTGCTTCTAAAAGCGTCTCGATGCTCATTTCTTCTACGTATTGGAAACAAAATGTTACAAGCAAAAATTAAGCGAATGTTACAGGGTATGCACTTTATTTTTCAGTGTAAGGATCCAGTCTTTCAGTCAGCAAAACTGAAGAAAACGGTAATCGGATACCCCTCGTAGAAACTCTTCCACATACGTAGATGAGTTGCAACAAGATGGCGCTAAGAGCAGTAGGTAACAAATCAGGACCAAAAGCATACAATTTACGACCGCCCACACATGTGTTCCCTCCCATCCACTGAAATGACAAAGAAAACACTAAATGGAGTATTGGAATGGAATGACATACTGACATTTATTTTAATGAAAGACGAAGCATGAACCTTTCAAAAAAATTGCAAGTCGTTCATCAGTTGCATTTTCACAAATCAGCATGTTGATTCAAACAGTTGTTTCAACATTGAATTTAATAATGCTATGATTAACACAAACTGTACGTTTGATCATGGAATTCTAATCCACGATTTATCTGTATCCGTTCACGACAAGACGTTTATATATTATTAACATATCATTGCCTAATAGCCAATCACCAGGGAGAACAACAAGGTATTGAGCTTGCACACATGGGCAAACTAGTGCAGTAGCCATCATTCGCATATTATGATTCGGTCTCCAGGTCAGTGGCCTCAGCGATCATTTACCGCCATACATGTATTAGTCATCACAGGTGTCTGTTTAAAGTAATGCAATGGGAAACGTAATTTGTTGACTGTGTTGCAACCATTTGCAGTATCTGCCCTCATAAATGTACCATTAGTAATACGAAGGGCGTGGTGGAATGGTTAATTCACAAACAACGTGGTACTGGCGGGGCGGCTTTAAACGAGAGCAATTCGAACGTTTGCTATATAAAGAGACAGTACGCCTTTCCCGCCACATGGCCGAGCGTCGACGACCTTGAGCCAACTGTCTGGCTGTTCGGTGAGTAGTAATTTTTCTCAGTTAAACTATGAGTAGTAACTGCACTTTTGCTTTGTAGACAGCATACCCCTTGCATGTAGGTAATTAACAATCATGTATCTTTATGCTTGTTTGTGGGTTTTACTGGATTGATAGCTATTCAACTGTTTTTCAAGATCACCTGTACCATAAATTCAAACCAGTCATTTAAACGTGACACCTCCTCTTGTGGATGGAAGCAACCATGATGTGACAAAAATATAGACACACAAGCCTGTTGTAATCAACACACTGCTGTTCTACTTTTAACACTGACATCACATGATTTTCACACACAGGAACTGATCAAGTCAAAGTCCTGCGGTGTGTGGGTGTATGTGTCCTCAGAACACACAGCAATATGAGCAGGAAGTCAATATTGGCCTCTTTTAAAGCACCACTATGTGATCGTGACAGACACAGTTGCACTCACACAGAGCTGTGAACTCAGAAACGTACATATACACGCACACTGTGTCTTTACAGCTGCACCATCGAGCACATCCTGACTGGTTGTATCCCTGTCTGGTTGCCAAAGACTCCAGCCACCCGAGACATGGACTATTCTCCATGCACACATCCGACAGGTGGTACCGGTGCATCAAGGCTCAGACCAACAGACTCCGAAACCACTTCTATCCCCTGGCCCTAAGACTGGTAAATGGCTAACAACTACTGCTCTCCCTCAGGTGATCCACACAGACTCTACGCCCATCCACTGGTCTCTATCAACTGACACACACGTTGCTGACACCATCAAATCAAATCAAATCAAATTTTATTGGTCACATGCGCCGAATACAACAAGTGCAGACATTACAGTGAAATGCTTACTTACAGCCCTTAACCAACAGTGCGTTTATTTTAAACAAAAAAAGTAAGAATAAAACAACAACAAAAAAAAGTGTTGAGAAAAACAAAGAGCAGAAGTAAAATAAAGTGACAGTAGGGAGGCTATATATACAGGGGGGTAACGGTGCAGAGTCAATGTGCGGGGGCACCGGCTAGTTGAGGTAGTTGAGGTAATATGTACATGTGGGTAGAGTTAAAGTGACTATGCATAAATACTTAACAGAGTAGCAGCAGCGTAAAAAGGATGGGGTGGGGGGCAGTGCAAATAGTCCGGGTAGCCATGATTAGCTGTTCAGGAGTCTTATGGCTTGTGGGTAGAAGCTGTTGAGAAGTCTTTGGACCTAGACTTGGCACTCCGGTACTGCTTGCCGTGCGGTAGCAGAGAGAACAGTCTATGACTAGGGTGGCTGGAGTCTTTGACAATTTTGAGGGCCTTCCTCTGACACCGCCTGGTATAGAGGTCTTGGATGGCAGGGAGCTTTGCCCCAGTGATGTACTGGGCCGTACGCACTACCCTCTGTAGTGCCTTGCGGTCAGAGGCCAAGCAGTTGCCATACCAGGCGGTGATGCAACCAGTCAGGATGCTCTCGATGGTGCAGCTGTAGAATTTGAGGATCTGAGGACCCATGCCAAATCTTTTTAGTCTCCTGAGGGGGAATAGGCTTTGTCGTGCCCTCTTCACGACTGTCTTGGTGTGCTTGGACCATGATAGTTCGTTGGTGATGTGGACACCAAGGAACTTGAAGCTCTCAACCTGTTCCACTACAGCCCCGTCGATGAGAATGGGGCGTGCTCAGTCCTCTTTTTTTTCCTGTAGTCCACAATCATCTCCTTTGTCTTGGTCACGTTGAGGGAGAGGTTGTTGTCCTGGCACCACACGGCCAGATCTCTGACCTCCTCCCTATAGGCTGTCTCATCGTTGTCGGTGATCAGGCCTACCACTGTTGTGTCGTCGGCAAACTTAATGATGGTGTTGGAGTCGTGCCTGGCCATGCAGTCATGGGTGAACAGAGAGTACAGGAGGGGACTGAGCACGCACCCCTGAGGGGCCCCCCGTGTTGAGGATCAGTGTGGCAGATGTGTTGTTACCTACCCTTACCACCTGGGGGCGGCCCGTCAGGAAGTCCAGGATCCAGTTGCAGAGGGAGGTGTTTAGTCCCAGGATCCTTAGCTTAGTGATGAGCTTAGAGGGCACTATGGTGTTGAATGCTGAGCTGTAGTCAATGAATAGCATTCTCACGTAGGTGTTCCTCTTGTCCAGGTGGGAAAGGGCAGTGTGGAGTGCGATAGAGATTGCATCATCTGTGGATCTGTTGGGGCGGTATGCAAATTGGAGTGGGTCTAGGGTTTCTGGGATTATGCTGTTGATGTGAGCCATGACCAGTCTTTCAAAGCACTTCATGGCTACAGACGTCAGTGCCACGGGTCGGTAGTCATTTAGGCAGGTTATCTTAGAGTTCTTGGGCACGGGGACTATGGTGGTCTGCTTGAAACATGTTGGTATTACAGACTCGGTCAGGGACATGTTGAAAATGTCAGTGAAGACACTTGCCAGTTGGTCAGCACATGCTCGGAGTACACGCCCTGGTAATCCGTCTGGCCCAGCGGCCTTGTGAATGTTGACTTGCTTAAAAGTCTTACTCACATCGGCTACGGAGAGCGTGATCACATAGTCGTCCGGAACAGCTGGTGCTCTCATGCATGCTTCAGTGTTGCTTGCCTCGGGCGAGCATAGAAGTGGTTTAGCTCGTCTGGTAGGCTTGTGTCACTGGGCAGCTCGCGGCTGTGCTTCCCTTTGTAGTCTGTAATAGTTTTCAAGCCCTGCCACATCCGACGAGCGTCAGAGCCAGTGTAGTATGATTCAATCTTAGACCTGTATTGACTCTTTGCCTGTTTGATGGTTCGTCGGAGGTCATAGCGGGATTTCTTATAAGCTTCCGGGTTAGAGTCCCGTTCCTTGAAAGCCATACACATACAGCTACACACACACCTACGCTGCTGCTATAATGATTGGATTTATTACTACCATAACGCTACTGTTCATTGATTAGATATTATTACGATCAAATCAAATTGTCACATACGTGTTTAGCAGATGTTTTTGCGGGTGTAGCGAAATGCTTGTGCTTCTAGCTCCGACTGCAGTAATATCTACATTTAAGTCATTTAGCAGACACTCTTATCTAGAGCGACATACAGTTCAACAAGTAATATCTAACAATTTCACAACATATACCCAATACGCACAAATCTAGTAAGGAATGGAATTAAAAATAAATACAAATAATATAAATACAAATAATGTGTGTGTATGTATATATATATATATATATACACACACGGACAAGCAATGACAGAGCGGCATGGACTTAAGATACAGTAGAATATTATAGAATACAGTGGGGAGAACAAGTATTTGATACACTGCCGATTTTGCAGGTTTTCCTACTTACAAAGCATGTAGAGGTCTAATTTTTATCATAGGTACACTTCAACTGTGAGAGACGGAATCTAAAACAAAAATCCAGAAAATCACATTGTATGATTTTTAAGTAAATAATTTGCATTTTATTGCATGACATAAGTATTTGATCACCTACCAACCAGTAAGAATTCCGGCTCACAGACCTGTTAGTTTTTCTTTAAGAAGCCCTCCTGTTCTCCACTCATTACCTGTATTAACTGCACCTGTTTGAACTCGTTACCTGTATAAAAGACACCTGTCCACACACTCAATCAAACAGACTCCAACCTCTCCACAATGGACAAGACCAGAGCGCTGTGTAAGGACATCAGGTTTAAAATTGTAGACCTGCACAAGGCTAGGATGGGCTACAGGACAATAGGCAAGCAGCTTGGTGAGAAGGCAACAACTGTTGGCACAATTATTAGAAAATGGAAGAAGTTCAAGATGACGGTCAATCACCCTCTGTCTGGGGCTCCATGCAAGATCTCACCTCGTGGGGCATCAATGATCATGAGGAAGGTGAGGGATCAGCCCAGAACACCACGGCAGGACCTGGTCAATGACCTGAAGAGAGCTGGGACCACAGTCTCAAAGAAAGCCATTAGTAACACACTACGCCGTCATGGATTAAAATCCTGCAGCGCACGCAAGGTCCCCCTGCTCAAGCCAGCGCATGTCCAGGCCCGTCTGAAGTTTGCCAATGACCATCTGGATGATCCAGAGGAGGAATGGGAGAAGGTCATGTGGTCTGATGAGACAAAAATAGAGCTTTTTGGTCTAAACTCCACTCGCCGTGTTTGGAGGAAGAAGAAGGATGAGTACAACCCCAAGAACACCATCCCAACCGTGAAGCATGGAGGTGGAAAAATCATTCTTTGGGGATGCTTTTCTGCAAATGGGACAGGACGACTGCACCGTATTGAGGGGAGGATGGAAGGGGCCATGTATCGCGAGATCTTGGCCAACAACCTCCTTCCCTCAGTAAGAGCATTGAAGATGGGTCGTGGCTGGGTCTTCCAGCATGACAACGACCCGAAACACACAGCCAGGGCAACTAAGGAGTGGCTCCGTAAGAAGCATCTCAAGGTCCTGGAGTGGCCTAGCCAGTCTCCAGACCTGAACCCAATAGAAAATCTTTGGAGGGAGCTGAAAGTCCGTATTGCCCAGCGACAGCCCCGAAACCTGAAGGATCTGGAGAAGGTCTGTATGGAGGAGTGGGCCAAAATCCCTGCTGCAGTGTGTGCAAACCTGGTCAAGACCTACAGGAAACGTATGATCTCTGTAATTGCAAACAAAGGTTTCTGTACCAAATATTAAGTTCTGTTTTTCTGATGTATCAAATACTTGTTCTCCCCACTGTACATATGAGATGATTAATTCAAGATATGTAAACATTATTAAAGTGACTAGTGTTCCATTTCTTAAAGTGGCCAGTGATTTCAATAGGCAGCAGCAGCCTCTAATGTGCTAGTGATGGCTATTTAACAGTCTGATGGCCTTGATCAAAGCTGTTTTTCATTCTCTCTGTCCCAGCTTTGATGCACCTGTACTGAACTCGCCTTCTGGATGATAGCGGGGTGAACAGGCAGTGGCTCGGGTGGTTGATGTCCTTGATCTTTTTGGCCTTCCTGTGACATTGGGTGCTATAGGTGTCTTGGAGGGCGGGTAGTTTGCCCCCAGTAATGCGTTCGGCAGACTGCACCACCCTCTGGAGAGCCCTGCGGTTGCGGGCGGTGCAGTAGCCTTACCAGGCCGTGATACTGCCCGACAGGATGCTCTCAATTGTGCATCTGTAAAAGTTTGAGGGTTTTAGGTGCCAAGCACAATTTTTTCAGCCTCCTGAGGTTGAAGAGGCTCTGTTGTGCCTTCTTCACCACACTGTCTGTGTGGGTGGACCATTTCAGTTTGTAAGTGATGTGTACGCCAAGGAACTTGAAGCTTTCTACCTTCTCCACGGCGGTCCCGTCGATGTGGATAGGGGGGTGCTGTTTCCTGAAGTCCACAATCATCTCCTTTGTTTTGTTGACGTTGAGTGAGGTTATTTTCCTGGCACCACACTCCCAGAGCCGTCACCTCCTCCCTGTAGGCGGTCTTCGTCATTGTTGATAATCAAGCCTACTACTGTTGTCGTCTGCAAACTTGATGATTGAGTTGGAGGCGTGCGTGGCCACGCAGTCATGGGTGAACAGGGAGTACAGGAGGGGGCTCAGCACGCACCCTTGTGGGGCCCCAGTGTTGAGGATCAGCGAAGTGGAGAGGTTGTTTCCTATCTTCACCACCTGCGGGCGGCCCGTCAGGAAGTCCAGGACCCAGTTGCACAGGGCGGGGTTCAGACCCAGGGCCTCAAACTTAATGATGAGCTTGGAGGATACTATGGTGTTGAATGCTGAGCTATAGTCAATGAACAGCATTCTTACATAGGTATTCCTCTAGTCCAGATGGGATAGGGCAGTGTGCAGTGTGATGGCAATTGCATCGTCTGCGGTAAGCAAATTGAAGTGGGTCTAGGGTGACTGGTAAGGTAGAGGTGATATGATCCTTGACTAGTCTCTCAAAGCACTTCATGATGACAGAGGTGAGTGCTTCGGAGCGATAGTCATTTAGTTCAGTTACCTTTGCTGTCTTGGGTACAGGAACAATGGTGGCCATCTTGAAGCATGTGGGAACGGCAGACTGGGAAAGGGAGAGATTGAATCACTGCATTGTTGGGAAAGAGCCCTCATGGTAAGAATTTCACGGTAGTGTTTAAAACCAGTTGTATCCTGTGCACGTGGCAAATAAACTTTGGGTCCACTGCTGGGCGGCTGTTCCTGGTATTCACTAAATCTCTGCTCAGGAAGTGTGTGTTCGGCTGCGACCTCGTGACAATTGCACGTACAGGCACAGGAAAGACTGGACATCCTGCATTACTAGGAGGTATTGTTCCAGCCAAAGTGTGTGTAGGCAAAGATCATTCATTAACGACTCATCAGGTCTATAAGGCTGTCTAATTTGGCTGGCATTACTTTCTAATTGTGATACTACGACAGGCCACTAATGAAGGTGAAGTGTCTCCCCAGAATGTGTTAAAGCTGTATTTAAATCAACAGGAGGATACAAGTGGATGAGCTGCAGCTATGGACTGCCCTCTTGTGACTGCTTATGGAAACTGCATCCTAGACAAATGAATGTCTGGGATAGACCAGACCACCTGTGTGTAACACTGATTGAACATGGAAATACACATAACTTGTTACTAAAACATACATTTATAAATGTATTTTTTTTTTTTTATCAAACTTTAATTAACTAAAATATTAACTAGTCATTATAACCTTGACATGGAGACTTGCAGTGAAACTGTACTGGATCAGCAAATAAGTATATTTTACACATTCACTTGCTACAAACAGAACAATACGGGTAAGTTATGTTCCCCAAGTCCCTGCCTGTTTGTCTGTACCATTTTCTGCTTAATGAACATTACCCAGTACTACAGGTCAACTATGTTCCATTACATCCCCAGTGGCTTGGCCACCAATTTAAACAGAGTGTTCTTCAGGTAGGTACACAGTTGGTTCATCACGTCCTTGTTTTGGCCTTCCACCCAGTGTATCTCCACGGCAACGTCCTGCTCCTCAGCCTTCACGTAAACCAAGCACTTGAATAGGAAGTGTTGTACAGCGCTGGGGCTCTGTGGCTGCATCACTTCCTGTCCAGAGGCATTGACTTCCTCTTCCTGTGTTTCAGTAGGTACTTCCTGTGGGGTGGTTTCCTGTTTCTGTGTCGTGGTGGGTAGTGCGGTCTGTGCCAGTGTGGTATTGGGTGTTGTAGAGATAGGAGAAGACTCCATGATGACATCCTCCTCTGTCCCACTGTTCTCTACTGGGACACAGATGACCCCCTGAGAGTCGGCTCCATCGGCCCTGTTGGTCCCTGACTGTGGAACACTGCCTGGCCCCTGTGCTGCTGTCGGAGTGTGTAAATCTGAGTGTGAGCTATCCGGGGTGTGTGTAGAGGAGTGCTGCTGGCTCTGTGGGTGCTGGGCTGTGGCTGAGGAAAGGGTGGTAGAAGTACCACTGGGGGGTGCTCTGGGCAGCTCTCTGAGGTGTCGGCCCTGGTCTCTGCGTCTCTGTCTCCTGTGGATCCAGGTGTTCTCCACAGCCGTCACGAACAGACTCTGCTCCTTCCTCCCACAAGGGACACGCTTGTGCAGCACCTGCAGAACACAGATGACACGGTTGCTGTGTATTTTGAGTCTACAATCTATGATTTGTATACCTCTGTTGGAGAAACTGGGTTAGGGTGTGTGTTTGCAGTAAGGTATAAAGATAATAAAAGATAATATGCCATTTAGCAGACGCTTTTATCCAAAGCGACTTACAGTCATGCGTGCATACATTTTGTGTATGGGTGGTCCCGGGGATCGAACCCACTACCTTAGCGTTACAAGCGCCGTGCTCTACCAGCTGAGCTACAGAGGACCACTGAAAATTATTTTCCATCCCGAAAAATATGTATTTTTCAAATGTATGTCCATGAATGAGTTGTGTACATGTAAATGCTTAAGGAGTTGTCTGTGTGTGGTGCCTAAGTGAGTGTGGACTTGTGATGTGTGTTTCGGAGTGTTTTTGTAATTGCTGTATGTGTCAGGGTTTTTTCTGCATAGAAAAGTATTGGGCGGGCTGCCTAAGTCCAAACAGTAATAAAAAAAACGTATTTGAAAAATACATATTTTTCGGGATGGAAAATAATTTTCAGTGTAAATATAAAACGACTAAAACCATATTTAAAAAGTATGTAGAAATGATAATGGACCTATTTTTTTTTTTTGTATAAGCTAGACAGTCAGGGAGAATCTAAAATTCAAATAATGACGGATTCAGGAGTATTTTGGGGCCCAATTGATTTCCTTATGTTTGAGCATTAGAACTAGTGCTGAGCGATTAACCAAAACATTGAATTTTTTTAACAACTAATTGACCGATGTCCATTCAATTATTTGAATTCCATTTTCAGATCAAGCCCGAACTGTGGGAGTTAGTAAGGAGCTGTAGTTTCCAACAGTCCAATATTCTACATAGTTTAGTGCAGAAAATGTGGTAATTAACTACAATGACCATAATCCATTACGTGCCTACTTGTGGGGTCTGTGTGCTGTGTTTCTTTTATGCCTGCTACATTAGGTTAGTGTGGGGTAGACACAGCGAGAGAGAATCGCTGAGGGATAGAGAGGAGTTGCTTCGCGGTATCTCTACCTGAAAATACATTATCTAAGTGACTGATGGTTGGTATTCAGCAGTCATAAAAGTATGCCTGATATACTTTGAAGTACTACTAAAATAGTGATTTTTGTCAGACAGCAGCTCTTTAGAGATGAGATGATCACGTGGAATGTAATAAAATCATCAAATAAAACAAATGTAATAATGCCTATAGAAAGTCTACACCACCTTGAATATTTTTTCAAATTTTGTTGCTTTACAAAGTGGGATTGAAATAGATTTATTAGCAATTTTTTGTCATTGACGTTATGGAGTATTTTGTGTAGATCAAAGTGAAAAAATATAGCCGTTGCATAACTATTCACCCCTTTTGTTTTAGGCAAGCCTAAATTAATTCAGAAGTAAAATTTGGCTTAACAAATCACAAGTTATATGGACTCACTGTGTGAAATAATAGGGGTTGACATTTTTTTATGACTAACCCTTCCTCTGTCCCCCATACAAACAACATCTGTAAGGTCTCTGTCAAGTATTGAATATCAAGCACAGGTTAAACGAAAGCCAGTGATTGGTAGATGGGTAACAATAACAAATCAGACATTGAAAGGCTCTTTAAGAATGGTCAAGTTAATAATTATGCTCTGGATGATGTATTAAACCACCCAGACACATCAAAGATGCAGTCGTCCTTTTGAACTGAAGGACAGGAAGGAAACTGCTTAGGGATGTCACCATGAGGCCATTGGTGATTTTAAAACAGCTACAGAGTTCAATGGCTGTGATGGGAGAAAACTGAGGATGGATCAACATTGTAGTGACTTCACAATAATGACCTAAATGACAGAGTGAAAAGAAGAATACAAAATATTCCAAAACATGTGTGCAAAAGACACTAAAGTAATACGGCAAAAACACACCTTTTGGCCTAAATGCAAAGCCTTATGTTTGGGGCAAATCCAACAACAGATCAGTGAGTAACTGCCTCCTTGTTTTCAAGCATGGTGGTGGCTGCATCATGGTATGGGTATGCTTGACATAGGCAAAGACTGGGGAGTTTTCCAGGATGAAAAGAAACGGGATGGAGCTAAGCACTAGAGGAAACACTGGAGTTGCTTATCAAGAAGACAGTGAATGTTCCTGAGTGGGCAAGTTACAGTTTTGACTTAAATCTGCTTGAAAATCTATAGCAAGTCTTGAAAATGGTGTCTAGCCATGATCCAACACCTTGACAGAACTAAGAATTTTGTGCAAATATTGAACAATATATACTTTTTCTTCCACTTTGACAGAGTATTTTGTGTAGCTTGTTGACAAAAAATTACAATTAAATAATAAACTACATGACCAAAAGTATGTGGACACCTGCTCGTCAAACATCTAATTCCAAAATCATGGGCATTAATATGGAGTTGGTCCCCCCTTTGCTGCTATAACAGCCTCCACTCTTCTAAGAAGGCTTTCCACTAGATGTTGGAACATTGCTGCAGGGACTTGTTTCCATTCAGCCACAAGAGCAGTAGTGAGGTCGGGCACTGATGTTGGGCGATTAGGCCTGGCTCGCAGTCGGCGTTCCAATTCATCCCAAAGGTGTTCGATGGAGTCGAGGTCAGGGCTCTGTGCAGGCCAGTCAAGTTCTTCCACACAGATCTCGACAAACCATTTCTGTATGGACCTCGCTTTGTGCATAGGGCATTGTCATGCTGAAACAGGAAAAGGCCTTCCCCAAACTGCTGCCACAAAGTTGGATGCACCGAATCGTCTAGAATGTCACTGTATGCAGTAGCATTAAGATTTCCCTTCACTGGAACTAAGGAGCCTAGCCCGAACCATGAAAAACCGCACCAGACCATTATTCCTGCTCCACCAAACTTAACAGCTGGCACTATGCATTGGGGCAGGTAGTGTTTCCTCGCATCCGCCAAACCCAGATTCGTCCGTCGGACTGCCAGATGGTGAAGCGTTATTCATCACTGCAGAGAACGCGTTTCCACTGCTCCAAAGTCCAATGGCAGTGAGCTTTACACCACTCCAGCCGATGCTTGGCATTGCGCATGGTGATCTTAGGCTTGTGTGCGGCTGCTCGGCCATGGAAACCCATTTCATGAAGCTCCTGACGAACAGTTCTTGTGCTGACGTTGCTTCCAGAGGCAGTTTGGAACTCCGTAGGAAGTGTTGCAACTGAGGACAGACAATTTTTACGCGCTACGTGCTTCAGCACTCGGCAGGCCAGTTCTGTGTGGCCTACCACTTCATGGCTGAGCAGTTGTTGCTCCTAGACGTTTCCACTTCAGAATAACAGCACTTACAGTTGACCAGGGCAGCTCTAGCAGGGCAGAAATTTGACAAACTGACTTGTTGGAAAGGTGGCATCCTAGGACGGTGCCACGTTGAAAATCACTGAGCTTTTCAGTAAGGCCATTCTACTGCCAATGTTTGTCTATGTAGATTGCATGGCGGTGTGCTCAATTTTATACACCTGTCAGCAACGGGTGTGGCTGAAATAGCCGAATCCACTAATTTGAAGGGGTGTCCACATACTTTTGTATATACAGTGTATTACATCGCACTTTGTAACGCAACAAAATGTGAAAAAAAAGTTCAACAGGGTGTAGACTTTTTATAGGTATACACAAGAACAAAAATATTTTATTAAAGTAATGTGAATAAATTATGGTTAATAATTGATTAAGCAGTAATGGGCAGTCACTACCATCATGGGACTTTTATTAATTGTTTTATTCTGTGTTATAGCATTCAACCCACATAATGCATTGTGCATGTAATGTTTTTTTAAATTTTTATAATCTAAATTGAAAACAGTGATTTTTTTAAATAATCGAGCTGAAACAGACCTCAAAAAGCAGTAATCGCTCAGCACTAATAATAACACAGCATAAGCCATGGAAAAATGCGTAGAATTGCAGGAAATTCATTTTTAAACCGCAACATTTTCTCAGCTCCATGGCAAAATGTGTAGAATTGCAGGAAATCAGCTTTAAAAACAGCAAAATTTGCTCTCCCCTGCCAAGATGGGTGCCTTTAAAATTCTTGCCCACAGGCCTGGGTCGACCACGCCCACCAACTAAGCCCGTTTTTGATCCTGAAAAACCCCTGTGTGTGTGTTTACCTTTAGGTCACTGAGTGTCTTCTCCAGCCAGGCAGTGATGGTCTCTACAGGCCTGGGGTTGGAGGGACAGCCTATAGAGGAGGCCTGGGACTGCAGCTCCTTCACTGTGGGCTGCAGCAGCATGAAGGACAGTGGCTTACGAGACTTCTCCAGCTTCCTCTTCTTACTGGGGGGAGACTGAGGGGCGGGAGATGGAGAGAGAGTATGTGGGGTTTACCGAAAGAGGTACCATTGTCATAATATTCAATAAAAAACTTCTGGTGAAGACATAGTCACATACTTCAATGCATGTAAAACATTTATTTGGAAAATTTGAATCCATCCTCAACCTGCCCAGATAAATAAAGGGTGATTCATGATGACGTGTGTAAGACTGCTGGCAAATGAACAATCTAAATCCCTACACATTCACAGGTACAGTATGTTGTTCAGACAAGCATGTTAGTCAAACAAATTCACTGGAACAGCATTCGTGAACCTAAAGGTGCTAAAAGACAAGTGTGTCTCAGTTCTACACACTACGGCATTTGACACTCATACTGCACATGCCATCATACATATCTGATGCACTCAAGTTCACTCTGACCTGACACAAAAGTAGTACACTACACACCCTCACAGAGAAACTGACTCAAGTTCACTCTGACCCAAAAGCATGCACAAACACATACAAGCTTAGACATTGACGACGTTGAGTCAACAATAATTTCTAAAGAAGTGAGCTGGTAAAGTCTCACTGTCCTAGTCACCATGGAAACCCCTCTGGATGGCTGGGGAATGATGGATTTAGATGAAGGAGAGGAGAGAAAAACAGATGGAGGTAAGAGGGAGGAGGAGAAGAGAGGAAGCGAAATACTTCAGCTCACTCATTCCGTGTGACAATGAGTGAATGAAAGAAAGAATGTGACAATGAGTGAGTGAAAGGGGGATTGATGGAGAGCGAGAGGAAGTGAAGAGGGAGAGAGAGTCTTGGATTCCTGGACCGGTGATGACTCCTCCTGTCCGTTTAGGCCAGATGAGTCTCTCCCTCGCTCTGTCCCTCCCCATGACTCTGCTCTTTTTCACCCTCCACCCTCCACTCTCCTTCTTAGCTCATCGTAGTGTCATCACATTGAATTGTAAAGGCAAAGAACCACACCAATAACAAAATGGAGTTGGCAATATCAAAACACACCGCAAGGGGGAGCTCCTTCCACGTGATTTAGTCCTACGCCCCTGCATGGACATTGGCCCTGCTGTGCCTTGTCTTGGAGCTGCCACTGGTGCCATGCTGCTATGGTGGAAGCATTCCTTCTCTAAGCAAGTCCCCACATAATAATACCACAGGGCTCTACCTTATACAAACAACAGTGCTATAGGTCAATAAAATCCTATTTAAATGCACCTGATTGCCAGATCGGGTCTGCAGTGAAACAATGCAATAATGACATGTCAGTCAATCAGTCAGACAATATGGCCAACTGACCTGCACAGAATGGATGACTGGACTTCGACCTTCAGACTGGTCCTAGATAAGTTCTCTGTTACCGGTTATCCTGTGAGATAACGTAATTTGTGTGGTTGTATACTTACTGTATGAAATACTTGAATGAAGACAGTCATGTTTAATTCAAGTATTCTCTTTCCATAGAAAACATGTGTTATCAGACTGGTCAATAGAGAAAGAATTGAGTGTGTCTAGACTCAGACCTGGACTTGGGCTCGATTTAAGATTGCATGGCTCAAAGGAACCAATAGAACAATCGCAAAACTACTAGCCCCCCCGCCCATCTGGCACTCCAGGAAAGCTAAAGCAAACTAAAGACTTCAAATAGTATTTGAACCCAGGTCTGTCTAGTGAGTCTATACCAGCCAGGCCTTGTTATAGCTGCTTCATGTGTTCCTTATTGTTTCCCAGCCCTTCTCTCTCTGCTCAGTAAGCCCCTGCAGCTCAAAGGAAGAGGAAAAAAATCAATACAATCCATCAAGGATTGCAGCCAGTCTGTCTGTACAGCACATCCTTGACATAGATACACACACAGTAACGCAGTACACACACTCAAATGCACGTACACACACAGATTCATACACAAAGAGATAAACATACACTCCTAGACAAAAGCACACACAGAAAAACACTTACACACGCCCACAAGCACATACACAAAAAGCACAGACAGGAAAGAACACCTCTCCTCATCTAGTCTGATTCATTTTTACCCTCTCTCTCTCCCTCCCTTTCCCTTTCAATCTTTCTCTCTATTATTAATCTGACTCACCCACTCCCACCTCCTCATACACTCATGTGTGCCCAGTCCACACACATGAGAAAGATAGCTTTCTGTATTCTGTTTTGACCACACCTTGCTCTAGTTGTCTAGTGTAGCCAGACTGTCTGTGTTTCTCTCTCTCTAGCAGCCAGTCTGCCCCAATTGTCCAACCAGGACTCAAGCCTGGGAGCTCAGCTCAACAAACAGAGCCCCAGCATGGCTCCCTAGATAATAGGCCAGGGTTCTTCAATTCCGGTCCTGGAGGGCCGAAACACCTCTGATTTTCATCCTCTCCTTCTAATCAGGGGCTAATTCAGACCTGGGACACCAGGTGAGTGCAATTAACTACCAGGTAGAAATAAAAAACAAGTGTTTCGGCCCTCCAGGACCGGAATTGAAGAACCCTGTAATAGGCCATTATTCAATTACTGACCACACACACAGACAGATCAGCAGAAGAGAGATGGCCATTTAACCAAATCCCACTCAATCCCCCCTTTTCCTCTCCCTGTGGGGCCTCCAGAACCTCTTGTTCCTGTTGACCTCTGACCCCTCCCTAACCCCGCCCCCTACTGTAAATCTTCTCCTGACTGGCTGCATACCAGACACGCCCCCTGCTCTGGGCCCACAGTGTCACATGACACTCAGAGAACACAGAGACCAACAACAACAACAGAATGAAACAGTATGAAAATGTATGCACTCTAACTGTAAGTCGCTCTGGATAAGAGCGTCTGCTAAATGACTAAACGCTCTCTCTGATTCTCTCATTTCTTGTTCTCTCTAATTCTCTCTCCAAGTCTCCTTTTATGGTCTTTGTACCTTCTCTCTCCCCATCTCTCCACTGTGCTCAGTCTGTTTCTAGCTCTCCCCTCCCTCTGTAATGAAGGGATCAGATTATGTCCATGTGCCTGGTGAGACACTTCCTGCATTACACATCAGTCAGACATACACACACAGGTGTGGGGTCATCCACACACTCCTCCCCAGTCTGCCTGGTAATGACGCAGTGCTCCACTGTGTAAAGAGAGGAGAGAGGAGGAGAGGGCAGTAAAATGTAGGCCAATCTTTCTGCTCAACTGCCTTTGTGGTGAAAGGCAAACGAGACTACACAAATTCTACTGAGACCAAATAAGTCCTTCATATACTGTAACACTCCACGTTCCACCCCCACGCCCCTCTAGCTCCCTTTTTACTCTCGCTCTTATGCCTAATATTTCCAGCTTTCACACTCTCACATTGATCTCTATGGTGCGCTTTGCTCACTCTTCTCTCTCCCCCTCTCATTCTATCACACCCTCAGTGGCCCAAGAGCCTAATGGCATGGCGTGCATGTGCGCACACTCCTGCCCCGGCAACTGTTGCCTGGATACAGCAAATTAGGGGAGGGACGCAAGCATCTCCCCAGGGTGGGTTGAGTGCTGCCTGCGTTCCCTAATGAAATGGGCTGGGGAGTGGAGTGGGATGGGCCGCAAATGCATTATTAAGGAAGTGTGGGGAGGTTGGGAACGTCTGGAAAAGCAGCAGGGGTATAGTTAGGACATGCCCCTGGATGACTGGGAATGAGGGAGGGAGAAGAAGGGGAGAGAGAGAGAGAAAGAACGACAGAAAGAGAGAAAGCACGAGAGAGAGAAAGAACGAGAGAGAAAGAACGCGAGAGAGAGAAAGCACGCGAGAGAGAGAAAGCATGCGAGAGAGAGAAAGCACGCGAGAGAGAGAGAAAGAACGAGAGAGAGAGAACGAGAGAAAGCACGAGAGAGAGAGGTGATGCCATGCTTATGCCTTCCTCCTCTTCCACTGTAGATGAACTGGTTGGGAGAGGACCCAAGGGAGCTTACCGGAACAGTAACGTCATCATAGAAACTCCAGGCCAGTGCCCAGCGCATGGTCCGTCCCTGGCAGAACTCTGTGTGGGTCACTTTGGGCACCTGGGAATGGAAACAGACCGATACAGAGAACATTAGACAACGCTAATAGAGCAGACAACACCAACAAGCGTTAGCAATACAGGACACTTTCACACACACAGTGCTTACAGTGCCAGAGCTGAGCACTCGTGAGAAGACGTGGGGGAAAAGATCAGTGTAAGTCTCTTGAATAGTATTCACTATCCACTTGATACCACCTCCCTACACACACTCACAATCAATATGTGGTGGGTTTCAGTGGGGAATGTGCCCCAGAGATACAGGTCAAAGGTCAGGGAAATGGATCTCAGCGGCAAGAAGATGCATCGCTCTATGAGAGCATCGCTCCATGTTGACCCCTAAACACTCACCAAATTAACCAAGCAGCGAGAAAGAACGAGGAAGATAGAGAAAAGCGAGAAAGAGAGATAGAGGGCGCAAACAGCATTAGCATATTCATTAGGTCTCCTATTACGCCCCCACCCTCTTGCCTGCGCTGGATGTTGGCCAAGGATGCACTCACACTAATGAGCAGTGACACGCAGCAACAGCCCTCTGACACCTCTGGAGGAGGATTCTGGGATGGTCCTCCCCAGTGATTGACATGGTGTGTGTGTGTGTGTATGTGTGTGTGTGTGTGGTTAACACCCTTGGGAGCTGCTGCGATGCCATTCTTGTGCCAGCCATCCCCAGTGAATGGGTCTCATAATTTCATAGGTAAGCGACTGGCACAGCGGCACAGGGCTGGAGACTAACCTCTATAGACAGATAGTCAGTCAGTTAGCAGTCATGCGCTAGGGGCTAATAGCTAGGATAATGGCGCTAATGAACGTTAGCGGCGCTGACCGACCGTGTGTGTGTGTGTGTGCATACATACATGTCTGTGTATGTATGCGTACGTGTGTGTGTGTGTGTAATATGTATGTTTGTGTGTGGGCCCTGCCATGCGTTTCAAAGTCACGCAACGCTAATAGAAATCAGCTCAATCAGGTCTGGGCTGTGACATTGCTTAGCCAGCGTATTAGCCAGGCTTGATCCGTTACGGTTCCGAAGGTATCTGATCCCCTTCTTCCGTCTCAGAGGAGGTTTTAGATGGTTGGAGGGAGCTCATTCAACACTCCATTACCTCACCTTGTCATTGGGTATATATGGGGCATCCGGGTATGTTAACGCATGCCTGGGTTTGGTACATGGCAGTATGAAAATGTATGCACTCACTAACTGTAAGTCGCTCTGGATAAGAGCGTCTGCTAAATGACTAAAATGTAAATGTACAGTACAGTGCATCTGTGTGTTGTAACTGTTTGCGAGTGCTGTGTGTATAAGACTATGTATGAGCATCAAATGTCGCATCGTCGGAGCTCCCATTCTGACGAGTGTCTCAAATATATCCAAGTGTCTGTGTGTGAGCGTGCGTGCACGAATGTGTGTGTGTGTGTGTGCACTCACCCCTTGTTTTCTCAGCTCCTCCTTCAAAGGTGCCAGGCTGCACTTCTTTCCCAGCATGCAACTGTACCACCTGGAAGAAAAATAATCTTAGGAGTGTGTGTCCAGCGACCTGGGCATGAACCCCTGTCTGAGATCAAACAAGCTGCAGATATTGGATATCCCTCTAGCTTCCCTCCATGACTGTTGGAAAAAGATCCTAACTGCCTTTCTGTTTTGTAGTTCTGAGGCAGAGTGGGTAGCTACGATTTCAGCTGTAGTTTTAATGACTGTGAAAGCAAGAGAGAGGCAGGGCTAGAACAACAACAGGGACAGTATGAGTCTCTATGGAGTAACAGAGCTTTGATGTCTCGGGCCTGAGCAGGAGAGCAGATCAATATCTCTCCTCTGCAATGAAGAGATGAGTCTCTGGTAATCAATACAACAGCATATAGAGCCTCAGTACTATCCAGCAGGGAGAAATAGACTGGGACAAACCTAGCAGGGAGTCAATCTGGATAGGAAAACAAACTAAACAATGTATGACAAACCTCGTCTGATTGGGTTGCCCTCATGTCTAGATTAATTAGGCCTAGATACTATATACAGTGGGGAGAACAAGTATTTGATACACTGCCAATTTTGCAGGTTTTCCTACTTACAAAGCATGTAGAGGTCTGTAATTTTTATCAAAATGTAACACTAAGATCATATTTTATAACTTAGCTAGTCATGTTGGCAATACAACAAGCTTTCAAATGCTTTTAGAACCATCTGACCCAGATTGTGATTTATAATGGAATGTTTTTGGATTGCGTAAACAACAGTAATTGTGTGATGGCGGGGTTGCAGGGTTGTGTTCCAAACAAAACTACTACAAGTGTGCTTGCTCTAGTTCCTCAATGGCACAGCTAGGAGAGCACAAAAAAGCACCTTATAGTTGAAGACTCTTCTTTGAGTCATAAAAGTGCATTAAAATTGCTTAGGAACTGTGCACACTTGGAGAGGTGGTTGGCCACTTGGAGACACCAGTTAGTCCTCCCACTCAAACCCTTGGCATTGTTTTGTCTTATGTTGCACCTACCCCACATTTTCCAGGAATATTCTTATACTGTTACTCAATGTTTAATATTTTGTTATCAACAAATGTGGCAAAAAGTACAGTAAATGTAAAATGCACATAAAATCAACAGTGTAATGTTTGGATTCAGTCTTGTATCAGGTGAACTGTTGTGTACTCACCTTTTGCCTAATAATTGTCCTATTATCTCCAAACTGTTCCCAATCAATTGCTACCATGGTTATGCATATTCTTTTCATATTTCTTCTGTAAGAAACATTTCAATGTAGCCCTATCCATATAGGCCAATTCCCACAAGTCTAAAGGGTTAAAAGGGGAGAGGAAACCCAGGACCTTTACACAGCACATAGACTACTACAGCCAACCAGATTTGAAAAAGGTTTTGAATAAATGTTTAATTAAATAAAATAAGAATGTAGGTGATCTCAATGACATTCATTGAAAGCACTGAAAGGTTTGGGAACTGGCACAGGAAACAAGCCCACTACAAAGTGTACACTGTGTTTGAGGGCAACACACAACACAAAAACCAATCTGGCTAGATATTTAACAAAAAATGCCAGATGAGCTTGATGGCATTCACTAAAAGCCTTGAAAGATTGGGGAAGAGCCTACTCAGAGAAGCGCCTGCAGAATGGGGTTAGGGGTAAGGGTGGGAGTGGTGGGGGTGAGAGGGTTTTGGGTAGGGTTGGGGGCGCAAAGGCCTCGCCTCAAGTGGCACCATGAAATATTGAGGACCTCTAATATCCCCAGATGTCCCCCACTTTGTCATGCAGCGAGGAGGCTGCTGAGCATTCATGTTAACACACACACACACACACACACACACACACACACACACACACACACACGCGACAGCTTCCTCACTTCCTTCCTCCAGCAAGACCTTCCCTCCCCAAAAAACGAATCTCTCATAGGGGGTCAGACAGAAGCATTCAGATTCTTGGCAGTCATTCATTTCTTTTCAAGCAAACCCCTCCAAGAGCAAAAAGACTGGTGATTACAATGTTATTACCCCCTCCACAAAGATAGTGATTATCATATCAATAACAGACAACGATTAGCAGAGGGCATCACCTTGATAAGGGGGAATCAGGGGAATCAGCTCCTTTTCCTGGCTGGTGGTTGGGGTGTGCGACTGTGCGTGTGTGTGTGTATCTGTGTGTGATAGTCTGGTGAGAGTAATTACAGCTCAGTGTTGTTGAAGAGAAGGGGGGGGTTGGAGAGGGAATGGTGGGTCTCAGAGGATCAATCAGAGGGGCTGGCTTGGTTTCCGTGGACACCTGGCGGTAGCTCTGCTGTCCCAGCATGCAGTGTGTGGAGTGACATCCTGCTACTGCTGCCTTGGCCCCGGCCCCAAACACACTACACACACACACTACAGGAGAGAGGGAGGACAGGAAGGAACAGAAGCGGAAGAGAGGGAGACTAGGGCGGGCACGCCTTCCCCTGTGGCAGACACTCATCTATGATCTCTACACAAGCCAAGCGCACCACACAAGAGTTAACACACAGACACATGCACAGCCAGGCAAACAGACAGAGGGAGACAGACACTTTTCCCCCTGTGAGGGCCACTCAGCTTTCCACTGAAACATATGAGCACACCGACGCACTCACACTCTCTTGTGGTTGACAATCATCTCTCCACACAAAAGTATGTAGTGACACACACAGTTCAACACACACACACCTTCCATGTCAGCCACTTGTCTCCCAGTCACCATGCATGCGTGCGGTCTGATCAACTCTAATAGTGCCTATCCCCCTCTCTCTCTCCCCCTTTCTCTCTCGCTCTCTTTCCCTCTCCTCCCTCCCTCCCTCCCTCCATCCATCCGTGTCTCACTCCACTGCACCACTGACAAGCCTTGTAATTGTGGAGGTGGAGAGTAGTGGTGTGTGTGGAGGGGGTTCTGTACGCCCCACACACACAGCTGTTCCCTGCGGGCGTGCGGATACTGCCAGGGGGTGGGTGACTGTTTACCCCTAATGCCAATTCATTAAACAAACTCTGGGTGACAGCTCCATCCCTGCACCCCATCTGGCCCTGCTCCTGGCCCTGCTCTCCTCCATCAGTGGTCCCCTCTCATCCCTCACCTTTCCTCTCATCCTAAATGAAAGGGTGCATTTGTAACAGACGGTAATGAACAAACACCTAACAACGCCAACTGATAACCATCAGGCTTTTCTATATTATATTTGGGGTTTAGGAAAGTGGCGCATTCATAAAGCATGAGCAATCTGAATCCAGCGTGATGCGATTTTGAACACTTCCTTCTGTGAAGGCTCAGTGTATTGATGGGGACCAATATGTGGTGTTTGTGTGTGCGTGCTGCGTGCTGCGTGTGTCTCTCACCGCAGGCGTGTCTTGAGCTGCAGGCTGTCATGGATGATCCTCTTGACAAACTCCAGCTCTCCGCCCTCAGCCATGATCTCTGTCACACCACCTGTATTCACTGAGCTGGGGGGAGGACGACGAGAGTTCCTGGAATTTACCCCCTGGGGAGAGGAGGATGGAAAGGGAGGGGGGAGGAGAGGGAGGGGGAAAACAGAGGGGCATGGGGAGAAAAAGTAAAGGGTAACAGGAATAAAGTGACAGGAAAAGAAAGGAAGAGAAGATAAATGAGAGAAAAAACAACCAGTGAATAAATGAGATTTATAAAGCTGTTTTTTCAGATACTCAAAACACTTTACATCGAAAGAGGCCTACCTTAGCCTCTAGTTGGTTGGCGAAGAAGGGAGGGTTACACATGCAGAAGTCATAGACGATGGCTGACTCCTCTTTTAAAGCGTCCATTAACAGGGTCTTCTGGGGAACTTTCACCACTGGGACATGAGACAGGACAAGGACACATTATCAACAAGGTTTCAAGCCATCTTCCTTTCAGTAGTACATTACAATGCGACTACCAATGGACAACTTGCCACTGACCTTTGAGGTCAGAGGTTGTTCTGCTCTACGTTCCTGGTGTCTATAAACTATAACAAGTTATAGCCTCTCAGAGCACTACATAGTGAAACAGTTCACCTTTGATGAGGTCTGAGAGGTTGTTCTGCTCTACGTTCCTGGTGGCGTAGTCAAAGCAGATGTCATCTACCTCAGTCGCCAGGTAATGCCAGCCATTCATAGAGGCTCCCAGCAGGGGGTAGATACAGGATGCTCCAGTACCTGGGGATATAACACACTACGTGAGAGACAGGGTGTGTGTCTGAGTGCGTGTCCATAATGGATTAATAAGAGGTGATCCAGACAAACATGATCAGATCATTCAGGCCTAACAGAGACCAGGGCCTCCAATCTAACCGACCACAGTGAGGTCCCCTGGGGCAGTAGCGATGGGTGAGATGGCACCCGGCAGGTCAAGGCTTGGGAGAGTAATGCCCTGTGGCTATCCATCAGGAGAGTGACATCTCCAATCAGCTTACAGAATGGACCAGGCACCAGGGTCACCAATCACTGACCTGTTCGTCTCACTAAGGAGCTAAACTGACACATGTGCACACACATCACACTCTCTGATAGAGCAGGAAACCAGCCATCACATGTGGATGGGGATTTGGCCAGTGATCTCCAGTGGTCCACAGGAAATAGATGGGCCTACAGTACATGTGGGATCTGAAGGTGGAGTGCAGCCATCATGCAGCCCCTCTCTGCCAGTATCCCTGCCAGTCTGTGATGCCCACTAGCAGCCAGCTGCTCTGGGACTAGTAAGAGTCAGCAGGAGTGCGGATCTAGGATCAGGTCCCCCCTGTAATTAAAATCGTATTCATTATGATTTCAAAGGCAAAACTGATCCTATATCAGCACTACTCTAAGACTTCGAACATGTGTCTTGGGCTAGACCTGTGCCAGGCAGCCCCTCTCTGCCAGCCTGTAATGTGCATTGTCAGACAGCCGCCCTTATAGGTTGTTTCCCTAATGGAACCCTATTCCCTATATAGCACACTACTTTTGACCAGGGCCCATTGGGCTTTGGTCAAAAGTAATGCACTATGTAGGGAATAGGGTGCTATTTGGGACGCAGCAATGAGTCATACCCAGAAAGGTTACTGCTGGAGGAATATACCTTGAGCAAACAAACATGATAACACATAAATACCTTGATCACTCTCCATTCCTGATGTGATGTTTGTATGGGAATTAATGGGAGTTATTTCATCCCATTCAGCATTGAGGATAATTGTGCTCTATATAGACAGGTGAGAAATCAACTGTCTGATGTAACAACTAAGAACCAGTGGAGGGAGTAAAGGGACAGGCCATATAAAAGCCATCTATTCCTCTACAGAAACAGGACATAGGATTGGAGTTGTGGTAAAGAGGCATCCTAGCAATTATGATTGAACCAAGATGGATGGTTCATTTGGGTTAATTTCAAGGAGATCAAGGGAGAGAGAATAGGATAGGAAGAGAGGGGCTATATTTAGTAGTGGTTATTGGAGGTCATAACTCTACCAATGTCGATGCCCCTGCGTGGTTCCCCCTGGCCTCCGATCAGGTCCTCCACCCAGTGGATGTAGTTGAGTCTGAGAGGCACAGTGGGGATGAGACGCTCCAGAGGGATGTCTATGGTCAGTCCAAAGTCGTCCTTCAGCAGGGTACAGGTCAGGGCTCGCACCGCCTCTGGCTCCTTGAAGTTCAGCCTGCAGGAGGGGGTGGGAAAACAGTTACAATGCTAAAGTAACTACACCTATAAACCAAAACCATAAACCAAGACCGTAACACATTTCTTGGAAACTCACAATGAGCCACTAACCTAAAGAAGACCTAAATAAAATGGCAAATCAATTCTACCCCACCAGTGACTACCCTGCCACTTCTCCTAAAGACCACCCTTCCAGGCTTCTACTGACACCATGTCACATAAACCACCCCTCTTCCAGGCAGCACTAGACTGCATTCCCCCCTTTCCTTCCTAAGAAGCCCAGTGCTCCATAAAGCCCATTCCCCCCTCATTACTGCTCATCGCACGTCAACCACCACGATGAGACCCGACGACAAATGAAATAAGGAGCTCATCAATTTACATTTCCTCGCTAACGATACAGAAATAATATTTTCCAGCATTAACCAGACCCACACACCTCCCTCTCTACATTTGTTATGATTTCCACTGCCTGGAAAGCCCTTTTGGGTTTGGGAAACACACACAGAGACAGACTGGAAAGCATGTTTTGGGTTTGAGAGACAAAGAGAAGGGACAAGATATATGTAATTAACCAGCGTGTGTGCTGCATTCACACCTCCACAGACCGTTTTTAGACACCTCCTGGTGATAGGAGCGTCTGGCACCTCCTAGCTGGGTTTGGGGGGGCAAGAGGGAGAGTATATCCACCACAGCTACGGCGGAGAGGAGCGAGACTATCACTGATGATGAGCAGGACTACAGGGAGAGGATGAGTTAGGCTATGTGCCTATGGGGGAAAGTGTGAGTTATATAGTACATATGTGACAGACTGGGGTTCGAACCCATGTCCCTGAAGACAGTGTTAGTCCGCTGAGCTAAAGCCTAGGCATTAGCTCAGACTGTCTTCAGGTCTCACAGTTTCTCATAGTCTAATAACCAATATGCAGAGAACGAGGCCATTCAGAGCCTCCCTGCCCAGCCCTCTATTTTTAGACTGTGATGAGTGTGTGTGTATATATGTACTGCAGAGCACTGCAACGCCGGGTCTCCATGGCAACCACCCAGACCCACCAGCACACACAAGCAGTAAGCAAACGTAAATCCAGCCACGCTGGAGCAATATGGCTGATACCGGAAGAAGCGTGAGCGTGCTCGAGATCGAGACACACATTGTAGGTTGGACGTTTGTGCGTCTTACGGTGGTGAGGATGGACGGTGTGGGACATGGGACAAACCGGTGGTAGTGTAAAACGTGTTTATGAGAGAATTCATCTTGTAGGTTTGCAGGTGTTACAGGAATAAGGTGAGTGAGGGGGATGGCGATGTAGAGGACCCAGGTGGAATGATAAGGGAGGTAATAAGCCTAAGCGAACCTTTCGTAATGAAAACAGAGAAAGGTTGTGAGAGGGAGGTAGGTTAAAACCTGTGGTTCAGAGGGTTGTGGGCTGTGGTGGGTGAATGCACAGGGAGTTCTGGTCTCCCTACGGACTCCAAACTGAGAGGCATACTCAGCAATTTCTCTCTGCATTAGGAAATACAGATTGTGAGAAACAGAGGACAGTAAAGAGAAAGAGGGAGTACACCAATTAGAAAGGGGGGGGATAGAGGGCAAAATATCAGCAGAGGAAGTAGAAGAATGTGAGCTAAAGAGAGAGATGAGGGAAGTGAAACTGTGATGAGCACTAGAACAGTCCTAGGGCAGTGAGATGAAAAAAACCATATCTACCTAGGGAACTAACTGCTGCAGCTGAATAAGCCAGCAAGACAACAGCCCAGGAGCCCCACACCTCCACCCTCCGCTAGCGTAGTCCTTCATCAGCACAGAGAGAGAGATAGAGAGGTGGGTTTGGAGAGGTGACATTCAGGGCAAACACATTTTTATTCTTAACGCACAGTATAATTCTTATGCTGATTAGCAGCTCCTCTTCCTAAGTCAGGTTATTGTTCCCACGCACTGAACACAAACTTTACTGACTGTTCCTGACTCGGTGTAGCCAAGACTAGGAGAGCTCCACTTTAAATGAAGAAGGCACTTATGTAGAAGAGCTCATCAGGCATATGAAAAAAACTATGCCAAGGACAAGCTGAAGCCATTCAAAGAAGCCACACTTATACTCAGTAAAGAGCTCAGCCCCAATCAAAGTCTATGCTGATCAGGGGGTCTCATCGGTTAACAAGC
Source organism: Coregonus clupeaformis (assembly GCF_020615455.1). Lineage (NCBI taxonomy): Eukaryota > Metazoa > Chordata > Actinopteri > Salmoniformes > Salmonidae > Coregonus > Coregonus clupeaformis. The sequence continues at coordinate 27,207,960 of NC_059196.1, read as the reverse complement.
GAACCAATCAGAGAGGTCCTGGTAATCAGTTGGCTGTAATCAGTAACCCAGTCGACCAATCAGGGAGGTTGAGGTGATTTAGTGCACTTCCACCATAAAAGCTACCTATACACTTCCTTCAGATTTTCAAGCTTAGCATACACAGAAGAGGTACAGTGCCTTCAGAAAGTATTCATACCCCTTGAGTTAGTCCACGTTTTGTTGTTACAGCCTGAATTCAAAATTAATTAAAAAAAAAAATTCTCACCCATCTACACACAATACCCCATAATGACAAAGTGAAAACATGTTTTTATTTATTGAAAATGAAATACAGAAATATTACATTTACATAAGTATTCACACACCTGAGTCAATACTTTGTAGAAGCAGCTTTAGCGGCGATGGATTGAAAAATATTTGCCCATTATTCTTTTAAAACATTCTTCAAGCTCTGTCAAGTTGATTGTTGATCATTGCTAGACAGCGATTTTCAAACGTTGCAATAGATTTTCAAGCCGATTTAAGTCAAAACTGTAACTAGGCCACTAAAGAACATTCAACGTCGTCTTAGTAAGCAACTCCAGTGTAGATGTGGCCTTGTGTTTTAGGTTATTGTCCTGCTGAAAAGGTGAAGCCGTCTCCAGTGTCTGTTCGAAAGCAGACTGAACAAGGTTTTCCTCTAAGATTCTGCCTGTGCTTATAGCTGTATTCCTTTTATTTTTATCCTAAAAACACTCCCTAATCGTTGCCGATGACAATACCCATAACATGATGCAGCTCCACCATGCTTAAAAATATGAAGAGTGGTACTCAGTGATGTGTTGTGTTGGTTTGCCCCAAACATAACGCTTTGTATTCAGGACAAAAAGTTAATTTCTCAGCCACATCTTTTTGTAGTATTACTTAAAGTGCCTTGTTGCAAACGGGATGCATGTTTTGGAATATTTGTATTCTGTACAGGCTTCCTTCTTTTCATTTATATTATTAGTATCGTGGAGTAACTACAATGTTGTTTATCCATCCTCAGTTATCTCCTATCACAACCATTAAACTGTTTTAAAATCACCATTGGCCTCATGATAAAATCCCTGAGCAGTTTCCTTCCTCTCCGGCAACTGAGTTAGGAAGGACACCTGAATCTTTTTAAATGACTGGGTCTATTGATACACCATCCAAAATGTAATTAATAACTTCACCATGCTCAAAGGGATATTAAGTGTCTGCTTTTTTTATTTTAACACAACTACCAATCGGTGCCCTTCTTTGCGAGGCATTGGAAAACCTCCCTGGTCTTTGTGGTTGAATCTGTGCTTGAAATTCACTACTTGATTGAGGGACCTTTATAGATAATTGTATGTGTGGGGTACAAAGATGGGGTAGTCATTCAAAAATCATGTTAACCACTATTATTAAACACAGAATGAGTCCATGCAACTTATTATGCAATTTGTTAAGCACATTTTTACTCCTGAACTTATTTAGGCTTGCCATAACAAAACGGGTTGAATACTTATTGACAAGACATTTCAGCTTTGACATTTTGATTAATTATTGAAAAACAATGTACTAACAGAATTCCACATTATGGGGTATTGTGTATAGATTAGTGACACAATTTCAATTATTTTAAATGCATGCTGTAACAACACAATGTGTAGAAAGTAAAGGGGTGTGAATACTTTCTGAAGGCACTGTATATACAAAATATCCCATTATGACAACGCTAAAATATTTATTTTCTTTTAAGCACACAAAAAAACTGAAATATCACATTTACATAAGTATTCAGAACCTTTACTCAGTACTTTGTTGAAGCACCTTTGGCAGCGATTACAGCCTCAAGTATTATTGGGTATGACGACACAAGCTTGGCACACCTGTATTTGGGGAGTTTATCCCATTCTTCTCTGCAGATCCTCTCAAGCTCTGTCGGGTTGGATGGGGAGCGTCGCTGCACAGCTATTTTCAGGTCTCTCTAGAGATGTTCGATCGGGTTCAAGTCCGGGCTCTGGCTGGGCCACTCAAGGACATTCAGAGACTTGTCCCGAAACCACTCCTGCGTTGTCTTGGCTGTGTGCTTAGGGTTGTTGTCCTGTTGGAAGGTGAACCTGAGCGCTCTGGAGCAGGTTTTCATCAAGGAGCTTTCTGTACTTTGCTCCGTTCATCTTTGCCTCGATCCTGACAAGTCTCCCAGTCCCTGCCGCTGAAAAACATCCCCACTTCACCGTAGGGATGGTGCCAGAGAATCTTGTTTCTCATGGTCTGAGATTCTTTAGGTGTCTTTTGGCAAACTGATGAGTGGCTTCCGTCTGGCCACTCTACCATAAAGGCCTATTTGGTGGAGTGCTGCAGAGATGGTTGTCCTTCTGGAATGTTCTAGAGGAACTCTAGAGCTCTGTCAGAGTGACCATCAGGTTCTTGGTCACCTCCCTGACCAAGGCCCTTCTCCACCAATTGCTCAGTTTGGCCGGGTGGCCAGCTCTAGGAAAAGTCTTGGTGGCTCCAAACTTCTTCCATTTAAGAATGACGGAGGCCACTGTGTTCTTGGGGACCTTCAATGCTGCAATAAAGTTTTGCTACGATTCCCCAGATCTGTGCCTCGACACAATACTGTGTCAGAGCTCTATGGACAATTCCTTCAACCTCATGGCTTGGGTTTTGCTCTGACATGCACTGTCAACTGTGGGAACTTATATAGACAGGTGTGCGCCTTTCCAAATCATGTCCAATCAATTGAATTTACCATAGGTGGACTCCAATCAAGTTGTAGAAACATCAAGAACGATCAATGGAAACAGGATGCACCGGAGCTCAATTTCGAGTCTCATAGCAAAGGGTCTGAATAATTATGTAAATAAGGTATTTCTGTTTTTAATACATTTGCAAACATTTCTTAAAACCTGTTTTCGCTTTGTACATTTTACATTTACATTTTAGTCATTTAGCAGACGCTCTTATCCAGAGCGACTTACAGTTAGTGAGCGCATACATTATTTAATTTTTCATACTGGCCCCCCGTGGGAATCGAACCCACAACCCTGGCGTTGCAAACGCCATCCTCTACCAACTGAGCTACATCCCTGCCGGCCATTCCCTCCCCTACCCTGGACGACGCTGGGCCAATTGTGCGCCGCCCCATGGGTCGTTATGGGGTATTGTGTGTAGATTGCTGAGGAAATTGTTTTATTTAATCCATTTTAGAATAAGGCTGTAATGTAACAACATGTGAAAAAGTCAAGAGGTCTCGTTTTCAGACTGACCCATGCATATTTCTCCCTTCACCACCTCCTCCTGCCTTCCACTGTGTTAATAATGCAAGCAGAGCACCAGGAAGGAACCAACTGTGAGATGGAAAGTTATATTATTCCATTTATTAAAGGAAGGGGAAAAACTCCTCTACCCACCATGGATGGTTTCTCTGCTGGTAATATCTGCCCCCCAAAAAATTATGACAGCTAAATTAAATGTCACCCAGTGAGTGTTGAATTGTTAATGCCACCCCACGGCATCATGGGTCATCAGCCAGCCATGATGGAACGCCTGGGCTGGGTCATCTCTCTGGTTCTTGATTCCTAATCCCATCATTCTCTGCCATCTGAGTCCTATCTATCCATCTCCTCTGTACTCATCTTCATCCCGCTCTCATCTTCCCTTTTACTATTCACTCCATTCATACGAATTTTGCTCTGTGGTCTTGATTGTCTTTTCACTGTCCATCTCTCCTATTGCTCTCCCTCCCTCCCTCTCCTTGACGAGAACCCCAAAAAGATATCTACATTCAATTCTAAAGGCTAATTCTCTCTCATCCCTCTCTCCAAAGTTCTCTCAATCATCTCCCCCTCCATCTCCATCTCCAGTGGGGCCCAGAGTGTGAGAGGAGACTGGTTTATTTATCTCAGAGGAATTGGCTGTCTCCTCATCGTCTCCCCAAGATAACTCTGATCCACTGAATCAATGGCTGCTCAAGTACTCAACTAAGGCTACTTACTTACCAGATTAATACACCACAAATATAGAAGTATGCTAATCCAACCACTTGCTTGGTGGCAGAGGGGGATCCTAAATCACTGGCAAAGAAGAAAACATCCATAGACAGGATTTGCCAAGCAGTAGACTAATCCTGGAGTTCCCTTTAAGCTTTAAGTTGTGTTCACACTAGTGTAAGAGCTGCAATGAGACAGTGTTGGATTGTTGGGATGTTCAGGATGAAGGCTTGTCGTGTCTCACTGGTAGGTCTGTTTTCAGTGTAGGATCTTGCACTTTTAGGACTATTGGCTTTGTTCCATTGCACCAGGCCAGCTCAATCAGGCGCTGCTGAAATATTTGAAAGAAAACAAATAATATTTGAACCCATGCGGGTCTGGTAGTGAGCAAACTCTAGAGAAAGAGGTTGTTTGTCGTCTCCCTCAGTCTGTCAGTCTGTCCATCAGTGAGTCACGTATGATAATGGCCCTCTTTTTGTCTGTCAGTGTCTTTAGTTCTGACAGTGAGTCATCTCTCTATCCGTATGTCCTTCTGTAAGTTTGTCAGTGAGTCATGGACTGTATAGTAATGATTCTCTCTCCTGTAATCAACACCTGGCTGCTGCAGATGGACATCAAGCACATTTAAATAGCTCTCCTCTGCCTCACTGCTCGCCCACATATTCCCTAAACAGCCACGCCAGACTGCTGATAAACTAACTAGCTCACACACGCTCCGCACATTCACAATGAAAGTACCCACACCAATATGTTTTCACCCACTAACTAGCTCACACACACTCTGCACATTCACAATGAAAATACCCACAGCTCATGCCAATATGTTTTCACTCACACAGTAGACGCTTGCACCTGGTGGTGACATCGGCATGTGTGTCTGCATTCATCTGCATTTACACAATGTAATTTTCACACTGAGCAGACTGTTGGCAAGTTCACCACAAAGACAAGGCTGGATCATTTCCTGGAGTACGAATGAGAGGGGTACACACACATATTGGGAGGGGGGAGATCTACTAATTGGAGTGGTGCTGGACAGGCTAGACATCGGCTGGGGAGGTTTGGGCCTTCAGTCCGTCATTAGCAGGAATCAAAGAGAGGCCGGCTACACAAGACACTCATCCTCTACCATCAAACAGAGACCACATAGTCAGAAAGGGGGAGAGAGAGAGAGAGGGGTGGGGGGGAGAGAAGAGTGAGCAAGACAGAAATAAGGCAGAGAAGGAATGGACAAAGACAAGATGGAGGTATAGAAAGAACAGAAGGCAGAGAAGAAGAGCAAGAGATATGTGCTTTATTATGCGCTGTCAGCTCCAGGTGTAGTGATGACCGCGCAGTTGAGTTGACATCAAAAACAACATTATCCCAACAGCCTTCCTCTCTTCCTTTGTTCGCTTGCCTGCCTTTCTCGTCTTCTCGTCTTGTCTTTCTCGCTACTGCACCTGGCTGCCAACCCAGCCATAATAACCTCTCCTGCAGACACAGGCGGAGACAATACTGGTCGACCAGGACTTCTGAGGGCTTTCAATTTAGCCTCTAAGCTTCTTGAAGCAAGACTTTATTTCGCCTTGTAAATGAAATGTTTTTTGGAGGAACAGAATCAGAACTGGGAACAAAGGTGATCTATACTGTCCCAGAACATAACTTATTTGAAAAGCATGGGATCTGGTTAATAACGTTATTTTCCATTGCAGGAGTTTTTTTCCAGTCCCACAAAAAGCGCCTATGCAAAGCCCTTACTTTGTCACTCAGAAACGTATTCCTGTGTCTGCCTGCCAGCTGAAAGTCTTGAGCATAAGCTGTGTTTGAATACTCATACTAACCTGACTATTTGTGACGTAAATTGAGTATGTAGTATGCTTATTGGTCATAGTATGCCAAAAGTTCCTGGATGTCGTACTAAATTTGCCAAAATACGAAGTATACAAGCAGTGGACACTATTTCAGTGCTTTTTAGGGCCCATAATGCAATTCTTCAGAAAATGAGCGTGGCTTCAAAACGTTTTCAAATTTGAAGAAAATGGCGGAAAATATGCAGCCGAAATACAACGAGTGCGGATACAAATTAATTGCTTTACCTAATTAAGACAAATGTTAAGAAAATGTTGTGCAATGTGATGACTTTTCAAATAAGTTACATTACACGTTATGTTGCCCGACAATTTGTTAGCTACGCTATCCTTACAAACCGCATAGCATTACAACAGTATGTTAGCTAACGTTATTTACCTAACGTTAGTTGGCTACTAATAAATCGAACTTGCCAGGCAGTATATTAACTATATGCTATCTAACAAACTACCCAATGTTGATTTGATTTTTCACGTCATCCTTAGCTAAGTGGTATAGTCGTTTTGCGTTCTCAATGGACTTTGTTAATTCCGCCTACTTCAATTTAAGAGCACTCTCGGGTGAGTGTGCCAGAGCGCAGAATAATTAATGAATTTACGAACGCTCAACACCCGTTGAATATGGCCGGTGTCAGTAAACGTCGGCAAAGAAAAGCGTAATTAAATTGTTGCCAGCAGCACAGTTAGTCACCAACGTTATGGATAACATGAAAACAGCCTAACCAGCTCTGCTAGGGCGAGTAAAATGGTCAGAGTGAGGTGTTCTCTCATTTGTGTCGGGAAGTAGCTAGCAAGCTAGCTAACGTTAGCTTGGGTGCTTGACTGCCATTGTGAGGTCAGAATGCTCAGATCAACCCTACTCCTCAGCCAGAGCGTCAGTGTGCGTTCTGAACGCTCCGAGTGCGAAACAATGAATTTACGGACAATCTGACAATGCTCTGGATTTAAGATCGCCCAGAGCGCACTCTGGCACTCCAGATTGAATTTACGAAGACACCTGAAATCATAAAATGTCTAGCTAGTAATTTGTTATGCTAACAAGCTAGCAAGCGGTTGCATAGCAACAGCATCAACTTCCGGTAGACAAGTGAAGCGCTAGTACGCTCTCCTGAAAGGATACCTTACGTTTAAAGTATACTTAAATGAACTAATAGTATATAGTATGTAGTATATACACTCATTAAGTATGTAGTATACAGTATGTTAGTATGGGTATTCGAACACAGCTATATAGTCTAGTAGCCTAACAAATGACATTACAAGCTTGATTCAGGTTTTTTTTATTAGAGAAGAATATATTAACCTTATCAATGCTAGTTAATGATACAATAGTTATCACGTTTCACATTGAATTTGTTAACTATAAAAACACAAGACGTGTTTTATTTTAAATTCTGGTGCCGCTCTGCACAAACAAGCTTTTTAGCTAGCTAGCTGGTCCAACGTTAAGCCAACTCTGAAGTTCAAAGACGTTCAAAGTTCCTTCATAGAAGCCGCTCCTCCGTAGGTATAATTCTGTGGACCTAAATCAGATGTATGCATGCCGTAACAACAAGTTGTCCAGCACTTCAAGCCAAGCCTCCTCCACCCTCTTTCGCTCTATCCCCACCGCAGAATGTCTGTCGCATCTCGCGCCCTACACTCATCTGGCCAATGAATGTAAATACACTAGATCAAATCAAATCTTATTTGTCACATGCGCCGAATACAACAGGTGGAGACCTTCAGTGAAATGCTTACTTACAAGCCATTAACCAACAATGCAATTAAGAAAAATAACTGTTAAGTAAAAAAATAGATAACAAAAAAATACAAATAATTAAGGAGCAGCAGTAAAATAACAGTAGCGAGGCTACATACAGGGGGTACCGGTACAGAGTCAATGTGTGGGGGCACAGGTTAGTCGAGGTAATTTAGGTAATATGTAAATGTAGGTAGAGTTAAAGTGACAATGCATAGATAAAAAAACAGTAGCACCAGCGTAAAAGAGGGGGTGGGGAACAATGCAAATAGTCTGGGTAGCCATTTGATTAGCTGTTCAGGAGTCTTATGGCTTGGGGGTAGAAGCTGTTAAGAAGCCTTTTGGATCTAGACTTGGCGCTCCAGTACCGCTTGCCGTGCAGTAGCAGAGAGAACAGTCTATGACTAGGGTGGCTGGAGTCTTTGACAATTTTGAGGGCCTTCCTCTGACACCGCCTGGTATAGAAGTCCTACGCACCACACTCTGTAGTGCCTTGTGGTCACAGAGGCCGAGTAGTTGCCATACCAGGTAGTGATGCAACCAGTCAGGATGCTCTCGATGGTGCAGCTGTAGCACATTGAGGATCTGAGGACCCATGCCAAATCTTTTCAGTCTCCTGAGGGGGAATAGGCTTTGTCGTGCCCTCTTCACGGCTGTCTTGGTGTGTTTGGACCATGATAGTTTGTTGGTGATGTGGACACCAAGGAACTTGAAGCTCTCAACCTGCTCCACTACAGCCCCGTCGATAAGAATGGGGGTGTGCTCGGTCCTCTTCTTTTTCTTGATCACGTTGAGGGAGAGGTTGTTATCCTGGCACCACACGGCCAGGTCTCTGATCTCCTTCCTTTAGGCTGTCTCATCGTTGTCGGTGATCAGGCCTACCACTGTTGTTTCGTCTGCGAACTTAATAATGGTGTTGGAGTTGTACCTGGCCATGCAGTCATGGGTGAACAGGGAGTACAGGAGGGGACTGAGCACACACCCCTGAGGGGCCCCCGTGTTGAGGATCAGCGTGGCGGATGTGTTGTTACCTACCCTTACCACCTGGGGGCGGCCCGTCAGGAAGTCCAGGATCCAGTTGCAGAGGGAGGTGTTTAGTCCCAGGGTCCTTAGCGATGAGCTTTGAGGGCACTATGGTGTTGAACGCTGAGCTGTAGTCAATGAATAGCATTCTCACGTAGGTGTTCCTTTTGTCCAGGTGGGAAAGGGCCGTGTGGAGTGCAATAGAGATTGCATCATCTGTGGATCTGTTGGGGCGGTATGCAAATTGGAGTGGGTCTAGGGTTTCTGGGATAATGGTGTTGATGTAAGCCATGACCAGCCTTTTAAAGCACTTCATGGCTACAGACGTGAGTGCTACGGGTCTGTAGTCATTTAGGCAGGTTACCTTAGTGTTCTTGGGCACAGGGACTATGGTGGTCTGCTTGAAACATGTTGGTATTACAGACTCAGTCAGGGACAGGTTGATAATGTTACTGAAGACACTTGCCAGTTTGTCAGTGCATGCTCGGAGTACACGTCCTGATATCTCCGTCTCTTTCTCATGCGAATGACGGGGATTTGGGCCTTGTCGGGTGTCTGAAGAAAATCCTTTGCGTTCGACTCGTTAATGAAAAAATCGTTGTCCAGTACGAGGTGAGTAATCGCTCTCCTGATATCCAGAAGCTCTTTTCGGTCATAAGAGATGGTGGCAGAAACATTATGTACAAAATAAGTTACAAAACGCGAAAAAACACAATAGCGCAATTGGTTAGGAGCCCGTAAAACGGCAGCCATCTCCTCCGGCGGCATTCTATCGATGACCAAAAGTATGTAGACACCTGCTCGTCGAACATCTCATTCCAAAATCATGGGCATTAATATGGAGTTGGTCCCCCCTTCGCTGCTATAACAGCCTCGACTGAGAAGGCTTTCCACTAGATGTTGGAACGTTGCTTCGGGGACTTGTTTCCATTCAGCCACAAGAGCATTAGTGTGGTCGGGCACTGATATTGGCCGATTAGGCCTGGCTTGCAGTCCGCGTTCCAATTCATCCCAAAGGTGTTCGATGGGGTTGAGGTCAGGGCTCTGTGCAGGCCAGTCAAGTTCTTCCACACCGATCTTGACAAACCATTTATGTATGGACCTTGCTTTGTGCATAGGGCATTGTCATGCTGAAACAGGAAAAGGCCTACCCCAAACCGTTGCCACAAAGTTGGAAGTGCAGAATCGTCTAGAATGTCACTGTATGCTGTAGCATTAAGATTTCCCTCCACTGGAACTCAGGGGCCTAGCCTGAACCATAAAAAACAGCTCCAGACCATTACTCATCCTCCACCAAACTTTACAGTTGGCACTATGCATTCGGGCATGTAGCGTTTCCTGGCATCCACCAAACCCAGATTCTCCATCAGACTGCCAGATGGTGAAGCGTGATTCATCACTCCAGAGAAAACGGTTCCACTGCTCCAGAGTCTAATGGCGGCAAGCTTTACACCACACCAGCCGACGCTTGGCATTGCACATGGTGATCGTAGGCTTATGTGCGGCTGCTCTGCCATGTAAACCCATTTCATGAAGCTCCCGACGAACAGTTATTGTGCTGACGTTGCTTCCAGAGGCAGTTTGGAACTCGGTAGTGAGTGTTGCAACCAAGGACAGCGCTATGCGCTTCTGCACTCAGCGGTTCCATTCTGTGAGCTTGTGTGGCCTACCACTTCGCAGCTGAGCCGTTGTTGCTCCTAGACGTTACCACTTCAGAATAACAGCACTTACAGTTGACTGGGGCAGCTCTAGCAGGGCAGAAATTTGATGAACTGACCTGTCTGTTCAGATTTGAAAATTATTTCAGTTCCAACCCCTGACTGTCTCTCACTTCAGCAGCCAGCGTGTTTGTTTTTCCCTCAACCAGAAGGGGAGTAAATTACACAAAAGCACACCATGATGTGATGTGACAGGACTCAGCAGTCACAATCACACAATATTCCCCCTTGTCAGTTCTGTGAGAGAAATCTCTCAAGCCTTTGTGCTGTGAGGAAAAGTGAGGACAATCTTGACAGTAGAGATGTGATCTGAAAAGCCACTCAGGGAGATAGAAAGCAGCCCCAAAGCTCTCTGCCTCTCCCTCCCGCCGTCTCGCTCTATCCATACTTCAATCTCTGTCCCACTACCTCCATCCCCTCTCTTTCTCTTCCTCTCTCTGCATATTTCATATCCCTGTGTGTGTCCCAATTACTGGCTGGCAGACCCTGCCCTCCAGTTAGTGGCTCAGGGAGAATTGAGACTGTCTCCATCCCTCCCCAGGCTCTGTCCCCCCTAACCCCCCACTCTGCAGCTCCCATTCCCTCTCCAGCCCTGGTTCCTCCTGGTTCCCAACTTCCCACTCCTCCCCATCAGAGCTGAGATTCTGTCTGTAGAGCATGCATTAATCATTTGAGTCATCCCTTTTTCTTCCTCTGTAGCCAATGAACCTCACAAGCAACCACAGGCTAGTGTCTATGGGTAATGTCTGTAACAAACTATAGCACCAACATGGCCAGGTCACTAATCATCATGGTTGTAAGCAATGATGTCCGTTAATGTCATCCTGTCTAAATACTGAACATTGAATACCTAAAGTGACCTCACCTCCTCCTCCTCCTCCTCCTCCCTACCCGTACCCCATCAGCTCCCTACCCTCTAGCACAGTAGGATGTCAGCCATCCAATCATAATGGTCACCTCAATGGGACGGGCCCTGGGCGATGTGGGCCCTGGGCGATGTGTCCCTGCAGAGGCATTGATTGATCCCTTCCCAAATCTAGAGAGACCCCATTCCCTCCGAAAGAGGACGGGAGAAAATCATCACACCATAAAAAAGGCTAAGAGGAAAATCGAATTGTCTTTGATGCCTCTCTCCTGCCAACTCTCTGAACCTCCTCTGAACACACACACAGGTGAGAAAGCTACAGTAATGAGAGAACATATTGGGGAGTTGGCAGCACTTTGCACTCGAGAAAATAAAATAAGAACATTCTGCCACACACATGGGTTTTACTGGTGTGACACCAAATCAATAGTGGCACAAAATGGCACTCTAGTCTTAAGTCAACAGAAGTGGTTCCCAACTCCGGTCCCTGAGTACCGCCAACAGCACATTTTTGTTGTAGCCCTGGACAAACATATCTGAGATTCAACTCATTGAGGGCCTGATGATTAGATGACAAGTTGAATAAGGTGTGCTTATCCGGGGCTACAATAAAAATGTGAACTGTTGGGGATATTCGAGGACCTGAGTTGGGAACCACTGACCTACAGCATATGTACTGGGGCGTATTCATTACGCCGATTCTGTTGCAAAAAGTTAATTAAATGGAAGCAACCCTTTAGCTCAGTGGAAGCAACCGGAAAGAAACGGGGAGGGAGCTAGCTGAATTTGTCCAATATGCCCTATTGTTTTGTTCTGTTTGCTTCCGTTTGGTTCTTAAACAGTAAACGATTTCCGTAGCTAATGAATACGCCCCTGTACTCACATAGCTCTGCCAGCCAGGTTGGTGTGGACATGCTGCTCGAAGTCTGGATACTTGGAGGCCAAGTATGCAAAGTCCGGAGGCTTGTCTTTGTAGCGGTTCCGCGGGTGCATTGATTTGTTTAGTGACATGCTCACTTCACTGTGGAGGAAGGACACATGACACACAATTGTATTTACATCTTTAACTCTTCAAAGGGTTGGAACGCTAAGAAGCTAGCTAACTGACATACATGCGTGTAAAAGACTGCATACAACAGGTTAAACTATGGGGATATTAGCTAGCTTGTTAACTAACTACAGGCATTCATCAGTCAAGTCCAAGTTAGCTACTGTAGCTAGCTAAAGCACATTTCAACTCCATGCTGCCTGTCAACAAGATGGACCTCTCTAAATGAGATACGCTAGCATTAGCTAACCTTTTGTTGGTGGTGACTTGAGTACCTGAAATATTCGCTCGGAATATATTCCAAATGTTCGAAAATGTCAAGAGTTGTCTTGTACAAACGAACTGAGAACTCACGTTTCTTCCGGGATGGTGGATGAAGTCACAACTCTGCGCCGAGACATTGGTTGACGTCAATATTCAGCGCATTCTTGAAACAGTCAACCAAAGACAGCGAGTCAACATTTTGAAGGGTCAGTGCTATCCGAATCCTTGGGGGACTCCCTACCCTAAACCTTACCATTTTAAATGTCTACTTCAATGGGGTAGAATCCCAGATAGCATGGACCTTTTGAAGCCTGACAGGCTGAGACTACATATCATCAGTAGTATTCTGGCAACAATTTATAATTGATGTTGAGTGTGTGTGGTTGATCTATTATCCACATACAAATTATCCTTAATTCAAAAGCAGACGGCAACATGATGGCAATTGTACACCCCACCCACCCAGTCAAACATCGCAAATGGGCTACAGTAAAACAGATTGACACTTGCTCAAATGTATCCAAGTTAATTAAACTATTGCTTGAGCAAGTATATATTTGAGTCATAGCCTAAACTGCTCAGCATGATTCATCTGTTCCCAGAGCTGCATTTTACGCTTCACCTATTTTTTTCAAGATCACGAGACATTTATTGTATTGTAGTCAGACAACTAGACATAGCAGGAAGGTGCCAGCCAGGTGGTACCATGCACTTATCTGGTAGAATGCAAAGAAAGAATTAAAGACACCAACATGGTCTTAGAAATGTAAGATTTAGATGTTGGGGTCTGTTAATGTAAAATGTCAATCACATTCTGTATCAAATATGGTTTCCATCATCTCTAGGCATACCTCACAGCTGTGAACATGAATAATTAATACCTCCCATTATATTAATACGCCACACACAGTATACTGGCAATATGTAATAATGATCATTTAATGATTAATGTCAATAGCCCTAGGCTGTCTATCATTATCGACCCAAGAAAAAATACATCATGCTATTCGCTGAAGAAAATCATGAAACGTTAAAGACTCGTATTCCCTGTAACCTTTAGCTCAAAATCAGTAAATCCCTACGTGAACTGATCTGTTGTAGACATGTAATATGATATCAAGCTGTGCATGTTCTTTGTTGAGAAAACCCTCCCTCACTCACTCAATAAAAGGACAATGTTTACTGATTTTTCTTTAATTAATGATGCAAACAATAATGACATCCAGATATTTTGTTAACAATTTTGCTGTGAAGAGTGAGAAAGACGTTGAAAGCAAAACAATAAATCCTGTTCAAGCTGTGAAGAAGTCTGAAGCCCTCAATCTATTCACAAGGCAGATTATAGCAGACAGATGGACTTGAGACTGGGGGGAAGGACCAACAGACAGTGCAAGCTTGTCTGCCAGTCCCTCTGATCCACCTAGCCAGTGCAGCATAGGGGTTGCTTGGGACCTGCAAATGGCAAAATTGATTTATTTTCACAGGGCACAGGGTAGGTACAACAGCACAGTTATGTAAAGCATTCATTCAATGACAACTATATTACAAGGAGAGAAACACATTCTCCCTCCCGACAATTTGTTTATAGACCTTCCTTGTCTAACCCAAGAAAGGGAAAGCTGAGTTTTCAATAAGAGTCAAGTCTAATATCCATTTAGGTTCACTTCAGGCCTAGTTTAGAATTTACACCCAAGGAACCTGAGATCATAATCCTGAATTTAGCCAATCAAGAGAGAATCGGCTTAAATCAGGAAGCTAACAGTCTAGCATTGAGAACAGAACAGATCAGGACATCTGAATGCTGAAGCTAAACCAGAATGTCCTACTACAGTTAAATTTTTTGGGCTTCAGCTAAAACACGTTTTATGGTGCATCAGCACCACCATGTCCAATTGTCCTATCGATGGCTGGTGTATGGTGTAACGGAATGAACGCACGCCGACTCTCCAATCAAAGTCTCTCCCTCCCTCTGACTGACAGAGAAAGCAGCTTGGAGAAAGACCAGTCTGGGTCTGATTAAATGCATGGGGGTCTCTAGTCTAGAGGAGGCATAAGTGGTATTCTCTCAAGGGGAGGATTCTTTTCTCTCATAACATGTTTAGTCTGCCGCAATCCCATCGCATATAGAGGAAGGAAGGAGCCAGTTCATTCATTTACAGATCTGTCCTCCTTCCAACAGCAACAAACAAACAAACAACCACATTAAGTACAGAGCGGTCTGTCTGCAGCCATCAAGCCAGCCTGAGCCGACCTGTCTGGTAGAGTCTGGTGTCATTGAAAAGTCATTATGCAAAATACACAGTATACATACATAGATACACAGGGACAATACACCCGCTTACTGGTAAGAGACAATAAGGGTACAACCCATTCTCGTAAGAGATGGAGTTCTCTTATCCTACTTCTCGCTCTTTTTACAGTATATAAATGTCAAGTGGACCGACTAGCCTTTGACAGCTTAGCGGGGTGGCCTGTGACTGATTGAGTCTGTGTCTGAAGTGCACTATTTTAGGGAATAGGGTGCAATTTCAGACTCGGCCTGAGTGTTGAGTGGCTTACATCATAGCACTTGAACCAGAAAGGCCACCAGACCAGACAGCTCAGCCTCTGGTACAACAGGGGTACATGCAGCAGTGCTATTGTCGACAGGTCAAAGGTCACAGGGTTCATCACACTAGCCACTATCAGAGGGTTCAGAGGTCAACAGCAGCAGCTAGCTACATCCAATCAAACACACACAGGAAGAGGAACAGGAAGTTATTCAGCAAAGAAGCTTAAACTAATATCAGTTAAACAAGTGGAATTCTTTATTATTAAAGAATTGCATCGGAATGGAAAAAGGCTGATAAAAAAAAAGTATATCTTGTTTATGCATTTTATAATTAAGTATTTTAAAATGTCTTACATCTTCGATCGTCAGTCGGACAAAGGACCAAAGATCTAACGAAAAGCAGGGATACGCAAGATATGATTTTTCTGCCTGCTGCAGAGTAAGAAGAAGCCAGATGTTTATTTTATTTTTATTTTTTTTGGGGGGGGGTAGGACGGAATGGTTGGTCTCCATTGTCATGGAGGGATTTGGTTAGATTACAATGAGTTCCAATTGTCATATTTCATTATTTCTTCAGCCTCCTAGCTCATTAACATGAACAGAATAGGACAAAGATGTCCCTGCCAACCAGGAGACTACTGCAATGTGTTAGAGAGTCGGTCCTGTGGAGTTTCGACCCAAGAGCTCTTCACTAGGAAAAGCGTCTAAGTACTCTCCTGTGCACAAGCGCATCCTAGTAGGCCTAGCCCAAGACCAAAGCCGGTCTGTGGCAAGGGAGCTGCTGTATGTAGTCTTAGGGGTGAAGATCCCTTTACAATAACTACCACCATCAGACCTCTACTGTACAGAGAGCACAAGCATTCATTAGCATGTCTACTGCTAGCATTTTATTTCACCATTTCACCATGAATCCCCCCGATAGTTCACCAGTCAGTTCAGTGGAAACACAGATTTGGACACTTACCCACAGCTCAGTAAAAAGCTTTGGTTTACATGTCTTTGTCCACCACAGAAACAGCTTTATTACCTCTCAATTATTGTTCTTTTTCCCAGGAGATATTTTGCACATCCCAAAACCTGAGGGGCAACTTTGACTTCTTGTCATGGTATGACGACGTCTCTCCGACTGAGTCCGACTCATTTGGAACTTGCATATTTCATCCAAAGCTAAGGCTTAAGCTTGCCCTCCCTAATTTACACAGTCCATAGAAGCAAGCAGCACAAGACAATGGCCAACTGAGCATCAAATCGCTTACATGATTCCTGTAGTACAAGGGACAATAAAACCCAGCCGACACCTGATTCGTCATATGGTTAGAAAAAGGGAGAGGGTTCAGTTGAGTCCAATGGAAATCACTCAGGTTAGACTTGAGACATCAGTGAGACATCTTACAGAGGGAGGGAGACACCTAAAGGTCCTTCTTTTCAAGTGCTTGAGATTAAAAGAAGTGATACCTGAAGTCTGCTACTAAAGGGCCAAGTGCTAGAGAAAGGCAGAGGCGCTCGCCTGATCAGTTGAGGCCAACCATAAGAACCAGTACCGGGCCGAACAGACAGGGAGCAGCGTTTCAGGGAGGCGTAACCTCCCGCTATCGCCTCATATAGCCTAAATGCTAACCTGAAAGCTATCAGTCCACTGAGTTTTTAGCCTAAATGCTAACCAACTGAAATAAGGGCGCCAGGTGCGCAGCCTAGCCAGGTTAATTCATTCAGATGCCAAAAGAGAAAGGTTCTGATTCAATAAACATAATTAATTCATTGGATAGGATAATTCTAAGTCTATCAGGAGTGGTTTTGCTTCTCAGTTTAGGACGCGTCGTCATGACAAGAGTACAAAGCTGTTTTGTTTTCTCAACCCCCAGATGTCCGAAGATAGACAACAGTTTGAAACATTCGTATATGCAGCCATTAATATATTATCTAGTTCCACATGAAGAGAAATGGTATGCACACTTCAGAAGTGATGTTACAAAGCTACATATTATTCCAATAACAAAACCCCCACAGACAGACAATCTCATATCCTCCGGCATCAAGGGATTATACTTTTCCTTTTGTTGTTTTTCCTCCTCAAAAGGTCACCGACAAACAGACTACAACAGTGAAAAGGAGAGAGAAAATAATATAAAGAAAATAAAAATAGGCGGACAAAAATAATAAATCTGAAACGTAAAGACACTGTCGTTTTTTAAATTATCAGTGTTAGTGCCCTACGTTTTACACCCAGTCAAAGAGTACGTCCCAAAAGGCACCCTATTCCCTGTATAGTGCACTACCTTTGACCAGGGCACATGGGCCCTGGTCATAGGTATTGCACCATATAGGGAATAGGGTGCCATTTGTGACGCACACAAAAAAAACATCTGCCTTCAGTAAGTAGGTAGGTAAGGCTGCAAGTGACAGACTTAGCCAGCCCCGCCCATGTTAAACCTATGGTACTTCTAGACAACGTTATCATGTAAATTTACAGTATACAATTTTGGATTAATCATCACCATGCAAGAATACTTTTTTTGCTGTGTAACATTTAATAGCTCAATCTACATCCAGAATAATGTACATAAAAAGGACCATAGTTATTGGACCAGAGAGCGTGATGACAGGATAAGGTATTAACCATGGTGTGTGAGTGTAGCCAGAGGAGATGAAGGAGATGGTGTGAGGTGGGGTGTAGGGGGGTGGAATGAGGTCTAGAGGGGGTGGGGTGGGAGGAGAGGGGGTAATTGGGATGGTGGTGGTCCGATCTTCTCAGGTCTGATCGGATCAGCGACACTCCCACACTTTTACTGTTTGATCTACGCTCCCGGTGACGACATACGGAGCATTCTTGTGGAAATCTGAGGAGAGGAGGAGAAAGGGCATCAGTACAAAGGAAGAGTAGATAGTGTTTGTTTCTTGTCTATTTCACTGTAAACACGTTTCCCATGTCAAGAAAGCCCTTTGAATTTAATTGAGAGAGAGAGAATCGGGTTCTATCCAGAGGAGACGGCAGAATAATTAGTTAACTTCCACATTAAAGGCGATTGAAAGCTATTTATCAAACCTATATTCCATTTAGCAGTATGACCTGAATATATATTTTTTTAAATTATCAATAGTTGAATTGGGGCATTTCATGAACTAGACTACAAAGCTCTTAACCTCTTGGTACATGCATCACACAGAAAAGCACAGCACAACAACCTCAACAAAAGGTGCTTTTGTCTTCTCCCCAAAAAATATGCAAACAATAGCTTACAGCAGTGCTCTGTGTGTGCGTGTAGCTAGATTTCAGAGGCTGGGGCTTCAAACAGCACTAGCCTGACAGGAAAGCTGGCTGGATCGCTGGAGTCTCCTTCTCCGGAGAGTTCCCTAGCCTTGATCCGCTTAGAAGCCTCAGATTTGGGGAAAAGTGGAAAAATCCTGGAGCATTTGTTTACCTCTTAGACCCCAGCTGCCAGCTAGCAACCCCCAGGATACTGAGCCAGACAAGACCAGTTTATCAAAAAATCTACCCCACCTATCCCATCCCTAACCCCATTCAACCACTATCCAAAACAGCTTTGTCTAACCCCTGCCTGATCCTCTCTCTCTGGGGCCTATAGCATGATGGATCTGATTTATCTCTAGAGAAACTGTGCAATGTGCGCATTGAGCTCACAGAAAAGAAAAAAAAACTAAATGGAATTCAAATAATTGAACAGACCTCGGTCAATTAGTTGTTTAAAAAAACTAAAAAATACTTGACATTTCGGTTCATTGCTCAGCGCTAACATCTTGCTACAGTGTGCCTACTGAACAAGACCCAGCTGTAACTGACGCTGACTGTGACTGTAGGAGAAGAGAAGATTGAGAGCGGCTTACCCAGAGAGGTAACAAAGTGTTCATGGGCACTCAGGGTCTTCATGCAACGCTTATTCTTGTAGTCCCAGATCCTTAAGGTCTTGTCGTCAGCACAGCTCAATATGAACTTGCCTCCGGGGTGGACAAGCATCCCGCGCACCCAGTTATCATGGCCAACCTGGGACAAAAGTGTTTGGTTAGAATTGTTAATACAAAATCTAGGGCCAGTTTCCCAGACTACTCCAGGACTAAAACAAACCTGCTTCTTAGTCCAGGACTATGCTTAGTTCGGGAAACCAGTCAACCGGAGACAGAGCATCCGGTTAAGACTAGTGTTAAAGAAGGTCAATCCCATTACAATTCATGTCATGTGAAGAAATGGATTCGACATCACAAATGGGGAAATGTTTCAATTCAAAACTGCATGAATCGAAATGACCATCTATTGTATGTCTATGATTAACGGTCCACTCACCAGTGTCATAAGGCACATCCCAATGCTGACGTCCCACATCTTGATGGTTTTGTCTCTGGAGCCAGACAGCAGGAAGGGGCCCGGCTTACCACTTTTCTTAGACTGGAAGGACAACGAGAGAGAGAGAATACGATGAACTCCAATTGCCAATACAGAACCTTAAGCAGTCTTCACTTGCGCGACATCAACCCTTGATAATTTCGTTATAAGGACTATATGCAGCCAGCTGCCCTCTGAATTAAATGCATTTTTATACCACAGCCTTTGATAAATAAATACCACCTTAGCATCAGGGGAAATGGACTGCAAATTGAATAATTATCAGAGGATGCATCTCCAGAGCAGGGCACAGACCTACACTTTATTTGTTCAACTAGACTCTGCTTTGATTTAAGAGTGATTCTGAACACAGAGTAGCGCAAACTTGCACTGAGGGGACCTTACAGCTGAGGGAAATATTTGATTATTTACCAAATTTGCACTTGGATTCAATTGTTCCATTTCTACATGCTCTGTGGTGCAGTATAAATCTTATTTGTCCATATTTACCAAAACTACCATTCATCTCTTATTTTAAAATCAAATATCATCTTTGGCAGCTAAGCATGTGTGTGGAGGATATAACCATTTATTTAGTCTTCAGCACCAACTCATTATTTGGGCACTAGGCAAACAAAGAATCACCAAATGCGTGGGTGGGGTATTATACACACAGAGATATATAAAAAAAAGTCATTACATGCCTCAGTTCTGCAACAGGGGAGGGCGTTCTAACAGTTTGGGTTCCCCTGTGCAGGCTCATTTCAGCACGTAGAGCAGAGCAGTCTTAAATGTCAGAGTCACATTTGGCTGCTTTAGTCCACAGAACATAAAGTGTGACAGTATAATTGATGTCAGGAGAAATCATTCTACCGGCTCTGCTACTAAGCGCCAAGTTCTTCAAGTATTCAAAAGGAGCATTTGATCAAAGGCGAGGGTAATGAGGTATGCATGTTTACGTGTATGTTTATGTTTGTACGTGCACGCATCTACTCTTCTGGCTTGACTCTTAGCCAAGTTCAACAATACCATCACTGCGTCGACTTAGCATTCAAATGGGTAAACACAGAAAGAGAGAGCTAAAGAGGAAAAACAACTATCTGAGGCTCCTTCCGTGAGTTCTGAAGATGGGACATTGTGTATCATTGCGCTCAGGCATTGAGGCAGACAGGGAGGCATGGTTCTTGACAGGGCCACTAGCTGCCTGTGAGGGTAAATGTTTTAAATTGGATGCAGCTGAAATTGGACACGCATGATCAAAAGACCGTGGAGAGCGGGACACTCACGGGGGCACCAGGGTGTGTGAGTGCGTGCGGACTCACGGGGGCACCTTTCAGGGTGATGGTCTGACCCTGGGCCATGACAGGGTTCCTCCTGTACTTTTCATTTCATGGTCTGATTCAAACATGTCTGGCTCTGTCAGGTGCCAATCTTAGGTTAGGCGACAGACCAAATAACCCAGATAACTAGGTTAGGGAATACCAAATAACCCAGATATATAGGAAGTCAGAGGGTGAGTGGAGAGCAAAGTAAATTGTCTGACATGTAAGCTATACACGCACAGTAGGATGTGTGCATATTATTAACTTGGGTGTTCACCCGGGAATATCTAGGTCTACTTTCCCTTGAGCAATCAGATACTTGTATGTACCTAGCCGTACCATTTAAATGGGCGTGTGCACAGTATTATCTTGATGTGTACATTACCATTTTACTTAAGGCATGTATGTACATACAGGTTTTGGCACAGATCAAAGGACAGGGCATAAGTATAATGTGCTTTTGAAGAGTCAGCAGTGGCCGTTTTGAGGACGAAGGGGTTGCATGATGTGCTTTTGGGGACCAAGGAGGAGACAAAGCCTTTAGTGAAGTGTGTGTGTCTATCAACAGCTCCTTCTCACCTCTGAGCCGGTGGCCTCCAAGATGGTGGGATGGGCGCTCTCGGGGGCCCAGGAGATGCACTCCACCACGTGTTCGTGCTCCCGCAGCTCGGCCTTGCACTCTTTGGACGCCACAACCCACACACGCACCGTCTGGTCGTTGGAGCAGCTGGCGATCAGGGTGCCGTCCTGGTTTGGCCGGACCATCCTCACCCACTCCCTGTGGCCCGTGAACGTCTTCACACAGTAGCTGATGGATGGGAAGAGGGGAGATGGGTTAAAGATGGTTGCTTGCTTTGCAGAAGCATAGGAAGTGTTGAATACTATTTCAAAGAAGAGAAGCTCCTGCACACTTATATGAACATTTAGGCTCATGGTGAGCACTGACTGCTATTATGCAGCATACTTACCCAGTGGCCACCTCCCACATTTTAATGGTTTTGTCCCTCGAGGCAGATACTATGTGATCTCCATTGGGCATGATGGCTACGGACGAAACATTGTGATCGTGTCCTGGAAAAGAAAAGACAACGCAATGAGACCTTCACTGGGCGGCAGGTAGCTGGGCCAGTAACCGAAAGGTTGCTGGTTCGAATCCATAAGCCGACAAGGTGGAAAAATTCTGCCCTTGAGCAAGGCAGTGAACCCCCAACAACAACTGCGCACCTATGACATTGATTTAAGGCAGCCCCCCCACCTCTGATTAAATATGGAAGACAAGTTTAGGTTTAATTCATTCAGTTGTGCAACTGACTAGGTGTCCCCTTTCCAAACAACCACTGGTGACTGAAATAACTATTGGTGAAATGTCCAAGTACTGTACTTCAGACAGAGGGAAATTGGGCTAAATGCATTAGCAAGCTTTTCTTGCCCAAACCTTTCAATTTCTGAATGCCACCCACTGACAGGAAGTCATCCCCATCCCCTTCCCCTTGATAAAGTCCCCGGAACTAAATGTGCCATAAAATAGGTTTTGTCCAAATGAGCCAATTAACATGAGTAGTGAGACGGCCAATTACACCCAGGGTGTCTTTGTTCCTGGAGAAGAGGCAGCTAATTACCAAGACAGTAGGGCGGCCATTTTTAATCAGCTAAAAAGATGAGGAAACAGCAAGTAGGCTCTAAAAGGCAAGCTTAAATATATTGGATGGGTGAGTGTGTGTGTGTGTGTGTGTGTGTGTGTTATGTATGTGTGTGTGGGGGGTACTGGCTGTTATAATAATGGGTGGTGAAAGCCTCACATAAGGGCTGCTATCTGGTGCTGAGTGAAGAGGATAATAATTAAACTGACTGTCTAAAATATCTCCTAATCTTCACTACCAAACCAGTCAGCCTGGTGGGAGGGAGGGATGCAGGGAAGGAGGGGGAGAGGATGAGCGAAAGATGGGGAGAGAAAACTGTGTAGAGGAGAAAGGGTGAGGAAAGAAGGGAAATTGGTTAAGGAGAAGAGAAGGACTGGAGAGAATGAAAGGATGAGAATATGAAGGGATGGGAGGATGACAGGAAAGCTGGCGCAGTGGAACTGGCAGGAGCAGAGAGAGGGATGGAGAGAGGGAGGGAGGGAGACAAAGAGAAGAGGTCCCAGAGCTCTCGTTTCTTAAGTGTGAACACAGCCGGTCTGTTTTGGGGCAACATGCCAGCTCTAACTGACGCAGTGTAAATTACACCCAAAAAGGGATTGGAGAAACCGCTAATATCTCACACACACACACACTGAAAACCTTGGATTTATGTTTGTCTAGGTTTACAACTAAAACATGGATTCAAATAATTACTGAACCCTAGTCAAGAAGGGGAATATGAGCTCATTTTCATCTTATTTACTTCAAGCATTCATATTCATTCATGTAGCATACTTCTTAGTCTGGGCAATTTGAGAGACGTTTTTGGGGAGATTTTAAGGGGCATATGATGTCAAACATTAAGTCTTGATATGTTTTAGGAGCTCCAGACAGTTCCAATGGAATAGGAAAGCCACTCCTGTTTCAGTGGGGCCTGAAGGCACACGTAAGATGTGCCACTTCAATTTATGCAGCAATTAGGATTTAAAAGAGGGGAGGGGGGCAGTGACACTGCCTAAGGACTGGTACATTTAGAGTGCTGATGATAAGAGAAATAGCACCTCGTCTTGAGGGAGGGTGTGTGTGTGTGTGTATGTGTGTGAATACAGAAATGATTCTCATATTCTGCCCTCCAAATCTTAATATTAAACGGTGCAAATTACTGAATTCCTGAGAGAGAGGGAGACAGAGAGAGAGCGAGAGAACAAGTCCCCACCGCCTATAGGAGTTAGATTGGGGAGGATGTTAAGAAGTGTGGAATGGCTGGCATTAACATTAAATCCTGTGTGACAGAATTTGGTTGTGATGTGAAGCTCTTTTGTTTCACTGGGTTTTCTGTGAATTGGAGCAGATTGCCATGTACTTCAGTGAGGATGAGCCATATCATACGTGATAATGAACAGCATCGGTAGCACCTGTGTCCCAACGCACCATCCAAACACATTCTCACACATACATGTCTGGAATCATCCAAGCGTTGCCTGAACTAAACAATCAGACATACCTCACCATCCCTGATCCTCCTCATAGTCTATGACATAATATCCTCCAACCCATTAGCTCTCTAACCAGTCCCACCCTCTCCTGTCCCTCCAGTCCACTCACCATGCATGGTCCTGATGCACTCAAAGCCCTGGAAGTCCCACAGCTTGATGGTCATGTCTGCAGAGCAGGAGGCCAGCAGCTTGCCAGTCTGGTCAAAGGAGATGTCCTGGACAGAGTCTGTGTGACCCTTCAGCGTCCGCTCAAAGTCTCCTGTCTCATAGTCCCACACCTGGCGAGGAGAGAACACACTCTATTTCAGTTTCTCTGTCTAAACAGGTCACATGAAAACGAGAACACATACATGAACACACACAGCTCAGATGATGGGAGAGAAGTACACACATGAACACACAAATCCAAAACTTCAGCTGCTATGTGAACATGAACACGCATGAAAACACAAACACCTGAACATAAACACACAACTCAGCTGCTCTCCAAAATCTAAAAATCCCCAAATCCCCACACCCCGACAGAGACCCCAAATAACACTGTCTTGTCTAGCCTAGTCTGCACCCTGTGACACTGCCTCCAAGCAGCCAAAACAGGCTTATAGGAGGCAGGCTGAGACTGGCACAGAGAGAGATATGGATAGCTCCATCATCTGCAGTAGATCATATTAATGTCATATCACAGGAGCTCCAACACACCCTGGGTGAGGTGCCAGACAGACTTCTCTAGACATTAGCTACCCACAGTTCACTGTCTGAGATTCGTCTCTAGAGCTCCAAATAGCACAGAATGACGAGAGCCTACAAGCCAGACGGCGTCTCAACATGCAAACACCGACCCCATACATATTCAATGTTCAAAACCTTCCTCGTCTGATTAAATTACTGTTTCTAGAAGACTACAATAGTCTGAAGCGTATCAATTCAAATATCCCCATATTGGGATAGTCAGAGAAGGAAATAAGCCAAGAGTAAGACTATGGTGGTTGAATAAATAGGAGTCTGTCTATTGTGATTGTGTTGATATTGACAGAGAGATTTGAGTCTTAAATAAAAGGGTCAAAAACAAACACTAGTTTGGCTGCATCTCAAGCATAATGGCTATCACATCACCCTGTGTTTCCAGGCAGACCGGCAGGCACTGTGGGGATAAGCTTTTCCTCCATCGCTGAGCAAGCAGGAGGGGAGGGGAGGGGGGTAGAGGTGGTGGGGGATGGATTTGGGCAGACAGTGACAGAAGCCCCCTCCTTCTGCCTCATTTGGGCTTTCTCCACTGCCAAGTCCACCCGCCCCCTCTCCCCTCCCGTTTTGAGTCTAGTCTACCACAAAATCCACCCAGTATGGCGTGGTGTTAAGTCTGCCAATACCACCAAGACTATCACTTGGTCTGCTGAGCTTGTGCTTCTGCCACCAAAACCCATCAATGCTGAGCTTGTGCTACCTATGCAAGTGGCGAGCTAGTGAAACACGGTGGTGCAATTTATTCTAGCTTTTATGGCATTTTCTGCAGACCCATGTAGCCTATCAGCTCCGTAAGCTGCAGTCTAGATGCACTGCAGAAGGTCATTAGGTAATGAGGTCAGAGGTCAGGGGAAGCTAACCTGAAAATGTGTTTATGTACTGACTACAGCATGAGATAAACAACCATAAAATGAATGTTAGCCACTCGTAACGATTTGGCTCTAAGACAGAGAGACTAAAATTGATTAAGTCTTTCCATTGACCAACTGAAGAGAACCTATATTCAATTTAAAGATCAAAGCAGTAATTAATATAGGCCTACCTTTGCGAGAATGACACTATAAAATAGTCACTTTAAAATAATCGGGGTCCAGCCTGTGCTAAAGGCATCTGCATGGTCTTTCTTGCCATAAGCAGCAGTTAACCTGACACTCAACCTCAAGCTGTTCGGCCTAGTTTAGTGTGAGGGACAGGGTTTCTTATCACCATGCAGAGAAAGGGAAAGGGAGTGCGGGGAGAGAGAGAGAGTGCGAAGGGAGAAACCGAGAGTGAAGGAAGTAGAGAAGGCTCACTGCTCACAAAACCTGCAGATGTACATACTGCCAAGGTGGCGAGCTCAAGGCTGGTAACATGTTAAAAAAAGGATTGTATAGATTTGCTACGTTAGCAGAAGGGAGAGCAGTGTACAAGGGAAGAAAGGGAGAGCGAGAGGGAGTGCGAGAGGGAAGGAGTGAGGGCAAGCAGTTTGTCTGCAGAGCACCAATGCCCCGTGACAATTACTCCCTGCATACTAAACAAAGAGGAAAAATACACTAGTTTCAGACTGCAGGCAAACCAACACAGCCTTACTGGAATGTCAGAGAGAGAATGTCAGAGAAAGAGAAATAAGGAGAATGTCAGATTGCAGAGCTCTTAAGTTCAGCTCCCAAGTTAAAATATTTAACAGCAAGGTTTGGAGGGAAAGTAGGGGACAGTGAGGCGAGCCAGGCCAGGAAAGAAGAGGTATAAGAGGAGAGGGGGCAGATTGGGAGATTTGAGGCCTGACTGGGATGGATGGATAGTGGTCGTGGCGGAGGGGCCAGCACTCAAGCGGAAATAACGGGGTGGGACGGGGGGAGGGATGCTGGGAATGACGATGGGTAGCTGGGGGGAGGTGGTGGTGGCGGAGGAGGAGGCCCCTTGTGGTAGTGTAGCCAAATAGAGGAGAATGAGTGCTAGCTGAGAGGAGGAGGTGGTGAAGGCCCCTGGAGGGAGCATGGCAAAATAGAGAACAGGAGTCTGATTCCACATGAATAAAATACACGGCAAAAATATTTATAGAGGAACTGGGGCACGAAGGTAGGTAGCTGTGGTAGCGCATCAGACCAGACCTGGCTGGCTGTAAAAATAGCATTGTGGATGAACCAGGGTGATTATTATACTGCCTGTATCAATGCATTTATACATAGCATATGATGGATGTCAATCGATAGTGTGGGGGAGGGGGGGGGGTTTGCTGTAGGCGTGTCCTGACAAAAGAAGAGCGCGAGCGCGTTGTAGGTCCTCTGTTATTGTGAAAGCAATATCTAAAGAAATCCACACACTCCTAGAGTATATTATACAGCATAAGCAAATCCAATGCAAGTCAATGGAGAATGAGGCCTGCTACAGCGTTCTCCCTCTTTCTCTCCCTCTCTCACAAGCACACGTGTGTACACACATACCACAGACATCAATGCACACCCGTGTGTGTGTCTGTGGTACGTGTGTGTCCAAAGAATATAGTACGATACAAAAACGGCTGTAGTTAACAAACCACTTAGCATATTTGGGCTTAAAACAGGTCAAATAACACATGCTTTTAAACAATTTAATTCTGAAATGTATTTCAAAATAAATATGTTGAAGTCATTTTAAATGATTTCTTCACATTTTCTCAAAAGCCCATCTTTGATTGGCACTGGAAGTATGATTGATATTTTAATAGTCATTATCTATGTGGCCTGATTACACACTAACTATGTTGACACCAAATGTCATGCATTTACACCAAACAGAATTTGTTCAGTGGCACGTTGTGATATTGTACAAGGACGTGAATTGGTTAAAGATTATGCAGTTCAATGGTTGGTACACAGCTCTGCAGTTGACCTTGACTGAACTGGGACTTAAACCCAGGCCTTATTGGTTACAGTTATACATATACAGTCAACACACATACAAGTCAAGTGGATAAAGTAAGTTGCCACCACAGCGTTGGGGAAGTTGTTTGGGGTGGGTTGCTTGCATCTCCTTTATGCTGATCTCGTTGTTTCCCTTAGCACTGTTTAGGCAGTCTTCAGGGACCTTTACAACCAGCCTGGAGAATGACCTAGACATAGAGTAAAGACTGTTGTTGTTTATGATGATTATTCTATTGACCTTTATTGTGGCGTCCTCGGAGGCTGACACCATGACACTGAAGACTGGGTGGAAGATGACGCGCGTGACAGGGGAGCGGTGGCCGCTCAGTGCGTACTTCTCCGGCGGGCGAGGGATCCACTCTTTGGGGTCACGCTTCTGGGCTACGGGCCCACCTAGGGTGATCTCCTCCTTGGCCTCGTTCAGCTTCGACTCCAGCTCCATCACCTGGGGGGGACGGGGACGGACATGAAAACACAGTTACCATCACAGTAAGATATGTGGTATTACATAGAAGGAAACTGGCCATTTCTGGCACAAAATGGCTGCCGTGCATCATCATAATAATAATAATAATAAATAATATGCCATTTAGCAGACGCTTTTATCCAAAGCGACTTACAGTCATGCGTGCATACATTTTTTGTGTATGGGTGGTCCCGGGGATCGAACCCACTACCTTGGCGTTACAAGCGCCGTGCTCTACCAGCTGAGCTACAGAGGACCACAGGTGGGAAATACATATCGATGGTGGATGAGGTGAATTTACCCCCATTTTGGAATACAGTATGTGTATAATCTATACTACGTAAGTAAAATGTCTAATATAAACTTGCTAATGCTGATGGATACATGGAAATCTCTGCTGGCAGCTTCAGTGTATTGCTAAGTAACCACATCAATGCCACCCATATCAAACGATCTCATCATATTATAAGGGCATTGGGTTAACACATTCAATTCTTTGTACTGTAACCTTTTTAATACGCCGTGTATGGTGAGTATCTGATCAGATGATGTTCCGCCGCAGTCATGGGCCAAGACTAGCAGACAGAATCCCCACCAGCTACAACAGCATCCCCTGAAACAAACCACAAACCTTCTTTTGTAATCTGATGACTGAGGTCCATTTCTTTTCCAAAAGGCCAGCATACTTCTTATCCAACTCTTCATTCTGGTTGGGGATGAAAAGAAAGAAGAGTTAGGAAAAGAACGCTGCACGCACACAATCTAAGCACAGAGCTTAGCTTAGGCCTGGGGGGCAGCTGAGGTTGCAGGCAGAGTCTTTGGGTACAGTAATAAGGTGTGTGTGTGTGTACACAGTAATAAGGAATGGGATTTACACCCCTACATCCAAACAGTGGTCGCACCACATAGGGTCAGCCTTGAGGCTAATTGTAAAAACACATACACACGGAAACATACTTACGGAGACACACACACACACTTCTTAATCCCCCTCACACAGGCTAATCTCCTGCAGACAAGGGTTTACGCCCTCAAAGTCTGCTGGGGATGGACATTAACTTCAGGGAGCCTGGCAGAGAGTGGCTTCCACCTGGAGGAAAGGCTAGCAACAGGGGTATGGAGGCCATTTTACTAAAGGGCGAGGGAGGGACTTCTGGTACGTGTTCACAGGCTGGCTAGGGTAAGGAGTAAGGCGAACTTAGGTGAAACCCATTACGGGTACTAGCAAAGATCAAGACTTCGCCTAAAAACGAGCCTACATGTTTTATTCATGGAAGGCAGAAAAGGACAAAGAAAATAAGTGGTTGGTGTGTGTATGTGTGACGTGAGGCATATGAAGCCCCCCCAGCTCGATTGTGTTGGGGGTGCCAACGGGCCAGGGTGAGGTCGAGTTACCAGTCACCTGCAGCTCAGCCCCACACCTGCCTCTACAACATGCTAATCAGACCCAGTCACACTGAGCAGGGTCACATGCGTACACACACACACCAGGTGGGTTCTCCTCCATCCTCCCACACAGGTTACAGTCTAGACAACAGCACTCCCCAACAGACACATGAAGGCGGACGCAGTCAGACAGTGTGGTAGACACACTCAACCACTACAGATACACAATTTCCGCAGTCTGAAATATGCATGGGGGCACAGATTGCCAAAGACTGGGCTAATTTCTATTTTTATTATATTTCTATTGTTTTACTTCACTTTGTCCTGCATTGTTGGAGCTAATAGCTATGTGGCTATTAAACTCTAAAACTAAAAAGGGAAAGGGATGGCGTGTTTTCTGAGAGGAGTTGCTACATATTTACATTGTCTCTTGATGTGGTGTTACTAATGGGAGAGGATGAAAGAGCCATGAGGGAGAGAGGTGTGTAGGGATGGGGGTAACAAAACACTTTTCTTCTCTGGTGATTCAGTACAGTACTATACCAGGTCACCGGCTTCAGCTCATCTATCAAACAAACCATCAACAATTCAGATTGACAGCCTAGCCACTGTTTCAGTGGGGGAGAAAATGTGCTTTGTGGTAGATTTCATAAATGTTTTCCCCTCTTAGGAGAAATAAAAGAGAAAATGTAGAAGTGTGGAGTAGTGCTATAGGCACAGAGGGGAGGTGTGTGTTCTGAAGCTAGGCTGCTGCTCCTTGGCAGAAATCGCTCTGTTGGAAAATCAGAGGTGTCCAAGAGAACAGTTGCTGCCTCTCTTAGCGCTTGGAGCGATAAGAAGAGGGGAGGAGGAGAGGTGACGGGGATGGAGGGATGAAAGGAGTTGTAGCACTGTGTCCGTGAAGAGAGAGGGAGAGAGGTAGAGAGGGACGAGAGAGAAATCTGATTTGCCATCTGCCCAGACCCTCTGCCGATGGCTTAACACACACTGTCAGTGATCCACACACCTTCTAATCACTGTGGTTTGCCAGTCTATCAGCAGGGTGTGTGTGTGTGCTTGCGTGCGGGCAGTGCCAGACAAGAGGTGTGGCATGCTGTTCAGTATGCTACCTTCAATGCCACTCTGCTCACCTACACAGCTACATACTGCATAACATTATTTTTGCAGGTCTTAAAAGAAACCCAAGACAAAGACTGTTGATGTAGCATTAGGGGAAATGCCTCCATTCTCCATTGGTATCACCTCCTCAGGTAATGAATTGACTAGATTAAGGCAATGGAAGGCTGGAATTGCCAACATCATTTGGGCAAGCTTTTAACACAATCCACAAGGTGTGCCTGTGTGTGTGTGGGTGGTGTCAGACGCGTCAGGGAGCTTCTCCATCCATAGCAATCTTCTATTATTCAGGCTGTTTCCACTAAGTAGGGAGGAGGAAGGACTGAACACCTCTCCTTCTGTGCTATACAAAGAGGGAGGTAATGACAAAGACGGGGAGAGAAAGAGAGGCAGCGGGAGAGAGAGCGCGAAGGGAGCATTGACGTGTTAAAATTGCCACACGTTGTCTTTGCTCTTTGTTTTGTCTTGTTTGAGGAGAGATTGTAAATTGAGTAAATTCAAAGGGCACTTTTGTTCGGGGCTTTAGCTGCTAGATACCTGCCGTTACATTAGCTCTGGTAGAGCACAGCTAGGAAAACAGGGAGAGAGATTATCTTCATCTTCTGTTCCACTCCCTGACTGCAGCTTCTCCCTCGTGTGTGTGTGTGACAGACACCCTAATCATAGCTTCAGATCACCTTAATTGGGCTCATATGGTTTCAGTCACACTTGTCTGCGTCAATTAAAAGGGGGAATAAAGTGTAAATTAAAGCGGTATTGTTTGGGTAAATAGGCTTGATTGATAGTGTGTGTGTGTGTTACTGTGTGTGTAATGTTCCATCATTTCTCACCACGTCTAATTCTGCCTCCTTCTTGAAAGTTGAATATGCCTCTTCATATCCATTGGAACGAAGGTAATCAGCTATCGCTCGATTTCTGAAATGGAACAAAAGAAATACCAATTAGTTATCTTGTTAAAAGCAGTCGAGATTAGAGTTTCTCTTGTTTAGAAGATGAGACATCTCCTTAAAATGGAGAAAAGGCTTGAGTCAGGAATTTGACTACAGGTAAAACAAAGAAAGAAAATAAGCGTGTCTGAGTAACATGTAAATTGCATTGGTCTTTTGTTTGACGTGTTGAATAGAAAAATCACACATGCACACCCATGGCCACACGTGCACACAGACCAATTTGACACAGATAGATAGTGTCTGCTGTCGATAATGAGCTCTTGTTGCTCTGGGCAAATAATGGAGGAATCACTCCCCACAGAGTAGAGAGAAAATGAAAACCAGACTACTGTACACCGAAGAAACACCTGCAGACAGACACGCATACTCTCCTCACACACAGCTATCTACAAAATCCTTTACATGAATACGAGACATGAGCCAAGTGAAAGCTAGAGGTATGAGATGTGGAGACGTTGAGATAGACGTGACAATAGAGCAGACAGAAGCTACACAGTAAAATGACTGCTTGACGCTTCCTCTTTGTTCAGGGTTGGCCCAAAAGACACGCTCGGAGGGACACACACACACATACAATTAACTGACCTGCCAATGTTTGTCTATGGAGATTGCATGGCAGCAACGGGTGTGGCTGAAATAGCCGAATCGACTAACCACAGCAGAGGCTAAATTTACCCACCCATGGCTAGGTTATTTCAGTGCCTGAAGTCATTCAGCTGAAACTGTTGATGTCTGAACCAGGGTTTCCGATAGGAAAATGTAGCGCAGGACATTTGACCAGTAACATTTTAATTTAACAGACATTTGAGAAATGTACCAGACCCATATCTATTGGGTGCAATGCACACAAGGCAGTAGGCTACACGCGAATGTTCGTTCCATAATGCAATTAACTGGAAAACACCATTGTCAAAAGTGGACTGCACATGCAAGCGGTTTCATGTTACAGATAATCTGTTAGAAATGTAGAAAGAGGAGATCTAATAGGCTACTTTAAAGAAAGGTAAGACATGCCTCAATATGTATTAAAACGTTCAGGTTTCAAACAATTAAGTATACCACATGACCAAAAGTATGTGTACACCTGCTCGACGAACATATCATTCCAAAATCATGGGCATTAATATGGAGTTGGTCCCACCTTTGCTGCTATAACAGCCTCCACTCTTCTGGGAAGGCTTTCCACTAGATGTTGGAACATTGCAGCGGGGACTTGTTTCCATTCAGCCACAAGAGCATTAGTGAGGTCGGGCACCGATGTTGGCCAATTAGACCTGGCTCGCAGTTGGCGTTCCAATTCATCCCAAAGGTGTTTGATGGGATTGAGGCTCTGTGCAGGCCAGTCAAGTACTTCCACACCGATCGACAAACCATTTCTGTATGGACCTCGCTTTGCGCACAGGAGCATTGTCATGCTGAAACAGGAAAGGGCCTTTCCCAAACTGTTGCCAAAAAGTTGGAAGCACAGAATCATCTAGAATGTCATTGTATGCTGTAGCGTTAAGATTGCCCTTCGCTGGAACTAAGGGGTCTAGCCCAAACCATGAAAAACAGCTCCAGACCATTATTCCTCCAAACTTTACAGTAGGCACTACGCAGTCGGGCAGGTAGCGTTCTCCTGGCATCCGCCAAACTCATTCATCCATTGGACTGCCAGATGGTGAAGCGTGATTCATCACTCCAGAGAATGAGTTTCCACAGCTCCATAGTCCAATGGCTGCGACCTTTACACCACTTCAGCCGAAGCTTGGCATTGAGCATAGTGCTCTTAGGCTTGTGTGCGGATGCTCGGCCACGGAAACCCATTTCATGAAGCTCCCGACGAACAGTTCTTGCGCCGACGTTGCTTCCAGTGGCAGTTTGGAGCTCTGTAGGGAGTGTTGCAACCGAGGACAGACAATTTATACGCGCTTCAGCACTCGGCGGTCCCGTTCTGTGAGCTTGTGTAGTCCACCACTTCGCGGCTGAGCCGTTGTTGCTCCTAGACGTTTCCACTTCACAATAACAGCACTTACAGTTGACAGGGGCAGCTCTAGCAGGGCAGAAATGTGACAAACTGACTTGTTGGAAAGGTGGCATCCTATGACGGTGCCACGTTGAGTCACTGAGCTCTTCAGTAAGGCCATTCTACTGACAATGTTTGTCTATGGAGATTGCATGGCAGCAACGGGTGTGGCTGAAAAAGCCGAATCGACTAATTTGAAGGTGTGTCCACATACAGTACACCATTTACATTACATTTTAGTCATTTAGCAGACGCTCTTATCCAGAGCGACTTACAGTTAGTACACCAGTCAAAAGTTTGGACACACCTACTCATTCCAGGGTTTTTATTTATTTTTACTATTTTCTACATTGTAGAATAATAGTTTAGACATCAAAACTATGAAATAACACATACAGAATCATGTAATAACCCAAAAAAAGTGTTAAACAAATCCAAATATATTTTATATTTGAGATTCTTCAAAGTAGCCACCCTTTGCCTTCATGACAGCTTTGCACACTCTTAGCATTCTCTCAACCAGCTTCATGAGGTAGTCACCTGGAATGCATTTCAATTAACAGGTGTGCCTTGTTAAGTTTAATTGTGGAATTTCTTTCCTTCTTAATGCATTTGAGCCAATCAGTTGTGTTGTGACAAGGTAGGGGGGGTATACAGAAGATAGCCCTATTTGGTTAAAGACCAAGTCCATATTATGGCAAGAACAGCTCAAATAAGCAAAGAGAACTGACAGTCCAGCATTACTTAAAGACATGAAGGTCAGTCAATATGGAACATTTCAAGAACTTTGAAAGTTTCTTCAAGTGCAATCGCAAAAACCATCAAGCGCTATGATGAAACTGGCTCTCATGAGGACCGCCACAGGTAAGGAAGACCCAGAGTTACCTCTGCTGCAGAGGATAAGTTCATTAGTTACCAGCCTAAGATACAGCAGCCCAAATAAATGCTTCACATAGTTCAAGTAACAGACACATCTCAACATCAACTGTTCAGAGAAGACTGTGTGAATCAGGACTTCATGGTCGAATTGCTGCAAAGAAACCACTACTAAAGGACACCAATAAGAAGAAGAGACTTGCTTGGGCCAAGAAACACGAGCAATGGACATTAGACCGGTGGAAATGTGTCCTTTGGTCTGATAAGTGCAATTTTGATATTTTTGGTTCCAACCGCTGTGTCTTTGTGAGACGCAGAGTAGGTGAATGGATGAGCTCCACATGTGTGGTTCCCACCATGAAGCACGGAGGTGGTGGTGTGCTGGTGCTTTGCTGGTGACACTATCAGTGATTTATTTAGAATTCATGGCACACTTAACCAGCATGGCTACCACAGCATTCTGAAGCGATACGCCATCCCATCTGGTTTGGGCTTAGTGGGACTATCATTTGTTTTTAAACAGGACAATGACCCAACACACCTCCAGGCTGTGTAAGGGCTATTTGACCAAGAAGGAGAGTGATGATGCTGCAGATGACCTGGCCTCCACAATCACCCGATCTCAACCCAATTGAGATGGTTTGGGATGAGTTGGACCGCAGAGTGAAGGAAAAGCAGCCAACAAGTGCTCAGCATGTGTGGGAACTCCTTCAAGACTGTTGGAAAAGCATTCCAGGTGAAGCTGGTTGAGAGAATGCCAAGAGTGTGCAAAGCTGTCATCAAGGCATAGGGTGGCTACTTTGAAGTATCTAAAATATATTTTGATTTGTTTAACACTTTTTTGGTAACTATATGATTCCATGTGTTATTTCATAGCTTTGATGTCTCCACTACTATTCTACAATGTAGAAAATAGTAAAAAGAAAAGAAAAACCCTTGAATGAGTAAGTGTCCAAACTTTGTCTGGTACTGTACTTTTGTGTATATATATATATATATATATATATATATATATATATATATATATATATATATATATATATATATATATATATATATATACATACATATATACATACATACATACATACATACATACATACATACATACACACACACACACCGCATGTTTTCAAAATGCTTACTGCCTCCAGCTCATTGCAAAGTGGTGTGACGCGCTGATGAAGCCTGCCTTCCGTTGCAGTTTCATGCCGCGTTCAAAACAACTGGGAACTCGGAAATCTCAGACCTCCGACTTCAGTGCATTCAAGACAACTGGTGAAAAAACGTGCTCCGACTCGGAAAAATAGTTTCGAAAGGTCATCCAACTCGGATACTCGGGCCTCTTTCCAACCTTTAGATCTCTAACGTCATGATTTGACCTTGTATTTTTCAGAGTTCCCAGTTGCAGCTTTTGTGCTGTCTGACAGATGTTCCATTCAAGGGCTCTGTATCTGTACGCATGTGATAAATAAGATAGCCCACATAACGAATATACTGTACACACACGGCAATTTAATTGCACTAAATTATGCAAAGTAACCTATAGACTAATAAGCATGGAAAGTCAAATGTACAGTGCATTCGGAAAGTATTCAGACCCCTTGACTTTTTCCACAGTGTCGTTACAGCCTTTTTCTAAAATTGATTAAATATATATTTTCCCCCTCAATCTACACACAATACCCCATAATGACAAAGCAAAAGAGGTTCAGATTTTTTTGCACATTTATTTAAAATAAAAAACGGAAATATCACATTTACATAAGTATTCAGACCCTTTACTCAGTACTTTGTTGAAGCACCTTTGGCAGCAATTACAGCCTCGAGTCTTCTTGGGTATGATGCTACAAGCTTGGCACACCTGTATTTGGGGAGTTTCTCCCATTCTTCCCTGTGGATTGTCTCAGGATCTATCAGGTTGGATGGGGAGCGTCGCTGCACAGCTTTTTTAAGGTCTCTCCAGAGATGTTAGATTGGGTTCAAGTCTGGGCTCTGGCTGGGCCACTCAAGGACATTGAGACTTGTCCCGAAGCCACTCCTGCGTTGCCTTGGCTGTGTACTTAGGGTCGCTGTCCTGGTGGAAGGTGAACCTGTCATGTGCCTTTTACTGAGGAGTGGCTTCCGTCTGGCCACTCTCCCATAAAGGCCTGATTGGCAGAGTGCTGCATAGATGGTTGCCCTTCTGGAATGTTCTCCCATCTCCACAAAGGAACTCTGGAACTCATTCAGAGTGACCATCAGGTTCTTGGTCACCTCCCTGACCAAGGCCCTTCTCCCCCGATTGCCCAATTTGGCCAGGCGGACAGCTCTAGGAAGAGTCTTGGTGGTTCCAAACTTCTTCCATTTAAGAATGATGGAGGCCACTGTGTTCTTGGGGACCTTCAATGCTGCAGAAATGTGTTGGTACCCTTCCCCAGACCTGTGCCTCAACACAGTCCTGTCTCTGAGCTCTACGGACAATTCCTTCAACCTCATGGCTTGGTTTTTGCTCTGACATGCACTGTCAACTGTGGGACCTTATATAGACAGATGTGTTCCTTTTCAAATCATGTCCAATCAATTGAATTTACCACAGGTGGACTCCAATCCAGTTGTAGAAACATCAAGGATGATCAATGGATGCACCTGAGCTCAATTTCAAGTCTCATAGCGAAGGGTCTGAATTAGGGATGACCATATATCGGTATTGGACGATAATAGCTAAAAATGCCG
Organism: Coregonus clupeaformis; assembly: GCF_020615455.1. Classification (NCBI taxonomy): domain Eukaryota; kingdom Metazoa; phylum Chordata; class Actinopteri; order Salmoniformes; family Salmonidae; genus Coregonus; species Coregonus clupeaformis. Next base: position 27,171,025 of record NC_059196.1, on the reverse strand, counting down.
GCATCGGCTCTATGTATAGTTTAATGCCGATGTGCAAAACCGATGTCAAAGCTGACGTGCCTGCCTGTATAACGTAGGTAATTACGTAATGATGTCACGAAAAATACAGCGCTACACGTGCAACACAGCATTCCTAACCTAGCCCACAATGTGGTCCTCTGTAGCTCAATTGGTAGAGCATGGCGCTTGTAACGCCAGGGTAGTGGGTTCGATCCCCGGGACCACCCATACGTAAAAATGTATGCACACATGACTAAGTCGCTTTGGATAAAAGCGTCTGCTAAATGGCATACAATTTTTTTATTATAATGTCTGCTGTGTGGATTTATTTTGAAGTTTCAAAGGAAGATAACAGAAAGGCCATATGCAACGTTGTTGCTGTTATTATTTCCCGAGGGGAGAAAGTGAAATCTTACAATACCACAAACCTACTTACTCATTTTAAAGTGCATCACCCCAGACGTTCAGAGATTACATAGAACAAAAGCAGAAAAAAACTAAGCGCATACTTCCAACAACTAAACAAGGTCAAGTCGAGCAGTCATTTGAAAGAGTAAGAACATTTCAGCGAGACAACTCAAAGGCGAAATCCATTAACGCCAAGATAATGGAATTCATTGCCCTTGACAATCAACCGTTCTCTGTCATGCATGATGTTGGCTTTGGCCGACTGGTCGAGCACTTCAAGCCCCGGTACACACTACCAAGTAGGCGCTATTTTTCGGATGTTGCCCTACCGGAGTGACACAGTATTGTTGAAACGCACATCCATGAGCTACTTGCTATGGCCGTCATTGCTATTAGCGTCACAACTGACATTTGGACCAGCGATGTCAGTCCCATGAGCATGCTGAGTCTGACAACACAGTGGGTCGACAAGGATTTCGTACTGAGGAACGCCGTATTGCATGTTCAAGAATGTGCTGGTTCTCATACCGCTGCTGCCATTTCAATGGCATTTGAGAACATGTTTGAAACTTGGAAAATCCCCAAGAACAAAGTACACACTGTGCTACGTGATAATGCACGTAACATGACAAAGGCTTTGGAAGAATGCGGAGATGTCAGTTTTCCATGCATGGCACACACGCTGCAACTGGATGTGAACAAAGGTGTTTTGGCCCAACGCAGCATATCTGACACAGTGGCAACAGGTAGGAAGATAGTGGGTCATTTTAAACACTCACAGCTAGCATACAGCCGCCTGCAAGCAATACAGGAGCAGCTTGGAGTGAAAAAACGAAAAAGGCTTAAGCAAGACATTTCCACCAGATGGAACAGTACTTTTTACATGGAGAGGCTGCTGGAACAAAAAGGAGTGTTTGGCGTGTACGTAGCCGACTATGAGTTACCTGCAACAATCAGTACAAACCAGTGGACTCTCACTGAAAAAGTGAACACTCCTAGCTCCATTCGAACAACTGACTCGAGAAATAAGCTCATCAACTGTGTCTGCAGCAGACGTGATACCCTCTGTCATGGCATCGAAACGCCTGCTCAACAAAACTGCCAACACAGACCGTGGGGTTAAAACTTGCAAAAGCCTCTACTAGAAGCTGTGAACATGCCATTCGGTGGCATTCTCTGAGCCTCTTTACTGTGTCGACACCATGCTCGATGCTAGGTACAAGGACCGCTACTTCGATGCAGACAAGAAACAGGGTTTACGTGAAATGTTATAGACACAGCTGGACAAGATGGAAACGGACACGGTGACAGTGCGCACGAAGGAAGAGGACCCACGACAGAAGGGGCCACGGACAGACAGAGCTGAAACTTCACTGCTTGACATGTATGATGAAATCCTGGTTGAGAATGGAACTGAACAAATGAACCACGAAACAGCACAGCAAATAAGTGAAAGAAATAGGTTTTGATTATGTTTTACTGGTAATGGGGACATATGTAAATGCCAACGAATAACCTTTTGGTCAGTGTGTGTGTGTGTGTGTGTGTGTGTGTGTGTGTGTGTGTGTGTGTGTGTGTCTGTGAGAGAGAGCGACGAGTTGTATTTTCATTTTCTGTTACTACATCAGCCAACATTTGCCAATGTTGATCTATGCCAAATGATCCTTTGGAATGCAAGAATAATGCAATATGTTGTATTAAATGCACTAACCCCCCCACCCTTTCCCATTATTTGCCGATACTAGCATACCTGACAGAACCTACTATTCCCAGGAATGAAGATGCACTTGGATACTGGAGAAGTAACAAGCACCGTTTCCCCATCCTAGCTAAAGTTGCACTTGGTGCTCCCTGTACTAGTGTAGAAAGTGAGCGCCTTTTCAGTGCAGCTTCACACATTGTAGACAAAAACAGAAACCGACTCTCTTGTGACAAAGCGAGCACATCCTCTTTGTGAAGAAAAACCTCCCCCAAATGTTAAAACTGTAAATGGGCAGTCATATCGTAACCCAGCCATCTAGAGTCACTGTAAAAAAATTGACTAAGCCCAATGCTTTTCTGTTGTTTATTAATGGCTGGTATAGATCAAGATTTTCATTTTATTTAAAACAAAGCAGTTTTGTTTATTTTTTTAATTTCCTAAATGAAAGATGTGTTATAAATTTGCTTGCATTTTATTAGTCAAGGCAGTTGAGCACATTTGAAAAGTTTAAGTTGTGCCATTTATAGCAGTTTATGACAGCCTAGAGACAGTAATTTTTTCAAGCAGTTAAAGATAAAAGATGAACTGCATTTTAGTTTAAACCAATATTTATTTCAAAGCATTTAAGTTTCTCCTACAGTCAAGATTGGATAGTAAGAAGAGCCACCAACAACTGAACCATCTTTGTAATGCAGGGCAGCTAAAATATTAGTGTCATGAATATCTGTTGTGCAATAAAATACATTCATGGATGTCATTTTTCTCATTTACAAGTTATTAAACAATCTGTTCCTAACTGAACAAATTACACTTTGTTTCAACTATTTAACTGTACTAGAATGCTTAAAAGGAAGCTAAAATTTTAAATATCGTTTATCGGTATCAGGTTTTTTGGCAAGGAAAATATTGGATATCGGTATCGGCCAAAAATGTCATATCGGTGCATCCTTGGTCTGAATACTTTTGTAAATAAGGTATTTCAGTTTTTTCATTTTAATACATTTGCAAGAACGTCTAAAAACCTATTTTCGCTTTGTCATAATGGGGTATTGTGTGTAGATTGATTAGGGAAAAAATGTATTTTAATCAATTTTAGAATAAGGCTGTAAGGTAACAAAATGTGGAAAAAGTCAAGGGGTCTGAATACCTTACGAATGTACTACATTTCCATCGACTGGTATTTCCATCAATGAATAGGCAAAAAAGCGGGATGGGATTTTTTTCTTCTTCTCTCTGACAATTAACGGACAAAAGCTGGCTATTACCGGCAAACAGAAACCCTGGTCTGAACATAATTAATTTATAGTGAGAATGGAAATGTGAGTTTAAGTAGTAAAGATCGATAATAGCTGTCAAAGTTCAAGGTGGGCTTACTCTCACAGCATTGTATGGGTCTGGGTGTGTGTGGGCATTGGGTAAGGCTATTCACCTGATAGAAAAATGACCAGAAATAATAAAAAGGTGTTGGGCTTGGCACAGAGACTCGGAGGCTGGCTGGCTTTAAAGTGGTGTGTGTGTTTGACAGTGTCAGGACAGCATGTAGCTGGCCTGGCAGCCTAACTGAACCCTGTACCACCCTGCCCCCCCCTTCCACCCCTCCTGTATCCCACTCTCCTCCTGTATCCCCATCTACTCCCAGATGACAGAAGCAGTGTGTTTACAGCTGAAGGTCAGCAGGAGGTTATCGCTCATGTGACAGCCTGCTGCAGGTCTGGGGAGGAGGTTGGTGTGTTGTGCAGAAGAGTAGCAAGCGAGTGTGTGTGCGCGCGACTGTGTGCGCGTGTGTCTGGCTTGTACCGTGTTTCCCTAGCGTCACCCAGGCCCAGCAGACAGAGACAGAAACCCCTAAAGCATATTGGTCGTGCGAATGTACTAGTGTTATCCTGGGCTGCAACAGAATAGTCAGTCTGACTCTGGGGCTTCTTGCTGCAGCAGACAATGGTTTTCTGTGGGCCTCTCAGTTGAGACGGGCCAAACAAAAGATCCTCTGTGTCATCTACACAGAGATATTAAAGAACCCAAAACAGCCACAGCCTTTTCTGTCCTTTCCTCCAGATAAGCACAAGACCCTGCACAAGGGCTAGCAGAGCCTATAGAGAGATACACATCACCCCATCTCATTTCAGATTCATTAAACCCTTACAGTCCCACACCACTTACTTTCCTACTAGCACAGATCTAACTTGATGGGGAATGAGCATATAACGGAGTCTGATCCCTGACCAGTAACAACTTTTATAGCTAACTCCATACAAGGGAAGAAGGGGGGAAATGAGAAGCCAATTCATTATTCTACCTCAGATAGGAACAGGAAGTAACAATAAGAGCAACAAACAGATGGGGAAGGACAATAAAAGCACTCTAGTGTCGACAACAGTCAAGATGCTGCAGTACTGCAGAGTCAGACTGACTACAGAGAGATCCCAGCTTTTCCCTCCTCACCCTGGCTCGACCACCGGGGGGAAAATATATAAATAAAACACATACCAAATTCACTACGCGGCAAGAACAGATGAGGGAGAAAGGGGGAGAGAGAAAAAAGGAGGAAGAGAAAACAGAGGGAAAGAGAAAAGGGAGAGACATTTAAAAAGGGGGGGAGAAAGAGGGTGGGAGATAGAGAAAGGAGATAGAGAAAGGGGAAGATAGGACTAACAGAGAGCGCAAGCAGGCTAACAGCCCACCGTGAGACAAAGTGAGAGGAAGCAGTGTGTGGTTGGTTGGTATCAGTGTGGGCCGCCATGGCCAGAGGCAACAAAAGACATCCTCGCTCAGAGTACATGCTCTATCTACCGACTATTGTTTACAAATTCAACAGACACCGATATCACACATATCAACTCTCCATCTAAACAACTATCCATCTTAACAGTGACTGGCAAATGGACTGTCATGCTGCTTACCAGAAGACAGCCAATCCCCAACCCTACCCTTTCTATAAAAAAACTCCATGATCACGAAAAACTTCTCATCTAATGAGGATTTCACCAGCTATTGCACCCATAGGAGAGTAGACAAGTTCTACACAAAACGTATAAAAACAACCCTAAACATAGGCTGAATGCAGCAGAGGGGTAAATGCTGGTATTCAAATGGCACAGATATGAGACAGTACAGTGAGAGCTGTTCCATGAAGAATAAACCAAACAGGGCGGTAGCTCAGTATGACAGAGAGAGACAGAAATCACAGCGGATGAGAGAGGGGAAGAGAATGAGACCGACAGAGAGAGAGAGACCAGCTGCATTACCTCATCCCTCTGAGACAGTGCTAGCCTGCTGCCAGCCAGCCTGCCTGTCTGTTGATGACATCACTTCCTGTTGAGCTAGATCCGCACCACGTACATCTGCTTCAAGATCACAACCACAGAGCAGCCATTCTGCTGCTGCACAGCTTTCACACTGCACCATCACTAATTCACTATGCAATTCATTTAGAAGCAAAGCTCTACTGAGACCTGGTGCTACATGTATCAAGCATCTCAGAGTAGGTTTGCTGATCTAGAATCAGTTTTGCCTTTTCGATCATAATGAATAATATTACATGGACAGGGGGGACCTGATCCTAGATCAGCACTCCAACTCTGAGACACTTGATACATACTGCCCAGTCTTATACCCTACAACAGCCCATAGAGTAAAAGACATTCACACATTTCAGAAATAGTCTATACTCGCTCAGTCTGGACTGTACCAATCATTACCAAGCCATGGGCTACTTATCTTTCTTATTACTGGTCAATCAATCTAGGCTATAAAACCAGCTTTTCTGCTCGCCAGCAAAGACACCATCTAGCCTACGGCGCTGCATCTGTCTGTAACAAGGTTTCTAAGGTACACTTTACATCACAGCAGTCGACAAGAAGACGTATAGACCTGCTGAATATTTAAACACTAGCCTATATATCATTGAATGTTTTATAAGCAATGTCTGAACTCTGAGGAACCTTGTCAGATATAGAATTCTATTCCCTTGTCTATAGAATTTTATATCCATTTGTATGTAGGTCAAGTCTTTGATCGTATATTCTGGTTATGTGTTGCTGTGTGTGTGTGTAGGTATGCCCTGCAGACTTGGTTTCAAAATAAGCTAGCTAGTATTTGTTTTCTTACCTGCCTGGAGTGCCGGATGGGCGGAATTTGCACTTTTAGGACTATTCCATTTCGCCAGGCAATCTCAATCAAGCGCAGCTAAAGTATTTGAAAGAGAATATAGTATTATTTGAACCCAAGAGTGGTATTGGTGTATTAAGGCTTCTATGTGGTAGACCGTTGTTTACCTCTGAATAGGCTGAATGTGTATGAGTTGCCCTGCGCTGCCTGCCTGCTGCCGTATATAGAGCATGATATCACAGCCTGGGCCTGTTCTGGCTCAGTGTTATGGTGCTTCTCTCCCTGGCCTGTGAACTGAACCTCAGTGCAAACAAACAGTAGGGTGGAGGAGAGGGCTCAGTACAGTTATAAAAGACAAGGCTACTGTGACTGGCAGGCAGAGAAAGACTCATTACATAGAGCTAGAGACATTCAATAAATAAACAATAGAATAAAAGCAACACACACACAGGAGAGAGAGCAAGAGAGGAGGTGGGCTTCTTAATTACTTCAGTTCTATACCACTGCTATCCTTGGACAGGGAATGGGACTCTTTACTGCCCATAGTGGCCGGTGCTTGGCTGCTCTGAGTCTGAGGCATACATGGCTTAGTAGAGCGGTAAGATGTCTGTCTGGCGGTTAAGATCACAAAACCATGTTCGGCCAAGTGGAAGCCATGGAAGAGCAGCACTAGTGTAGCGCATAGGAGCTACTCTGCCCGCTGAGAGGGGGAGGGAGGAAAGGAGAAAAACAAGGGAGGGGGAAATTTAAAATACAAATTTTTCTTTAACAAAGGATTATGTGGAGCATGAGCTCTCGCTCTCCCTCGCTCCATGATCCCTGTACAGTGAAGGAAAAAAGTATTTGATCCCCTGCTGATTTTGTACGTTTGCCCACTAACAAAGAAATGATCAGTCTATAATTTTAATGGTAGGTTTATTTGAACAGTGAGAGACAGAATAACAACAAAACCCAAAAAAACACATGTCAAAAATTTTATAAATTGATTTTCATTTTAATGAGGGAAATAAGTATTTGACCCCCTCTCAATCAGAAAGATTTCTGGCTCCCAGGTGTCTTTTATACAGGTAACGAGCTGAGATTAGGAGCACACTCTTAAAGGGAGTGCTCCTAATCTCAGCTTGTTACCTGTATAAAAGACACCTGTCCACAGAAGCAATCAATCAATCAATCAGATTCCAAACTCTCCACCATGGCCAAGACCAAACAGCTCTCCAAGGATGTCAGGGACAAGATTGTAGACCTACACAAGGCTGGAATGGGCTACAAGACCATCGCCAAGCAGCTTGGTGAGAAGGTGACAACAGTTGGTGCGATTATTCGCAAATGGAAGATACACAAAAGAACTGTCAATCTCCCTCGGCCTGGGGCTCCATGCAAGATCTCACCTCGTGGAGTTGCAATGATCATGAGAACGGTGAGGAATCAGCCCAGAACTACACGGGAGGATCTTGTCAATGATCTCAAGGCAGCTGGGACCATAGTCACCAATAAAACAATTGGTAACACACTACGCCGTGAAGGACTGAAATCCTGCAGCGCCTGCAAGGTCCCCCTGCTCAAGAAAGCACATATACAGGCCCATCTGAAGTTTGCCAATGAACATCTGAATGATTCAGAGGAGAACTGGGTGAAAGTGTTGTGATCAGATGAGACCAAAATGGAGCTCTTTGGCATCAACTCAACTCGCCATGTTTGGAGGAGGAGGAATGCTGCCTATGACCCCAAAGTAACCATCCCCACCGTCAAACATGGAGGTGGAAAGATTATGCTTTGGGGGTGTTTTTCTGCTAATGGGACAGGACAACTTCACCACATCAAAGGGACGATGGACGGGGCCATGTACCGTCAAATCTTGGGTGAGAACCTCCTTCCCTCAGCCAGGGCATTGAAAATGGGTCGTGGATGGGTATTCCAGCATGACGATCACCCAAAACACACGGCCAAGGCAACAAAGGAGTGGCTCAAGAAGAAGCACATTAAGGTCCTGGAGTGGCCTAGCCAGTCTCCAGACCTTAATCCCATAGAAAATCTGTGGAGGGAGCTGAAGGTTCGAGTTGCCAAACGTTAGCCTCGAAACTTTAATGACTTTCAAAGAGGAGTGGGACAAAATCCCTCCTGAGATGTGTGCAAACCTGGTGGCCAACTACAAGAAACGTCTGACCTCTGATTGCCAACAAGGGTTTTGCCACCAAGTACTAAGTCATGTTTTGCAGAGGGGTCAAATACTTATTTCCCTCATTAAAATGCAAATCAATTTATAACATTTTTGACATGCATTTTTCTGGATTTTTTGTTTTGTTATTCTGTCTCTCACTGTTCAAATAAACCTACCATTAAAATTATAGACTGATCATGTCTTTGTCAGTGGGCAAACATACAAAATCAGCAGGGGATCAAATACTTTTTTCCCCTCACTGTATGTACTGTATTCAACAGTTCCCTGAGAATGTGTAGGAGAGGACTAGTTGCCTCTACTAACCTTCAGGGGTTTGAACCACTCATAAAACAGGATTGGGTCTTTACGGTTGTATCCCTGGGGGCAACCCTAAAATGTCCATGAAAAAGACCAGTCAGTCTTACGAATTCTGTCCAGCTGAATGCATCTGATAGGTGGGGTTGGGCTACTCCAGGCTTGCATCCAAAATAGCTCCCTATTCTATATTAGTGTACTGCTTTTGACCAGTGTCTCATAGGGCTCTGGCATGGGGAATAGGAAGCTCTGGCCTAATGTATTGCACTATATAGGGAATAGGGTACAATTTGAGACTGGCCCCATGTCTTGGTAATTAGACAGTGGTAATTAACAGTCTTCATACCTGCAGCGATCAATCACTTAACTAGCCAATTAATCCACAAACCCATTTACTAAGAGAAGGTTGAATTAAATTCAAATAGAGGATAAATTGATACATATCATGGTTTTATGCCCTTCATTTAGCCTCCGCGCTTTTAATAATAACAACAACACCATAAAGTAGGCCTAGTTAACTTATTATCTGTCTGTGAGATAGGTGGGTATGTCACGGTCTATACTCAGCCAGCTAATGCACCCCCTTTAGCAGTGGAGGCTACAGTTAAAATGGAATTGACTGGTTTGGGATCACATTAGAGGATAACAGCATGGTTCATCCCTCAGGGTAGGACAGAACTCCAGACGGCTATCTAAAAAGCTGTGAATCTGCACAGGGAAAGGGACTGATATGAAGGTAATTCTGACCATAGTATTTACCAGTACCAGCCAAGTCAGTTTCCACACCACATACAGAGGCAATGACATGGTACTGATGTGCTAGTTGGAGGAGAGTCAGTGAGCTCTACAACACATGGAGGTGAGGTGTGTGTTTGTGTGTGTCTAGCTTGAAAACTGTTGAGTCAGCTGTAAATACACGCCACACACATAATATGCATGGTGAACACAATCTGCTGTAGATGGAGTATGAAGAGCTAATTCTTCATACAACAAACGGCCTCTTCCACTAGCAGCAGGCATAAATGGGATTTGGTGGGCTCTACAGAGCCACACCTCTCAGGAGTCAAGGGCACAGACTAAACCAACCGGCCTTTACATTGTTCAGCCTGAGTAAGACTACAGGAGGAGAGGGAGAGAAAAAGAGAGGGTGGGAGAGAGAGAGAGAAATGGGAGAGAGGAGCGAGCAAGAGAGAGGGTGAGGAGAAAGGGAGAGCGGAGTTGACCTACCAGGATTCAGGAGGCTTTAGATTACCAACTCATGTATTCAGCTTTCAGCAGCAAAGAGGGCTAGCAGAAAGACCCACAAAAGCCAGGTTCAGTTAAATTAGCCTGCTAAAATACACTACATGCTTGTGTAATGCATACAAAGCACATTTGTTCCACGTTTCATGCACTAGGTTCAACAAGCAGACTTAAAAACATCCTCTGTAACAACACAACAGGAACAGGTTTCAAGAAATATGCTCTGAGAAATGTATGCTATGTTTTCATGGCAGTCTGAGCACCAGCATTTTTCAGTGAAGTTAGAACAGTGGTGTCCCTACACAATCCGTCTGTGTCTGTCTGACGGGCTGGATATTAGATCCATATTGATGATGGACCCCTGCCGGCCCACCTAGCAACACTGGATACACAGTACACCAGGAGCACGCCACAGGAGTGTGTGTAGACAAGATGGACACGTGAGCAATTTCCTATAGAAGCCAGCTGCCACACCCAATACAGAGTACAGGGAGTGATTGAGCTTGTTGTACCATTACAGCAACGTACCTGCCAACAGAATGTGTTAATTGTCATACATTTGATGACGTCTCCATTTTTAACATATTCAGGAAAGTCACCTGACAATTCCACAGGGTGAGACGAGGAGCTTAGCTACCCCAAAAATAAAAGCCATAGAACCTAAAATGAATCAAAGAGTTAAGTAACAATCAAGACTGAAAAATGACATTGATTTAAAATTGGCCTCCTTTTCCAGTCGGTCACATAGAAGCGGATCAAAGATCTGTATGAGTGTCACTCTGTTCTGTCCTCAGTGCTATTCTGTACCATTAGCCTCAGACTGTACAATGTACTTTCACTGTTAATAATCTGTAACATTCATGATCACCTACGTCAGAGCAGTCACAGCTAGTGGGGGCAGCTGAGAAGGAACACAGTCACATGAAAAATATTTGACTAAAAGACCTGGAAAAGACTAAAGAGAAGTTCTTTGTGAAGCAGGAAAAAATTAAGAAGCTTGAACTTGGCCCATCTGCACATGTCTGCCTCCTGCCAGCAGGTCTGGGGCAGGGGGAACATCTATTTTTACCGCCGTGGTCTCTGGGCTTGAATCCAGTGACCCAGGAAAAACAAATGTGCTTTTCATTGCTTCTGGAAATAAGAATAGAAAAGGACTAGTTGTGAAAAAATTAATAATTGTTACATCTGACAAATAGGCTTGACACTTACGACAAAAAATATTTATGTTTTCAGAATAAGGTGACAGACAGATAGATCATTTACATCTACAGTGAGGGAAAAAAGTATTTGATCCCCTGCTGATTTTGTACGTTTGCCCACTGACAAAGACGTGATCAGTCTATAATTTTAATGGTAGGTTTATTTGACCAGTGAGAGACAGAATAACAACAACAAAATCCAGAAAAACACATGTCAAAAATTTTATAAATTGATTTGCATTTTAATGAGGGAAATAAGTATTTGACCCCTCTGCAAAACATGACAAGGGGTTTTGCCACCAAGTACTAAGTCATGTTTTGCAGAGGGGTCAAATACTTATTTCCCTCATTAAAATGCAAATCAATTTATAACATTTTTGACATGCGTTTTTCTGGATCTTTTTGTTGTTATTCTGTCTCTCACTGTTCAAATAAACCTACCATTAAAATTATAGACTGATCATGTCTTTGTCAGTGGGAAAACGTACAAAATCAGCAGGGGATCAAATACTTTTTCCCCCCCTCACTGTAACAGTGAGGAATTCAGTTGCTATTGCAAATTTATCTCCAAGAACCACAAAGTTTGTTAAAAAAAAAGTATATTAAGTCTAAAAACAAGCACACAGAAATGTCTTCCCCATTCTTTCTCCATGAACTAACAATCTCTATGGTGGCATGTCTTATATCACCAGTGAGCCAAACATCCTTGTTCTACTAGACTCTCTTTCAAAAAGCATTAGCAATTTAAAGAAGCTTTCACACATTTCTCTCTCCAGCTCAATCTGACAGTTGAGTTGGGACACAAAAATATATGGAGGGGGTGCGGAAGTTTTCAATAGAACGGGAACAATAACTATTTGTGTGCAGCTTGACAACAAATAAACCATGAAGAAGGTGAGGGAGGGGAACGGGGGTCATAGAGTACTGAGGAGCCAGGCGGGCAGTCAGCTGGTAACAGTCACCATTTCCCCCCAGTCAGTCCATTGTTTTAGCTGTAAGGACTCAAGATGGCCGCCCGGTTTCCCACCAGGTTTCACAGAACACAGACAGAGCGGGAGCGGCAGTTGGTCGGTCACACAGTGTTTTACTGTCAAGAGCCTCCTCTTAAAACACTAGGGCCAAAGGACGCCCCATTAGATGCAATGCAACAGATGCCGCTCCTCGTCGGCCTGGCAGCTCACATGGGGCAATGGTCCCATACTGGTTCCTGTATTTTGTGTGTGTGTGCGTGTGTGTCCGTCCAGGCGTTACATAATGGAGTAGAATGTGAGGAGCCTGCTCAGTGTTCTGAATAAGGAGCATGGAGGATTAGAATTCCAACGGAACACTCGATAGCGATACTGAGAGTTCGGCTGGCCCTGCGTCTGTGAGGCTAAACTAAAACACAGAAACACATTGTCAAGAGTATGACGAGTGTTATGTTCTGTCATGTGAAGGACCACCACATTTATAGTCAACCCATCTCATTACAGATATGGTAACAGCACTAACCTAGTTCATCAATCCAAATAAATTCAGGGTTAGGCTAACTCTTGCTAACACATCAATATTTTCATTAGAATCAGGGGTCACGTTAGGTTTCAGAAATCAGCATTTTCAAAACGCAGACCATAAAAAAATCTGCATCTTAAAATGTCAATATTAAAACACAGGTTAAATGTTTTTTTTTATTATTGCTTAAATAGAGTGATCAGGGGCGTAACTAGTTTTCCTTCGCAGAAAAAAACATTACTGCAACACATTCGGTAGAAAATAGCTTCATTTTCATCAGATGACAACAGAAGTGCAATGCTATTTGGCTAGCAGCCTCACATAGCTTGCTAAAAGTAAATTAGCTTACAATGAAAAAGCAAGGTATTTTTTTGCAATAACTACACATGATCATCATATTTCTAATGTTTATCATAGAAAGAATGTAGCCAGCTACATTTCCTAATGTTTTGTTTGAAGTTACTGGAGAAAAGTGTCTACACGTCAGTCAGAGTGCGGTCTGCTGATAGAATGCCGGTTCGCGAATGCAACAATTTTATTGACAACGAGTGCTTATTATTTCAATAACAAGCATTTTAGATATGCGTTCTCTTTTTTCCACGCAGACTTCTGCATTAACGCAACCCCTGAGATTACTGAGTGTTAATTAAACGCATAACCTTTAACACATCTCTCCCCTCTGCTCTCCTATAGATCTGTAATCCCCATACCCCAAGCCAACCTCAGATACTATTAGGCTATTTCTTCACATTATAAGTGCAGCAATGAGCACACGGCAGTAGGCTTTAAGCAAGAATGTTCCATTAGCGGGAAAACACCATTATCAAAAGTGACCACAAATGCGATTATGCATGTAATGCTTTTATTATAAAGGCGCATTTTTATGGTGAAAATTATCTTCCCCAAACTTGAAACTCAATCGCTGCTTATGTAAAAAATTTAAACTCTACACCCCTTGTAAAGCGGATTAACGTGCTTAATTTTAAGAAGTTATTTGGCCACTTCAGTTCTGACACAAACCTTATTAAAACATATAGGCCTATGGGCTAGGCTACATGAGGTGTGCGACTATGATTAGAAAAAGTTGCAAAAAAAAGTTTCTTATGCTGGGCATCATTCACAAGTGATAATACAGTGGGGAAAAAATGTATTTAGTCAGCCACCAATTGTGCAAGTTCTCCCACTTAAAAAGATGTGAGAGGCCTGTAATTTTCATCATAGGTACACGTCAACTATGACAGACAAATTGAGGGGAAAAAATCCAGAAAATCACATTGTAGGATTTTTTATGAATTTATTTGCAAATTATGGTGGAAAATAAGTATTTGGTCACCTACAAACAAGCAAGATTTCTGGCTCTCACAGACCTGTAACTTCTTCTTTAAGAGGCTCCTCTGTCCTCCACTCGTTACCTGTATTAATGGCACCTGTTTGAACTTGTTATCAGTATAAAAGACACCTGTCCACAACCTCAAACAGTCACACTCCAAACTCCACTATGGCCAAGACCAAAGAGCTGTCAAAGGACACCAGAAACAAAATTGTAGACCTGCACCAGGCTGGGAAGACTGAATCTGCAATAGGTAAGCAGCTTGGTTTGAAGAAATCAACTGTGGGAGCAATTATTAGGAAATGGAAGACATACAAGACCACTGATAATCTCCCTCGATCTGGGGCTCCACGCAAGATCTCACCCGTGGTCAAAATGATCACAAGAACAGTGAGCAAAAATCCCAGAACCACACGGGGGGACCTAGTGAATGACCTGCAGAGAGCTGGGACCAAAGTAACAAAGCCTACCATCAGTAACACACTACGCCGCCAGGGACTCAAATCCTGCAGTGCAGACGTGTCCCCCTGCTTAAGCCAGTACATGTCCAGGCCCGTCTGAAGTTTGCTAGAGTGCATTTGGATGATCCAGAAGAGGATTGGGAGAATGTTATATGGTCAGATGAAACCAAAATAGAACTTTTTGGTAAAAACTCAACTCGTCGTGTTTGGAGGACAAAGCATGCTGAGTTGCATCCAAAGAACACCATACCTACTGTGAAGCATGGGGGTGGAAACATCATGCTTTGTGGCTGTCTTTCTGCAAAGGGACCAGGACGACTGATCCGTGTAAAGGAAAGAATGAATGGGGCCATGTATCGTGAGATTTTGAGTGAAAACCTCCTTCCATCAGCAAGGGCATTGAAGATGAAACGCGGCTGGGTCTTTCAGCATGACAATGATCCCAAACACACTGCCCGGCAACGAAGGAGTGGCTTCGTAAGAAGCATTTCAAGGTCCTGGAGTGGCCTAGCCAGTCTCCAGATCTCAACCCCATAGAAAATCTTTGGAGGGAGTTGAAAGTCCGTGTTGCCCAGCAACAGCCCCCAAAACATCACAGCTCTACAGGAGATCTGCATGGAGGAATGGGCCAAAATACCAGCAACAGTGTGTGAAAACCTTGTGAAGACTTACAGAAAACGTTTGACCTGTGTCATTGCCAACAAAGGGTATATAACAAAGTATTGAGAAACTTTTGTTATTGACCAAATACTTATTTTCCACCATAATTTGCTAATAAATTCATTAAAAATCCTACAATGTGATTTTCTGGATTTTTTTTTCTCATTTTGTCTGTCATAGTTGACATGTACCTATGATGAAAATTACAGGCCTCTCTCATCTTTTTAAGTGGGAGAACTTGCACAATTGGTGGCTGACTAAATACTTTTTTTCCCCACTGTATATAATTCACAAGTGATAAGTCAATATTGTCACCCATCAGACTACTCTTGATTTAATCGTGTCTTTACATATACTAAATAATATGTGAGAAATTTGTTTTGATTTAGAATGGACCATTATCATGCACCTGTATCGAAACAGGGGCAGCGGGAAAAAATACATGTAATCTATGCGCTTTTCCCCGTGGTTTATTTTCATGCCAGCCAGGTAGGCTATACTCCTGTTGTAAATATAAGCAATGTGCTTAATTTTTGGAAAGTTGAAAAATAAATCTAGTAGGCCTAGCCTATAGAAAGCTGATCCTCCTCTTTTCAGTAGAGGACATCACTCTATTCTCACACAATTGCATAGCCTATTGAAATGTTGCGCAACATGAGCTCATGGGCTCTCATCAATTGTTTGATGAGATTTTCGAAGACATTTGCATTGATGTCAGAGTGATTAGAGGGACAAGAGTGCTGAGTACCAGGCAGTTAGCAAGTTTGGTAGGCTACTAATGACAAATCAGCAGCATCAGAGCTTGGAGAAGCCTAATTATCGTGACTAAACGTTCACATGGAATTTGACTGCCTTCATGACTTGTGACCGCCGGTGTGGCGGTAATACGGTCACGGCAACAGCCCTACTCTCACACACACCCCCTCCCCATATATCGTAACCTTCTCTCTCACACCTCTCATCATGTATCTGATCAGACACAGGGCTGTGTTAACCCTCTTATCCCCGCCTCAGGGGTTAATTCCCAAGTTCATAGACACCGCAGGGTTACAGACACCGCAGGGTTGGTTAGACACCAAAAAATTATCTACGCACATCTTGTGCTGTGAGTGAGTGGGCATTTTCCTTCACTGCATCCATGTCTGTCTGACGAGAACAATGTTAACTACTAGCTAGAGCTGTTGCTTTTAGTCTCTGGAATGGATCGAATGGTTAACAAGGTTTGCAATTCGCAGGGGGGATAGGAAGGAACACAATTTTCAGTGTTCACCTGCTTTCCCTCCTTTTTGAACACAGATGCATGTATTGAGCTCATGTGACTTCTAGCCCACGTACTAAAGACATTCACCAGCCACAGTCCCTGACCGTCACAGGTACTGCTGATGTCACATGGCTGTGTTATTCAGGGCTGCTCTAAAGAACAGCTGGTGGTGGATATCAAAGAAACAGCAGCTCAGCTAGTTATTGCAACAACATTGTGGATTGTGTGTCTGTGTTTTAACATTGTTGGTCGTGTGTGTGCGTTACTCACAGCTCGTCTCGTTGCCGTTGTGACAGCACCATGGTGGAGGCAGGGAGATGTAGGCGGGGCCAGGGGTGGTCGAGCAGAGGGCGTGGCTTGCAGCTGCTGCGGTTTCCCCGGTCAGAAGATCAGTTCAATCCAACCAACACCAGACACACACTTCCGACAGCGACAGTGTTCCGATGCACAATGACGACTCCGGCTAACTGGGGGATGGAGGCTCTGCCACTAACGCAGGACTCTGCCCCCCAAAAGCTCTGGCTCCAAAAACGAGACGAGAGGAACGCCTGCAGAAGGGTTACCAGTCAGTTCTAAACTGCATCTGGAAAGAGAGAGAGAGGGGAGAATATGAGTGAGGAGAGAGAAAGTAGAGGGAGAAGTAGAGAGAAAGAGAGCAAGAAAATAGGAGCGAAAAAGAGAGGTCAGTATTATGAATGCATAACAGACACCCGATAGAAGAACAGTCAGAGAGGGCGGATAGGGACGAGAACATTCATATGACAGTAAAGAGCATCTGTGTCTAAAGCCAGCTCTTCTCATCACACTACTGAGAGCCAGAAAGATAAGGAGAGGTCACAATAATGCAGCTGACCTCTGTTGCATCAATAGAATGTATTGACCCATTCTCCAACAAGCCTTACAGGTATATTATTATAATGTGACACCCAGCCAGAGTTAAAAACATCCTCATTTTCATCAGGTGTTTCACCTGTTCAACTCTCCCAGTAACCCCACTCTTCTACCTTCCCGCCACCAACACCCATGACTAAAATGTAAATTGGATCACTATGAGGCAGCCTGGTCATGTCACGGTGACCGTTTAGTCTGGAGCCCTTGGTTCCCCCTGTAGGGAGATCCTACCACATGTAGAGTAGAGAGATGACCCAGATTCAAGCAGCCAACTTCAGTTCCCATACCAACGACTGTCCAACAGAACAGTAAAAAGCAGGACAGAGTAACGGTTGTCTGTGCAGCCAAATCTCCAGGCAGTCCCAAACTCATTTCACTTCTCCCGGTTCCCTCAGAATTGGCTGATAACAATTCATATGAAATCAACTGACAAGGGCTTCAAAACAACAGGGCTCAAATAATTGAATTAATAAAATAATCAAATCAGTGGCCTTTTTGGTCTCATGGTTTCAACACATCTTATCCACTACTTCACACAAAATCAATTTAAGAGGGCTTTAGTGCGTCTCAAGGATCATCCTACAGGAAAACATAGTGTACACTCAGGAGCCAGTTGATGGTACTTGGGATTAACCTGAGGTGCCAGCCACGGTCATCAGCCACGGTAAGCCTCTTAGTCTACTGGGAGCAGGATCACGTTGTCTCACCCAGATTAGTAAACAAAACACAGCAGTATTTTCCTTGATTCCTGGGCTTCTTCTCCTCCAGTGCATTCCTCATGTCCCTGCTCCTCATCTCCTTCTCAACAACGACAGAGGAAAGCAAGGAGAGCATTGGAAGAGAAGATCAATTCCAGCCTTTGCTTCAACATAGCACCTACGACAGGGTGACCTAAAGGCACAGAGCCCCATGGTAACTAGAAAACATCCTAAAAGATGTAACCTAATGGAGGAACATCCAATGCATTCCTTATATCAGTCAACATGTAGCCTAGGTGATCCTAAGGCTGGGGAATTTCCACCTGTTGCTATTTGCAGACAGTAGAAAGTAGGCCTATTTTTTAGCAAGAGAAAGGGAACCATTTGAGAGAGCAGCATGAGAAGAACCTACATCAAATCTAGAGATAGCCTAGTCAATAAATTCTACACAAAATCAGCAATGAGGAATATAACGAACGGAAACGGTTGTTCTTTTTTATCAGCGGTTGGTGGATTTGACACTGATGTAACAGAGCAGTCAGAATTGGTTACCAGCAGCAGATAGCTAGAGGAAAGAGGCGTGGGGCTTTGGCCTGGACTCTGCTGTGAATGTTAAGTGCCCTGGGCACCACCTGACCAATGAACACTGATTTCATCACCATGCAAGCGGTAATCACCCGGTCATACACTGACTGCAGGGGAAAAGTCTCACGGGTTTATTCAGTGAGGTGAATCGTTCACAACGTTGCAGATAAAACACTGCATTGGTTGCTCCCATTTGTCATACACCCCAGGCAGGGGCAGAGGGTTCATGGCTGGCAACATGAAAGGTGTACATTTGTTCTGGATAAGAGCCTCTGCTAAATGACTGTAGTGCAATCTAACACATAGATTTTCCATACTGTATATTTTTTACTCTTAATAGCTGGTTTCTGAGTGTGTAATTTGTGTATCGTGCTAGACATTGCGCTTTATCATTCTCATTGCGCTGTTTCATCAGTAGTAAGTACACTGTTGGAACAATAACACAATCGAGGCAATTGGCTTAGGATAAAATGTGATCACATCACACCACGATTTAAGAGGTGATTGCCGACTAGGCCTTACCGCTAGATGCACCCATTTATCTGACGGTTATTGATTGTGTGTGCGTCCAGGAGTCACATTAACGCAGAATTCTGCATTTCTCATGCAGAAAAAAAATATATAAAAACACATTTCTCGGTGGTCAGGCAGGGCTCTACAGTGCGACCATTTTACAATAACTTGATTTACAATCACCTAAGACTAGTAGGCTAGTCGACACGGCTATTTTATTATTCTGCAAATTATAAATCAGACAAGTAGATTAGCTGTAGGCCTACATCAGCATAGCAAAGATCAAAGTCTATAGAGGTAAGCATGATTCAACAGGCTAACAGAACCCAACAGATAACCTTTATTTCATCAACATCTTAATCCTTCCAATACTAATGTATACTGATATTGCATTTTAGTCAACGCCTTTCTGAAGTCTGACAAAACAAGGCCATGAACAAAGGAATGGTAAATGCTTCAGTGGTACACTACTATGGAATGATGGAAACAAAGGGTGGAATAACACAGAACACACTTAGCGTGTAGTATTTATTAGCACTATCAGACTGTCACACAAAGAATACAGCAATAGGGATTTAGAAGAATCCCTGCCCAAGGTCAAGTCTAATATCACTGCATTCCCTTTCCCAGAATCCCACATCCAAGTCCCAATCCCAATAGCATGATTCCTTTGTTGTTCCTTGCCACTCAATGTCATCATCGACCCTCGTATCAATCCAAATGGCTTTGAATATAAATATATTTTTCAATGCGCTCCTACATTTCTTCAGCCCTATTCGGACAGGATTATTTTTACTGGGGGTGGTCGGTAATGTAATTACGTCCACAAGCCCAACTGTAATTTTTTGTCCCATCCGAATCTGCCATGTCAGTAATTTTTTACATGGCAGGAGTGTAACAATTCCAGCCAGAATAACCTACTCCAAGGTTCTCTGATAGTGTTCCAAAAAAATAAATCTACTTAGGTGCACATGTGCTCCTTGTAAAAAGGTCAGCGTAGAGCCCTGCTACTGGCAATAATGTACAACATGATATATGGCCCTGATAATTACAACTACCTAATTGACCCGCCAAAAGCAGTAACTGACATCAAAACAAGGCTTAAAAGTGCAACTGGTTATAATACTTGGACTTTAAATCAATCACCGGTTTCCATGGTACATTTCAGTACACCATGGTCTGGGGGGGGGTGAATGAAATAGCTTCTAAAATAACAGTTGGAACAGCCAGAACCTCTAAAAATTTAAAAATAAAAAAGCCTAGGCTACATTCATAAAGATGGGATTTTCAGAGCTAGTTATTCTGTAAATAATTACCAGCTTGTGCACAGTAGGTCTCTTCTAGGCAGGCAGGCAGGGCACTCTTGCAGAAATTATTTGAAGCGCTTTTTCACTAATTGATAATGACAGGGGATTGAACATCTGGCACACAATGCAGTCTTCCAGAGGTCATCACCTGGGCTGGCTGCAATGGCTGTTATCCAAGCTATCTGGTCTGAGAGAAGCCTAAAGCAGCCAGGGATACAATGGATGGCTGCTGCTACTCATACATATAAAGCATTCATTCTTAAACGTAACACATAACAAACTGAACATGTCTTAGCCTTGTTGACTATCCACATCCTAAAGAGAGTGGTGGAAGAAGTCCATTCAATGTTGGCTCCTCCTCCTTCCATGTATATTTAAGCAGTCCAATTGAGACAGATGGCAGGAGGGAGGAACCATGATTTTGAGTGCAGTGACTGAATGTGCACCGCCGCTGCCGAGAAGCAAAGAGGTGAATAAAGCATGGGTCTGGCCATCATCACTACTGTCAGAGTCCCCTGATAGAAGAGCCATGATTAGCAGATCAGAGTACACATACGCTGAGGGAGTGCTCAGTAGCAACACTGTGGTAGACAGCACTCTGTGAAAGTCAGAGGAGAGGTTGTGCTACAGGCCAGGGCAAAATATCAGTGAGTACTAGCTAAACCACTGGCAGAAGATAATAAATTAAAAACTTTTATAGAGCTATTGATTACCTAAAGAATCTCAAAGCGCTTTAAAGCAACAAAAATACATAAGATAAGGCTATTTAACAAGTCCAAGTTGGCCAACATTAAACTGATCAGAACAAATATCAAATTAAGGGTTTTAAGCATATTTTCAATTCCTCCATGTAGGCTATGCAGTGCACTGTGTAGATCAAGGATCAAGACACTTCCCATTTCTAGTTATGCATTGACATGATTCAGAAATCAAGCTGCTACATATACAAACACACATATATACACACATATACAGCGGGGAGAACAAGTATTTGATACACTGCCGATTTTGCAGGTTTTCCTACTTACAAAGCATGTAGAGGTCTGTAATTTTTATCATAGGTACACTTCAACTGTGAGAGACGGAATCTAAAACAAAACTCCAGAAAATCACATTGTATGATTTTTAAGTAATTAATTTGCATTTTATTGCATGACATAAGTATTTGATACATCAGAAAAGCAGAACTTAATATTTGGTACAGAAACCTTTGTTTGCAATTACAGAGATCATACGTTTCCTGTAGGTCTTGACCAGGTTTGCACACACTGCAGCAGGGATTTTGGCCCACTCCTCCTTACAGACCTTCTCCAGATCCTTCAGGTTTCGGGGCTGTCGCTGGGCAATACGGACTTTCAGCTTCCTCCAAAGATTTTCTATTGGGTTCAGGTCTGGAGACTGGATAGGCCACTCCAGGACCTTGAGATGCTTCTTACGGAGCCACTCCTTAGTTGCCCTGGCTGTGTGTTTTGGGTCGTTGTCATGCTGGAAGACCCAGCCACGACCCATCTTCAATGCTCTTACTGAGGGAAGGAGGTTGTTGGCCAAGATCTCGCGATACATGGCCCCATCCATCCTCCCCTCAATACGGTGCATTCGTCCTGTCCCCTTTGCAGAAAAGCATCCCCAAAGAATGATGTTTCCACCTCCATGCTTCACGGTTGGGATGGTGTTCTTGGGGTTGTACTCATCCTTCTTCTTCCTCCAAACACGGCGAGTGGAGTTTAGACCAAAAAGCTCTATTTTTGTCTCATCAGACCATATGACCTTCTCCCATTCCTCCTCTGGATCATCCAGATGGTCATTGGCAAACTTCAGACGGGCCTGGACATGCGCTGGCTTGAGCAGGGGGACCTTGCGTGCGCTGCAGGATTTTAATCCATGACGGCGTAGTGTGTTACTAATGGGTTTCTTTGAGACTGTGGTCCCAGCCTCTTCAGGTCATTGACCAGGTCCTGCCGTGTAGTTCTGGGCTGATCCCTCACCTTCCTCATGATCATTGATGCCCCACAAAGTGAGATCTTGCATGGAGCCCCAGACCGAGGGTGATTGACCGTCATCTTGAACTTCTTCCATTTTCTAATAATTGTGCCAACAGTTGTTGCCTTCTCACCAAGCTGCTTGCCTATTGTCCTGTAGCCCATCCCAGCCTTGTGCAGGTCTACAATGTTATCCCTGATGTCCTTACACAGCTCTCTGGTCTAGGCCATTGTGGAGAGGTTGGAGTCTGTTTGATTGAGTGTGTGGACAGGTGTCTTTTATACAGGTAACGAGTTCAAACAGGTGCAGTTAATACAGGTAATTATTATTATTATGTAATTTAGCAGACGCTCTTATCCAGAGCGACTTACAGGAGCAATTAGGGTTAAGTGCCTTGCTCAAGGGCACATCAACAGATTTTCCACCTAGTTGGCTCTGGGATTAGAACCAGCGACCTTTCGGTTACTGGCACAACGCTCTTAACCACTAAGCTACCTGCTGCCGAGAAAATGATGAGTAATGAGTGGAGAACAGGAGGGCTTCTTAAAGAAAAACTAACAGGTCTGTGAGAGCCGGAATTCTTACTGGTTGGTAGGTGATCAAATCATTGTCATGCAATAAAATGCAAATGAATTACTTAAAAATCATACAATGTGATTTTCTGGATTTTTGTACCTATGATCAAAATTAGACCTCTACATGCTTTGTAAGTAGGAAAACCTGCAAAATCGACAGTGTATTAAATACTTCTTCTCCCCACTGTCTGTGTGTGTCTGTGTGATATATATATATATATATACACACACACACACACACACACACACACACACACACACACACACACAACGCGTATGTGTATATACACTGCTCAAAAGGGACACTAAAATAACACATCCTAGATCTGAATTAATGAAATAATCTTATTAAATACTTTCTTTACATAGTTGAATGTGCTGACAACAAAAATCACACAAATTATCAATGGAAATCAAATTTATCAACCCATGGAGGTCTGGATTTGGAGTCACCCTCAAAATTAAAGTGGAAAACCACAATACAGGCTGATCCAACTTTGATGTAATGTCCTTAAAACAAGTCAAAATGAGGCTCAGTAGTGTGTGTGGCCTCCACGTGCCTGTATGACCTCCCTACAACGCCTGGGCATGCTCCTGATGAGGTGGCGGATGGTCTCCCTGAGGGATCTCCTCCCAGACCTGGACTAAAGCATCCACCAACTCCTGGACAGTCTGTGGTGCAACGTGGCGTTGGTGGATGGAGCGAGACATGATGTCCCAGATGTGCTCAATTGGATTCAGGTCTGGGGAACGGGCGGGCCAGTCCATAGCATCAATGCCTTCCTCTTGCAGGAACTGCTGACACACTCCAGCCACATGAGGTCTAGCATTGTCTTGCATTAGGAGGAACCCAGGGCCAACCGCACCAGCATATGGTCTCACAAGGGGTCTGAGGATCTCATCTCGGTACCTAATGGCAGTCAGGCTACCTCTGGCGAGCACATGGAGGGCTGTGCGGCCCACCAAAGAAATGCCACCCCACACCATGACTGACCCACCGCCAAACCGGTCATGCTGGAGGATGTTGCAGGCAGCAGAACGTTCTCCACGGCGTATCTAGACTCTGTCACGTCTGTCACATGTGCTCAGTGTGAACCTGCTTTCATCTGTGAAGAGCACAGGGCACCAGTGGCGAATTTGCCAATCTTGGTGTTCTCTGGCAAATGCCAAACGTCCTGCACGGTGTTGGGCTGTAAGCACAACCCCCCGTGGACGTCGGGCCCTCAAACCACCCTCATGGAGTCTGTTTCTGACCGTTTGAGCAGACACATGCACATTTGTGGCCTGCTGGAGGTCATTTTGCAGGGCTCTGGCAGTGATCCTCCTGCTTCTCCTTGCACAAAGGCGGAGGTAGCAGTCCTGCTGCTGGGTTGTTGCCCTCCTACGGCCTCTTCCACGTCTCCTGATGTACTGGCCTGTCTCCTGGTAGCGCCTCCATGCTCTGGACACTACGCTGACAGACACAGCAAACTTTCTTGCCACAGCTCGCATTGATGTGCCATCCTGGATGAGCTGCACTACCTGAGCCACTTGTGTGGGTTGTAGACTCCGTCTCATGCTACCACTAGAGTGAAAGCACCGCCAGCATTCAAAAGTGACCAAAACATCAGCCAGGAAGCATAGGAACTGAGAAGTGGTCTGTGGTTACCACCTGCAAAACCAGTCCTTTATTGGGGGTGTCTTGCTAATTGCCTATAATTTCCACCTGTTGTCTATACCATTTGCACAACAGCATGTGAAATGTATTGTCAATCAGTGTTGCTTCCTAAGTGGACAGTTTGATTTCACAGAAGTGTGATTGACTTGGAGTTACATTTTGTTGTTTAAGTGTTCCACACACACACACACACACACACACACACACACACACAGTGAGGGAAAAAAGTATTTGATCCCCTGCTGATTTTGTACGTTTGCCCACTGACAAAGAAATGATCAGTCTATAATTTTAATGATAGATTTATTTGAACAATGAGACAGAATAACAAAAAAATCCAGAAAAATGCATGTCAAAAATGTTATAAATTGATTTGCATTTTAATGAGGGAAATAAGTATTTGACCCCTCTGCAAAACATGACTTAGTACTTGGTGGAAAAACCCTTGTTGGCAATCACAGCGGTCAGACGTTTCTTGTAGTTGGCCACCAGGTTTGCACACATCTCAGGAGGGATTTTGTCCCACTCCTCTTTGCAGATCTTCTCAAAGTCATTAAGGTTTCGAGGCTGACGTTTGGCAACTCGAACCTTCAGCTCCCTCCACAGATTTTCTATGGGATTAAGGTCTGGAGACTGGCTAGGCCACTCCAGGACCTTAATGTGCTTCTTCTTGAGCCACTCCTTTGTTGCCTTGGCCGTGTGTTTTGGGTCATTGTCATGCTGGAATACCCATCCACGACCCATTTTCAATGCCCTGGCTGAGGGAAGGAGGTTCTCACCCAAGATTTGACGGTACATGGCCCCGTCCATCGTCCCTTTGATGTGGTGAAGTTGTCCTGTCCCATTAGCAGAAAAACACCCCCAAAGCATAATCTTTCCACCTCCATGTTTGACGGTGGGGATGGTTACTTTGGGGTCATAGGCAGCATTCCTCCTCCTCCAAACATGGCGAGTTGAGTTGATGCCAAAGAGCTCCATTTTGGTCTCATCTGACCACAACACTTTCACCCAGTTCTCCTCTGAATCATTCAGATGTTCATTGGCAAACTTCAGACGGGCCTGCATATGTGCTTTCTTGAGCAGGGGGACATTGCGGGCGCTGCAGGATTTCAGTCCTTCGCGGCGTAGTGTGTTACCAATTGTTTTCTTGGTGACTATGGTCCCAGCTGCCTTGAGATCATGACAAGATCCTCCCGTGTAGTTTTGGGCTGATTCCTCACCGTTCTCATGATCATTGCAACTCCACGAGGTGAGATCTTGCATGGAGCCCCAGGCCGAGGGAGATTGACAGTTCTTTTGTGTTTCTTCCATTTGCGAATAATCGCACCAACTGTTGTCACCTTCTCACCAAGCTGCTTGGCGATGGTCTTGTAGCCCATTCCAGCCTTGTGTCGGTCTACAATCTTGTCCCTGACATCTTTGGTCTTGGCCATGGTGGAGAGTTTGGAATCTGATTGATTGATTGCTTCTGTGGACAGGTGTCTTTTATACAGGTAACAAGCTGAGATTAGGAGCACTCCCTTTAAGAGTGTGCTCCTAATCTCAGCTTGTTACCTGTATAAAAGACACCTGGGAGCCAGAAATCTTTCTGATGGAGAGGGGGTCAAATACTTATTTCCCTCATTAAAATGCAAATCAATTTATAGCATTTTTGACATGCGTTTTTCTGGATTTTTGTTGTTATTCTGTCTCTCACTGTTCAAATAAACCTACCATTAAAATTATAGACTGATCATTTCTTTGTCAGTGGGCAAACGTACAAAATCAGCAGGGGATCAAATACTTTTTTCCCCTCACTGTACACACACACCAAAAAAAGAAACGTCCCTTTTTCAGGACCCTGTCTTTCAAAGATAATTAGTAAAAATCAAAATAATTTCACAGATCTTCATTGTAAAGGGTTTAAACACTGGTTTCCCATGCTTGTTCAATGAACCATAAACAATTAATGGACATACACCTGTGGAACTGTCCTTAAGACACTAACAGCTTACAGACTGTAGGCAATTAAGGTCACAGTTATGAAAGCTTAGGACACTAAAGAGGTCTTTCTACGGACTTAAAAAACACCAAAAGAAAGATGCCCAGGGTCCCTGCTCATCTGCGTGAACTGCAGATGTGGCCAGGGCAATAAATTGCAATGTCCGTACTGTGAGACGCCTAAGACAGCGCTACAGGGAGACAGGACAGACAGCTGGCAGACCACGTGTAACAACACCTGCACAGGATCGGTACATCCGAACATCACACCTGCGGGACAGGTACAGGACGGCAACAACAACTGCCCGAGTTACATCAGGAACGCACAATCCCTCCATCAGTGCTCAGACTGTCCTCAAAATAGGCTGAGAGAGGCTGGACTAAGGGCTTGTAGGCCTGTTGTAAGGCAGGTCCTCACCAGACATGACCTGCAACAACGTTGCCTATGGGCACAAACCCACCGTCGCTGGACCAGACAGGACTGGCCAAAAAGTGCTCTTCACTGACGAGTCGCGTTTTTGTCTCACCAGGGGTGATGGTCGGATTCGTGTTTATCGTCAAAGGAATGAGCGTTACACCGAGGCCTGTACTCTGGAGCGGGATCGATTTGGAGGTGGAGGGTCCGTCATGGTCTGGGGCGGTGTGTCACAGCATCATCGGACTGAGCTTGTTGTCATTGCAGGCAATCTCAACGCTGTGCGTTACAGGGAAAACATCCTCCTCCCTCATGTGGTACCCTTCCTGCAGGCTCATCCTGACATGACCCTCCAGCATGACAATGCCACCAGCCATACTGCTCGTTCTGTGCGTGATTTCCTGCAAGACAGGAATGTCAGTGTTCTGCCATGGCCAGCGAAGAGCCCGGATCTCAATCCCATTGAGCACGTCTGGGAACTGTTGGATTGGAGGGTGAGGGCTAGGGCCATTCCCTCTAGAAATGTCCGGGAACTTGCAGGTGCCTTGGTGGAAGAGTGGGGTAACATCTCACAGCAAGAACTGGCTAATCTGGTGCAGTCCATGAGGAGGAGACGCACTACAGTACTTAATGCAGCTGGTGGCCACACCAGATACTGTTACTTTTGACCCCCCTTTGTTCTGGGACACATTATTCAATTTCTGTTACATGTCTGTGGAACTTGTTCAGTTTATGTCTCAGTTGTTGAATCTTGTTATGTTCATACAAATATTTACACGTTAAGTTTGCTGAAAATAAACACAGTTGACAGTGAGAGGACGTTTCCTTCTTTGCTGAGATATACACACATTTATATATTACCAGTCAAAAGTTTGGACACACCTACTCATTCAAGGGTTCTTTATATTTTCATTGTAGAATAATAGTGAAGACATCAACTACGAAATAACACATATGGAATCAAAAAAAAGTGTTAAACAAATCAAAATATATTTGAGATTCTTCAAATATAATAATAATAATAATGCCATTTAGCAGACGCTTTTATCCAAAGCGACTTACAGTCATGCGTGCATACATTTTTACGTATGGGTGGTCCCGGGGATCGAACCCACTACACTGGCGTTACAAGCGCCATGCTCTACCAATTGAGCTTCAGAGGACCACAAATAGCCAGCCTTTACCTTCATGACAGCTTTGCACACTCTTGGCATTCTCTCAACCAGCTTCATGAGGTAGTCACCTCGATTGCATTTCAATTAACAGGTGTGCCTTCTTAAACGTTCATTTATTACATGTATTTCCTTCTTAATGCGTTTGAGCCAATCAGTTGTGTTGTGACAAGGTAGGGGGGATACAGAAGATAGCCCTATCTGGTAAAAGACCAAGTCCATATTATGGCAAGAACAGCTCAAATAAGCAAAGAGAAACAACAGTCCATCATGACTTTAAGACATGAAGGTCAGTCAATACGGAACATTAAGAACTTTGAACGTTTCTTCAAGTGCAGTTGCCAAAACCATCAAGCGCTATGATGAAACTAGCTCTCATGAGGACTGCGACAGGAATGGAAGACCCAGAGTTACCTCTGCTGCAGAGGATAAGTTCATTAGTTACCAGCCTCAGATACAGCAGCCCAAATAAATGCTTCACAGAGTTCAAGTAACAGACACATTTCAACATCAACTGTTCAGAGAAGACTGTGTGAATCAGGCCTTCATGGTCGAATTGCTGCAAAGAAACCACTACTAAAGGACACCAATAAGAAGAGACCTGTTTGGGCCAAGAAACACGAGCAATGGACATTAGATCCGTGGAAATGTGTCCTTTGGTCTGGAGTCCAAATTGGAGATTTTTGGTTCCAACCGCATGTCTTTGTGAGACGCTGTGTGGGTGAACGGATTATCTCTGCATGTATAGTTCCCAACGTAACGCATGGAGGAGGTGTTATGGTGTGGGGGTGCTTTGCTGGTGACACTATCAGTGATTTATTTAGAATTCAAGGCAAACTTAACCAGCATGGCTACCACAGCATTCTGCAGCGATACGCCATCCCATCTGGTTTGGGCTTAGTGGGACTATCATTTCTTTTTCAACAGGACAATGACCCAACACACCTCCAGGCTGTGTAAGGGCTATTTTACCAAGAAGGAGAGCTGTATCAGATGACCTGGCCTCCACAATCCCCTGACCTCAACCCAATTGAGATGGTTTGAGATGAGTCGGAGGGCAGGGTGAAGGAAAAGCAGCCAACAAGTGCTCAGCATATGTGCGAACTCCTTCCAGGTGAAGCTGGTTGAGAGAATGCCAAGAGTCTGCAAAGCTGTCTTCAAAGCAAAGGGTGGCTTTTTGAAGAATCTCAATATAAAATATATTTTGATGTGTAACACTTTTTTGGTTACTACATGATTCCATGTGTGTTATTTCATAGCTTCGATGTCTTCACTATTATTCTACAATGTACAAAATAGTAAAAATAAAGAAAAACCATTGAATGAGTAGGTGTCCAAACTTTTGACTGGTACTGTATATAACAATGGCATGAGCTGACAGAGAAAATATTATCATGCATACTGGCACCATATTTCCCAGTCTCTCCATGAATTTGGGTGGATTTTTTGTGATATTTGCAGGGGGAAAATGCTTGATTTTGCTGAAGCAATTCTGACATTTTGTATGGCAATATGCAATGATTTTGTCCAATTTGTTAGCGAAAATGCACTGACGAGGGGACATTTTTGGGATGACAGGTGGCTTGATTGAACCATATTATGTGGTAAATGTACAGTGATTGGTTGAAATTGCAAGCCCTCTTTTTGTACTGCGGTGATGGGTCAGTTTTATTCGATAATATTGCAATGATTTGACTGTTTTATAAGTAATAGTGCGATGATTTCCAACTCCTCACATAATATGCTGGGAATTGTTGATTTTCAATCCAAAACCCATTAAATGAGCAGTGGCACTAAGCTGTCATGTGAAGGTGAACCCAACCTGGCTGTCCCAGACCCAGAGACAGGAGGGGGGCTGCTGGGCTGGCATGTCCTCCTGTGCTGAAGGTCAGCCACTGTCCTACTGTGACCTCTGGGCTGGAGCTCAAAACAGTGTAATGTGGGCACCTGGTGGTGACTGTGTTAGTGAGGCACTCTGCATTCACAAGAAAAAGACACACCCTCCCTCTCTCTCTCATTCTCTCCTCCTCCCTCCCGCCGCCTCCTCCACAGAGAGAGGAATCAAACATCCTCCCCTGTGCAACCTGAAAACACAAATTGTCAATGTTGCCATGGGTCAGGTACCACTCAAAACACTGAAAGGTCATTAAACAATCAGTCAAGTTAACATAGTCCCACCTCTTGGATAACAGTCAAATATCACAACATTTGTGTATTGAGGCCATTATGAGAATCATAAATACCATGATTACTGATTAGCCATTTGGCACAATAGATACATTTGTGGGCGCACATGTGTTTATATTCTCAGGATTTTAATAATCTGCTTTATTTTCTAAATTTGTCTGGAAATTTGTCAAGCCTGCAACCACAAACAAGTAGCCTATTAAAATATTCTAAAACTACCCATTCATTAAAAAAAACTTCAACATTTTTACATTTTAGTCATTTAGCAGACGCTCTTATCCAGAGCGACTTACATCTGAATGCTTACATCAAGAGACTTTGCCTATTCAATCAAGTATGGTCCACCAGCATAGACATACAAACCATAGAACCACATTAGCTACAACTGTAAAGGAGAAAATATAGCTACCAAGTTATTAATTGAAGCTCCACTGCTAAAACAATCCCCTCATTTCGGTTGCATCAGCTGGTGCAGCAATCCTTACAGGTGTAGCCAAGCTCTGGTCTGGCCAAGATGAAATGATACATTCGGGGAGGAGGACTGCATAGCAACGGATCCTGCTACAAACACGATAGGGGTACCATCAAGAAGGCGGGGAGGAGGAGAGTGACTTGTCAGTTTCAGCGGAAAGAGATGCAGGCTGAAGGATCCATTCTGCAGTAGGAGAGGGGTGGCATCTTTTCTAACCTAATGGAGGGTACCGCTGCCTTTCAACCCACGTGATCAAACTGAAACTATATTCGATCCTCAATCGACATCAATCCCAAAATAAAATATAAAAGTATTGAAGAAAACATAGGTTTCAAGCTGAAGCTATTGGTCAAGGCAAATTGTAGTTTTTCTTCAACTTATTTTTTTTCCACCGATGTGCTCCACCCTTATTTCTATAAACTGCATGGATTCATTCAGACTTAGATCATTCGTGAAACAGGGCCAACTTGCAGAGAATGATTTCTGTAAAGACGTTACGGGTCTAGAGCCTTGATAGATCACAAAACGTTCATCAAAGTTGTCCAGTTGACTGGATGTAACGTTATGGATGTAACGTTATGGATGGAGGGAGTAGCGTAGCCAGTGGCTACAGGAAACACAACTAGCTTGGTAACTAGCTGAGCTAAAAAAAAAAGTGTCCATTTCAGACCACATCTAATGTTTCACATGACATTCGGACAATACTAGCTAAAATCACTTAGCTAGCTACCTCCTAAATAGCTTTCAAAATAATGATACAACTGATTGTATACGCCCTTTTCCATTATTGAACATTCTAAAATCGTGGGTAACGTTACCTAGCTAAAGTTATCTAGCTTGTCACACAGTGATCAAGTAACGTTAGATACCTAGATGTTTTACGCTCGACAATATCACACATTAGTTGGTATAAGTTTGTAGCTGGTATGTGAAATAACTGTCACTCAAATCATGACCTACATATGATCGCGAGGCGAACGCAACGTTGACTAGCCTAGAGCGCGCACGCTAGCCAGCCTAGTAATTCGAATGTGAGTTCAACAAATTAATTCAATTGAATGAAACAATTGGCAATACACTTTGCAAAATATAAGTTAAAAAAGTTAATTAACTAGTTAGTTACATCGATAAAAAGGCATCGCGTCAAGTATGTGCATAAACTAGTTAACTAGCTACCTACACACATAATTGATGAGTTTGACAAGCCCGCTAGCCAGCCGGTTAGCCTAGCTAGCTAACGTCAAAATGATTTCCACTGACTAACGTTAGCTAGTTACCTGGCTGGCTAGCGAGCTAGAAAGTTGGTATCAAATTTTCGAATACATTTAAATCAATAACACTTGAAAAATAGATGCAAGTTCGGACCAAATAGTAACTTAAATCAGGTTAATAACAGTTATTTACATGCAAATTGACCAGTGCCACTAGTTGGTTAGCACAGTCATGTACAACTCTGATGGCCAGCTACCTGCTGCTCCAAGCGGCCTGTCCGCCATTTTGAGACATAGAAAGGGGGTGCAAAAATACAGCCACATCGTCATTTTCCCCACTTAGCATTTCATCGATACTCAATATCTGATGCAAAACAACTTACCCTATAGCTTTTCCTGAAGATCCTTCGCCAGTTCGGACAGTTATACAAGCCAAGAGGACGTGTTTTTCGTTCCAAAATAAGGTCCTTCTGATCTCGAGGTTAAAGTATGCCGACTTTTCTCTCTAGCAATCCTTGTTTTTTCGTGCCGCCTTCGGAATCGGGGACGCGCTTGCGTTCGCAAACTGACAGCGACGCGCGCGTACGCCTTTGATCACAGCCATACTTTGAAAAAAATACATTCTTGCATACACCCACTGAAAACTACTCTAATTTTACTTAATAAGTAGCTATAAACATTCAGTATTTTTGACTACACGTCATTACTCAGCCTCTGCCGATGGTGCGTCATTGACGCCTGTTTACAGTCAGTGGATATTCAAATTCCAGAATGTTATCAGAACTGGATCTCTATTGATGACGTGCCATAGGTCTATTAATTATATACTGCAACATTTGAGTGACAGGTCCACTAGTAGGATAGCAAAAATAAGCATCCAGTCTTTACACTTGAAATGCATGATAATATCATTGCATCTAATTGCCTGTCCAACAAGCTGGATAGCTTCGAATAATTTCATACATTTAATCAAAGTTTGATTAGAGCAGATAACATCCTCTCAATCTAATGTGTAAATGATTAGTTATTAAAAATCCAAGCCAAGTGTTATTTGCTAGTTTTCTTTATTCATTTTAATACAAAGGTATACTCCGACCAAAAATAATTAGATTGTTATTTTGTAAAGAGCAACAGACAGGTACCACACAGCAAGGGAAGCAGACTTTTAACACTAGAATGTGCAGAAGAAATCTAATCTGTTCAAGAAAACAGAAAAACAAACCCTCAAACAGACAAACCCTCGTTTTGAGTGCCACACAGAGACAATGCAAGCTGATCAGTGTGCGTTAGACAGCCATCTACACTGAGGTGATAGGGACCAGATTTGTACTGTCTTTGCCCCATAGATCCTCTTTTTCTCCCCACTAGACGAGAGGGCAGAGACAACCCAGCTCAGTGTCAGTACATCTATGAAATGTTGATGGTCAGAGCCTTCTATTTTTCTATGTAGTAAATAGACAGCTCTATTGGTAGTTTATTGTGTGCTGTTTAGGTAAATAGATGTCATCTAGACAAATAAACATATTTTTGTTTAAATTGGGGAGAACGCGACATGCATTTGTGTACATGTACGGAATAACAGTCTCCTATGTGTGACATCGATTAAGAGCTTTGAATGTACAGGTGTCTTTTCCAATGCCTTAAGGCCTTATGGTCGTAAATAAACTCTCAAAATGTAATTTTGCACAAACATTTCACTCAACATTCAGGTTCTTTGTTTTGTAATTGTACTTATCTACATTTGAAGACATTCAGAATTTAAAGGACATCCATCCATACAAACCAAGGGGTTTACATAAGATGAAGCAATACATAATTTGAATGATCTGGAAATTAAAATGGTTAAATTGACAATAAAGTTATACATTGTCTTTGCTTTGATAAAATAAACCGGAGGTCTGTCACTCCCTACTGAATGAATCTGAGCCGGGCAGACGGTAGTAAACATCTAAAGAACAGTCAAATCAGTTTCTCATGCAATTACTTGAATGTATCAAGAGGTATATTACTACACAATTAGAACAGAATTACAGCTTAACAACAAGAATTAGTGCCTTGGTGATGAAATAGAAAAGAAGCACCATGATATTATGATCCATAAAAAAAAAATTGATCTCTAGGCAGACAAAATTATTTTTGATCACTCTCAACGAGTTTATTCGATCAGAAATGGCCTAAGTCTCACACAATAGATTTAAGGGTTACAACAAGTTCACCAATGTTCATCAAGTAGCAGTCTTTGCAATTTTTCAGGTTCACGTCATCAATTTCATCAAATACTTGTTTATTTTGCTTCCCTCGAAGTGAATGAGAAGCATATGAAATAGTTACACACTAGCATGGACATATGCTTTTGAACATCATTAAGGGACAAAAAGATTTTTCACATTACTAAAGCCTGTGGTCCTCTGAAGCTCAGCTGGTAGAGCACGGCGCTTGTAACGCCAAGGTAGTGGGTTAGATCCCCGGGACCACCCATACACAAAAAATGTATGCACGCATGACTGTAAGTCGCTTTGGATAAAAGCGTCTGCTAAATGGCATATTATTATTATTATTTTCATTTGTTTCTGATGGTTCTGAAGTAAGTATTCTAGAGCACCACCCCATGGCCACTAAGGGTACTGCAAGACAGGACTGACATTCATGAAGGAGGAAGTCGAACCTGACGGGAGGAAAGAAATGCAGATATACATACTTCATAAAGGAAACCAGTGGTATCCCTATGAAAAAGATTAGCAAAAACGAAAAGAAACCAGGAAAACAACATTTAAAACAAGTTTTGAAGAGTTGACAAGAAAACCAATAACACCATGGTTCCATTTCTCAACCCACTTTTGGTGGTGCTGTGTGTATGCATTTAGACAGACAGCACTTGAAAGTGCACTCAATACTGCTGAGGAAACTGTTCATACATCGCCTGCTGTGGCCCGATTTACTGTCAACTTGTTGAATGGGTTTACCAAACAATGGAAACATACGTTTATTATTTTGAAACATACCAACAATGAACAAGTCTATGGCCATGGTTTAGTTAGTCTATTCTATCGAATGATAGGGAGAGGTTTCTAATATAATCACTTCATATGAGCAGATTTACAACATTGATGGCAAAGAATGTTACATGAGAATAAAAGTTTACATTAGCCGTCCCGTGGTTTTACGATGGCTGCGTTTACACAGGCAGCCCAATTCTGATCTTTTTGCCACTAATTTGTCTTTTGACCAATCCGATCTTTTGTCAATAATTAGGCAAAATATCTGAATTGGGCTTCCTGTGTAAACACAGCCTTTATATAAAAATTAAACATTTGGAAAGTCGTGGCTTACCCAACCTAGCCATTACACTACGAAGCAGCAGAAGTGTTGCAAACCACGGCTATATCTGATTCCTTCTCTCAGACTACACAAACACACACACACACAGAAACAAACATACATGCACATATTCTTTAAAAAGTGGAAAAATAGAAGACTGGACACATCTAATATAAGATACATATAGTCTACTGCTCAAGCCATAGTTGGACGTTTCATATCTGCATTTCCATCAACATTGATCAAGTACCTGTCAAAACCCCATAGACAGATTTATTTATACATCTTTTCCACTCATATTTTCTATAAAATAGACATGGCTTAAAGGTAGACTCAGTGAAATGATGTTGCCACGTGCAGCACCGCGGATATTGCGCTGAGCGAGATGCAAGACTTCGCTCCCACACAGTATCAGCGCATTGGCTCGTGTCACGCTGTTAGTGTGTGGTAGGTACCGGACCAAAACAGTGAGTGAGTTTAGCCTCGTCCTTCAACGCTCTTAGTTGTTGCAGAAATCGATGATTCTACTTTTCAATTAATGGATAATTGACAGACCTAAAAATATATTCTCCCCCCCTTCCATTTTGATTTTACAAAAAGATACATTTTCACAGAAAAAAGGTGTAACAAATCATTCTAAAAGATTGGTTGAAAGCACACACGCGTCACTGTCTGACTGCTGTGGTAGAACCAAAGGACACAGCAGCCACCCACCTGGGATAAATAGAAATAGTTTTTGTCTGACCATAGGGAACACTAGAGAGTAAATGGGTGATTGGTGGTGAGGTTTAACAATACTAAACGCAAAAGAGAGTTTACATTCTGTAGCCCAACATGAGAGAAATATTTGTTCATTTTAATGACTTTCTTAGTCTCACCTAGTGCACAGTAAAAAAAAAAAATCCCCTGAGTTTTGGGACAGGGTGTCAGTTGTTATTTCGAGGCAACATGGGGCCATCGTGAAACCGGAAGCCCTAGTCGCCTCGGTGGCTCTTTTAGGAGTATTGGAGGTGTTGCAGGGGTAAACAGTGGTCCTTGGGCTAAGAGTTGAAGAGGGTAGAGGGAACAATTGGTTGATGTGGAGTGGGATGAACAGTGGATAAGGCTCTGGTAATACAATGTCATGGTCGTCCTTGGTCGCTTTCTCACACAAAGCCACACACACTTACTCGTTCTGCTTCTTTACCAAAGCTCGAGGCTACGGGCTTTCAGATTGAACATGGATTCTATATTCTCTTTTTATTAAATTCTCCTACCCCTGTATATACTGTAACTCCTACTCTGTTACTCCTTGAAGCTCCTCTTATCCACTCTATACATAGATGTTTTTCTTTGACTGCCCCGAACAATCCCTCACCCGTTTTGTTTTCATTGTTAATTTTTAGACAGCTCAGTTCTCGTGTCCACATGCTCATTCAAGGAGATGGCTGTTATATCACATCTGCTCCCTTGCAGAAAGTAATGTGGTATGGAGGGTTTGACGTTAATCAACGTTAACGTCCATGGATATTTTGTCCTCCAGCTCTAGTGGACTGTCCACAGTGAGCTCCTCCATGCTTTTCCCTGACTCCTGAAGCAGCTGCCGCCGCTGGACCTCCGCCTTCAGGTTCTCCAAGTCCTTTTGGCTGCAGAGGGAATGGGATACCACAGGGGTCAGTACTGGGCCCTGACACATTTCCATTTTCAACTCAAACTGTCAAAAAAAGTAAAATATGTGCTACTTCACTTTACCTGAGCGGTATAAAGATGATGCCGTTGATGATATTGAGCTGTTCCAGAACACTGGCCATACTGGGTGCTGTGAACTGGAAAAAGTGGTGGAAAACAACAAAATTACACACTGTTCTATGGAACCAACACCCACAATACATTTGAACAGATACTTGTGTCTAACATTCTGTGCAACTCCCAACACACGTTTACTGTGAACACTGAGGCTGTACCCGCTTTAAGTTACAGTTTTAACAGTGGCCATGTAGGCTACTGTGGCTATTTGATCATAATGTAGGCCTACCATCAAAAACAATGGAGAAAATGCATCCCATAACATTTTAACATGGAAATAGCTGTTCTATCATTCAGCCTACAGTAGCAGCCAATGTGTGGTGTTCAATGTAGGCCTACATTCCATGAGCCTTTTGAAAAAAACATGCAGGGCTTGACATTAACCTGTTTATCCACTTGTCCTTCAGACAAAGAGGTGACTGAAAATGTTTTTTGTGTTGTTTGATCCAGGAAACCACTTAAAATAAAATGCATTATTATTCCAATACCATTATTAGAGAATCAGACAAATTATGCTACCCTCTGCCTATTGGCTACTTAGTATATTGAAGCATGTCTTAACATACAACACTGCCCCTTTACCTGACTCGCTTTTCAAAGATGCGTAGAAATGTACAGGTTTTGTGCTCTTGTAGGAAGCAATCACTCCCCTTTTGTCGACTACAAATCATCTATAACTGCGCTAATAACTCACTAACTAGCAAAGGATATGAACAAAATGTGCACAAGTGGCTACATGCATCTCTGGCTTTGATCTCAAAACAAGCACGTCTACTCACGACCGCTCATGCTGCAAACACAGTCCAGTTCAAAGTAAATGGAACAGATCCATATATGGCAATGGTCTATTTGCATATAGGCCTATTGCAGCTCTGACTGTTTATCCCGCAACCGGTCTGTGTAGAGTACGGGCTGAGTAGTGCGTGTCAATGCAATAGAATCATACTCCGATACGTTCTGCCTACAACAAAATCTCTTGCATAGTTCGTTTTGTTTCAGTATGTTGCACTGAAAGTGGCTAATATTGTGTTGATTCGATCACAATTGCCACAGTAAAGGGAAAGGTTGATAGAGTTAACAGGGAAAAATCTAGAACAGTGGTCACCAACCTTTCAGTCAAGATAATTTGAGTCAAAATGCAAGCCAAGATCCACCGCTCAGACTTTTTTTTACATGTCTTAAAAAACGTAAGCATATAAAAACATTAACCAATTAAAAGCAGTACTGTAGCAATGAGGTTTGTGCAGTAAACTATAGGCCCAATATATTAAATCACCGCATATTCGCTTTGCTTGAATTGCCCTGCCAATTAATTGTTATTCAGGCCAAATTTGAGGTAGGCTATATGATCACACAAGTAATATATCCGTTGTTGTATTACTTGTGTGGCACAGCTGAGTGAGCATATGTTTAAATAATTAGCTTTTTATTTTACTGGGCTGATGGTGCCTGCATCTGATGGTCAGTCTCAGCGGAGGGAAGAGATGAGACGGAGGTTCCACCTCTCAACATCCCTCCGCTCTCACTTTTCTCCACTGACACTGACCAAAAAGGGACACAGTCTTCCAGCTGATGGCGAAACTGAAGTCGCACCGCATTATTTCTGCCTCATGCACAAATTCATGTTGTTACTCCTATGAACAGAGAAAGTGAAATATTCCGATATTAAAAAAAAGACCCAAGCCGCTAATAATAACAACGCAAGCCTATAGATACACTTTCCTACTCATTCATTACTGCTGCACTGCTTGTTGTAGCGCTGAGTGGAAATAGGAAGAACGCACATTTTATGGCGTATAAAAGTGTAGACAGTGCTGAGTAAGAACTTCAACTCACTCATAAAAACCGCAGCTCTTTGCTGTATTCGTTGACAGTCTCTCTCTAGTCATGGTTTTAAACGTTTTGATCTCACACAGTATCAACTTTGCTGTATCTTTGTTTTATGCCTGCTACGTTACTGCAGACACGGTAATCTGAGCCATCCGATTGGCCAGTGGTAGGCCAATAGTGCACTTGATTTGCTCTCTGGGCAAGGCACAGTTTGTACCTTCAGACACATGAAATGGTTAAAAATGGCAACAGTTCGCCTACCCGGCACGCAGGGCAGCTGAATCGGGTGCACTTACCTCCAACAGCCCTAGACTAATACAAAAAAAATAGGAACAAGGCTTTATCGTTGTTGTTTTTTACAGAAATGTTTGGCGACTGACTAGGAATGCCTTTGAGATCAACCAGTCGATTGCACGGTTGGTGACCACTCTCTAGAAAGTTGAGCGAACTTCAATCTCATTCTTCTCTCTGTGGGCTGATATTTTTGTGCGGCAGTCCCGGGGCAGCAGCGCGCGCAGTTTAGAGGGAACATTGGTCTGTAGATTATGCTATCATCTGGTGACAATACAAGGCCCTTTGATTTTGTCTTAGGGATAAAAACTGAAACCATAGATACGCCCTAAGCCATGTACCTTGAGTGGCATTATGCTGGCATTGGAGCCGTTCTTGTAGATTTCATTCATGGTTCTCTGCAAAGCCACAGCCTGCTGTGTGAGGTACTTTAGGTACTCTGAGCTCTCTTTAGTCTTCTCGTGGGCCTCACCCACCTGAGAGGGAATGGAGGGGAAGAAAGAAAGTGAGAAAGAAAGCAAGCTTAAAAATTGATTGAGAGCTCTCAACTACTATCAGTTGTTGGTAATCTAGCACATATTAAAAATACATTGTGATTTTTTGTACTTTTTACCCCCTTTTCGTGATATCCAATTGGTAGTTACAGTCTTGTCCCATCGCTGCAACGCCCCTACGGACTCGGGAGAGGCAAAGGTCGAGAGCCATGCGTCCTCCGAAACACGACCCTGCCAAGCCGCACTGCTTCTTGACCCACTGCTCGCTAAACCCGGAAGCCAGCCGCACCAATGTGTCCAGCTGGCGACCGAAGTAAGCTTGCAGGTGCCCAGCCCGCCACAAGGAGTCGCTAGAGTGCGATGGGACAAGGAAATCCCGGCCGGCCAAACCCTCCCCTAACCCGGACGACGCTGGGCCAATTGTGCGCCGCCTCATAGGTCACGGCCGGCTGTGACACAGCCTGGGATCGAACCCGGGTCTGTAGTGACGCCTCAAGCACTGCAATGCAGTGCCTTAGACCGCTCGGGAGGCTATCTAGCACATATTACTATTTCAGCAAATGTTCTTAAGCCACTTCTGAGGAGAGGACGTGTAGAACTTTGTACTGTAGCGGTAGGTCTGACCTGGTTTTTGTAGATGGTGTAGCCCTCCTTTTCGTGCTGGAGCGCAGAGCGGAAATCTGCCTTGCTCTCGTAAACCCTCGCAACCAGATGATGACTGCAGAAGATAACACAAACTAGAGTATATAACAGGAAATCAGTTAATATACTGAAAATTATGTTCAGTCACTCAAGGAATAACTCTCCCTTGTCCTTACCTGAGGGCTACTTTGAGGGAGCGGGGTAAGTGGTATTTGGAGTTGAGGGCCAAGGCGTTCTCCAGGAACCTCAGAGACAGGTCGTACTCCATTACTCCGTGCAGCACCAGGCCAATGTTACTCTATAGGATGAGACCCGGGACCACAGGGAGGACAGGTGTAAGGAGAACTGATTTGATAAAGGTCACACACAAACACTCCTCAAAGGCTTACACAAAAATGGTACATAACTTCAGAGTTAACGGGGTGACATATACACTTACAGGATGGTTTCAATCAAAATTAAATTAAATTAAATACTCACGTCTAGCAGCGCCATCTCGGGGTGGTCCTCCCCACACACCATCAGCATGAGGTAGCGGGCACGGTACAGCAGCTTCAGGGCAGTGGACAGCTGACCATTGGCAAAGCAGTACAGAGCCAAGTGCATCTGGGGAGTAGAGAAAGCGATCAGAGGCATTTGGAAACAGTTAACATGGACTGACATTTTTTAAATGACGAAACAAAAAAGTATTAGAAAAATAGTACTTTTCCTGGATACGTACATATTCCTGGATAGTGTTGGGGTGCTCGATGCCCAGCACTCTCTCACTCATCAAGACAGCCTTCTGTTGGTTACTGAGAGCCTGTGGACAGAGAAGACGACAGTCAGGACTGTCACTGGAATTGCTGTTGCCCTTTGTTCTCATTTGTGAGAGGAATATAAAAAAAGTGTGTGTATTATGTCTAGAGCAGCATACCTCGTGGTGGTCTCCCATGATGTAGTTGAGGCGAGACAGCAGACGCAGGCAGGCACAGATCTCTACATGCATTGCCCCGTACACGTTGTTGAACAGGTTCAAAGCCTCATTGATCAACTCACAGCCCTCCTTCAGGTAACCTGCACACAGAGAGCACAGAGACCTTGTTAAAAACTCAGGCTTCCACAATCATTGTACAACACAACAGAAAGTAATATGAATGGGTTCAGAGAGGACACTAAGATAAGTTGCATTGTTGCATGTAGTCATGCTTTTGCATGGTTTGTATTGGGAGGAAGGAAACATTTCCCAGCCTTCGTGTGCGTGTTGCATGTGTGAGTAGAGCTTCATGTGCATATCTGTTTAGCACTAGGAGGACCCATGCTGATCCTGCCCAGCAGGACTGGTATCCACCTCACCTTGCTGGACCTTGGCCTGTCCACTCTGGAAGAAGTGGAAGGCATCGGAGGCCTTGGGGTTGACGTGCTTTACCACAGGGAAGATGTTAAGGATGTCCTCCTCTGTGAAGGCAGGCTTGTGGCGACTGTCAAAGTTATACTCCTTTATCAGGATCTAGAAACGCAGGGAGGCAGGAGACACAGGAAGCTTGTTAGGAGGGGGAGGGTTAAAAGGGACATCATTAAAAGACACATTCTGAATTACAATTTGACCCCTGGCCCCTACTCCCTATGCATGTCTGTAGATCTGAAGGTATTGAATAGATGTATACAATATGTTGAAAATTGCACAGTCTAAAAATGGATTGATGGGAGTTACCTGGATGCCAGCTTTGATGGAGATTTCTCTGAGCAGAGTGATCTTCTGAAGGCCGTATTTCTCCACTACCTGGTCAGCATTCTCGCTGTAGAAAGATGCATGTTTTTAGGAAAACATACGCCTACTTTAACCCAAGCACACTCACCAGTGCAGGCCGAAGTGGTAGCTTGTCAGAATAGTGTGCTAACGTCAAGTCTACTATT
Source organism: Coregonus clupeaformis (assembly GCF_020615455.1). Classification (NCBI taxonomy): domain Eukaryota; kingdom Metazoa; phylum Chordata; class Actinopteri; order Salmoniformes; family Salmonidae; genus Coregonus; species Coregonus clupeaformis. The sequence continues at coordinate 27,128,792 of NC_059196.1, read as the reverse complement.
GTGCCAACATCAACCCCAATTCCCACCCACCAGTACAGGGTGAAGTGGTAGTAGCTCTGGGCCTCAGAGACGATGTTCTTCCACAGCTCGCTGGGTGTCAGGCTGGCCCACGCCGTGTTGTCCCCTCCCCCCGGGACTCGGTTACGGCGTTTACGGTTTTTGCGGCGCGACACGAGCTCGTCGGCAGGCAGGTGTGCCACGGCATCGGGGAAGGAGGACAGGAAGCAGTTGAGGAAGTGGCTGACAGCGGCTGAGAGGGCCGACAACTCCACACCCTGGGAGACGGAGTACATAGTCTATTGTTCCCATATTTAATCAATTTCTTAGGGAGACAAATAAATACTTTCTATGATAAGAAAGTAGGGGGTGACATTTTCGTGGTGCAAAAGCGCAAAGATCTGTGTCATCCTATGTACATCATAATTCTACAACAATCATTGCTTGAAAAATAGCACTCACCTGCAGGTATGTCTTGAAGATATGTTTCGCACATCTGGTGATCAACTCGCTGATACCTATTCTCTTCAGAACAGAAGAGATACGAAACCATCAGGAAAAAAGTGTAATGCAGATTAATCTTTATGTATTGTCCTGCACTCTGTCCTGCAACATGTCTGCAGTAGAAACAGAACAGTCGAAAAGGCTAGCATTGTTAGCATAATGATATCATTGCCCTTCATTATATTTCTCCTTAGTCAGTCCTCAAGATCGTATGGAGGTCAGGGGTTCAGGCTTACATAGAAGTGCTCCAGCTGTGCCTTGGCTGGGGTCTTGTCCACAAACTCCAGGACATTGCCTAGGTAACGTATGTTGATGCCCCTCTGGTGCAGAGCCTCGGTCAGCGTGGCTCCATCCATGGGCAGAGCACTGTGGTCCAGACAGTCCTTCACCTGGAGGGAGAGACACACATAAGTAAAATAAATTACCACACATCCACACACAACAAAATACAAATAACCAAGGAAATACACCAACCCACACACCCACAAATAGCTAGACAAACACAAAGGCTAGTGATACAGTGATGCAAGTAAATATGTTGTAATATAGTGAAGGTAATGACTGCTTGTGTGTGGTACTATGTTACTGCCCTGAAACTTACCAGAGATGGGATCTGACAGGACATCAGGAAGGCTGCAGCATCCTTCAACAGCTGCTTCTGTTTCTGAATGTCATCCGCACTGTCCTCAGGGAAACGCACTCCTGGGGGAGAGACATGGGTGGGAATGAGTACTCAGTATTATAAAAATGAGTACTGTACAGCAGAGCCAGCTGCCACACCAAACCTCTCCTAAAAGCACTACATTTCCCATCATCCACCACCATAAAGTGACAGTTCCTACCTGGAGAGAAGATGTCTGGGTTGAAGCGGATGTCGAAGGAGGTGTTGCTGATGGAACCCACGGCCTTGCAGGCGTTGAGGACCACCTCTCGGCTTTTAGGATCTTGATGGAGACAGGTAAGGGTGGGGTTGGAGAGAGGTGTTTAATGAATATAACAAGTTAGCTGGGCAACTCAAATCAAAATTATATGGGTTAAGTTCCCCAAAAGCACTACTATCATCTTCGTCCAATGCGTACATTAGTCAATTTTAAATTGAAAACCCCCACCAACACACTGTTGCAGATCTTAGTTTTTTTTTTTTTTTTTAAACACATTGTCATCGAGCCATTGTCAAGCAGGCAGTAGGGCCAGGGGCCAACTCCTGCCATTCCACACACATGCAATGAACACACACAACCAGGGATTATTTCCTTATTTCTGGAGTCAAAAACCCTTTGATTAATTGTCACACCAGCCAAAGAGAAATCAACTGGAGAGATCTGTGGTTATTGGATTGCTATATCCCACACTGCTAGTGATTTTACTGGGGTCCATGCTCACCCCATAGGAGGCTAAGAACTGGACAGGGACACTAAGCCAGGTGGAGAGATGCAACTAAGACACCAGCATTAAGAAGTCTTCTTAGCGGAACCATGGATAAACACTCTCGCATACAGATGAAAAACCACACATACACTATCACACACACCATTCTAAATGCAAGTCTATGATGCAAATAAAGAGACCTCTTCTTTAAAAGCATTTCTCCACCGACTGAATTTCCCCAGTCTTTCTCTACCCTGCAATGGTTTGGACATACCGATACCGGATCCGTCTTCCGCGGCTAAGGACTCAGCCAGCTCTTTGGCCTGGGCTAAGCCCAGGATACTATCCTCAGCCTTACCCTCCAGAGGGCTCTCGCACTCCCCGTTCTGAATCGCCGTGGCAATGGGCAACAACGGCCCATTGGTGGTCACCATGGGAATCACATTATCCTCTGTAGGGGTTGCCTGGGAGGCATTAGTGGTTGTTGTTGCAGCAGAGGGACTGTCTGTTGTTGGTTCTGCCTTGGGGGCTGCTTCTGTGGTGGTGGCTTCTGTTGCTGCTGCCCGAGGGGCATCAGAGGTGGAGGTGGTCTCTGTCTGGACTGCGTCTGACTTGCCATCAGTGAGGGTTTCTGTGGAAGTTTCTGAGGACTCGGCTGAGGCATCGGGGGTCTCTGTGGAGGGTAGGGCTGGAATGTCTGCCTCGGTGCTGCTGTTCTCTGTCAGGGCGGCCATTTTGCTCTCCTTGTTGGCTTTCTGCTGCATCAGCTGGAGTGCTGCCATCTTCATGAAGAGGAGGTATCTGAGGAGTAGAGTACATAATCTTTATTATCCCTGAGGGGGTAGGACATACAGTCAGTTACATGAACATTCAAATGTGCACAGACACAATCATACACTAAAGGGAACATCAAATGACCATCTTGGGGGACATACCCAGGGCCTCAGTCCCCTATCTATGGCACACAAACACCCAAGGAAGCTCCTAAGTAACCACTAAAACACGTACGTAAATGTGAAAGGTAGGGTCTCCATGCAATACCCATGGCACACACAATTAAAACGCCTCCCTACAGTACCTGTGCTCGACGAAGGCCTCGATGAGCTCCTGTCGGAGGCAGGCCAGACGGTGGCGGTGCTGACGGGGGAAACCCTGTCTCACACTCTCAGGGGAAAGCTCCTCCCCTTCCACAGGCAGGAAGTTCAGGTCAGGGGGGAAGGTCCTCAGAAGGTCCAGGATGTAGTGGCGTCCATCGTTGCCGATTATGCCCTTACACTCAACAGAGGAACACAACTCCACGGACTCATCCTTCTCATTCAGCACATCGTGCCTCTGGACCTGGGGGTGGAAGAGTCAGTCATTTTGACAGAGAGAATGTGATAACCACAGTATGGCAGGTTCTGGGGCATGTCGATATACGTTGAATGTCTGTAGGCCGGTGCAGTGACAGAAAAACAGTTCTACAAATTCTACATGCTTACTCTGTATTGACAACCAATTAGCAGACTTAAAAATAAACCATGAAACTGCCATTATCATCATGATATCCTCCTCCTCACCTTGAGTGGTCGACTGGTCTTCTCCAGAAGCTCCAGGTACTTCCCATGAGACACTACTGTCTTCCCAAAGTCGATAGACCCGTAGATAACGCTCTGCTCCTGCTCTCTCTCCAGAATACCAGGGATGATCGACTGGGCCGTGACACGGTAACCACGATAGTCCACCACCACTGTCCCCAGGGTGTACAGCCCCTCCACGTCTACGGCCCCGTAAGCCCGGACACCGTTGAGGTCGTTGGTAGGAGCAGCGTGCGCGGCAGCGTCCCCGCCCAGCTCACGGTAGTGGTCGCGGACATCGAAGCCCAGGGAGAAGAAGATGTTGTTCCAGATAAACATCTGCATACGCGTCTCCTCGCCAGGGTTGATGGCCATCACGTTGCCGTCGATTACCGCCACGGAACCGCGAGTGGCAGCAGCCGCAAAGTCACTGTGGACCTGGAGAGAGGGAGGGAGAGGAGGGGAGGGAGAGAGAGTGAATGCGTAAGGACGTAGAGGACGGAAAGAAGAGTCGTCTGTGCACACTACAGGATATAGACGGAAACGGAGAAACGGACTGTAGCAGAAAGGAGGGTGTTTCAAGAGAGTCGATGACCGAAGCTCACTGGAGAAAGCAAATAAGCAGGAAAGAGTGCAGGAGACAGAAGAGGGGAAAGGAGTTGGGCTTCAACTGCTGCTCTAGGCTGGCTCACCTTGAAGATGGCCCTCTCTCTCAGCAGGCGTTCAGGCAGGTTCTTCCGGGCCAGCTCTCTGGTCGTCTGCAACTCCTCATTCCAGTCTCGCGTCTGAATAAATAACACAGAGACCCCATGTTACACTGACTCTAAAAAAACGGACTATTTTTGGTGTGTGTGTACCTGTCCAGGTATGTGTTCCTCGTAGCCCAGACGGGAGGTGTATGGTGTGTGTACCTGTCCAGGTATGTGTTCCTCGTAGCCCAGACGGGAGGTGTATGGTGTGTGTACCTGTCCAGGTATGTGTTCCTCGTAGCCCAGACGGGAGGTGTATGGTGTGTGTACCTGTCCAGGTATGTGTTCCTCGTAGCCCAGACGGGAGGTGTATGGTGTGTGTACCTGTCCAGGTATGTGTTCCTCGTAGCCCAGACGGGAGGTGTAAGCGTCCTCAGCTCTGACACAGTCCATGGTGTGGTCCACCTGGGGGGCGGTCCAACTGTACACCTGGAAGGGTGTGGCGATCCTCTCAAACGGATGTCGCTGTACCCTGCAGACAATCAGAAACCAAATTAGCCACGTATCACAATGGGAGTATTCCTCAGATGTAATTACCAGAATTATCAAGAAAAACAACTACTGTCTGGCTAATATTGTTAGCTCTGAAAAAAATATATGCATTTCTGATAGATTAATTATTAATGACTAATTATTACACCCTGAAACTGTGTATAATGTGTTAGAAATGTGTGAGTGTAGGACCAGTAAAGGCTATGGCATTGAGCCACTATTTAGCAATGTGAGTAAGAGTTAGGCCAGACAACAAAGACAACTGAGAAACTAAGATAAGAGGCCTCCCAATTTAAGGAGGGGAGAAACTGTTATGAAAACATGGTGCAGAATATTGTGAGAACGGCAATAACTGAGTAATGCAGGGAGTAGGATATGTGTGTGTGTGTATGTATGTGTGTATGCATGTGTGTATATGTGTGTGTGTGTGAACTGAAGGTCAGTAGAGCAGTTTTAGAGTGGAAAACTACAGCCCGCCTACAGAGGGGAGGGATTTCTTTTTGTATGACGTATGAGTATAAAAGATGGACTCTGAAATTGTGATGGCAGAATTCTCAATGAATAAATATCTCTGACTATGCAGACCGGGACTCTGGCCGTTACTTAAATCCCAAAAGACTTACAACCTTTTGGGAGACGCACAGAGACACTAAAATAGTTTGTTAAATAATTCACATAACAATTTCTGATAAACTGATAAGCATACAATTATTAGTCGTTATGTTTTCCCCCATTACACAGAACTAATAAAAAGCAGTGCATTGTCGTTAGTGTAGACCACTTACCTTTTCTTCTGCAGGGCAGTGAAGTTCTTCTTGAAGGCAGGGCTTATCTGGCTCAACAGCTCAACCAACGAGTGGCTCAGGAAGCTGGGGTTGGCTGGCTTGGGGTTGAAGGTGTAGGTGGTCGACCTGGAATACAACAACACCATGGTCATCTCTCATTATGGTCAACTCTCAGCCTTGGCCAGTTAACTTTTTCACACCATCTTGCCAAAAGTAACCATACTGTGCTGGCTCTGATATTTTCCTTTCACACTTTCCAGTACAGTTCCAGCAAGTGGTGGATGCGTAATCAGGCCAACACAATACATCCCGGCTTGGCTCAGCTCAGTAGTGTGAAAACAGCATGCGGTAAGTCTAATGGGAGACAGAAAGCCAGACTCACTGGTTGAGGTAGAAGCCACGTGTGGAGGCGGTGATACTGATGTGTCTCTCCTCAACAGTCACCATATACAGGTACATGAGATCACCATGCATCTTCCTGTTGCCAGGAGGGGGGTTCCAGCCACTCATAGTCAGGACCTTCAGGCACTGCATGGGCTACAGCGCGAGAGGGGGAATCAGATATGGACATTGGAATGTGACTTACGACTTGAGGTGTGCTAGTGTGGATATTGGAAAAGGGCCATAGACTGATTACTTAATCTGCACTTTATGGTGGTAAGGATGTACAGGATATAGTATGACCCAGCCAGCTGATGTATGCTGGTTTTGTTGAGTGCACACTTCACTTTTAACTAATCTCACCCTTTATTCTACAACCATGTTTACTTATTCTAGAAAAAAGTATACTAGTGCCAGGCTTGAGTAAGTCTGGCACTTAGCTTGCAAATCATTTTCAGCTATACAAAAGAAAAATGGCTCCTACAAGCAGATCAAAGGTTGGAGCTGAAGCCAGTAAAGTACAAATGGACAAACTCCTTGAAGAATGTGACACTTTAAAAAAAACTGTCAGACATTAATGTCACAGAGACACACATTAATATATGTAAATGAGACGGCATTAGAATGATCATAATTAGCTTGCTGGCAACACCAGGGTTGTGGATTTTGACTGGATAAAAAGTGTTAAAATAATCGTAATTACCATCATTATTACCTTCCAGTCCTTGTTCTGTGGCTGGAGGGGCAGCAGGGGGCGTTCTTTGCTGCCAGGCAGAATGTGTTCTGGAGGGGTACAGTCTATCTGCTCCAGATCACTGCCCTTCTTCCGCTTACCACTGTCTGCAGAGGAGGAGACAAGGTCACAGGTCAGACTAATGCAGCCAGACCAAAGATTTTTATAGCCTGCAGCCTAGGACAGACATTCACATTAATACTGCATGTAGGACAAAGGTGGCTGGATACCTCAGAATACTGACTGAAATCTCTCACCCCAATTCTCACTGACAGACCCACCCAAACACACGCAAATAAACAAATGGGTACACAAACGTGTGTGCACGCACACACACACACACCTCCCAGGTCCCCGTCAGTGAAGACACTGAGGAAGGAGAGAGAGTTGCAGTCCACTCCGTTGTAGGCATCAGATGGGTCCAGGCTTTTCAGCAGGTCTCTGATATGACGCACATGGATACGGGCCTCGCGCACTGTGTAGGGCTCTAGGGTGAGGAGACAGAGAGGACATTCATTACATTATTATTGATGAAATCTACAGACAGTCTACAGTCCAGGAGACACTCTAGGAAGGGGACTAGGAGGAGATTCTGCCATCGATCTTACACCTATACAATCCTTAGGCTTTAAGAGCAATAAAGTCTAGGGGTAGGTGCTAGTGGTTGACTTAAGAACATATCCAAAACCCCAAATCCTACCTTCCACTACTTTGAGCAGGGAGCCCTCCTGCAGGCCCTCGATGGATTTGAGCTCAGCAAAGTTATCCAGGACGTTGCCGTCCAGCTGCAGGGAGAAACAGGTACGATGACAGGTGTCCTCACGGTCCATCAACACCTGGTGGATCTCCTGCACCATCTCCTGGGGTGAAACCTGGGGGAGTGGGTGGGGGTTAACAATAGAGACTGACAGTGTTTGGTCAAACAGCTAGTCCCAATTTGGTCCGTACCTCTCCACCTTGGCCCTAACCCTTCGATGTTCGCAGATCTGAAGCCTCTGGATAGGTATAAGCGGTGTGCTGGTGGAGCTTCCATCCACTATATTGCTTACACCTTACAGATCTGCAGACATCGAAGGATTAGGCGGGTCAAGGGGTAGTGGCAAATTGGGACTGGCTGTTGGGCTGTCTAAGTATGTACTGTACCTGGAGGTCAAAAGGCTCCGCCCCGGGTGCCTGGATCTTCACGGTGAAACCTGTATCCTGAATCACAATCACTTCCTGTTCGTTAGAATCCTCCCCACCGTCCGTGTCACCACCCCCATTCTGCTTGGACTCCTCCTCCGAATGATCGTGGGCCCCGCCCCCGTTCATCACCGCTGTGTCTGCACTGTGCCCTGTGATTGAACAGAATGAGATCCATTTAACGTAGCTTGTCATCTCATTGGACAGATGAGTAGAGAGGGTGTTGCCATGGCAGAGTGACACATATAGGATATAAGCCTACAGATAGCAAACAAAGTAGTGCGTGTTGTCAGATTAGATTACTCCTAAAGGGCATTGTCTACAGTGCCAAGATGGCGACTTATAGGATCCAAGGAGAATAGGATCCAATTAGCACAGAAAACAAGATCTCCAGCCTTTGCCATGTGAGGCAGAGGTATACAGGTTACCTTGGTCTGCTTCTCTCAACCTGGAGTTCTTAACAACCATCATTCAGACTCTTGTACAGAACACAAAAGCTAGTGGTTTGTTTGCCTGGTGCTTTTGGCCTTCTCCACATTGGGCAACAGACTCCCAAGGTCCACAACGAGGAACTGTACTGGAAAGTGTGAAAGGAAAATAGAGCCACCCACACAAATCCTCCCCCTCCTTGTGTGTATGCAACCTCCTTGACCTCTTAAGGGGCCTCACTGGCACAAGGCATTGTAACTGCAGAAACACCTCTATGTGTAGCAGTGGTGTTTCCTATTTACCACAGTAAAAAATAAAAATAAATAAAAGATTCATTAAAAAATGCCACTAAATATTGTACAACTAATTTGAATGGTGTGGGTTGAGTTGCCAAGAGGAAAGGCAACATACATAAATATCAGCTAGTGTGGCCTGCAGTGTGTACGGGCTGTTTTCTCTCCCAGACAACTGCAACCGGCATGCCCTTGTTCAACGTCAAGGGTAACGCAGTGTCAGGGTTACCACGTAGAGGGGGTGGTTGGGGGGAAAACAGCTGGGGTAGGGATAGGGAGAATCTACAGTAAAAGAAAGAGAGTGAGAAAGAGACTCACCACGCTCTGAATACCAAACACAGCCTGGCCAACAACTTGTCAATGCTATGAGAGAAAACCGACTACTAAAAAAGAGCAAGGAGAATAGACTTGAACATATGATAGGAGCCCAGGAATAATGTTTCTGTAGGTCAGAAGGGGGGGGGGGGTACAGGTACAGTGACCTCATGTGTCTCCAGTGACTGCTCATCCTGCCCTGTTGTAGAAGTAGACAGATTTGATAAGGTTACATCAGTTACTCTCTCTCCCCTTGGGTGTCCTATTTCTGGCCTGATCCTAGTCACTCTTCATCTCTCCATTCATTCTTCCATCAATGCCCCAGCTATTGCATTTTTCTTAGAGTGGTCACAGACACACAGCAGGAATCCCTTCGGTCATTCAAGGCCCTCTGCTTTCTTCAAGATTCACTTTTCAGCTCGGTTTCTGACTATTTTTGTAACTCACAAAAATTCTACTTGGTACTTGACTCGCATCAATTTAAATAAAATGTATACAGTTTTGGTTTCTCAAATGGAATTGAGGAGGTAGTGGAAGAGATTGCAAATAATGGTGTATATGAATACTTGCTGCCAATGCTATTCAATCTGCACTGAGAAGGCAAGAGTACAAAAGTGCCAGAACCAAGAGTACAAAGTGCCAGAACCAAGAGTACAAAGTGCCAGAACCAAGAGTACAAAGTGCCAGAACCAAGAGTACAAAGTGCCAGAACCAAGAGTACAAAGTGCCAGACATCAATATGAAAGTTGAAGAAATCATGTAGCCTAATAATTGCAAAACAGACCCACTTGGCCCTACAGCAGTGGAACAGAGCACGAGGGGTGAGTTGACAGGGTGGGGAATGGGGTCCAATATTACACAACCTTCCGCATTACTCAAAACTTTTAGCCCAACTAAACTTGTTTTTTTAGGCGGTTGAGCCTTCATGTCACTGTGTGTAGTGTAGACAGGAGATTCATGTTGTTGGTCACAATTCACAGATGAAGAGGGCAGCATGTGTCACAACAAATTACCATTTTATCACTACAACTTTTTTCCAAAGAGCCAAACCCTTCAGAGCTGCAGTCTATTAGGGCATGAAGACATGGAGGGAAGGGAAAGCACAATCTACAAACTGCTGCAGTATTTCTGTCATACTGGCATGTATATTCTGGCCTAGGTGGGTGAGTAAGGCCTACAGATACCGATTATCCAACTGAAGGCTTTGCCTATTTCAATAAGAAATATTTATCTTAATAGAGTGTTACAACCACAAGACCAACCTTAACCAGACAAAATGGAGGAAAATGTATTATTATTATTATACAAGCAAGCAGCTCTGATCCTCCTGAACAGGTAAATCATTGAGAGGGGAAGCAGAAGGCCTCCAGTCAGACACGCATTCAGTTAAACTAGTTAGACAAAACAACCCCCACACACCCCCTCCAGTGCCACCATTAGTATCGTAGCTCACTCCTCAGGTTGCACAGTAACCAAACTTATCCTCATGGCAGGATACGGCTCTTTCAGGGCAGTGGGTCAAAGAGTTAGGTCCCTGATAGTATGGGAAGGAAGCCAAATAGATAAATCTGGCAAATAATAGAAAGAAGCGGGCTACAAGAGATCAACAATTATTTCACAATTTCCTAGAGGTGTGAATGTCTTGATCAATACAAACGTTCTTATTCAATCAAAATTGTGAAAGACCACTAGGCCTACTAATCCAGAGAGCTAGCCACCAGTCTCCATGCTGCCCTGTCTGTTGTAAGCTGTTATATCTCTGCCTAAATATTCTGATAACTTTTTATTTTTTAGAAAGATAAGCTTGAAATGGGCATGGTCTAATATATCAGTGTCTTGGTAGTTATCCAACAGGCTCAAATGCGGCCTAAGGCATTTGTCTAGTCCAGCAGGCTTCTCTTAAATGAGAGGTGAATTGCATTTGAAAGCTAATCAAGGAGGTGATAGTATCTTCAAGTGCCGATAAGAAGAGGAAAGTGGTTTAGGGGTCAATAATGATTTTTTGGGTAATGATGATTTATTACCTATGGAGTTGTGAACTAATGTTGTCAATAGCTGACTAAAGTTGCCAACAGACAAAAGCTCTATGATGGACAAACACTGTCCATCAATATGAACTTCTAGTCACTAGAAGAAAGCATGATGGCACATGTGCTGCACATAGGAAGCTCTAGTCTAGGTGTATGCTAGCCATTAAAAAGATGCTTCTCATCTTCCAACAAATACTGATTGGTACATAAACGTTTTGTTTATGTCTCAAAATAATTAGCTGCATAATCAAATAATTGATGAAACATAACATAACCTACAAATACCTGAAATAAAGAGTTGTATTCTGATACAAATGACATGGTATTACACATTACAGTCACTGGCTATGACACAATGAGTCCCTACAAAGTTTGACAGCTGAACTAACTATATTGTGTGTAAGGTTATAGTCTTGGCAACACAGGCATCTATGCATGCAACTCAAGGTCCTGTCAAATGTGACACCGAAAGCTGTGGCATTGTCGTGAAGGCTGCCTAAGGTTGTGTAATTTCAACAGTGGCCTTACATTCACCAAACCTATACCAGTAGTACGTCATGTGACCGTTTCGATCATCAATACTTTATATGATGCGAGCGATCGGTGGCGAGCCATGAAAATCGGTTTGTTTAAACAACACTTACCGGCTATATGACTCAGAATGTCTCAAGTATAACCTTCTCTCTCCGTGCATGCACCATGACTTTTCTCAATGGGCCAGCTTCCGCTTCCCGGTCGAGGAACAGCCAACCTCTCCTGTTCTGAACGGGAGGGGAAGGTATCATGCCAACTAACGGGGACATTGGTGATCTAGTCACTTCGATATTACTAGGTCACAACAATAGCATGCATTTGATGGACTAACTGAAAAAAACTCGTTTATATTAATAGAAAACGGCGTGTGAAATTACTTCACATCAATTAGAACCCCTCTGTTCTCTTGAAATGTGCAGTTCCACTGAAGGTGACCTTCAGTCCATTCGTCTTGCATGCAGGTACAAAACAGCTGTAGTCCCATGTGCGTCAGAACGTGAGGTTCTCGCACTACACTGTTAAGATAGTGGATACACTGTTATATTACTATTTCTATAATCACATTTATATCAGCCATTTTTCTACAACAAGCCAGCATCACCGCTGGCTGCGTAGCTACTAGCTAGCCAAGCTTGGCTAACTATTTCGAAGCTAGCTAACGTTAACTAGCTGCATCAAGTCAGCCATACAAGGGTTGTGTCTGTGTTTGACATACAGCTAGTGAGCCAACTAGCTCGTCGAACAGCTTATCTAAATAATTCTAAGAGTCATTTGATTGTTAGCTAAACCCTCTTGATATAGCCTAAGCTAACCACTTAGCTACATGTTAACGTTCGTTTAGCCAACAGAACTACTAGCTAACACATTCAGCAGCTCAATCAAGCTTGAATGGATGGTGTAGCTAGCTGTCATTATTTCATTGAGAATTTACTCATCTTGGTTTAATATACAACTGTTTTGAATGCTGAGGCCCATTACTGCATTTCAGCTAGTTAGTTAGCAGACTAATCACCTAATTAACAGATGAGTTGACTACTTTGAATAAACTATGCATGTGTGCAGCTAGCTTGCAAACGTTAACTGGCTACTAGCTATGTGCACACTTATATAGCTTACAACCGATGCCGCTGCTAAGCTAGTTAGCTAACGATAGCTACCTAGCATTACGATACAGCTTTAACATTTTGCAGAGTAGTTAGTCTCTGCTTGATAACTACGTAACGTTAGCCAGTTGCTTACCACAAGCACAAGGGTCCTTGTGTGGTGCCTTGGTGGTCTCTTTGCGGTCTGGCGTCTCTCCTGCAAGATCAACTGTGTTAACATTACAGTTGGGTACTGACACCGGGATGTCATCCGTCTTGCTCACCATTATTTGGCAGCTAGTTAGCTCAAAGGTGGCAACAGAAATCCGTTGCTCAAAATTGCTACGTTAATTTGTTAAATGCTCCTTCTTTAGCTAACGGGCTAGCCAGTTACATGCAGAGGGTACGATCTTACAAAAACAAGTCTACATAGGCAGGACAGTCAAAGCTGGACATGGCAAGCACGTGTTTCTCCTCCTCCTGACCTCTTTGCCTTTGCGTTCGTTCCCACCCCCCAAAACGTCTGGCTACGGAAAGCGCAGTGTGCCGTTTTTGTATGAACAGGTGCCCATCTAGGATCACAAAATTATCAACTGTGATTTTGTTTTGGACTGGTGCTCTGTGGCATGTTGGTATTACAAAATGTAGACTTTTTGTATAACATCATTATTTCGTTATTATGGCTATAGGGGTGTGCAACACTTCTCAAAACATACAATTTCATTTCTCACATACGGCGAATACATACAACAGACCTTAACCAACAATTCCGTTTTAAGAAAAATAAGAGTTAAGAAAATATTTACAAAAAAAAGTTTAAAAAAAAAAAGGAACACAATCAAATAACAATAACGAGGCTATATATACAGGGGGTACCGGTACCAAGTCAATGTGCAGGGGTACAGGCACTCAATATCAAAGCTGGTGAACCAGGGATATGGACTGAATAAATTCACCTTTACCCATATTGACCTACACTTCCGATAATGTTGTTGTGGATGTATATAAACACGTATGTATGTATGTACAGTATGTATACTGAACAAAAATATAAACGCAACAATTTCAAAGATTTTGCTGAGTTACAGTTCATATAGGGAAATCAGTCAATTGAAATAAATTCATTAGGCCCTAATCTATGGATTTCACATGACTGGGCAGGGTCGAGGCCATAGGTGGGCCTGGGAGGGCATAGGCCCACCCACTTGGGAGCCAAGCCGACCCACTGGGGATCCAGGACCAGCCAATCAGAATGAGTTTTTCCCCACAAAAGGGCTTTATTACAGACAGAATCTGAGATAAATAAGCATTTTGTGCGTATGTAACATTTCTGGGATCTTTTATTTCAGCTCATGAAACATGGGCCAGCACTTTACATGTTGCAAAAAATTTTTGTTCAGTGTATGTAGTGTCTTTAGAAAGTATTCACACCCCTTGATTTTTTCTACATTTTCTTGTGTTACAAAGTGGGATTTAAATGGATTTATTTGTCTGTTTTTTGTCAACGATCTACACAAAATACTCTAATGTCAATGTGGAAGATTAGATCTTGATTAGATAAGTATTCAACCCCCTGAGTCAATACATGCTAGAATCACCTTTGGCAACGATTACAGCTGTGAGTCTTTCAGGGCAAGTCTCTAAGACCTTTGCACACCTGGATTGTACAATATTCGCCCAATATTCTTTAAAAAAATATTCAAGCTCTGTCAAGTTGGTTGTTGATCATTGCTAGACAGCCATTTTCAAGTCTTGCCATATATTTTCATGCCGATTTAAGTAAAAACTGTAACTAGGTCACTCAGGAACATTCAATGTCGTCTTGGTAAGCAACTGCTGAGAGGTGAATTTGCCTCCCAGTGTCTGTTGGAAAGCAGACTGAACCAAGTTTTCCTCTAGTCCATCTGTTTCTTTTTATCCCCCAAAAAAGCATACCCATAACATGATGCAGCCACCAGCATGCTTGAAAATATGAAGAGTGGTACTCAGTGATGTGTTGTGTTGGATTTGCCCCAAACATAACGCTTTGTGTTCAGGACAAAAAGTTCATTTTCTTTTTTTGCAGTATTACTTTAGTGCCTTACTTTATTTTTATTCTGTACAGGCTTCCTTCTTTTCACTCTGTCATTTATGTTAGTATTGTGGAGTAACTACAATGTTGTTGATCCATCCTCAGTTATCTCCTTTCACAGCCATTAAACTCTGTAACTGTTTTAAAATCACCATTGGCCTAATGGTGAACTCCCTGAGCGGTTTCTTTCCTCTCTGGCAAATGAGTTAGGAAGAATGCCTGTATCTTTGTAGTGACTGGGTGTATTGATACACCATCCAAAGTGTAATTAATAACTTCACCATGCTCAAAGGGAGGAGGTCAGAGACCTGGCATAGACCTGTCATTGTGGTGCCAGGACAACAACCTCTCCCTGAAAGTGGGCAAAACAAAGGGGCTTATCGTGAACTACAGGAAACGGAAGGCCGAACATGCCCCATTCACATCGACGGGGCTGTAGTGAAGCTGGTCGAGAGCTTCAAGTTCCTCGAGGGCTACATCGCTAAGGACCTATCATGGTCCAAACACACCAACACAGTCGTGAAGAGGGCACGACAATGCCTCTTCCCCCTCAGGAGGCTGAAAAGATTTGGCATGGGCCCTCAGATCCTCAAAAAGTTCTACAGCTGCACCATTGAGAGCATCTTGACTGGCTGCCTCACTGCTTGCTATGACAACTGCTCGGCATCCAACCGCAATGTGCTACAGAGGGTAGTGCATACGGTCCAGTACATCACTGGGGCCGAACTCCCTGCCATCCAGGACCTCTATACAAGGCGGTGTCAGAGGGAAGGCCCTAAAAATTGTCAAAGACTCCAGCCACCCAAGTCATAGACTGTTCTCTCTGCTACAAGCGGTACCGGAGCGTTAAGTCTGGGACCAAAAGGCTCCTGAACAGCTTCTACCCCCAAGCCATAAGACAGCTAAATAGTTAACCAAATAGCTACCCACACTATCTGCATTGAACCTTTTTGCACTCTTTTTGAATCTATGCACACACACTGGACTCTACCCACTCCAACACACATAACATGTACACACAGGCACACATTCGCCACACACACACTTCCAGATTCATCACATACTCTGTTGCTACTGTCTATTATCTATCCTGTTGCCTAGTCACTTTACCCTTACCTATATGTACATATCTACCTCAATTTCCTAGTACCCTTGCACATCGACTCGGTACTGGTATCCCATGTATATAGCCAAGCTATCATTGCTCATTGTGTATTTTTTCTACGTTACACTCTAAAAAGAAAAGGTTCCTGGGTATCTTTAGGGGTTCTTCAAATTGAAACTGTGGGGAACCCCCCTGTTATTATTAATTATAATAATATGCATAACAATATTTTAGTTCTCAGTGTTTATTATGATTTTAGTGGCAAAGCAGAATTGAAAATTTAAATATGAGGTAAACTCCCAGCAGAGCCCCAAGTCCAATGGATATATCCTCTGGCGTGTTGATGTTAATGTGTTGATGTTCTCGGTATCCATAGCCAGAAGGATTTTGCAGTGCATGGTGAATTAACAGGTTTCCTGTTATATTCATCAGAGGTGTGGGGAGGGTGAAGTCTGTGAATCCCAAAAAATTTAATTATACAGATGATTAACAAAACACACCAATAGGCATACCTTTGTATGCCTCCTTGTCTGTATACCTACAGACACAAAAGCGAGCAGTTGTCACGTTCGTTGAAGGACGGGTCAGACCAAGGCGCAGCGTGAAATGCGTACATGTTTATTTAACCGATAAACACACTAACAAAACAACAACCCAACGAACCGTGAAGTCCTAAGGCTAAACACAAAACAAGCCTACTCACGGAACAAGATCCCACCACTAATACATGCCAACAGGCTGCCTAAGTATGGTCCCCAATCAGAGACAACGAGAGACAGCTGTCTCTGATTGGGAATCACACCCGGCCAAACACAGAACTACAACACCTAGACTGAAACATAGAAAACACAACATAGAACACCACACCCTGACTCAACATATATGAGTCCCCTGAGTCAGGGCGTGACAGCAGTTCAGTCATCTGCACCTAATACAGCTAGCCTTCAACATATTCTTATAGCCTACAAACTTACGTCTTTGTTGATTGATATCCATTGAATTGTGTCCATTCTCTGTTTTAGAAAGTTTTGCATAAATATGAAAAGATAGATGGTATCATCATAAAACAATATCAATTTAGATCATACAAGGGACAAACCTTACCTTCAATTGAGGAAAGCTTTACATTTTTCAGTTAAGTGCCTTCACCTGCTGTCCTTTCAAATCCAAATGTTTCAGTTGGGCAGATAGGTTCCTGCAAGAACCCCCACCAACTAAGGACGTTCCTCAATTAACCCCACCTCCTATGGGGTTCTTATAAGAACCTTTTGGGGGCCATTTTCAGTGCCAAGAACCCTAAGGTTCTTCGAAGAACTTTGAGGATCTTCGAAGAACCCTTGTTGAACCCCTAATTTTTAGAGTGTACTATTCTTTTCTTCTTCTATTATTAGTATTATTAATGTACAGTATATATTTTTGTATTCTGCATTGTAGGGAAGAGCCCGTAAGTAAGCATTTCACTGTTAGTCTACACCTGTTGTTTGCGAAGCACGTGACAATTCAAATGTGATTTGATAGGATATTCAATGTCTGCTTTTTATTTATTTATACCCATCTACCAATAGGTGACCTTATTTAACCTCCCTGATCTTTATGGTTGAATCTGTGTTTGAAATTCACTGCACGACTGAAGGACCTTATAATTGTATGTGTGTGGTACAGAGATGAGGTAGTCGTTCAGAAATCTTGTTCAACACTATTATTGGAGTTAGTCCATGCAACTTATTTAGGCTTGCCACAACAAAGGGGTTGAATACTTATTGACTCAAGACATTTCAGCTTTTCATTTTTAATTAATTTGTAAAGATTTCTAAAAACATAATTCCACTTTGACATTATGGGGTATCGTGTGTAGGCCAATGACACACAATCTCAATGTAATCCATTTTAAATGCAGGATGTAAAACAAGAAAATGTGGAAAAAGTCAAGAGGTGTGTATACTTTCTGAAGGCACTGTATGTACTCTATATGTATGTATGTAGACTTCAGAGCTTGTGTTCGTCATCAAACTAGATAATCCAGGTTAACGCATTCAAAGATACAACAGAGATACAACATACAATAGACACGCTTTAGTCAATCCTACATTTTATTCAAATAACGTGTACAGCTCTTTGCTCTACAGTAAGCTAACACAGGAGTGCTGTAGAGACGGGGGTGGGGGGTGCTCAGCATGGGACCATATGACACAACACACCTCAGGGTCTTGAGAGGATGCGCCCTCAGAGTGTCTCACTGCATACCTTATGTTGTATGCCAGAGGGAACATATAAAGTGGTGGCTTTTTATTGCTTGAAAAGACAACATATCAAACAAGATAAAACCAAAAATCTTATTAAAATGCCCGTGTAGTGGACATGAGTCGGGCTCATGGTCTCGCGATGAGGTAATGGTGACACCCACTAGTATGAAATAATGTTGTGGATTTATCTCAGTGACCTCCGGCTTCTGTCAGCAATGACCTCTGGGCACCAATGGTGAGAGAGTTTTTACACAAAAAAACCTTGCTCCTTATCAAAATGGAAGACATACTCATCAGGAGAAATTCATTCAAATGTCTCACTCATCCTAATTTTCTTCATGCTAGTGAGTAAATGGATAGAGAAACATTTTACGAAATGTGAAATTGGAAACCAGATAGAAGATAGAAGTGAGGATACCAGGGTGATCTCAAAAGTCCTTGCTTGATTCCTTGTGTCTGTTCTCCTTGCCACCTCCTCAAAGCATCAGAAGGAAGCAAGGAGAGCAGGAGGGGAAGATAAGAGTTTTTGATGAAGAATCAATAAAGAAAATGTGTGACCCATCCTCCCCTGGTATTCAGAAAGAGGAGAACAAGGCTTGCCTAATAAATCAGACTGATACCAATTCTTGGTATACAGTGTGAAAAAAAGTTTCCTTACAAGCCAGAATGTTCAATACGATTACATTTTAACTTACTCTACCTGTTATCTGTGAGGTTGGTCCTTCAGAATATCCACAGGAAAGTATTATTTACCCAACTTTTTAGAGTGCCGGTACTGCCCTTGCAATTTCCATCACCTGGCACATCCGCAAAATCATGTATACACCTGCAAGACTTCGGCTAGTATGCATGCATCTTGTGCATGTACCTCCGTCTTGTGCACATGCCTTAGGTCACGAGCAAACAAATATTGATTGCCACACACAGAGACCCGCGTTTCGAAGTTGGTTTAATAATGCTTTCCTGTGGATATTTTGTCGCAGATTTCGACCCACGGACAATTGGCAGAGTAAGTTCAAATATAATTGTATTCAACATTTGTGACAGACAAAGGACGCATACTTTTTTTTCAATGTAATTGTGCATGGCTATGCTGTAACGTTACATAGCATAGCCACAGCAGGACAACTCTAAGGCAGAACACCATACAACCGTGTTGGGCCTCTTTGGCTCATCATTGTCATCATAAGACACCTTTCACCACAATCTGATTCAACAGTATATCAAAGCTGTTTAGCTATTTGATTAAGAATAAAGAGAGTGTTTTTATTTGTTATTTGTCTGTGATATAATATAATATCAGTGTGTCACACATTTCAATGTCCAAAATGTGTAAGATTTGAAGTGTCAGTTTTCTCTGTTCATATTGCTTAGTTGTAGAGTGGAATGTGTCCCTGTGAAAGTAAGGATATTTTTTGGACATGGCTGGCTATAGCCACAAACCACATCTGTACCTACACAACTATAAGCACAGGTACAGTATTTCACAAGTACATAACCCAAGGACATTTGCTTTAAAAATAAAAAAGCTTAACAGTCTAACTTCTAGTTCCCTAAGAAGCACATGTACTGTATAAACATTTACAATGAGGATTGCCATGTTACTGTAATTTCAATATTAAATGGGGAATGTGTTCTCGGAAGCTGAGGAAATAGTGCACAGTCATGATAAATTGCTTGCTTGCAGGCTAAGGGTTAAGTGCCATTATGGAGGCGTTGACCATGAATCTGGGCACCATGGCAGAACCTCCTTGCATTTTTCTACACAGAAAAATAAAGTTGCGCCTATGGGACACGGGCCATTTTTTGGGGGGCTTGACAGCAATTGTTTAAGTCGGTTACTTTTCAGTAATGAGGCAGCTCTTCTTACATTGTAAAAATCAACAATGTTAAATGTCTGCACTGAATTCAACCCATCTTCTCTTCTTCAAAGGCATTCCATGACAATGCCTCCTCCAAATGCCTTATAGACAGATAAATACAGAAAATAACATAATAGTTTTATAACAATCTGTGATATAATAAACATAATATATTAAACAATCAGTTAAATAAGTCATAAAAAATATTAAGTTAAACAATCATAATAAAACATCCTTCTAATACCTTTTACAGTATTCAATTTTATATGGTATAATAATAATTATTTTGTATTAAATAACCCATTGATGACATTTCCCGTGTGGCTCAGTTGGTAGAGCATGGTTGTGGGTTCGATTCCCACGGGGGACTAGTATGAAAAAGTATGCACTCACTACTGTAAGTCGCTCTGGCTAAGAGTGTCTGCTAAAAAGATTACCTCTGTGTTATATTGAGTTATTATCAGACTATATATGTACATTCATATAAGGGTTAAGATATATTACCTACCAAGATATACAGTTAAAAAATGTAAGAATATCTTCTATCTGATGTTGAATGCAAAATCCACAATTTTCATCAACTAAAAGACCATAAAAAGGAAAGGAGACTAGGTTAAATCTTCAGATACATTGACACCACACATCTTCATCTGTTTGGGTGCTATTCTCTCACTACACCACTAGGGTCCGCCAAGTGCAAATCAATGTCATTGGCTGGTTCCATAGTGTCAACTAATGGCTTTCAACAGCTTGGAATCTACCATGTAGATAACCAATATGAACCCTTTATTTAAGAAACTGAGCATTTTCTCTTCTCAGCTATCTGAGACAAGAGACACATCTGCCAGAAGGCCCTAACAACCCTTTTTGCTTGACTAGTAATAGTGAAATCAAATCAGACAACCTAAATTCAACCCAAAACAAACAGCAACAAAACCATCTATAAACAATATTCCTCTCCGTCTATTTTCCCTAAGGTGTTTTTTTAAAACTCAGAGGCACAATATATTTGAAACCCACTAAGATCTGTGTGTGAGGCCAGTGGAATACTGTGACTTTCAATTATTGTATAACATATATAGTGTGCTTTAGGCATACCTATTGTATGACCAATGGAATAAAGAAAGATTCAGTGGGATATGACGGCATGACTACACCTCTTGGCCCTGTGGGACCTTTTCCAGTGAAGGCCACCGATGCAGATCTAAAAGATCAATAGTGTTCACAGCAAGGACATACACAGATGCTCAGACACTACCCAACTGTGACTCAGTGCAACAGAGGTCAGAAAATGTTTTCTACAAGGGCAATCCAGGGTTGATTTATGGTTGGCCCTAAAACGACACAGAAGGTTAAGGTAAATGCACAGTAGGTGCTGTGGTCTATGGCTACAGGCCATAGGTTAAACTAACCTCCACAAAGGATGCCACACTCGAATAAGGCCCCATAATAACGTTATATAGAGCAACGCCAGTGTAATTGACGTGAAGTGATTAGCAACAACAACCTCATTGTGTGTTCGTACACTTGGAAGTTTGGGTTAATTCAGTTTATGTCAATATGTATAATTATAAAAAGTGTTCATCATAGCAATTCATCTAAATACCAGTAATTAGAGTTAATAGGATTATAATCAACAATGCTAAATTAATCTCAGTATCAATTCGATCAAGGTGCAGGACAATGGTCAATTTACAGTATTAATAAAATCAGATAGTCATAGTGATTATGAGGATAGCGATGATGATGATGATGATGATGACAATGATTATGATGATAGTGATGATGATGATGCTAGTGATGATGCATTTCTAGGGATGGTCACAGTGGGGCTGGTTATTCAGCCTTGGTTTGAGCAGCCAGCAGGTGGCGCTCTGGCCGTGGCTGCCAGTCTGGGAGGAGCGCCATCCTGGGGCTCCATGGGCCCCTCTCCACCCCCCTCCTCCTCCCCTCTTTCCCCCACCAGAGGAGGCTGTCTGTGGGCCGGGAAGTGGGAATGCCTGGCCCTGGACATGTGGTGCCTGCGGTGAGGGTGGAGGAACAGCGCTGGGTCAGGCATGGCGGTGGGCTCTGCGGGACCCGTCACCCTCTCCTGGGGGACACACTCCCTGGCCCTCTCCGCCCGGAGATGGTGCCCTGACGTGGTCCTGCAGCCCCTGCGTTTAGGCTTGACCACAGGGGAGGCTATGGCGGAGCTGGCGTTGGAGGCATTGGAGAAACCGGAGGGCGACTGAGGAGAAAAGGGAGAAAAGGTGGCGGTGTCCCACTCGGCTGCTTGGCTGTACTGGAGCCCAGGGGGTTTCCCATGACGACGATCCCTATTCTCCTGGTTCTCCCTGAGTGCCTGCTGCCTCTGCTGCAGCCGCTGGTGGTGGAGTTTCTGGCGGGCGGCGTGCAGCTGGAAGGAGAGGTAGGCTGCCGCCTCGGTCTGCTTCTGCAGCTCTGTGTTGAGCACCGTGGAGCTTTGGCTGCGGCGCTTCAGCTCGTCCAGGAAGCGGCGCTCCTTCTCCTTGAGGTTAGCCCGCAGCGTGCCTACCAGCGCCCCCTTGTGAGTCAGCTCCTTACGCAGCTCTCCCAGGGTGCACTGCTGCTCGGCCAGGCGATCTTCGACCTCCAGACAGCGGGCCTCCAACTGCTCCTCCTCCTCCGCCAGGTCTGAGGACGAACACACGAACACACAAGCAGATAAGCACACAAAAGTTAAATAGTAAGGACGCATCAGAGATTCACAGACAGATAGCTAACATTCAGACAGAAAAACAAGCCTTAAATGCGGCTGCCAGGATTTACATTAAGGTCAGTGTGTATTTGGCATCTATTACTCATGCTGACATATTGACCACACAGATAACTCCTCCTAACCCCATCCCCCAACCTCCTGGACATCTGGACATAGGACCAGAGAACAGAGCATAGAGCACATACAGAACGATAACACACTGCCTGGATATGATCCAGTCAGTCAAATGGATATGGAATTAGGTAATGTGACCAGCGCTGGCTGCTTTCAATCACCAATTTGGCCTCAAAGCACATTTTTGGATAATCTGGCAGATAGGAAATGGTATGTGGGTTTAGGGATTGCCTGGACAAAGGCAGAAGACTGAGCACATATGGGGAAAGGATTAAAGAGCCATTGAGCAAATCCCTGCCAGTATCCACCACCCAATCTCTACCAGCAACGGCATGGCCACTGGCAGGGTGTGCCATCTGCTGCCACTTACCCACTATAGAGAGAGAGTGAAGAGAGCAGACTGGCTCACATGCAGTGGTGGTGTGATGGGAGGGGAAGGAAGGTGATTGTTTTGGTGGGTTGGTGGCCGATATAACATTCAATGTAGTAACATACTGATAGCCCCCTCAACCCAATAATACCTACTTTCCCAGCGGACAAAATTGGCTGCACTGATGTCATCATTACACCAGGAATTGGCTGTGATAACGTCACTGTATCCAGTTTTAACCGCTAGTGTCACGATCGTTATAGGAACCGGACCAAGGCGCAGCGTGGTAGGCGTACATCTTTTAATGAGTACTTTACACCAACAACAAAACGATACGTGAAGTCTAAAGGTTCACCAACACAAACCTATACAGAACAAGATCCCACAATCAACTGTGCAAAACAGGCTGCCTAAGTATGGTACCCAATCAGAGACAACGAGAATCAGCTGCCTCTGATTGGGAACCACCCTGGCCAACATAGATCTAAACGATCTAGAATAAACACATAGAACAACTAAACATAGGAACTAACACCCTGGCTCAACATTAAAGAGTCCCCAGAGCCAGGGTGTGACAGCTAGTCTAAAATCAGTGTACAAAATTTGCTGCGCTTTTGGAGCAAAGTCAAAGCTACAGTACTCCATCACAGTGAAATCCTCCAATAGGAATGGGGGTTTAAAAAAGCCTTAGTCAGACCTAGCTGTAGCTGTTCTGTAGCTGTGCCTTTGGGCTGAGGCTGCCGAGCTCAGACAGCTGTGCCTTTGGGCTGAGGCTGCCGAGCTCAGACAGCTGTGCCAGGGGAGAGGGATTACACCACAGCCTCTGGTACGCTGGTTGACCCAAGAATTAGGTCAAAGAAGACGGATGGGAAGAGAGAATCCCACAAAAAGAGGAGCAAAAGGTGCTGTGATTAGTTGAAACTTTGATGTGAAATCATTGTAAAATGATCAGTAGGGATGTTCGTTAGGCCTATATTAGGATTGCTACATTACGTTTAGAATAGGAGGAACCTGATATCCATATACAGTTGAAGTTTACATACACTTAGGTTGGAGTCATCAAAACTTGTTTTTCAACCACTCCACAAATTTCTTGTTAACAAACTATAGTTTTGGCAAGTCGGTTAGGACATCTACTTTGTGCATGGCACAAGTAATTTTTCCAGCAATTGTTTACAGACAGATTATTTCACTTATAATTCACTGTATCACAATTCCAGTGGGTCAGAAGTTTACATACACTGAGTTGACTGTGGCTTTAAACAGCTTGGAAAATTCCAGAAAACGAAGCCACTGTTCCAAAACCGCCATAAAAAAGCCAGACTACGGTTTGCAACTGCACATGGGGACAAAGATCGTACTTTTTGGAGAAATGTCCTCTGGTCTGATGAAACAAAAATAGAACTGTTTGGCCATAATGACCATCGTTATGTTTGGAGGAAAAAGTGGGTAGCTTGCAAGCCGAAGAACACCATCCCAACCGTGAAGCACGGGGGTGGCAGCATCATGCTGTGGGGGTGCTTTGCTGCAGGAGGGACTGGTGCACTTCACAAAATAGGTGGCATCATGAGGAAGGAAAATTATGTGGATATATTGAAGCAACATCTCAAGACATCAGTCAGGAAGTTAAAGCTTGGTCGCAAATGGGTCTTCCAAATGGACAATGACCCCAAGCATACTTCCAAAGTTGTGGCAAAATGGCTTAAAGACAACAAAGTCAAGGTATTGGAGTGGCCATCACAAAGCCCTGACCTCAATCCTATAGAACATTTGTGGGCAGAAGTGAAAAAGCGTGTGCGAGCAAGGCGGCCTACAAACCTGACTCAGTTACACCAGCTCTGTCAGGAGGAATGGGCCAAAATTCACCCAATTTATTGTGGGAAGCTTGTGGAAGGCTACCTGAAACGTTTGACCCACGTTAAATAATTTAAAGGGAACGCTACCAAATACTAATTGAGTGTATGTAAACTTCTGACCCACTGGGAATGTGATGAAAGAAATACAAGCTGAAATAAATAATTATCTCTACTATTATTCTGACATTTCACATTCTTAAAATAAAGTGGTGATCCTAACTGACCTAAGACAGGGAATGTTTACTATGATTAAATGTCAGGAATTGTGAAAAACAGAGTTTAATTTATTTGGCTAAGGTGTATGTAAACTTCAGACTTCAACTGTAAGTAGCCCTTCCTTTCTCTATCTCCTTTCTCACCCTCCTCTCTTTCTCTTGTTCTTCTCTCCTCTCATCACGTTTAATCCCTCTCTCTGTACCAGTCTCTCTCATCCTGTACCTGTTTCTCCATCCCTCTGTCTACATTCTTCTCTCGATCCCAATCTCTATTTTACAGATTTGTCTTTCTACTTATCTGTTTCTCCCCTCCCACCCTTCACTACTTGCACCCCTCCTCCCCTTCCTCCGTCTCTTTCCCTCCCTCCCCCTCTCTCTGAGTACCCCCTTTCTCCTTCTCTTTCCCTCCCTCCCCCTCTTCTCTTTCCCCTTCCCCTTCCTCCGTCTCTTTCTACATCTCTGTTTCTCCCCTCCCGCCCTTCACTCCTTGCACCCCCTCCCCCCCTTGCTCATTATCTTTCCCTCCCTCCTCCTCTCTCTGGGAACCCCAGCTCTCTCCTGGGTGTAGTTCTCCCTGGTCTCTGTCTAACTGTCGCCCACTACACCAGGGTGGTGAGGTCATGTTCCAAATATAGAAAATGCAGTGTAATCTAATCTCCATTTCTCCCTCCTTTCCCCTCCCCTCCTCTCTCTCTCTCTCTCTCTCTCTCTCTCTCTCTCTCTTTACCACTTTATCTCTCCCTCTCTCTTACTGTCCCTCTAACACTTTCTTGTGCCCCCCTAACTGTACCATCCTCCCCACTCCCTGCCTTCCTCCCTTGTCCCTCCATCTCTCTGTCTCAGCAAACAGACTGTAATTGGATCCCTCCACCATGGCGCAGAGGAACATGAGAGGGGAGGAAAAATGGATGGATCAATTTGCGAGGATGGAGGAGTGGGGACTGTGGTGGAGAGATAGAGCGAAGGATGGCCTGCTCTGGAAAAATAGGGGTGTCCTGATGAGTTATAATTGGCTGCAGATGGGCATGACCCCCCCATCTCCTCCTTTCTTTCTCTCCACCACCCTTTCCCTCCCACCCCCTCTGTCTCTGTAATTATCTAAGATAAGATTTTAGCATAATGTCAATTTTGTAGAGAGACACAGAACTTACCCAGTTCACTCTTGCCTGGAGGCTTCACATTCAGCTCACATGTCAACTCTGAGAAAACAGACAAGAAATTAGAAATAAGTGAGACAGAAATGAGTAATATGAGTAAGTCTAGGAGACAAATAGATAGATTTCAGGAATTTACATAAATAATAAATAGAAAGGAAAGCATTCAATCTGATGTGTCTCATTGAAAGACTCTAAATGCTAATGCTAATCGAAACTAGGGATTAATATTTCCCAAAAATCTACAGAGTGTCAATACCAGGAATAATTCATATTTATCCTGAGAGTCCCGGGAAATACAGCAGAAATTGGAAGTGCCCATAAAAGCCGCGGGAAGTAGGGGTGCTGAGGGTGTGCAGCACTAAAAAAAAGATTTACAAAATTGTGCACTAGGCCTTTATTACTCCTGTATGAGCGGAGCAAAATACTTGTCGACAGAATATTTCCTCAGCACTCATATGGACAGTAAGTATGCTAGGCTATGAGACTGCGCAGAGAAGCAGGGGAAATGTTATTGCGGTATTTTGACATGTATAGGCGAGACGTGCTTTGATAATGCAACCTATGGATTACAGAATACATTTAGGAATTTTCATGCGAGACAGGAGTCAGGATTTTAGGTTTCAGTGGGATTGGGACTGGATAGGAAAATAGCCTAGGCTCTAGGACAGGATAATTTTCCTAATGCATCTCTGAATTGTTAACAGACTTCATATCTGTGACAGAGATGCCTATGTAGTAAATTGTGTATAGGCCTATCAAATCTGTGACTGTCTGAAGATTCACAATGAGAGCGCAAAGAGGCACACATTATTTTATAGTCTATAGGCCTACTGTAGGGGTTTCCTGTAGGTCAGTGTGGTTAACTGCATTCAGGTCGGTGTGCAGTCCGGCAGTGTCAATTATGCGTGCACTTTGAATTTATAGCGACTTTGTGTGAAATAAATGCGCTAGGCTAAAGGTTTCCATGTGACAACTTGTTTGGATAATGTGCCATTTTTTTCTAATCTGATATTGCGCATGTGTAGGGCCTGCATTAGTGCCAACATTGGGGCACAATGTTGTAATTTCCTGGGTCTTTCATTACATTTTTTCGGGAAATGTGAAGTATTCCCGGGACAGTCCCGGGATCCCTGTTACCCATGTTAATCCTTAATCATAACTGTAGTGCTGTTGAAGCAGTGAATGTCCAATCTGTTTGTTTGCGTCTAGTCTGTCAATTAACTTGATTGCAGACAGTTCAGAGAGACGTGATTAGGGCCTTGTGTAGACTGGACAAACAGTAATCACATTGAGTTAAACTGATTATGTTTAGCTGGGTGGACTCTAAGCACTTCTCCAGTCAGCACAGACAGACGCCATGCTTGGGTTGCCCTCAAGGACAAACACTAAAATATACGGTACAGTATTTATTTTCTTTCCCTGTCTATTCCCTCTCACTCGCCTGCTGGGATGAATAGACAGTTTACCTCCCAAAATAAGCACAGTAAATCCTTTAACCTATCACCCTCCTTTGCCTGCTCAGAAAAGCCCATCAACCCCCACAGAGAGAGAGAGT
Source organism: Coregonus clupeaformis (assembly GCF_020615455.1). Lineage (NCBI taxonomy): Eukaryota > Metazoa > Chordata > Actinopteri > Salmoniformes > Salmonidae > Coregonus > Coregonus clupeaformis. The sequence continues at coordinate 27,101,074 of NC_059196.1, read as the reverse complement.
GAGAGAAAAAGAGAGGAGGGAGAGAGAGAGAACGAAAGACAGATAGAGAAAGGAAGGACAAAAGAGAAAGAGGAGGATGGATAGATGAACCCAAGCAGAGAGGATGACTCCAGAGGGGGAATCAGACTCCCTGACTGCCAGGAACAGGAAGGTATTAATCTGTGGTTCCCTTTCATGGAAACCCTGGCTGTAGTGGGGGAGGATTCACTGAGGTAAACCTGCTCTGTTCAAGTTAAAGTTAATAGTCCCAAGAAAACAAATTGATTGCGCTGACAGACTAGTACAGTAGGCTACATTGAGTTTGTATCTAAGCTTTGAAGGCTTTAGCATCTTTGCTGTGTATGGGCCTAGTCTGTCAGTCAAACCACAACAACATGTGGTGATGCCCTTTAACTGAACAGTAGGAGAGCTGAGTGCAGAGAAGAAGAGAGGAAGAGAAGGGATGCATCCATAGGGATGCTTCATTGCCTTCTTGGCTACATCTTGTTCTGCAGTGAGGTCTGCCTCTGCTTGACTTGGCAGTAGCGCTGTTGTTGTAAAGAGGGTCACTGTCTACTCCACTAGTCTAATTTGATCTGTGTGTGTGTGTTTGTGCGCACGTGTGCATACGGTGTGTGTGTGTGTGTGTGTGTGTGTGTGTGTGTGTGTGTGTGTGTGTGTGTGTGTGTGTGTGTGTGTGTGTGTGTGTGATGTATAGACTCACCGGTGCATCGTTTCTGCAAGGACAGGATCTCCTGGTGTAGGCCATGCAGTAGGGTGAGATGTTCCTGTCTGAGAAACACTGTACTCCTCTCAACACTCTCCATCTGCATGTCCAAGGTGGAGCCTGTATGTTCCATGATGACACACCTGTCCTGCACCCTGCACAGAGAACGGGGTCAGAGGGCGTTAATATACATTATACCTGCATGTGTATAAGTGTCACTTTCCTGCTACTAATGATGAACAATAACAAAAGGAAGTATTCCAGATGTGTGTGTGTGTGTGTGTGTGTGTGTGTGTGTGTGTGTGTAATGATGCATTTGCAGTATCTTTCCCTTTTCTTTATTGACCTTCACTGTAGGTTAATTATTTAATCTTAATTTACAATGCAGGTTAGAATATCACCTGAAATACATTTTCAATAAGCATTACAACAAGAGAAACATGGAAGTCTTCATTTATTCTAAGATAAATAAAAAACCAACACTGATTGATGATGGTGATGTCAGGTAAGATAAAGTGTGTTTGAGTTCACCATTAAGGTCATGCAGTAAAAGGTTCATTGATCACCCAATAGAGAGATGGAAGAAACCAACGCAATAGGTAGGTTACAGTATGTTGACAGTTCTAGTACCAGTATAATTCAATTTTACAGTAGATTACTACATGCCTACAATACACTCAATATATGTGGCAATGTTATGAAAATGATCCATGCTTACCGTGCTATTTTAGATAATGTTGAACGGAGTCCCACAGAATTACGATATGAAATTCATAAGTGCTATAAACAAGTCCTTTGATCCATACATGATTGTTTTCCAGGAATGTTCCAAACCCATTTAGGCTATTCGTCCAATAATTGAGCTCAAGCCAACCTTATTTGCAGGCGACAACGTTTTTTAAAGAACGAAAGATGACGAATCAATCAATGATAGCCTTTATACAGAAACAATTGCAGATCAGCGACGCATCGCACAACCGTCCTGGGAGGCTACAACAGGATAAATATGTCTTCGTTACTGCCGCACCATCTCGCTGCGTCAGTCACAGTTATTGCCAAAATACTCATAACAAGGTCACCATAAACAAGTAGATTGTAGCCTACATCTGTGTAACGTATGGTAACGGAGAGCGATACATTTCGACAGGAGCAGCATCTCTCTCCTCCATCGTCCGTTGGGTTGCGCTGGTTGAGCTGGTACAGTAGTCTACTGTCGTATGATGAAAACAAGACTTCATGACCGGAACACGCGAGATGATCGTACGACTCGAATGCAGCTTATTGGAAGGAGTGGCCGTACCCAATATCGACTTTTGCCAGGATCGATATAGCAGTAGTCCGAAGGCAGAGACAGGACAGGAGCGTCTTTATTATGAATATTAAAATGACTGTACTTTTGGTTAGACAAATGTTGGGGTGGCACCAAAGCTTGTTTATTCCAGCCAGGGTTCCTACGATATCATATTGGCTACTTTGAGAATATGCACGGCAAATAACGGGCTCAATTTCAGCACCATGGACAGGGACATTTCTCTTGACATGCGTCCCCCTGGAGACAACCTGACATAGGCCTAATGCCAGTAATTTCAGACCTGATGGGGGGTGGCAATGTCTTGCTAGGCTTGATGGACAGGCCTAGCTGTTCTGTCTATAGGGAAATTATCTACGTTTAAAAAAAAAAATCTAAACATTTGGCACAATGATCAATTGGCGAAGAATTAAGACTGCCAATCATTGATATTCAACCTGGTCACAGAGCATTTAGTATTAGTCTGTACGTTAATCCGAGACAGTCCATTTGGTATGATACAGTATGTTACGTTTCGTATGGTATGTATTAATTTGTGGATGTCCATCACCCATTATGCAAAATGTACAATGTGTTATGAATTTTCTAAATGTATGATATCTTACGAATTCTAGCTAGGTGGCTAGTAGCTAAGGTTAGCTAGCTGGCTAACGTTAGCTAGGCTAGGAGTTAGGGTTAAGGTTAGGGTTAAGTTTATAGGTTAGGTTCAAGGGTAAAGGTTAGGGTTAGGGGAAGGGTTAGTTAAAAGGGTTAAGGTTAGGGTTAGGGTTAGGGAAGGCTTAGCTAACATGGGAAGTAGTTGCAAAGTAGCTTAAAATGAGTAAGTAGCTGAAAAGTTGCTAATTAGCTAAAATGCTAAAGTTGTCCGTGATCAGATTCAAACTCGCAACCTTTGTTCGCGTTATACGCCCACCTACCCCGACCAACCAACGTACTTTTGTTTTTGCCTTAAGTAACCATATGTCTTATGTAACCATACCAAATGTAACATATCATACTAATTTGAGTGTCACATATTTACATTTACTATGTTACGTCTAGTCTATGAGACCAGGCGGTTGTTCTGATCTGTCCTCTCATCAAGGTTATGGCAAAGATGACCACAGATGGTATCTAGATGCATGGACAATTTGACCAAACAGTGTGGACCTCAACCTCCTCTGACCGGCTGAAGAGGCGAAAATGGCGTTCAGTATGGTCCTTCACCACTTCTACCGTGAGACCTGAGTCCGAGCCAGCAACCTGTACACAGCATCCAGTCGAAGCTATCAACTGCTTGTTCTCACATGCCTTTTCTCTCAGGAGTGCGACAGGAGTCCACGTGGAGTGAGCATGGAGAGAGATCCGTTCCAAACTTCTCTCATGTTGCTGGTTGGCAAATGGACAAGACATAATGGACTGTAAAGGACAGGGGCGGCTCAGGTGAGAGACATTATCATGGGCCATCCACTTTGAACATTTGTGCCATTGGGAAGACGAAGTGTGAAGCTATAAAGAAACACCAGAAGATTGAATGCCGGGGAGGGAGGGGGTTGGTCAACTGTGCCCATAATTGATTTGGACTTGTCCAAAGTTCTTTATTTGGGGTATCAAGTTGATTGTAGAGGTCTACACACTGCGAAATGTATAGTAATTTAGACAAAAAATGCATTGAGGTACTGATCTGTAATTATAACCGTGATGAGAAAGTTAATGCTAGAATTATGGATAATTATACTGTATGTTCATGTAAATTCTGCTAGTGCCGATGTGTGCTAAGTTGAGGGTTTTAACTCTGAGTGATGGAACCAACGTGAATCACTGAGCAATGTCATTCTAAATTCGGGTTGGATAATTAATTGGGTTTTAATTATGATTTGGAAACTGAATGATTTCCCTGACCTATTCCTTATTACATCTCTGATGATAAGGACCTCAATCCTGAGCATAAGGACCCAGATGTGGAGCTCATGTTCCACACTGTGTGTGCCAAGTGCCCAGAGAGGGGTCTCTGTCACAGGAAGGATTCTAAACGTGATGATTGTCCTATTTGCTGTAATGCAGCTTGTGTATGATGTTAACTGTGTATTTTTTGTTGTTGTCATTTAGCAGACGCTCTTATCCAGAGCGACTTACAGTTAGTGAGTGCATACATTATTTTTAATATATTCTTTCATACCCCCCGTGGGAATCGAACCCACAACCCTGGCGTTGCAAACGCCATGCTCTACCAACTGAGCTACATCCCTGCCGGCCATTCCCTCCCCTACCCTGGATAACGCTGGGCCAATTGTGCGCCACCCCATGGTTCTCCCGGTCGCGGCCAGCTACGACAGAGCCTGGATTCGAACCAGGATCTCTAGTGGCACAGCTAGTGGCACAGCCTTAGACCACTGCGCCACTCAGGAGTTTATGGGTTTGATTATTTTCCAGATTGACTGGGTTTTGAAAAATAAGGTATTAAACTCAAAGGAAGTTTGTTTACCATGGATGAAATGTCAGGCACAAGAAGGAAGTATTTTGTTAGTTTGAATGTATGCTTAACAATAATTATGTAATGCTTGAACCCTTACATTTTTATAGAAGAAACTGTGTTTCTTAAGAGGGGTATGTGAGAGAGAACATGTGTATTAGCATTACTTTAAGGTTAATATAAATGATAGGTGTGTACAGTCCTGTTACTCTGGTTGTGTAAGTTGCTGTTTTAACATATCTCTGTACCTGGTCCACCACGGCTGTGCACATCTCGTGTTCTTACCCTCACCCTCTGTACTCTGAAACTTGCATGTTCGGATACAGGGTATCTCTGTTCCGAACGAAGTCTCTTCTTATCCTCTATTCTAAGAACAAACAGTTCTTAATACTTGCAAGAGAACACAGAGGACAGAATATTTGGCCACCTCATCCGGTAGATATCGGTTGGTTCGACACATTGAGAAAGTTGTGGTGGAACCAGCCATGACTAAGCATTTATAGGTCTACTATATAAGACCTCTGTTTATCTCTGTATGTCAGAGCTCTCGGTCCAACGCTCAAGAGTGTTGGGTCGGCCAGCCTCATTATTGCAGAGCACTCTATTCACTTGTGTGTGTGTGGTGACCTGCTCCCGTATTAATACATTTGGAATAAAGTAATATCCTGATTGGTGATTGACGACACACATTATCTACTCAGGGGGAAAGGCAGATAGTCTTAAACATATACAGGTAACTGCCAAAATAATGGAAACACTTGAGTAAATGAAAAGGAAAGGAGAGGGAAAGGGGGATACCTGGTCAGTTGGACAACTGAATGCATTCAACTGAAATATGTCTTCCGCATTTAACCCAACCCCTCTGAATCAGAGAGCGATACAATGTACAGAACCAGTCAAAAGTTTGGACAAACCTACTCATTCAAGGGTTTTTCTTTATTTTTTACTATTTTCTAAATTGTAGAATAATAGTGAAGACATCAAAACTATGAAATAACACATATGGAATCATGTAGCAACCCAAAAAGTGTTAAACAAATCAAAATATATTTTATATTTGAGTTTCTTCAAAGTAGCCACCCTTTGCCTTGATGACAGCTTTGCACTCTCTTGGCATTCTCTCAACCAGCTTCAAGTTTGAATACATTGACCATGCTGTCAATCCAGCATGATTTCTGCCGCGGTCAAAACAACTGGAAACTCGGAACTGGGAAATCTCAGACTTCAGTGAGTTCAAAACAACTGGGAACAAGGAAAAAAATGTGTTTTGAACGGTCATCCAACTCGGAATTCCAAGTCGGGAACTCAGGCCTCTTTCTAGAGCTCCGACCTGAAGATCACTGATGTCCTGTTTTCATGACTGTAGTATGATTTTTATTTTTATGTATGCACTCACTAACTGTAAGTCGCTCTGGATAAGAGCGTCTGCTAAATGACTAAAATGTAAAAATGTAATGATTCTACCTTGTTTTTTCCAAGTTCCCAGTTGTCTTGAAAGCACCATAAATCCAGAGAATGTCAGATTTAGATGACAAAGTTTGATGACAAAATGTGCCCACAAGAAGGACCACCGCGCCTCCTTCTTGTTCAAGTGAGCACAGCACAACAAGGTGAGTCCAAAAATGTATTGTATGCTGCTGCATAAATGATGTAATATGCCAGGGAGATATGTCTACTGTAGCTAAGAAAGTAATACTAAGTGTATGTTGTGTAGTAAGCTGTTAGTAGCCCATGTGCCTCACCCTAATCATTTGGTCTATTTTCCCCTCTTTATTTTGCCTACTGTTCTGACTTGGTAGTGCACATGTAGCCTATAGCCTGTTTTAGAGAAATGTAATTATCGAATATTGTAAGAGCTTTCATTGTCTGCTTATATGCCCCCTTTATTTATCCTACGGTTCTGACTTGGTGTACAGGGAGAATACTGTAAGAACGGCCCATGTTCTGAATTTGGTTGCTGTGCATTTCAAAAGTGCTGAACAAATAGTTATATTGACTACGTCCGTCCAAGCTTGCTCATTAATGTCATAATCGAAATTACGGATTGCCTCTTATCTGCTCGTCGTCCCCTTATGCCATAGTTTGTATGTCTCAATTGTCAGTAGAAACCACATTTGTTTAAGCAAGCCAAATCAGCTATGTTTTTTTAAAAGGCTGTAATTAGGCTGAATTAACTGTTTCGCTGCCAGACAAGGCTCTGCTGATAGCCAGGTGTAGCTGTGGTAAGGATTCACTCCATGGTGGTGAAAAGAAAGCTCTGCTGTTGGTACAGCTTTATGTAGGCCCTAACAGTTTGTGGGCACCATTTGTCACCGTTATAGTGCAATTAATTTGAGGCTGTGTTTACATCCTAGAAAGAAGTAGGCCATTGGCTGCCTTCATCACATTTTACATTATTATTATTATTATTTTTTTTTTTTTTTACAATTTAGCAGACACTCTTATCCAGAGCAATTTACAGTTATTGCATTCATCTGAATATAGATAGGTTGGACAACCACATATCACAGTCATATTAAGTTCATTATTCCTCAATAAAGTAGCTATGAGCAAAGTCAGCGCTAGTAAGGTGGAAAAAAGTCAAGTGCGAGTGTTAGTTCACGAGGGGGGGGGGTGGATTGCAGTGGGATTATTTGAGATAGATACTCTTTCAAGAGGTAGAGTTTCAGTTGTTTTCGGAACATGGGCATAGACTGCTGTCCTAGCTTCATATGGAAGCTGCTTCCACCATTGGGGTGCCAGGACAGAGAAGTGCTTGGACTGGGCTGAGCAGGAGGGCCAAGAGACCAGAGTTGGCAGAACGGAGTGCAGGGTTTGAGCATAGTCTGAAGTTAGGGAGAGGCAGTTCTTCTTGCTGCTCCGTAGGCAATACCATGGTCTTGTAGTGGAGGTGTATGTATGCGAGTTCTGATTGGTTCCAAGTTTAGCAGTTTGGCAAATTTGCCTGAGCAGAGTGTTGAAATATACATATTAGAAAATGTGCAAGAATTGAAGGTGCCAACACATAAGAATGTTTTACTGTCATATACAAAAGATCAGCTCCTCCCTCGACGGGGATCGACCAATTTCACGTTTTTCGGCTTTGGCACACCACTTATGCAACATGTTAGGATTGTCGCATCCTCTATTACCAAAGTTACACCATGTGGTTACAAAAGACTACAACAATATACAGACACTTACCAACCAACTAGGCCACAATGGTACTTTACAATTATAATGGCAAATAGCAATAACAGTATGTCATTTCTGGTATCGTATCATTACAAAACAGGACACATGATCCGCAATATAAAGCTCACAAGTTAATGCAAGTACTTCAGATATCACCACCACAACCAAAGGTTAAGCTGCTCGAAAATAAACAAAAATAATACATGCATACACGTGGCGAGCTAGTGAAGTTCATTCAAGAGTCTTATCGCAATAAAGGCAACTTTTGAACGGAAACAAATCATGACTGTTTTTATAGAATAGTTTTCAGCCCTTCATTGACTGTCTGTTGTTAGGGAGGTCTATTCAAGCAGCTGAAACGCGCTTGTTAATTATTATTTGCTTATTAGCTTCATATCAAACATCATTAATGTCTTTTCATTGTTGATAGCAGTACAGTATAGCAGTGTGTTGCCGTTGGTAGGGTCATCTAATTTTGCTATTCAAATCATATTATTCCATCAAGAATTGGTCAAGTAGAATTACTGCTTGGCTGGAAACAGTCCTTGCAGGGTAAGACTGCCCACTACTGCAATAGTGGTTGTATTTGGTCAGAGAGCAAAATAATTAACAGGCAAATAAGAATAAGCTCTCTTTTCAAAAGACCCTCATGGATGTTCAAGACTCAAGGAAATAGAAAAAAACCTCAATGGTAAAACAAACACCACAATGCCCAACAGCTTATACACCATATACTGTAGATACCACTATCAATCCATATATCTCCAATATAACCAACAATTCTTCAAAAGGGATATACAATATTATTCAAAGGGAAACTGTGTTCATTAACCAGATTTATAATTTTATTCATCCTTGATAATTAATCCACAACTTTTCTCGAGTACAAATAAATTAGAAATATATATATTAAAAAAACAACAACATAGAAATACATCTTCTTATAAAACCTTCAGCTCAATATTACCGATGGTCTGTAATATTATGATGGACACTAGGTAGAAGTTGCCCTTCTAGGCACTGATCCAGGATATGGGACAGGTGAACTGATATTGGATCTGTGCCTAAATGGGCAACTTCTACCTAGAGCAGGGATGGGCAACTCCAGTCTTCGGGGGCCGGAGTGGTGTCACACTTTTCCCCCCATCGCAAGCAAACACAGCTGATTAAACTAACTGCATTCTGAACTGAAGATCATGATTAGTTGATTACTGGAGTCAGGCGTGTTAGCTGGGGGAAAAGTGTGGCACCAATCAGGCTCCCTAGGACTGGAGTTGCCCATCCCTGCTCTATGTAGAAGTTGCACTTTTAGGCACAGATCCAGGATCAGTTCAGCTGTCCCATATCCTTCCTTAAAGAAGGATATGGGACAGGTGAATTGATCCTGGATTTGTTGCCCAGCCCTGACCTAGATTATGAATCTAAGGAGTGTTCTGCCTCCTTCAGGCCAACTCTGTAATGACACTTCAATGACCACCACCCCATGTCAGTCATCAGACGCCAGTCTAATGGCCTTTGGGGCTGGATGTCATTAGTGATGTCATTAGCTGGTGGGCATGGGAAGAGCTAGCTCTCTCGGTTGTCATGGTGACTGTGTGGACTTAGTATTGAGAGGTACACTCTTGACTTAATGAGCAAGCTCCAAATGGTCTAACATAGCAGCTGTTGCCTCTGTGTGTGTGTGTGTGTGTGAGAGGGAGAGAGAGAGATAGCGAGCAAACATAGCTGCTGTTTCTTATGGCAAGGTTGTTTTAGTTTAATTTCCACAAAATCCAACTCGACCTCGATCTGAAGTCAACCTTGTTATTTAGTTAGCAACCCGATCTACGAGTATGTGAAACAGTTTTGAGCAATACCAACACTGCCCTTTTTTAAAGTTTTTTTGTTGTGGATTTGTGTGTACTTTTTACCCCTTTTTCTCCCCAATTTCGTGATATCAAATTGGTAGTTACAGTCTTGTCCCATCGCTGCAACTCCCGTACGGAATCGGGAGAGGCGAAGGTTGAGAGCCATGCGTCCTCCGAAACACGACCTAGCCAAGCCGCACTGCTTCTTGACACACTGCTCGCTTAACCAGGAAGCCAGCCGCACCAATGTGTCGGAGGAAACACTGTACAACTGGCGACCTAAGTCAGAGTGCATACGCCCGGCCGCCACAAGGAGTCGCTAGAGCGCGATGGGACAAGGACATCACAGCCGGCCAAACCCTCCCCTAATCCGGGATGACGCTAGGCCAATTGTACACCGCCTCATGGGTCTCCCGGTCGCCACCGGCTGCGACACAGCCCGGGATCGAACCCGGATCTATAGTGACGCCTCTAGCACTCTACCACGCCACTTCTATACTCATTTGGATTATTTATTTTTCTTCTGGTTGAAACATCAAAGACTTCAACAACCGAACGACTAGTCCGACTAGTCAAGTACATCAACCTACATACAAAAAGGCAAATTTATTTTTACCAGTTTGCAATTTGCAACAAGACAGTTGAATCCTTACAAAATAGATAGCAAAGCACATGTTAGGAACAGATGCAGCTGCTACAGGCTTTCGAGGTAGCAGGTGTTTAGTTTATATAAGGCTTGGCCAATAAACGTCTTCGACTCTTAGTGCTAGTTTTACTCAACATGTTCAAGAAGACAGGTTTTGGATTCAATGATTCCCTATAGTATTTATATATTTTTTTCTTTCTCGGTGCTATGGGATTTGCACCTCAACCTGTAAATATTCAGACCCCTTTGACTTTTTCCACATTTTGTGAAGTTAAGTTCTAAAATGGATTCAATGTTTTTTCCCCCTCATCAATCTACAAACAATACCCCATAATGACAAAGCAAAAACAGGTTTTTAGAAATTTTTGCAAATGTATTAAAAATAAAAAAACTGAAATATCACATTTGCATAAGTATTCAGACCCTTTCCTCAGTACTTTGTTGAAGCACCTTTGGCAGCGACTACAGCCTCGAGTCTTCTAGGGTATGACGCTACAAGCTTGGCACATCTGTATTTGGGGAGTTTCTCCCATTCTTCTCTGCAGATCCTCTCAAGCTCTGTCAGGTTGGATGGGGAGCGTCGCTGCACAGCTATTTTCAGGTCTCTCCAGAGATGTTCAATCGGTTTCAAGTCCGGGCTCTGGCTGGGCCACTCAAGGACATTCAGAGACTTGTCCCGAAACCACTCCTGCGTTGTCAATTCAAATCAAATGTTATTAGTCACATACACGTGTTTAGCAGATGTTATTGCGGGTGTAGCGAAGTGCTTGTGCTTCTAGCTCCGACAGTGCAGTAATTTCTAACAAGTAATATCTAACAATTTCACAACATATACCCAATACACACATATCTAAGTAAGGAATGGAATTAAGAATATATACAAATATGTACGAGCAATGACAGAGCGGCATGGACTAAGATACAGTAGAATATTATAGAATACAGTTGTCTTGGCTGTGTGCTTAGGGCCGTTGTCCTGTTGGAAGGTGAACCTTCTCCCCAGTCTGAGGTCCTGAGCGCTCTGGAGCATGTTTTCATCAATGATCTCTCTGTACTTTTCTCCGTTCATATTTACCTTGATCCTGACTAGTCTCCCAGTCCCTGCTGCTGAAAACCACCCCCACAGCATGATGCTGCCACCACCATGCTTCAAGGTAGGGATGGTACCAGGTTTCCTCCAGACGTGACACTTAGCATTCAGGCCAGAGTTCAATCTTGGTTTCATCAGACCAGATAATCTTGCTTCTCATAGTCTGAGAGTCCTTTAGGGGCCTTTTGGCAAACTCCAAGCAGGCTGTCATGTGCCTTTTACTGAGGAGTGGCTTCAGTTTGGCCACTCTACCATAAAGGCCTGATTGGTAGAGTGCTGCAGAGATGGTTGTCCTTCTGGAAGGTTCTCCCATCTCCACAGAGGAACTCTGGAGCTCTGTCAGAGTGACCATCGGGTTCTTGGTCACCTCCCTGACCAAGGCCCTTCTCCCCCGATTGCGAAATTTGGCCGGGCGGCCAGCTCTAGGAATAGTCTTGGTGGTTCCAAACTTCTTCCATTTAAGAATGATGGAGGCCACTGTGTACTTGGGGACCTTCAATGCATCAGAAATGTTTTGGTACCCTTCCCCAGATTTGTGCTTCGACACAATCCTGTCTCAGAGCTCTACGGACAATTCCTTCGACCTCATGGCTTGGTTTTTGCTCTGACATGCACTGTCAACTGCAGGACCTTATATAGCCAGGTGTGCCTTACCAAATCATGTCCAATCAATTGAATTTACCACAGGTGGACTCCAACCAAAGTTGTACAAACATGTCAAGGATGATCAATGAAAACAGGATGCACTTGAGGTCAATTTCATGTCTCATAGCAAAGGGTCTTTCTGTTTTAAAAAACTAACAAAAATTGCAAAAGAAATCGAAAAACCTGTCTTCGCTTTGTCATTAAGGGATATTGTGTGTAGATTGATGAGGGAAAAATTATATTTAATACATTTTAGAATAAGGCTGTAATGTAACAAAATGTGGAAAAAGGGAAGGGGTCTGAATACTTTCCGAATGCACTGTGTATGTGTGTGTGTATATATATATATATATATATATATATATATATATATACATATATATACATATATATATATACATACACACACAGTCCCAGTCAAAAGTTTGGACACACCTACTCATTCAAGGGTTTTTCTTTATTTTTACTATTTTCTACATTGTAGAATAATAGTGAAGATATCACAACTATGAAATAACACATATGGAATCATGTAGTAACCAAAAAAGTGTTAAACAAATAAAAATATATTTTATATTTGAGATTCTTCAAAGTAGACACCTTTTGCCTTCATGACAGCTTTGCACACTCTTGGCAATCTCTCAACCAGCTTCATGAGGTAGTCACCTGGAATGCATTTCAATTAACAAGTGTGCCTTGTTAAAAGTTAATTTGTGGAATTTATTTCCTTCTTAATGCGTTTGAGCCAATCAGTTGTGTTGTGAAAAGGTAGGGGTGGAATACAGAAGATAGCCCTATTTGGTAAAAGACCAAGTCCATATCATGGCAAGAACAGCTCAAATAAGCAAAGAGAAATGACAGTCCATCATTACTTTAAGACATGAAGGTCAGTCAATACGGAACATTTCAAGAACTTTGAAAATTTCTTCAAGTGCAGTCGCAAAAACCATCAAGTGCTATGATGAAACTGGCTCTCATGAGGACTGCCACAGGAAAGGAAGACCCAGAGTTACCTCTGCAGCAGAGGATATGTTCCTTAGAGTTAACTGCACCTCAGATTGTAGCCCAAATAAATGCTTCACAGAGTTCAAGTAACAGACACATCTCAACATCAACTGTTCAGAGGAGACTGCGTGAATCTGGCCTTCATGGTCAAATTGCTGCAAAGAAACCACTACTAAAGGACACCAATAAGAAGAAGAGACTTGATTGGGCCAAGAAACACGAGCAATAGACATTAGACTGTGTAAATATGTCCTTTGGTCTGATGAGTCCAAATTTGAGATTTCTGGTTCCAACCGCTGTGTCTTTGTGAGACGCAGAGTAGGTGAACGGATGATCTCTGCATGTGTGGTTCCCACCGTGAAGCATGGAGGAGGAGTTGTGATGGTGTGGGGGTGTTTTGCTGGTGACACCGTCTGTGATTTATTTAGAATTCAAGGCACACCAGCATGGCTACCACAGCATTCTACAGCGATACGCACATCCCATCTGGTTTGCGCTTAGTGGGACTATCATTTGTTTTTCAAAAGGACAATGACCCAACACACCTCCAGGCTGTGTAAGGGCTATTTTACCAAGAAGGAGAGTGATGGAGTGCTGCATCAGATGACCTGGTCTCCACAATCACCCGACCTCAACCCAATTGAGATGGTTTGGGATGAGTCGGACCGCAGATTGAAGGAAAAGCAGCCAACAAGTGCTCAGCATATGTGCGAACTCCTTCAAGACTGTTGGAAAAGCATTCCTCATGAAGCTGGTTAAGAGAATGCCAAGAGTGTGCAAAGCTATCATCAAGGCAAAGGGTGGCTACTTTGAAGAATCTAAAATGTTAAATATACTACATGATTCCTTATGTGTTATTTCATAGTTTTGATGTCTTCACTATTATTCTACAATGTAGAAAATAGTAAAAATAAAGAAAAGCAATGATGACAGCACAGGTTTCCTTGCAGGTAACCATGGTTAACAGAGGAAGAACAATGATTTCAAGCACCACCCTCCTTTTAAAGCTTCCAGTCTGTTATTCTAACTCAATCAGCATGACAGAGTGATCTCCAGCCTTGTCCTCGACAACACTCTCACCTGTGTTAACGAGAGAATCACTGACATGATGGCAGCTGGTCCTTTTGTGGCAGGGCTGAAATGCAGTGGAAATGTTTTTTTGGGATTAAGTTAATTTTCATGGCAAAGAGGGACTTTGCAATTAATTGCAATTCATCTGATCACTCTTCATAACATTCTGGAGTATATGCAAATTGCCATCATAAAAACTGAGGCAGCAGACTTTGTGAAAATTAATATTTGTGTCATTCTCAAAACGTTTGACCACGGCTGTATACACACACACACACACACACACTATTTTATAGATATCTCACTTAAAACATAAAATGTAATGAATAGTAGAATTGTATATCCATCTCTCTCTTTTTGGCTATCATTCAATGGAGCGTGTGTATGAATGGTAAATGCCTGTACCCCAAAACAGAAGAGAGATGGGGAAGTGTATTTGCTCAGATCTCTTAGGTAGAGTACAGGCATAAGGTACAAGGTGTATTGGCCACAAAGTGTGTATTTATGTGTGTGTGCGCATGTGTGTGTGTGTTTGTATGTGACTGACATCCTCGTGCTCCCGGCTTCTCTACAGGATGTCTTATGCATCTGTGTGTGTGTGTGTACGTGTGTTTGTGTGTGTATACATCCTCCTCACCCTCTTGAATACTCAAGGACATCTGCTATTATACAATATCTGCCATTATCTCTTCTCCCTCCCTCCCTTCCTATGTCTCCTTCTTTCCCTCTCCTTGCCCTCTACTCTCTTTACAATCCGTGGGCGTGGGTGTACTGCTCTTGAGAAAGTCGGACCTCAGCAGGCGGTAGAAGAGCACTATATTCATGGCGGTCATGATGGCTAGCCCTACACTCCCCACTGTGTAGCTGAACAGGGGGATGTTGTCCCGGTTCAGAACCAGCCAGCGGGTCATCCAGGCCAGGGTGTTGATCCGGAACACCACGTAGGTACCTGGAATTATATGTAGTTCGTTATTATCAGCACTAAGAACAGAGATCCTATTAAATGACATATGTATTTCTATATGTAATTCTATGGTGCTAACATTTGTATAATCTACTTACTACAGTGCTTTACGACAGTTGAAAGGTCATGTAAACAAACCACTTCATGGCACACCTCATGATGTGAAGTTAGAGATAATAAATAACTAGCACAAGCTAGCTGTCATATAAAAAATATTATTTCATAATTGAAACCTTATTAACATGACAGTACCTAGGTTGACCATACTGTTGACGCGGTAGAGGTCGCCCTCCGCTAGGTTGGCCATGCGTAAGATCTGGCGCAGGTGGAGGAACACAGAGTTTATCTCAACCAGGAGGGCCACCACAGCAAAGCCCACGTAGCGACCGGTCAGGACAGCGATGCCAAAACAGCTGATCACCTAGGAAGAAGATACTTTTTCTTAAAACTGCATTGTTGGTTAAGGGCTTGTAAGTAAGCATTTCACAGTAAGGTCTACACCTGTTGTATTCGGCGCATGTGACAAATAAAATGTGATTTGAGAGTGAGAGGGAGAATAAGAGAAAGTTAGGCATTGAGTGGCAGTGATGTAGTCAAATTCCTAAACCTAGAGTTTGACTCAAGTCCTAAGTCCCTAGCTTTCGAGTCCAAGTCTGAGTCAACTCACGAGTCCTAACATAACAAACAAACCACCAACTCATCTACCCAGAAGTCACATGGTTAACCATCATCTCATGAGGTAGTGGTGGGATGACTGGGATCTCATGACTTAGGTCATGTCCACCATATTAGCCATATCCACATATGACCATCTGACTCACAGCACAGCCTTTTTTTGTATTTATGATAAAACATTTATTATTTCCAGGAAAATATCATCCAGTTAGTCTCATAACAAGCCTTTGTTTTTCCTTTATTTGCTTGTCAGATTAATGCCTTTGAACATCAAACACTGACTAATCTTTAGATAATGACATTGAGGAAGGTCATCATGCTAATCAAACATCTGCAAGGTCATAGTTATGAAATGAAAGTCTGAAGTTACAGCATATCAGATAGTCTTTGGTAACAGGGGGTGATGTAGTAGCGTACTAGAACCAATAGGTGGCAGCCAGTGCCAGTCTACAATAGAGCCACTATAGAATGTGTACATACTGCTCTGTTACACAATAACTTCAGGGACATCTTTTGAATCATATTTTATTAGACTGCAGCTGCCTTTACAAGTTTATATTGTGTTGTGTGTCAGAGTTAGATCATTAAATCTCACATCCAACTTAGTTACTGTAGAAGTCTGGAGGGCAGATGTATGTTTTCCCCAAATATCCCATTGAGAACAGCAATGCCCTAGTAGTACATTAACCTGACCCTGTCCGCTGTTACTAACCCTAACCTTTCTCCCCACTCTGTCACTACTCTCAATTCAAACCACTACTTAGTCTGTCTCCCAAATGGCACCCTATTCCCAATGGCACCCTATTCCCAATATAGTAATAATAATAATAATATGCCATTTAGCAGACGCTTTTATCCAACGTCATGTGCTAATTTTTTTTTTTTTTTGTTGCACTGAGTGTGCATAAAGTGCACTGAGTGTGTGCATAAAAGTAGCAAACTACATAGGGAATAGGGTGCCATTTGAAATGCAGCCTTAGCCTCCCAGAACTAACTGTAGACCATGTTACATAGCAGTTACTGGCACACCAATGTAGCGATGTAAAGCACAACGTATCTTGTTAGGACACTCAAACATCCTCAATGGCTTGGTTGTGTGACTGAGCTTAACAAGTAGACAGGACCCAATGGGAGGGCTTTAAGTGCGTGTGGCCCCGGGGGTGAGGCTGGAGTCAACAGAGGAGGTGCCGTCCCTAAACTGACAAATGGTCATGGGATAAACAGCACCACACACACACACACACTGGGGTCTAGTCTAAAGGCCAGTGCACACACTGGCTAGTGGCTACCCCCTCAAGAGGAACAAAAAGACAAAGAGACGCTTACATGTAGCAACTCTGGTCCAAGCATGTCTGAATAATAACACCTATTTAGCCAGACTACAAGTAGGCCAGCACTGACGTGAGACACACCATTATGTCCTATCTTTTTCTTGCATCTTCCTCTTGTTTTCTATCTCCTGCTGCAGGCTGTGTGTGTGTGTGTGTGTGTGTGTGTGTGTGTGTATGTGTATGTGTATATAGAGGCCCTAATCCCATGCTGCGCTTAGCCAATAAGGTGTGTGTGACTCTCTCCCCAGGTAAACACCCCAGTCTCTCATACATACACACTCACACTAAACTTCAACCGGTCATATCGTTCCTCCAGGTCACACACACATCTCCTCTGGGACACTTATAACAGGAACTGTGGAGGTCAAATAAAAGCCTTATAAAATGCTCTGATAAGAGACCTCATGGCCAGGATTCTGTTTACATGGTTATCTATCACCTAGCAGCTCTCTCTGTGACGTCTTGTATGAGTGCTTGTATGGTCTCTCAACGTTGATCCTTGGGACGCACTGTGTAGTCTGGTTCTCACTTCAGCTGGACATCAAGACAGACACTTACTTACTGTACGTATTAAGAATAACAGCTTAGTTAATTAGAACACACATTTTTGAATCACCTATTTCAGAAATATTGTTAGATATTCAGACCCTATTTTGTTTACTTTTCTGTGATACTTCAAATAGTAGAATTTGACCATGGATTATTGGCTGAAATAAAAAGCCTGTATACATAATACAGCCGGTGGTTACAAAACCTTTATGCCCTACTTTGACCCAGCGAAGCAGTCAGGCCATCATCAGGAGATGGTAGCCCCAAATCCCCACTGACCCATCTGAACTCATCCAGAGAGAGACAGGGGGTCATCACTTGGCCCGAGCTCAGGCACGTGGCTCTTTTTGTGAGGTATGATTAGGACCAGAGACCATAGCTCTGGCTGGGTCCTGGCTGGATCCTGTCATTCAACCAAATAAAATAAATTCAAACCATGAGAGGGGATGAATCCCTAAACTGTGCCCGACAGTGAGCCTCCCTGGATGGGGTTGAAGCTACTGTAATCCCCCCTCCCCTGGGTCAACAGACAGATAAGACAGCCCTGGACCATTAGAATGATTCAGCATTAGCAGGCTATCCCCTGCTAAGCCAGGGTAACGCTGGGCTGGTCAGCTAGCTGCTGGTAGCCTATTAACAGTGCTACAGACAGACAGACAAATAGTGGATACACACAGGGCCAGGGGGATGAGACAGCTGGCAGGGGACCCAGTCTAACTGCATGGATGGGAAAGTGGGCACAATGATGGAGAGGTTAGCCTTGCTCTTACAGTATGTGCTGCTGTGTCGTGTTCAGTAGGATACAACATAGCAAAACATTTTGAAAAGGAAAGCAAAAATCAGCAGTAGAACCCTCGTTTCAAAGCGTTCTCTCATTTTGTGTATATTGAACAGATTGGGGGTAAAGGAGAAAGGGTGAAAACAGCGTGTGTGTTTCCTTAACCACAGTAAAGAATGGCAGATAAGGGAAAGACAGATTCAAGATGGCCGATGTTGTTAAGGATGACCCAAGGTGGCACACAGCAGTGGCAGAGCGACAATTGCAAAAGTGGCCTATATACTCAATATGTAGGAATAACCAATAATTGACTATGGTGTAGATAAGCATTTAGAAGCAACTTCATTTGTAAGATTTGCCAAGTCATGGCCAAGATGGCAGACAAAGATAAGGCAGCAGAGAAACCAAAATGCCAGCCAGGTGGGAATGTTACAAAGTCAATCCATCTTTAGAGCATTGACCTCTCTCTAAGCCCCGAGGGGTAGAGATGCACCTCAAACCAAACCCGTTCCCTTGGTTTCAGATGACAAAAAAAAGGCTTCCGGAGTGAATCTTGGTAGCCTGAGCACACACACACACACACACACGCTACCATATAGAAGGCAGAGACAGTACAGGTACATCAAAGCTGGGACAGAGATACTGATAAACAGCTTCTATCTCCAGGCCATCAGACTGTTAAACAGTCATCACTAGCCGGCCTCCGCCCAGTACCCTGCCCTGAACCTTAGACACTGTTACTAGCTGGTTAACACCCGGTTACTCAACCCTGCACCTTACAGACTGCTGCCCTATGTACAGTCGTGGTCAAAAGTTTTGAGAATGACACAAATACCAATTTTCACAAAGTCTGCTGCCTCAGTTTTGATGATGGCAATTTGCATATACTGCAGAATGTCATGAAGAGTGATCAGATTAATTGCAATTAATTGTAAAGTCCCTCTTTGCCATGAAAATTAACTTAATCCCAAAAAAACATTTCCACTGCATTTCAGCCCTGCCACAAAAGGACCAGCTGCCATCATGTCAGTGATTCTCTCGTTAACACAGGTGTGAGTGTTGACGAGGACAAGGCTGGAGATCACTCTGTCATGCTGATTGAGTTAGAATAACAGACTGGAAGCTTTAAAAGGAGGGTGGTGCTTGAAATCATTGTTCTTCCTCTGTTAACCATGGTTACCTGCAAGGAAACCTGTGCTGTCATCATTGCTTTGCACAAAAATACCTTCACAGGCAAGGATATTGCTGCTAGTAAGATTGCACCTAAATCACCCATTTATCGGATCATCAAGAACTTCAAGGAGAGAGGTTCAATTGTTGTGAAGAAGGCGTCAGGGCGCCCAAGAAAGTCCAGCAAGCGCCAGGACCATCTCCTAAAGTTGATTCAGCTGCGGGATCGGGGCACCACCAGTGCAGAGCTTGCTCAGGAATGGCAGCAGGCAGGTGTGAATGCATCTGCACGCACACTGAGGTGTAGACTTTTGGAGGATGGCCTGGTGTCAAGAAGAGCAGCAAAGAAGCCACTTCTCTCCAGGAAAAACATCAGGGACAGACTGATATTCTGCAAAAGCTACAGGAATTGGACTGCTGAGGACTGGGATAAAGTCATTTTCTCTGATGAATCCCCTTTCTGATTGTTTGGGGCATCCGGAAAACACCTTGTCCGGAGAAGACAAGGTGAGCACTACCATCAGTCCTGTGTCATGCCAACAGTAAAGCATCCTGAGACCATTCATGTGTGGGGTTGCTTCTCAGCCAAGGGAGTGGGCTCACTCACAATTTTGCCTAAGAACACAGCCATGAATAAAGAATGGCACCAACACATCCTCCGAGAGCAACTTCTCCCAACCATCCAAGAGCAGTTTGGTGACGACCAATGCCTTTTCCAGCATGATGGAGCACCTTGCCATAAGGCAAAAGTGATAACTAAGTGGCTCGGGGAACAAAACATCGAAATTTTGGGTCCATGGCCAGGAAACTCCCCAGACCTTAATCCCATTGAGAACTTGTGGTCGATCCTCAAGAGGCGGGTGGACAAACACCCGCATTTCTCCAAGCATTTATTATGCAAGAATGGGCTGCCATTAGTCAGGATGTGGCCCAGAAGTTAATTGACAGCATGCCAGGGCGGATTAAAGAGGCTTTGATAAAGAAGGGTCAACACTGCAAATATTGACTCTTTGCATAAACTTAATGTAATTGTCAATAAAAGCCTTTGACACTTATGGAATGCTTGTAATTATACTTCAGTATACCATAGTAACATCTGACAAAAATATCTCATAACACTGAAGCAGCGAACTTTGTGAAGACCAATACTTGTGTCATTCATGCCTGTTGAAACCAAATCAGACGATTACGTCGGCAGATCAGTCGTGATGGCTCGGCGGGGCTCCGTGTCGACACTAGGAGGTCCCGTCCGGTTGACAGAGAGGTAGATAGCCGGGAGATGGGCCTGGCTCGAGGCTAGCTCAAGGCCAACTGGTGCTTGCTTCGGGGGCGGTGGTGATTAGCCAACAACATCCATTCGGTTGCAGCTAGCTAGTTGCGATGATCCGGTGTTAAGCTCCAGTGATTCAGTGATTCAGGCAGAAAATCCGATATGTTCTTGGTCGATAGCGCGCTGTGCAGACAGTGCAGACTGGCCGATAACAGTCCAGGCTAGAGCTGGCTGGTAGGTAGTGCAGGCCACGGACAATGGTGAAAACCGCTAACGGTGGCTAATAGCAAGTAGCTAGTTAGCTGGCTAGTTTCAACTGGGAGGTTCTGGTAAAAAAGGTAAAATAAATAATAGAACCGTAGTGATGGTGCCTGGTTTCCTCCAGACGTGACGCTTGGCATTCAGGCCAAAGAGTTGAATCTTGGTTTCATCAGACCAGAGAATCTTGTTTCTCATGGTCTGGTAGTCTTTAGGTGCCTTTAGGCAAACTCCAAGCGGGCTGTCATATGCCTTTTACAGAGGAGTTGCTTCCGTCTGGCCACTCTATCATAAGGGCCTGATTGGTGGAGTGCTGCAGAGATGGTTGTCCCTCTTGAAGGTTCTCCCATCTCCACAGAGGAACTATAGAGCTCTGTCAGAGTGACCATCGGGTTCTTGGTCACCTCCCTGACCAAGGCCCTTCTCCCCCGTTTGCTCAGTTTGGCTGGGTGGCCAGCTCTATGAATTTCTTCCATTTAAGAATGATGGAGGCTACTGTGTTCTTGGGGACCTTCAATGCTGCAGAAATGTTTTGGGACCTTTCCCCAGATCTGTGCCTCAACACAATTCTGTCTCGGACCTCTACGGACAATTCGTTTGACCTCATGGCTTGGTTTTTGTTCTGACATGCACTGTCAACTGTGGGACCTTATAAAGATACGTGTGCACCTTTTTCAAATCGTGTCCTATCAATTGAATTTACCACAGGTGGACTCCAAATCAAATTGTAGGAACATCTCAAAGATGATAGGACACGAGTGGCGCAGTGGTCTAAGGCACTGCATCGCAGTGCTAGCTATGCCACTAGAGATCCTGGTTCGAGTCCAGGCTCTGTCGCAGCCAGCCGCAACCGGGAGACCCATGGGCGGCGCACAATTGGTCCAGCGTCGTCCAAGGTAGGGGAGGGTTTGGCCGGCAGGGATATGGGTTCGTTTCCCACCGGGGGCCAGTATGAAAAAATATATTAAAAAATAACGTATGCATTCACTAACTAAGTCGCTCTGGATAAGAGCGTCTGCTAAATGACTAAAATGTAAAATGTAATTCTCAAAACTTTTGATCACGACTGTACATACAGTCATTGAACACTGGTCACTAATAATGTTTACATAACGTTTTACCCACTTTATATGTAGATAATGTATTCTAGTAATGGCTCAGCCTATTTAACTACTGCTGTACATACAGTACCAGTCAAAAGTTTGGACACATCTACTTTTTCTATATTTTCACTATTTTCTACATTGTAGAATAACTACGAAATAACACATGGAATCATGTAGCAACCAAAAGTGTTAAACAAATCAAAATATATTTTATATTTGAGATTCTTCAAATAGCCACCCTTTGCCTTGATGACAGCTTTGCACACTCTTGGCATTCTCTCAACCAGCTTCACCTGGAATGCTTTTCCAACAGTCTTGAAGGAGTTCCCACATATGCTGAGCACTTGTTGGCTGCTTTTCCTTCACTCTGCCGTCTGACTCATCCCAAACCATCTCAATTGGGTTGAGGTCGGGGGATTGTGGAGGCCAGGTCATCTGATGCAGCACTCCATCACTCTCCTTCTTGGTAAAATAGCCCTTACACAGCCTGGAAGAGGTGTGTTGGGTCATTGTCCTGTTGAAAAACAAATGATAGTCCCACTAAGCGCAAACCAGATGGGATGTGCGTATCGCTGTAGAATGCTGTGGTAGCCATGCTGGTAAAGTGTGCCTTGAATTCTAAATAAATCATAGACAGTGTCACCAGCAAAGCACCCCCACACCATAACACCTCCTCCTCCATGCTTTACGGTGGGAAATACACATGCGGAGATCATCCGTTCACCCACACCGCGTCTCAGAAAGACACGCGGTTGGAACCAAAACATCTCCAATTTGGACTCCAGACCAAAGGACACATTTCCACTGGTCTAATGTCCATTGCTCGTGTTTTTTGGCCCAAGCAGGTCTCTTCTTCTTATTGGTGTCCTTTAGTAGTGGTTTCTTTGCAGCAATTCGATCATGAAGGCCTGATTCACACAGTCTCCTCTGAACAGTTGATGTTGAGATGTGTCTGTTACTTGAACTCTGAAGCATTTATTTGGCCTGCAATTTCTGAGGCTGGTAACTCTAATGAACTTATCCTCTGCAGCAGAGGTAACTCTGGGTCTTCCATTCCTGTGGCGGTTCATCATAGCGCTTAATGGTTTTTGTGACTGCACTTGAAGAAACTTTCAAAGTTCTTGAAATGTTCCGTATTGACTGACCTTCATGTCTTAAAGTAATGATGGACTGTTGTTTCTCTTTGCTTATTTGAGCTGTTCTTGCCATAATATGGACTTCGTCTTTTACCAAATAGGGCTATCTTCTGTATACCCACCCCTACCTTGTCACAACACAACTGATTGGCTCAAACGCATTAAGAAGGAAAGAAATTCCACAAAATAACTTTTTAAGGCGGCACACCTGTTAATTGAAATGCATTCCAGGTGACTACCTCATGAAGCTGGTTTAGAGAATGCCAAGAGTGTACAAAGCTGTCATCAAGGCAAAGGGTGGCTATTTGAAGAACCTCAAATATAAAATAAATGTTGATTTGTTTAACACTTTTAGGTTACTACATGATTCCATATGTGTTATTTCTCAGTTCTAAAGTCGTCACTATTATTCTACAATGTAAAAAATAGTAAAAATAAAGAAAAACCCTTGGATGAGTAGGTGTGTCCAAACCTTTGACTGGTAGTGTATATGTGACCGATGGGGTTAGAACCCAGACTTTCTAAAGGGACAGAAGAGCACATTAGCCCGCTAAGCTGAAGTCTAGGCATTCACTTAGGGAGCCAATGCAACTCATCAGGTTTCTGGCAAATTTACTCATCATTTGAGCGTAGTTACCCAAAGACCTCTGTTACACTAGCGTGCCTGGGGGTTGACTTCCTCAAGGGAATGTCAGGCAGGTTAGGAGCATGATGAGGAAGGCTGGCTGGACAAGGTTAACAGTGAGGTTCTGATATGTCTTCATTTCTTGTTCTTTATTTTTTTTGTTTTACTTTTGGATTATGTGTGCATTGTTATTGTATTGCTGCATTGTTGGAGCTAGAGACATCGCAGGTGCAACAAAATGCTCATAACATCTTCAAAACTGTAAGCGACCTATACATTTTGATTTCATTTGACCAACACCCCCTTACACCAAATCTTAATGCGTCTCATCTCAGCGCAGAGTCAAAGGTGAAGGTAAACAGTGTTTGTGATGGCCACTCCTCAGTGCAGTGCAGTATGTGTAATGTAAACATGGGGCCAGGGACATTCCTCACAGGACCTAAATATAATAGGAATGCATAAACAACACTCAGACCCTAACTCCCTGTACAATATACTATCAAGTACATGCACACACACTTCACACACTCAAGCATGCCAAACGCAAGATGGGGTGTTAGGTGTTTGATGCTTTTGTGATTTTATCGGAATGTGTGTGTGCGTGTGTGTGCAAAGCTAATGATTAAAAGGAATTGGTCTACTGATCAGAGAGTGGGTTGCCTAGTATAGTGGGCTCTAACTGTGAAGAACATAGCGACAGCAGGAGTTCTGTGTCATCTCGACTAGTCACGATTCTAAGAATCAAAATGTTAACAGGCTTTTACTGTAAAGTTGGGTTGCACAAACAGTGTGGTAGGTGCACACACACAGCCCCGTAACCACCACTGCATTCAACACACGTTACAACACTCACCAGCCCCCCCCCAAAAACAGGCCTGTCCTCCCTATAAGCTGGTCCCAGAGAGAAGTTTGCTGACTAATAACACCACGCTCCATAGCAACCATCACACTCAAACAGAGTTACTCTGATAGCAACGGGTCAATACTGGACTGGAGTAGACAGATTGAGCTTTTCCACTTTTCCAGTGGGGGTTATTGGAAGGGAAGGGGAAATGGGCTAGGGAAGTCTATGGTAAGGAACTAAATGGGAAAGCCTATGGAAACCGTCCTGTCTTGTATAAAGCAGGGCCAGGGTGTGGTTCAGGAGAGGGCATTTTATGTACAGTATGTAAGTGTAGCGAGGGGTCAAAGTCTACAACGTAAAATATATGAGTATGAACTAGCATGTTCACACATAACCCCCCCCCTGCACACACATACACACAAGCTTACATTAACATAAAACCCACACATCCACATTACAGAAAATAACACACATCCGCTGTAGTAGATACTGTGATGACCCTTCTAGAGACCAGGGTAAATGCCACCGTCACAAGACTAAAGTCAAACGAACGACCATAGATTTAGGAAAAACCAAAACATTGTGTGTACGGTGTGTATCCATGGTTAGTAATGGTAAAAGAAAAGAAAAAATCTCTCATCATGGAATATGTTTAGAAAGGTCGCTGTGACATTATTCATATTCAAGTCACGAGTCCTCACTAGTGGTTGCCAGGTGATAGGTGAGACATGTTAATTGGTTTTGGTGTGTTTTTGCAGTGACTCACTTCACTATTTCTCACCTAACTCTTTCTCCTAGATGTTGATTAGTACAGAAGCTACTTCAAAAACTATGTACCTACACTACTCAGTGACCACTTGGCTGTATATGTACACTACTGACTACGGTCAGTGTAACAATACATTTATCCTATGGATACATGTGTTTTATGTTTTGAGCAAATGAAAATGTTTCCATAACTACCCAGCATACATTTAAATGGTGTGCTATCCGAACAACTGTAACGGAGCTAAATATAGGAATTCCCCTATACATACAGTACCAGTAAAACGTTTGGACACACCTACTAATTCAAGGGTTTTTCTTAATTTTGACTATTTTCTACATTGTAGAATAATAGAGAAGACATCAAAACTATGAAATAACACATATGGAATCATGTAGTAACCAAAGAAGTGTTAAACAAATCTAAATATATTTTATATTTGAGATTCTTCAAATAGCCTTGATGACAGCTTTGCACACTCTTGGCATTCTCTCAACCAGCTTCACCTGGAATGCTTTTCCAACAGTCTTGAAGGAGTTCCTACATATGCTGAGCACTTGTTGGCTGCTTTTCCTTCAATCTGCGGCCCGACTAATCCCAAACCATCTCAATTTGGTTGAGGTCGGGGATTGTGGAGGCCAGGTCATCTGATGCAGCACTCCATCACTCTCCTTCTACATTTTTTTTTTTAAGGTTAGTTTTTGGTTACTACATGATTCCATATGTTATTTCATAGTTTTGATGTCTTCGCTATTATTCTACAATGTAAAAAAATAGTACAAACTTTTGACTGGTAGTGTATGTTGGAATCTGGGATTGTCTTTTGAGTACATCCTCTCCTACCAAGACTACACACACTCCATAGTTGCTAGAAAACCACAGACGTACATGCTTAGGGATTCACAGGTATCTTTCTGGCTGGCAGCCAAGTCTCTCTCTCTAACTCTAAATGTTCCTCCTATAGCGTCACCTTGACTACAGTATGAAGTCAGTAAAGACCAACTCCCTCATTCTCTTCTCCCTGAGCCTGGCTCTCTGGTTTCTGAACGATGCGGATTCCTCGAAGAACCGCATTCCTGGTTGCCACGCCAACGTCTCACAACAATCACTCTGTTTAAGCACATCTGGATTTCCTGCCCAACCTCTTAGCAACAGAATAGTGTTTTCATGACAATGTGGGTTCTTCCTGACAATGTGGACACTTCATAACAATGTAGGGACGTCATGACTTCGCAGAGACTTTCTCTAGGGGACGTTGTTGGCATTCTTATTGTCAGGCCCTAGGCACAATAAATATGTTTCTGTCCAATACCAGTGTACAACAAAATTTTAAAAAGTTCACTGTTGAGTTATTAGATTTCCAAGAAAATTTGCTAGCACTTTTGAGAACTTTACTCATCTTCCCTGCATGTTTTATGGTTGACTGGTTTCTAGTTAAGAGGCTGGTTCAATCTGTGTGTGGATCTTGGATGAGAGGGGCCTTAGATAGGCTGGTATCATTAGGTGAGTGGTTTACTGTATAGAACGACACTGAGGAATGGAAACAAGAAAGAGGCGGAGGCTGTCTTGAGTGGGTGGATTTGGGGGGGATGGGGTTATGTTTTGACTGTGTGGGTGTAGGGGATATGTGGGCGGAGATCTGGGCTGAGCGTGTGTGAGAGGGGGTTCATGTGGAGACCAGATTTCTTCTGTCTGGAAACACATACTGAGGAGAGAGAGGCAGAGGGGTTTCCCTCCTCCAAAGAGATGTGGCCGCAAAACACACCACAACTCTCCCACCAAGAATCTATAGACACATTCTCTGCCTCACCCCACTTTCCCTTTCCTCCCCTTCACACTCAATCTCTCGCTCAATCACATTATCCTTCTCTATTGTACTTCACAGTAGGTGGGTGTAAGATTCGCAGAATGGCAGCCCAACTCAAAACTGATATTCTCACTTTGGCTATTATAAGTTATAATAACATTCATGCAGTGATAAGGCTAAAACACCACGAGGTTATAGCTCATAGCTCATAGCTCTAGGTTTAGGCGACATGTGGAAAGAGTTTAAAATTACGCAAAAATAAATATCAAGCGCTACTCCTCCTTTTGGCTCCTCAACCCACAGAGTAGAACCCTGGCCAAAAGGGCTGTGTGTGTGGGGCACATGAAGATCTCGAATATTTATTTGGCAAATACGTTCAGCATCCTACTATACAAATTCAATTGCTCCTGATGGCATTGCTTGTTCAAGTCCAGGGACATTTTAGTGGTTTGTGAAAAGCAAACCACAATTTCAAACAAACCACATATTACAGAAAGTTATGTTGGCGAATTTTATTCCGAAGCACATTCGATATTAAAACTGTACATGCTTTTAGAGTACAGATAAGAGAGAGTAGGGGGTTGAGAATGTTAAATAACTTTGGAATGAAGAAGCAGAACGCATTGCATGTACTACAGCTTTGGCAGTACTGCTGTACTGTGGCCATATTAGGCTGCGAGTCACTGGAATCTGACAGAATGAGGGGACATGGAGAAAGACTGGTCTGCAGGAGCAGAAATCAGGATCTGTAGAGATGAAGCTGGGGGGAGAGAAAGCGAGAGGTCAGGAGACGAAAGGAGGAGAGGAGAAGCTGGCAGTCATAAGCACCACGCCACACCATAGTGACACAGCCACCGGTGACGTAGAAATACGGCCATGCAGAAGTTCTCGCACAACACTGAGTCTCCAAGTTAGGCCTAAGTCATGGATCCAATCGCATGACATTCTCACAGGGAGCAAGTGGAAGCTTCAAGCTTCTCCAATACTGCCTGCTTATATCAATCGTCACTGTGGTAAACTGAGCAGAGTTCCATTCATACCTTCAGGCTGGTGTTTAATGACCCTTCAAGTGGAGAATGTGGAAGGGGCTTCTCCTAGAGTAAGCATGGAGATGGGGTGAAAGGGTTCTTCAGAGAAGACCTGAGAGGGAAGATCAGGGAGCGTAGACTGGGTTCCCAATATGGCAGCAGTAGTAGACAGGGTATACAGTATTCATACCCCTTACCTTTTTCCACATTTTGTTACATTACAGCCTTATTCTAAAATGGATTAAATTAATTTTTCCTCATCAACCTACACAAAATACCCCATAATGACAAAGCGAAAACAGGTTTAGAAAACCTGGAAACAGGATTGTGTCGAGGCACAGATCTGGGGAAGGGTACCAAAACATTTCTGCAGCATTGAAGGTCCCCAAGAACACAGTGGCCTACATCATTCTTAAATGGAAGAAGTTTGGAACCACCAAGACCCTTCTTAGAGCTGGCAGCCCGGGCAAACTGAGCAATCGGGGGAGAAGGGCCTTGGTCAGGGAGGTGACCAAGAACCCAATGCTCACGCTGACAGAGCTCCAGAGTTCCTCTGTGGAGATGGGAGAATCTTCCAGAAGGAAAACCATCTCTGCAGCACTCCACCAATCAGGCCTTTATGGTAGAGTGGCCAGACGGAAGCCACATAACAGCCCGCTTGGAGTTTGCCAAAAGGCACCTAAAGGACTCTCAGACCATGAGAAACAAGATTCTCTGGTCTGATGAAACCAAGATTGAACTCTTTGGCCTGAATGCCAAGCGTTACGTCTGGATGAAACCTGGCACCATCCCTACGGTGAAGCATGGTGGTGGCAGCATCATGCTGTGGGGATGTTTTTCAGCGGCAGGGACTGTGAGATGGGAAAGGTGAACCGAGCAAAGTACAGAGAGATCCTTGATGAAAACCTGCTCCAGAGCGCTCAGGACCTCAGACTGGGGCTAAGGTTCACCTTCCAATAGGACAACGACCCTAAACACACAGCCAAGACAAAGCAGGCGTAGCTTCGGGACAAGTCTCTGTATGTCCTTGAGTGGCCCAGCCAGAGCCCGGACTTGAACCCGATCGATCATCTCTGGAGAGACCTAAAAATAGCTGTGTAGCGATGCTCACCATCCAACCTTAAAGAGCATGAGAGGATCTGCAGAGAAGAATGGGAGAAACTCCCCAAATACAGGTGTACCAAGCTTGTGGAGTCATACTCAAGAAGAATTGAGGCTGTAGGCCTCCTTGTAGCTCAGTTGGTAGAGCATTGCACTTGCAACGCCAGGGTTGTGGGTTCGATTCCCACGGGGGGCCAGTATGAAAATGTATGCACTCACTAACTGTAAGTCGCTCTGGATAAGAGCGTCTGCTAAATGTAAAATGTAAATGTAATGTAATCGCTGCCAAAAGTACTGAGTAAAGGGTCTGAATACTTGTGTAAATGTGATATTTCAGTTATTGCTTTGTCATTATGGGGTATTGTGTGTAGATTGATGAGGAAAAAAAACCTTTAAATCCATTTTAGAATAAGGCTGTAACATAACAAAATGTGGAAAACGTCAAGGGGTCTGAATACTTTCCGAATGCACTGTAGATACAGATGTAGTATATAGGGGAATCGAAGATAGTATATCTCAAAGATGGAACACAGCAGTCAAAATATCAGTTAGAGGGTAACGCATGACACTCACTTCCCTACCAGCACTAAGCACTACTAATAAGCAAACTCAATTATGCGTAACGAGACAGGGATGAAAGCAATTTGTGTTGTGGAGGGAAACAGCAAACACATTGTTGAAACCTTCAAAAACATCTCAGTCAGAGAGCCGTTAAACTAAGAGCGTAGCTATAGCGATTGCAATTAGAAAAGCAACTAGAGTCAAATTACATCTTCCCTGCTGACCTAAACATCTTAAATGAACTGCATTAGGCCCAATGGCATTTTCTAAATGCTTTTTTCATTAACTTCTGCAGCAGTTCTCTAGTATCTACTCACCCTCGTTCATAGCAACCTCAATATTTCCAACTGTTATGGCCAACTACAAAGAAGGAGGAGAGGGGAGCTTTTTACGGTAAATTATTCCTTGTTTTTCCATGAACCCTGTCGAGGGCAGTGGCAACTCCAAAGATGTTACTGAAACTACAGCAGAAAGCCCCTGACAAATTCTGCAAATATGGTGTTTGTCAGAAGGTCTTTTTCCAGACCCTTATATTTTCTGTTATGAATCTTCCATATGCTCTTTCATACATATTTGACAGCATCTCCTCAGTCAGATCTGAGTGGGGCAGTTTTGTGTTCATACAGGTGCCCTATTTCTGACACAGACAGCAGGACTTCCTGTTTCCCAAAGGAAGGGAGGGGTCAGAGGTTGTTTGGGGGCTATACAAGTGGTCTCTGTGTTGCTCTGTGTTAAAATGCCAGTGGAGTACCCATGTCATTGTAAGAGGACTCCCGCCTTTCTTACACAGTAAGCTCCACTTAAGTGGAAAAAAGTCTAAAGTTTCTATGGAACATTTGACTGCTTATCCCCCAACAGTTACTAAGACTGGGTCATGTTCACTAGACATGAAACAGAAGAAAACGGGATGAAACTGGGAGGTAGCCTTCTAGCTGAACTTGTCCAATAAGAAACCCTAGTTTATGTTTTCCATTGCACAGCCATTTTGCTATGATACTGTATGCCCTGATGAATACGACCCTGGTCGACGACTACTGGAACTACTACCAGAGCTTTGCCTACTGCTAACTCTTTAGCGTCTGTCCTTAGCTTGAGTCTTTGGTGTTGTTAAGTCTGCATTTCAGAGAAACCCCTCTACAGCATTACAAAGTGAGTGACTAAACAAAATTACTTTCAGAGGATGAGGGGGTACGGCAAATAAAGACTGTTTTTGCCACAGACCGTAGAAATTGTCAACAAGGCATTAGCCAATACCAACAAAATGCTCCATTGAGATCTCAGATTCAGAAAAATAGTTTCTCTCCCTTTACTTCTCCCCAAAACCTCAATTTAATTTTCTTATTTATCATTACTGCCAGGCCCAGACCCCAGCAGTAAAACACCGGGGGAAGGAGGAAGAGAGAGTGAGAGAGAGGAGAGAAAATAAAGAAATACTAATAGAGACACAGGATGAGAGCGGGAGAAAGAAAGAGATCACAACACAGAAGAAAAGGATGATCAAATCAAATTTTATTTGTCACATGCGCCGAATACAACAAGTGTAGACCTTACAGTGAAATGCTTACTTACAAGCCCTTAACCAACAATGCAATTTTAAGAAAGAATACCAAATAAAAAAAGACCAAAAACATAATAAAAACATAAGAAATAAAAGTAACAAATAATAGCAGCAGTAAAATAAAATAACAGTAGGGAGGCTATATACAGGGGGTACAGGTACCGAGTCAATGTGCGGGGGCACCGGTTAGTCGAGGTAATTGAGGTAATATGTACATGTAGGTAGAGTTATTAAAGTTACTATGCATAGACAATAAACAGAGTAGCAGCAGCGTAAAATAGGGGGCGAGGGGCAATGCAAGTAGTCTGGGTAGCCATTTGATTAGCTGTTCAGGAGTCTTATGGATTGGGGGTAGAAGCTGTTTAGAAGCCGCTTGGACCTAGACTTGGCGCTCTGGTACCGCTTGCCGTGCGGTAGCAGAGAGAACAGTCTATGACTAGGGTGGCTGGAGTCTGACAATTTTTAGGGCCTTCCTCTGACACCGCCTGGTATAGAGGTCCTGGAGGCTGAGCAGTTGCCATACCAGGCAGTGATGCAACCAGTCAGGATGCTCTCGATGGTGCAGCTGTAGAACCTTTTGAGTATCTGAGGACCGATGCCAAATGTTTTCAGTCTCCTTAGGAGGAATAGGTTTTGTTGTGCCCTCTTCATGACTGTCTTGGTGTGCTTGGACCATGTTAGTTTGTTGGTGATGTGGACACCAAGGAACTTGAAGTTCTCAACCTGCTCCACTACAGCCCCGCCAATGAGAATGGGGGCGTGCTCAGTCCTCTTCTTTTTCCTGTAGTCCACAATCATCTCCTTTGTCTTGATCACGTTGAGGGAGAGGTTGTTGTCCTGGCACCACACGGCCAGGTCTCTGACCTCCTCCCTATAGGCTGTCTCGTCGTTGTCGGTGATCAGGCCTATCACTGTTGTGTCCTCTGCAAACTTAATGATGGTGTTGGAGTCGTGCCTGGCCATGCAGTCATGAGTGAACAGGGAGTACATGAGGGGCCCCCGTGTTGAGGATCAGCGTGGCAGATGTGTTGTTACTTACCCTTACCACCTGGGGGCGGCCCGTCAGGAAGTCCAAGATCCAGTTGCAGAGGGAGGTGTTTAGTCCCAGGGTCCCCTGCTTAGTGATGAGCTTTGAGGGCACTATGGTGTTGAACGCTGAGCTGTAGTCAATGAATAGCATTCTCACATAGGTATTCCTTTTGTCCAGGTAGGAAAGGGCAGTGCAATAGAGATTGCATCATCTGTGGATCTGTTGGGGCGGTATGCAAATTGAAGTGGGTCTAGGGTTTCTGGGATAATGCTGTTGATGTGAGCCATGACCTGCCTTTCAAAAGCACTTCATGGCTACAGACGTGAGTGCTACGGGTCGGTAGTCATTTAGGCAGGTTACCTTAGTGTTCTTGGGCACAGGGACTATGGTGGTCTGCTTGAAACATGTTGGTATTACAGTCTCAGAGAGGTTGAAAATGTCAGTGAAAACACTTGCCAGTTGGTCAGCGTATGCTCCGAGTACACGTCCTGGTAATCCGTCTGATTATGTGAATGTTGACCTGTTTAAAGGTCTTACTCACATCGGCAACGAGAGCTTGATCACACAGTCGTCCGGAAAAGCTGATGCTCTCATGCATGTTTCAGTGTTACTTGCCTCGAAGCGAGCATAGAAGTAATTTAGCTAGTTTGATAGGCTCGTGTCACTGGGAAGCTCGCGGCTGTGCTTCCCTTTGTAGTCTGTAATAGTTTGCAAGTCCTGCCACTTCCGACGAGCGTCGGAGCTGGTGTAGTATGATTCGGTCTTAGTCCTGTATTGACGCTTTGCCTGTTTGATGGTTCGGAGGGCATAGCAGAATTTCTTATAAGCTTACGGGTTAGAGTCCTGCTCCTTGAAAGCTGCAGCTCTACCCTTTAGCTCAGTGCAGATGTTGCCTGTAATGCATGGCTTCTGGTTGGGGTATGTACGTACAGTCACTGTGGGGACGACGTCATCGATGCACTTATTGATGAAGCCAGTGACTGATGTGGTGTACTCCTCAATGCCATCGGAAGAATCCCGGATGTGAGAGAAGGAGAGGAAAAGTGGAAGTCCCAGTTCCTCCCAGGCCACAGTCATAGACTGTCTATCTGTCAACACTCATCCAGACCTCCTCCTGTTCCTGTCCTGAATGGAGCTTCAAAGGAAAGAAAGGAGCGAAGAACAACAACAAAACCTCAGAATGGGGGACTGGCTGGCTGCTGGCCCTGGAAGAGGAGAGGATTAGAACCATAGGGTGACGTTACTACAGACCCTGGTTCGATTCCAGGCTGTATCACAATCCGGACGGAATTGGGAGTCCCATAGGGCGGCGCACAATTGGCCCAGTGTCGTCCGGGTTTGGCCGGGGTAGGCTGTCATTGTAAATAAGAATTTGTTCTTAACTGACTTGCCTAGTTAAATAAATGTACAAATAAAAAAAATAAAAGAATGTGGAGCTGCCTGGCAAGCTGAGTTGAGTCCAGTCAGTCTGTCAGTTTAGATATGCAGGACTTGCCCTGGACAGTGTTGATACATTGACGAGGAACAGCAAGCTGTGAGTCATACATACACATGAGAGGCTGAGTGTGAATACTGTACTACTCACCAGTATGTGTGCGAGAGATACAGACACACTTATCGAGGCTCACATATAAACAGGCATGTGCCCACATTCACTGGCTCAATTTCAGACGCGTAACAAACATTACTTGTATAAGAAAGCTATTAGACAAGCAGACAGGATAAAATTCTTCAAAGCCAGGTGCAAATCTACACAAATCCTCTTCTATCCACGCATCTAAAAATGTACATCAACATCACAAACCGGTCCTCAAAAGAAAAAAGTATTCAAAAGCTCAGTATTGCCATGGAAATGGGTCAGGCAGAAGAGCCTTGGCGCATGCCGTGGTCAGTTTAGCATTTTACCCCCCAATGGTAAAAGTTAGGATGGGGGGAGGGCAAACTGATCATAGATCTGTTGCCAACAGGCAACTTAATTCCCGGATGTAAAGCCTCAAGCAGCATTCTACAAAGATGAGACATCCATTCTCAAGGGAATGAGAACAAGACTCAGGTCTTTCTCAAGAACACTGGTGAACAATGAAAATTTTTCTCAAAAGGACATTGACCGTTTTTCTTCCCCACTGCCCTTTCCTACACTGGGTCACTATCCCTCCAGGGCCAGAGGCTTCCGAGTGGCGCAACGGTCTAAGGCACTGCATCTCAGTGCTAGAAGCGTCATTACAGACCCTGGTTCGATTCCAGGCTGTATCACAATCCGGATGGAATTGGGAGTCCCATAGGGCGGCGCACTGTTGGCCCAGCGTCGTCCGCGTTTGGCGGGGTAGGCCGTCATTGTCAATAAGAATTTGTTCTTAACTGACTTGCCTAGTTCAAAAGGACAATGACCATTTTTCTTCACCAGGTGCTCTCATTTGAGGCCTATTATGTAGTACTGGAGCTGTCTAGCTTTGATGGGAAAGAACGATAATGAGGGTAGTTCCTAGCTAGTGTGACTGATCGGGTTAGAACTCAGACTTTCTGAGGGACAGAAGAGCACATTAGCCCACTAAGCTAAAGTCTAGGCATTCACATAGGGAGCCAATGCAACTCATCAAGTCTCTGGCAAATTTACTCATGCGAGCGTGGTTACCCAAAGACTTCTGTTACACTAGTGTGCCTGGGGGTTGACTTCCTCAAGGGGATGTCAGGCAGGTTAGGAGCCTGATGAGGAAGGCTGGCTGGACAAGGTTAACAGTGAGGTTCTGATACGTCTTCATTTCTTGTTCTTTATTTTTTGGGTTTTACTTTTGGATTATGTGTGTATTGCTAGATATTGCTGGAGCTAGAGACATAAGCATTTCGCTGCACCTGCGTTAACATCTGCAAAACTGTGTTAGCGACCAATAAAATGTTATTTGATCTATGCTGTATGCTAACAGGGGCCAACGACTGTGGGGGTTTTATGTGTGAAATGTGTGTGCACTGTGTGATGCTTTCACTCCTTCAATATTCTCTGGTAGGTGTTTTTAGCTAGATAATGAGGTTGAGACAGAGTAGATTCTAGGCTAGGTTTCGCCTAATCACTGATACAGGGTCAGATATTTACCACCCCCCTAATGATCAAGGTTATGGTGAGTGAGGTCAGGTAACCTGATCCTAGATATGTGGTTGTACACAACATGTACCTCAAACCTTGTAGATGCTACCAGGACCACTTACCACTGTGTGATGGAATAGGAGCTCCCATGACAGGATCATCTTCTGGTTGAGCACCATATCAAGGAAGTCATAGATGAAGTAGCCTGTTGAACAAAACATAGAAAAGGCATATTCTAGCTTAGAACCAAAACAAAGCAATGGAGATTGATAGAACAAAGGCTTTTTCAGTGGAGGAGCGTTTGGCATAGCAAGTATATTTAGTGGGGACCCCTCTTGCCAGTCGCTTCCATGACGACACCAAGGATGGTAACCAAGATGTCAGTTAGAGAGCGCCATTTATATCAGTCCCCCACTATGGGCGTAACCATGGAGACGGCTATTCAGAATGGTGGAAAAAATAATGAAACGTTAAGGTAGTCGGGTGTGTGTGTGCATGTGTGTGTGTAGGGGAGGAGGTCCTCCTCTAGGGCAGACTAGAATTAACCCCAGTCTGTGTTCCTCCTACATATTCAATTTGACATTCAACACCAAAAGGGCTTCTGTAAATATTGTGATGAGACGTGCACCTTTAGAGCATCCTCTGCTGCTATATGACAAACACATGCTGAAGAAACAGATGTTTGATCCAAATTGAATACAAAAAAGAATTCTCACTGTGCATTTGGAATCGATTTTGACTGAATAGGATCCATAATATTAGATTTTAAAAGTGTCATCCATTCATTTTATCATTCCTAAAGGTGTATAAATAAAAGCCATTTTTACAACCAGTGAAAACAGTCAACCTAGGTCAAGCGTTCACGTTATTGAACCATGGTGGCATGTGACCAACTGTCCATCCATTGGCCTTCCAACAGGCTCTCTTATCATTATGACGCTGACTGTGTTTCATAAGGATTCATTGGTTCTGTGTCTCTCTGTCCCTCTCTCTGTGTGTGTGTGTGTGTGTGTGTCTCTCTGTCCCCCTCTCTCGCCCCCTGCCCATGTCCTTCTGCCCCAGTCTCTTTCACACCTTTGTGTACCACCACACGTGGCTGAAAATGTAGTATTTTTTCTATAGTGTTTAAATATGACAGCAGCATAGCTTTACATGTTATATCAAACAGCATAGCTCTTTGTGTTGTCACAATGGGGACTGGAGCCAATCTCTTCCATTCTGTGGGTTTTGGGCAGTGACCGTCCAATAACATTGTGATCAAACAACTTCTTTACACTGGCTAACAGTCAAACCCTGGAATGTTTGGTTGAGATGGTAACTAACAATACAGAATTATACAGAAAGAGTTAACAGAAAATCTTTGTGACGGATCACGGTTTCTCAAAACAAAAAGATTATTGAATGAACTTAACGACACACCCAATAGGAGAGTGGCATGTTTGGTGTGTAACACTGTGTTTACCTTTGGTCAGCCTGGGAGGGTACCTACTGCAACTGTTCTGCATTCCAAAATGTCAACACCTTTGCCTTGGCCTGACATAGTCAAGTCAGCCCACAGACAGAGGCCCAGGCTAGTGTTTGTTTGGTCAATCAGAGCGAAAAACACACAAAACATTGTCAATATGGCCTCTGAACATATAGTGTGTTTCCACTATGTGGCCAAGCTGCCATGTCAAAATTGCCTACAGTGAAAATACGTTTTCGTTCCAGCTTTGCATTGTGGCCTGATAGTGACGACCATACTATAGGCTCAGTGTCACTGTCACGCCACATTGTTGTAGGCAGGGCCCAGAGGACGCACCATCCTTACCCTCCTCACCCGGACTCCCTTCTCTGTTACAGATGGCAATTGACCTGGGCAGACTGCTGTGGCATAAATCAACAGCCTTCTTCTCAGGCGCTATGGCCCATTCTAGGGTCACGCAACCTACGGGGGTAGGTCCGGAGCGGTGCCTGGGACGAAGCCCCATAATGCTCCCCATTGATTCTAGAACTCCGGCAACACTAACAACACTGGCAGGCAGCATTCAGGGGTGGGTTGGATTCTCTGGGAGAATGCTAACAATCCTTGGAATTCTAAGGGAGCCCTTGTTGGAGCCCTTGTTAGCCATGCACAGATCCAATAAATTAGCAGCTTATAGAGTGTGGCTTGCAGTCATTTAAATGAGCTCATGCCATTAAGGGAAACAATACACGAGCCAGTTAGAGAGCATGAAGTCAAAATAGAGGAAGTTGTATTTAAAGGGGCTATACTGCTGGGGTTTACTCTAAGCTTGGTGTAAAGATTTTGTCCATCTAGCCGAGACTCCTAACCATGTGAAAGCTATGGTCTGCTGTTTGAAAATGGCCATATGAATGCATCAGCAACAAGCAACAGTTAAAAGAATATTGAGCAATAAGGAGTCCACCTCCTCAGTGAATTGGTATGGTATGGCATAACATATCAGGATCAATCAATTACCACCGACTGAGGATATAAAGTGTGGTGCCAGGACAACAACCTCTCCGTCAACGTGAGCAAGACAAAGGAGATGATCGTGGACTACAGGAAAAGGAGGGCCGAACGCCACCATTCACATCTGCGGGGCTGTAGTGGAGCGGGTCGAGAGTTTCAAGTTCCTTGGTGTTCACATCACCAACAAACTATCATGGTCCAAACACACCAAGACAGTTGTGAAGAGGGCACGACAAAGCCTATTCCCACCTCAGGAGACTGAAAAGATTTGGCATGGGTCCTCAGATCCTCAAAAAGTTATACAGTTGCACCAGAGAGCATCCTGACCGGTTGCATCACCGCCTGGTTTGGCAACTGCTCGGCCTCCGACCGCAAGGCACTACAGAGGGTAGTGCGTATGGCCCAGTACATCACTGGGGCCAAGCTTCCTGCCATCCAGGACCTCTATACCAGACGGTGTCAGAGGAAGGCCCTCAAAATTGTCAAAGACTCCAGCCACCCTAGTCATAGACTGTTCTCTCTGCTACCGCACGGCAAGCAGTACCGGAGCGCCAAGTCTAGGTCCAAAAGGCTTCTCAACAGCTTCTACCCCAAAGCCATAAGACTCCTGAACAGCTAATCATGGCTACCCGGACTATTTGCACTGCCCCCCCACCCCATCTTTTTACGCTGCTGCTACTCTGTTATTGATTTATGCATAGTCACTTTAACTCTACCCACATGTACATATTACCTCAACTAGCCGGTGCCCCTGCACATTGACTCTGCACCGGTACCCCCTTGTATATAGCCTCCCTACTGTTATTTTATTTCTGCACTTTATTTTAGTTGTTGTTTTATTTTACTTTTTTATTAAAAAATAAAATGCTTTGTTGGTTAAGGGCTGTAAGGAAGCATTTCACGGTAATGTCTACACCTGTTGTATTCGGCACATGTGGCAAATCAAATTTTATTTGATAAGAAGCCAGTCCTGATATTTATGGCGGATTTTTAAAAGGCCTTTGATAAAGTAAGACTGGATTTTAATTATAAATGCCTGGATTTTTATAAAATGGGTCAAAGTAATGTATAGCAACCCCAGGTGTAAAATAGAAAATCGCAGCTAATTCTCTGAGAGTTTTGAATTGTAAGAGGAGTTAATCAAGGGTGTCCGCTGTAACCATATCTATTCGTTACGGCCACCGAAATGCTAACAATTAAAATTAGATCAAATAACAACAGAGGATTAGAAATCCAAGGCTTAAAAACAAAAGGTGTCCATGTATGCCGATGACTCAAGTTATATATTAAGTCTGCAAGCTAGATCCCTGCAATGTCTCATTGAAGATCTAGAGGTAACTTTTTTTGGACTCTCTGGACCAAAAAACCTAATTATGATAAAAGTGTACAATATTACGTATTGGATCTTTTAAAAAATACAACTTTTACATTACCTATAAAATGGGCTGACGGTGAAGTAGACATACTTGGTATTCATATCCCAAAATATATAAATTAGCTCTCCACAAGGAATTTCAATAGAAAACTAGTCAAAATAGACAAGATCCTGCAACCATGGAGAGGTAAATACCTGTCTATTTATGGAA
Source organism: Coregonus clupeaformis (assembly GCF_020615455.1). Taxonomy (NCBI): domain Eukaryota; kingdom Metazoa; phylum Chordata; class Actinopteri; order Salmoniformes; family Salmonidae; genus Coregonus; species Coregonus clupeaformis. The sequence continues at coordinate 27,061,452 of NC_059196.1, read as the reverse complement.
AACAATTCGCTGATTAACTCCTTAGTCATATCTCAGTTTACTCACTTACACACCCCTTCCCTTTCCCTCTGCCATCCACACACACACACTCACCGATTGATACAGAAACCAACGTGTGCGAGAACATAGAATATGTTCCTATCAAATCTTCGGCCATCTGTGGGTGTACGAAAAAACTGTAGAGGAAAAATAGACAAATTCATTTGAGAAAATAACCAGAACACAATTAAAATGCATATATTATTCAAAACAATTAAATCGTTTTTTGTATTATTGGGAGAGAAAGAGCATAGTGAAAAGGTGTAGGCTAGATCAAATTGATTCTGAAGCATTTTATATGACCATAGGTTAATTGATTTAACATTTCACAATTCACAATTCAGTCCAGAACAAAACATTGTCCACATTATTCTGTTACCTTATCCTACAAATCAACATTTACCTTTAAATTGTAAAAATGTATTATAAAACCTATTATCAGTTATTTGCCCGTAATGTATAAACTTTCAGTAGGCTAATTGAAAACAATTGATCTTTACATGTCAAGCATCATGGCAGTGGAAAACGACTCACCATAGTACAGCCCATATCCCAGTTATCAGACTGTGGGTGAAAGATGTGCAGATATTTCTCCATTTCCAGGAGTTTCTGCAAGCAGTCTCGGGTATAGGGAGTTTACTGACACCACAGTTGACAAGTTTAAAAAATCCAATAGAGCCACTCGCCGTCAAAAGCACTGAATTCAACTCCATGGCCACGACAAACTCCTTTCTGTGTCCTCCTCCACTTGAAGAATTTAATGACCGAAAATTCGCGCGCTGTAGTTGTTCAAGATCTGACGCTCTCGCTCTCTCTGCTCGTGATTGATATTTACGCTGTCAAAGCAAACATGCTGACATTCCTTTGGTGTTCCGTGTTATTTAGCCGAAAGCGATAAATGTTATTTCGACCCACTGATGTCAGTCGAATCAAATGTAGGCAATTTGATGCTTTTGTCTCAGAAATGGAAGGTGAGGCATGGACGTCAATGATTATCTATTCTATTCTATGATTTCAGGTTGACGATTTTTATTGTAGTACCAGCCAAAGGAGAAGACAGAATTGCTTTCTCGAACGCATGTGCTGAGCGTGCGAATTTATGTAAAAGTTGTGAAACGCTCCTATTATAAAATTATCCTTCTCCTTGCTTGTGTAACTTGTGCTGTGCCGTTACCAAATAACACAGACAATCCCCGCCCTACTATAAGGGGCGCAGCTAGACTAATTGAAAGTACACGTCATGAATGTATCACCCCGCCTCCCTTCATTCATGAAGGATTATGGGAATAGTAGTTTCATGAAATGTACCAGACAAAATAGACACACGTTGGTTTTTTTGTGGGCCAGGACTGAGTTTGGGAAACCCTGGGCTATAATATGGCATGTGAGAGTCAAGGGGCTAAACCATGCCCTAGTTATTGTAGGCTACCGAAGTGCACACCTCATTTTCATTCATGTTCAAGTAACATCATGCTGACCGGCAGGCCCGGCACAAGCATCAGTTAACATGTGTTATACGTAAGCAATAAGGCCCGAGGAGGCACAGCATATGGTCAATATACCACGGCTAAGGGCAGTTCTTATGCAAGACGCGGAGTGCCTGGATACAGCTGTTAGCCGTGGTATATTGGCCATATATCACAAATCCCTGAGGTGCTTTGTTGCTATTATCAACTGGTTACCAACTTCATTAGAACAGTAAAAATATAGTTTTTGTCATACCTATGGTATACGGCCAACCAGCATTCAGGGCTCAAACCACCCAGTTTATAATGTGTATTGTAGTGCTGCTCACCTAGGCCTAATCCATGCACTTAAAGGTAATTTTTGTAGTAGGGAAAGGATAGGCCTGGAGTAAACCAACAGCAGACCAATTTAAACTTTTTAGGCTCAAACCAAATGGGCGTAGGCTATGGCTAAACACCCAGTCTCATGGTTTTTCAAGTTTTTTTATTTTTTTATTTTTTATTTTACCTTTATTTAACTAGGCAAGTCAGTTACGAACAAATTCTTATTTACAGTGACGGCCTACACCGGCAATTTGTCATTTATGTTGTGTCCTACACAGACTGTAAATTATTCCCAGTCGAGGTCTCGATTTATTGTTGAGAGTTAGAATAGTCTAATAAAAAGCATGAGCTGGCACACACCCAGAAGAAATTATTTAGTGTATTTAAAAACATTGACCCCTAGTGGTCTGAATATTGACTTTCTTCTTCTTCTTCTTCAGTGGCGTTTATCGGCGGTTGGCATCCAACGTTATGGTGCATTACCGCCACCTACCGTACTGGAGTGTGGGCCAGAGACAGGGATAAACTAAATCCTACCTGCCAACCCAGTTTCTCTTAAAAAAGACAACAAAATATGTGATACTATATCTAATGACGTTCTACTCAATATACTCTTTAAACTAATTTCCTGTATCCCCTTCTCCCTCATACTTAATCTCATCCTCTCTCTTTCCATTTGATACTGCCCACACTGTAGCAATACATGCTCCACAGTCTCTATTTCCTGACAATAATCACATTTTCCTGATGGATGCTTTCCTATCACGCTTAGTGTCTTATTCAACTGGCTGTGTCCCACCCTTAATCTTGTAAATATAGCCTCCTCTCTTCTGTCCCTTCCTGCCGTCCTCCCCTCCCCGACTTTCCTCTGTACTTGAAATAAATGCCTTCCCTTAATATTTATATTCCACTGCTCCTGCCACCTCTGCACCATCACTGTATATATCAGTATTTTTGCCTCTGCCTTGCTCATTGACACTTCAACATCAACATCCCCACTACTAAGTGCTTGTTTAGCCTGTGCATCTACTGCCTCGTTCCCCTCCACCCCCACATGGGCTGGGACCCAAGTAAATCTTATCTGAATACCCATCTGTTTAATCCTGCCATGGGTTTGTAGCACCTCATAAAACAGGTATTGTCTGCTACGTGAGCTAAAGGACTGGAGACTCATTAACACTGCGCATGAGTCAGAGCAAATAACTACTCTGTCTGTCTTAGCTTCCTCCACCCACTGCAAGGCCAACAGTATGGCCATCAGCTCCGCCGTATATACAGCCAGATGATCTGTAATACGTTTCCTGACTTCCACCCCACATTCCTGCACTACAAATGCTGACCCAGTACATCCTGTCCTTGGATCTTTTGAACCATCTGTGTAAATGGCCACAAAATCCTGATACACAGTTTCCAGACGTCTCTTAAAGAAATCAGCTAGATCAACACCCTCCCTATCTTTCTGTAGTCTCTCCAACACTTCTAGATCAACTACTGGAGGTGGGAGTAGCCATGGACGATTTACAGGAATAACTACCGTTGGACAAACTCCCTTCCATACAGCCCCATCTCCTTCGCCTGGGTAATATTGACTTTTATCTCAGGCCCTTCTTTTGAACAATTATATTTTCTATGAACAAGTCTTATAATTGAATATATTCTTTCTACAGCTTATCCGTGCACACCTAATATGTTCCCCCTGTTGATGATGCTTATTATGCATTATGGTTGAACCAAAAGACTACATGTAACAAAAATTTAATGAAATTGGAAACAATTAAATATATATGTGAAATTAAATTAAACAATAATGTATGTTGATGCTAATATTATGCTAATGATAATGATAACAACAGCCTAATATATTTAATATGCTGTAAACTATTGTTTCACTCAATTCATTCTAATCAACCTAATAATTATGACACAGCCCTCACTATTGTTATTGGTTGCACTAATTGCACTGTTTTGTCTACATAACCTGGTTCAAGCATTCATTACATTACCCTGAAGAAGGCACAGTGATGCCGAAACGTTGGTGGTTTACCCAATAAATAATTGGGAGTTTATCTCTTTGTTTTTATAGCTCAGAGTTAGAATAGTAAAATACACAAGGTGCAATTTCGAAATTTGGTTGTGCATTAGCAGTTTTTTTCTTGTTATGTCAGTCACTCAATTAGCCCATGTCAGCAAACTTTTTATTTATTGGTAAATTAGTCTAGTGGCCAGCTATCTAAACTTGTACTAATTATTATCGAATTACTGACTGGGTGGCCTCATTGATCACCAGATATCATGTTAAAAACTGCAAACATTTATCTCCACCCCATGGCAAAATGAGTAGAGGAAACCAAGGTAGCCCCAATACACTCCCCATCCCCCTCATACACTGACACCTGCTCATCGGACATCTCATTCCAAAATCTTGGGCATTAATATGGAGTTGGTCCCCCCTTTTCTGCTATAACAGCCTCCACTCTTCTGGGAAAGCTTTCCACTAGATGTTGGAACATTGCTGCTGGGACTTGCTTCCATTCAGCCACAAGAGCATTAGTGAGGTCGGGCACTGATGTTGGGCAATTGTGTCATTATTCCTCTTCCACCAAACGTTACAGTTGGCACTATGCCTTGAGGCAGGTAGCGTTCTCCTGGCATCAGCCAACCCCAGATTCGTCCATCGGCCTGCCAGATTGTGAAGCATAACTCATCACTCCAGAGAACGTGCTTCCACTGCTCCAGAGTCGAATGGCGGTGAGCTTTACACCACTCCAGCTGCCGCTTGGCATTGGGCATGGTGATCTTAGGCTTGTGTGTGGATGGAAACCCATTTCATGAAGCACCCAATGAACAGGTATTGTAATGAGGTTTTGGAACTCTGTATTGAGTGTTGCAACCGAGGACAGATTATTTTTACACGCTACGCGCTTCAGCACTCGGCGGTCCCGTTCTGTGAGCTTGTGTGGCCTACCACTTCGGGCTGAGCCGTAGTTGCTCCTAGACATGTCCACTTCACAATAACAGCACTTACAGTTGAGGGGGTCATCTCTAGTAGGGCAGAAATCTGATGAACTGAATTGTTGGAAAGGTGGCATCCTATGATGGTGCCACGTTAAAAGTCACTGAGCTCTTCAGTAAGGCCATTCTACTGCCAATGTATGTCTATTAATATTGCATGGCTGTGTGCTCGATTTTATACACCTGTCAGCAACGGGTGTGGCTGAAATAGCCGAATCCACTCATTTTAAGGGGTGTCCACATACTTTCGTTTATATAGTGTATCTGTGAACGTAAACATTGAGGGGATTCTATTAATGCTTCCGATGAACCGGTTTAACGTTGATTGCATAATTTTTTGGAACCGGGCTGCCTCCCGGGCATGAGCCGGTTGCCCCGTTTTAAAGTCGGTTCAAAGGTGATGTAGGTTAAGCACTTGGAGTAATGAGTAGGATTTTGTGTTTGTGCACATGCAAACGCGATTGCTTTTGATAAAAACGCTTTATCTGCCTTCACAATGAAAACTAGTTTGAACATTCGAACATATTTTCTATGGAAAAGATATGTTGTAGGCTGCATTACGCTGCCTTGTTGACAACATGACCGAGCGGCGCAGATTAGGCTACTACTGTTCGCTTTGAGAGGACGCTCCTCCCTCACTGCTTTTGCCCGTACCTATCACGGGCCATAGCCCAGTGCACCTAATCGAACTCCCTTACTGTGGTTATGGGAATTAGAGAAGTTCGCTGGCGCCGCCACTATCACATTTCTGCTTAGTCACTCTCACTGAACGTTTTGTTTGCACAAGTGGTGACTGTATGGGTTATATAGTTATGTTATTTTATCGCAACCATACTACACCCTTAGGTAAGACGAATTTAGCTTGTTTTGGTTCTTGGTGCTGCTGTGGGTAGAAGACGTCGCCGACGTCTTGGGACCATCTGCGAAGTGACAGATTGCAACATCACCGTAATACCGCGTGACAGTGGCTTGGGATGCTAGCGCGAACGACTCTTTGGTTAAAAAATAAGGCGACCAGCAGTTTTGTACAGAGATACGTTCAACGTTTCCTTTTCTCGGGGACCAGTGCATTGTCTGGCAGGAAAACAGGTGAGCAAAGTTGGTTATTTAGCAAATGAATGGGCTGTTCTAGGAAACTATGTTCGTAATTTTGACAGCGACCGTATAGCCATCAGTTGGAAAACACAGAAGCCCTCGGAGAGAATGGTTCCCCATTTGACAGCATTTAATTTAAAAAAGTGCTTCTTTAACCCATCCTCTTTGCATTATCTTCTTTATGGGAAAAAACTACAGATAACCTTCCTTTTACATTTTCCCTGCGCAATATGATTTTATTCCTTGCAGATATGAGTCAAGGCCAGGGTCAAGCTCCTACAGGTCAGGACCAGGATCAGGTCACTGGGATGGTGTGTCTGGAGTCTGACCTGCAAGATGGACAGTAAGATCTTATCACACACCCATCACACAATCAGATAGCTTATTCATATTATAGTACTTTTGCTGCAAATGTAAGATACAAAATATATTATTCCATAGTAGGCCTAAAGGTAGAGTATTACACACCGACATGCAAGTATTCAAATAACATTGTATTACATTCATGTCATTACCCATGACTGGACCTTAGAGGCAATATGTAAAATACAGTAATACAACTTGAGTTGATCCTTTCCATGTTCTTCTTATATTTGTCAGGTATCTAAATGTGACTCTTTGCTTGTCTATAGGATGAAGGAGGTGGAGGTGGAGGAGCAGAAGATTCTATTGGTCCGTACCCAGGGCCTGTACAGTGCTGTAGGGAGCAAATGTTCCCACTATGGTGCTCCTCTCATCAAAGGTATTATCTACACACACATGCATGCACACACACTTGCAGGAGGGTAAGCAAGTCATGACATGTTCATGGCTGGGCCATGAGTTAGCAGTTATTATTATTTGTTCTAAACCATTGTGTTGAAAATTGGGTCAGCCCATACAGGCTTGTGTGTTTTGGTAGTCTATTCATTCATGTAGAGTGTATTTACATAGAGAACACTATTCAAAACTCTGTCATGAAAAATGTAATCTGGCAGGCTTGTTGACAGTTCCATTGATGCAAATTTACAATAATGGAATTTGTCAAGGTGTGTCATTCACCACGCTCTGTGGCTGCTGGCTATGCCCTTTTCATACGTCTCACATTACAATCTGATTGGGTGCAAATCATTATTCACAATCAGGGATGAAAGTAGGCCGGACCGGTGTCCTTGTAAATAAATCATGGGGGTAATAAACACAGGTATTAGTCACATTGGAGAGTGGAGAGAATATTGTGACCATATCTGTGCCCATGATAGTGTGGCTACTGTAGTGTTTTGAACAATGAATATGTCATGCTCTCTCATGTCACAGGAGCCTTAGTCGGGGACAGAGTGAGATGTCCCTTTCATGGTGCCTGCTTCAACATCAAGACTGGAGATATTGAGGAGTATCCCGGCTTGGACTGTTTGCCTAGTTATAAGGTATTAACTTGCTTTATATTAATAATGGAGTTCAATAACTGAGGAACAATAACTGAAACGATGGATACTGTATGTCTTTGAATGTGTTGATTCTGTCACCCACACTAACTCATCTTTATTTTCAAAGGTCAAAGTTGAAGATGGTAAAGTTTATGTGTCAGTAAACAAAAAGGTCAGCAAGAATGCATGATTTTCTGAACATAGTCTCTCTTTCCTAAATGTACATGTAGCTTACTGAGACATTTGGTGCATAGATGGCCCTTATGACTAAAGTATCCATAATCTCCTCAGTCTCTGAAGCTGTACAAGCGGGTGAAGGACATGAGCTGCAGAGTGCCAGGGGTCAGGCACACCGTCCTGCTGATAGGAGGAGGTGAGGACTGGGCCTGAAATGTCAGGAAAAGAGGAGGCTTCTTCAGGGAGTGGAGACCTCAAAACTAAATTATGTGTGTGTACAGGACCTGCCTCTTTGCTGTGTGCCGAGACTCTGCGACAAAACCGCTACGAAGGTCGAATCGTCATGGTGACCAGGGACACCCTGCCACCCATTGACAAGCCCAAGCTCAGCAAGGTAAGGGTCAAAGGTCATGGGTCAGTTGAAAGCTGGCATGACCACCGCTGTTCTAGAACGCTGTGAAGTTATTTTAGTATCCACAAAGTTTGTAATGCCCCTTCTCTTCCTCTCTTGCTACTCCTCCTCAGGCAATGCATTTGGAGAGTACTAGCCTCCTCCTTCGGACAACTGACTTCTTCCAGCAGCATGACATAGAGCTGTGGACGCAAAAGGAGGTGAGACCAGGGGGAGGAATAATGTGGCAATAATAAACCTGTTGACATAGCCTTCTGGAGTATCTTTTTATGAGTTGTCAGCACACACAATGTATTGAAGCCATAGAGATAATGTAGCATACTGTGTTTGGTCAGCACCTCCATGTGATCTAACTTGTGATCTAAGCCCTGGCATTTTCTAATGTGTGTGTGTTTGCCTGGGGTGTTTGTAGGCAGTATCTGTGAACCCAGTGGAGAAGACAGTGAAGCTGAATGACGGCTCCTTGCAGAACTATGACCAGCTGCTCATATCAACAGGCTGCAGGTCAGTGGCCTGTTACTGTTACCCCTCCCTTATTGAACACCGTTTGGGTCCTTATGTGTCAAAAAGATCCACGTTAAATTACGCTATTTGACGTGTCAAATAACCAAATTCTATTATAGAATGTTGTGTGCGCTGAATTTGCATATGCAGGCCAAGCACCACCACTACAGTCAGTAGCACTGTCAAAGCAGTACAAAAAAAAGTCTGCAAACAAGCACACACACCAGCACCTATTTATGTGTTTACAATACCGCGTTGGTAATAAGACATCATTTGTTCGACTGAATGGGAAAACAGTGTGAACAGCCTTCCATTATCGTCCCTAGAGTGAATACAATACTTGTCAGCACTAAGCAACAGGTGGATATTTTTAGGTCCTTTTGTTGACTACAGTAATCAAATATGGGCACAGTTAAAGAACATTTGATTTGAAACAGCTACACTCTGGTCCCCTGCCTGTCTTGGTATATGCTACCTAGACAATGTCAGAGCCATAGCTATAGTCCTACAGCGTTTGTCACCACATTTTCCATGACAATCACATTCTCATTTGAATTGGTGACCATTTGAATTCTAGATGTCAAACTCTACTGAATCTGTATGCCTATGTATCTATTGCTCTGTCCCATACTAGCATGTTAGTTGTCGTTTTACCCACATCTCCCTCTCTTTTTGCCTCCCTGTAGGGCGAGGCCTCTGAGCTGTCCTGGCTCTGAGCTGGAGGGAGTGAGGATACTGCAGAGCTACGAGGACGCCAAGGAGATCCACCAATCCTGTGTGGGAAAGAAGGCTGTGGTCGTTGGAGCCTCCTTCATAGGTTAACCATAAAGAGTAGAAGTCCTATTTTTTATTTTTTATTTTTATTTATAAATTAAATGTATAAGTAGTTTATAAACTATAGGTTTGTGACTTGGTTGGTTACAGTAAGGTAAGGTTTTTGTATTTGATAAGTAAGACTTTAATTAGATTTTTGTGCCTCAAAACCAAGTTTTCCCTCCTCCATTTTATGTCATAGGTATGGAGGTGGCATCCTACTTGGCAGACAAAGCTGCCAGTGTGGCGATGGTTGGCAACTGCTCATATCCCTTTGAGAGGTCCCTGGGCCCAGAGATTGGGAAGATGACAATGCAGGTCTGAGACAATGGTTATCATATGTAATGTACTTTACCTGATACAACACCCACCACTAGGCTACAAACGTTTATGAATATGTAACTCCCAAGTTTTTATAGTATAAATCTCAACATGTGTGTGTTTCTCATCTGTCGAAGATGTTGGAGGAGAGCAAAGTCAAGTTCTACATGAATGACGGAGTGGTGGAGATCAGAGGCGAGAATGGCAAGGTAAAGTAAATCAATATTCACCCAGCAGTAAACATCACCACAACCCCCTCACTGTAATACATGTAATGGACATTCTCTCAAGACCCATAGAGATGATTAAGATGGAAAATTGTTGTTTGAATAGGTGAAAGAGGTTGTTCTGAAAAGCGGTGCAGTCGTGGAAACGGATGTGGTGATAGCAGGGATCGGTAGGTAATCTGATACTTCTGCATATCCTTAAAGATCCGTAAAAGATATGTTAAGAGTTTCCATCAGCTCACACTTTCCCTGTTTAACCTCTCTACATGGTCTCTGTGGTACTTTCCCATCTTATTTCCACCATTTGTTTGAATTAACCAGACCTGGGTTCAAATAGTATTCGATGTCAGGCAAGTTCAATCAAGTAGAGCTGAAATATTTTAAAGAAAATAAATACTATTAGAACCCAGGTATGATAGATGGTTTTTCACAATGTCTCTAATGTACACTACACTATTGGAGTTATTGAGGTAACCATCATGGTTTCTCCTTAGGTGTCATTCCTAACTCTGACTTCCTGAAGGAAAGCCAGGTGGAGGTGGATTCTAGAAAGGCTGTCCTCATTGATAAGGTAACTATGGAGATGGTTATCATGAACAAACTATAGTTATGTTGAGGTAATAACTGTGGTACTAATGGTTTACACTCCCCAACACATTGCTGCTTCCCTACAGTTCATGAGGACCAACATTCCAGATGTTTTTGGAGCAGGAGACGTGACGTCCTTCCCTCTCACCATACGGAAAGACCAGAGGGTCAACATCGGACATTGGCAGCTGGCATCAGCTCACGGTAAAATCAAATTTGATTTGTCACATGTTTCGTAGACAAAAAGTGTACACAAACGGTGAAATACTTACTTATGGGTCCTTTTCCAACAATGCAGAGTTAAAGATAAGATAAACAAAGTAATAGAAATAGTGACATGAGGAATAAAAACCCAGTGAATAATGAATAGAAATAATGAGTAAAAAGAACATGGCTATATACAGGGAGGAGAAAATAACTATGGAAATGGCAACGAGAGAATGTCAGTTGGTTGGATGTTAGAAATAGAATTGACTAACATTTTTTATGTGTTTGCTTTCTCCTCAGGAAGGGTTGCAGCACTGAATATGTTACAGAAGCAGACTAAGATCGATTCTGTTCCTTTCTTCTGGACAGTGCTGCTAGGGAAGAGTGTCCGCTACACAGGTGATAATCCGAGATGAGATAGTCATACCCCTACACTCTTAGAAAAATTGTTCTAAACGGGTTCTTTGGCTCTCCCCATAGGATAACCCCGGTAGAACCCTTTTGAGTTCCATGTAAAACCCTCTGTGAAAAGGGTTCTACATGGAACCCAAAAGGGTTCTACCTGGAACCAAAAAGGGTTCTTCAAAGGGTTCTCCTATTGGGACAGCCGAAGAACCCTTTCAGGTTCTGGATAGCACCTTTGTTTCTAAGAGTGTAGAATGAAACAGAAACAGTCCCTGTTCAATTAACTTAGTGTATTCGGAAAGTATTCAGATCCCTTGACTTTTTCCACATTTTGTTACGTTACAGCCTTATTCCCTCATCAATCTACACACAATACCCCATAATGACAAAGAAAAAAGTTTTGGGGAAATTTTGCACATTTATAAAAATAAATATCACATTTACGTAAGTATTCAGACCCTTTACTCAGTACTTTGTTGAAGCACCTTTGGCAGCTTGGCACACCTGTATTTGGGGAGTTTCTCCCATTCTTCTCTGCAGATCCTCTCAAGCTCTGTCAGGTTGGATGGGGAGCATCGCTGCACAGCTATTTTCAGGTCTCTCCAGAGATGTTTGATCAGGTTCAAGTCCGGGCTCTTGCTGGGCCACTCAAGGACATTCAGAGACTTATCCCGAAGCCACTCCTGCGTTGTCTTAGCTGTTTGCTTAGGGTCGTTGTCCTGTTGGAAGGTGAACCTTCGCCCCAGTCTGAGGTCCTTAGCACTCTGGAGCAGGTTTTCATCAAGGATCTCTCTGTACTTTGCTCCGTTCATCTTTCCCTCGATCCTGACTAGTCTCTCAGTCCATGCCGCTGAAAAACATCCCCACAGCATGATGCTGCCACCACCATGCTTCACCGTAGGGATGGTGCCAGGTTTCCTCCAGACATGACGCTTGGCATACAGGCCAAATAGTTTAATCTTTGGTTCCAGAGAATCTTGTTTCTCATGGGCTGAGAGTCCTTTAGGTGCCTTTTGGCAAACTCCAAGAGGGCTGTTATGTGCCTTTTCCTGAGGAGTGGCTTCCGTCTGGCCACTCTACCATAAAGGCCTGATTGGTGGAGTGCTGCAGAGATGGTTATCCTTCTGGAAGGTTCTCCCATCTCCACAGAGGAACTCTGGAGCTCTGTCAGAGTGACCATCAGGTTCTTGGTCACCTCCCTGACCAAGGCCCTTCTCCCCTGATTGCTCAGTTTGGCCAGGTGGCCAGCTCTAGGAAGAGTCTTGGTGGTTCCAAACTTCTTCCATTTAGGAATGATGGAGGCCACTGTGTTCTTGGGGATCTTCAATGCTGCAGAAATGTTTTGGTACCCTTCCCCAGATCTGTGCCTCAACATAATGTCTCGGAGCTCTTCGGACAATTCCTTCAACTTCATGGCTTGGTTTTTGTTCTGACATGCACTTTCAACTGTGGGATCTTATATAGACAGGTGTGTGCCTTTCCAAATCATGTCCAATCAATTGAATTTACCACAGGTAGACTCCAATCAAGTTGTAGAAACATCTCATGGAAGATCAATTTAAACAGGATGCACCTGAGCTCAATTTCGAGTCCATAGCAACAGGTCTGAATAGTTATGTACATAAGGTATTTCTAAAAAACTGTTTTCGCATTGTCGTTATGGGGTGTTGTGTGTTGATTGATGAGGAAAATACTTTCCAAATGCACTGTATGTTGTCTTATTTGTCTCTCATACCTATCGTTTCCAAGGCTACGGTGAAGGATACACAGAGATCATATTCAAGGGCATAGTTGAGGAGAGGAAGTTCTTAGCTTTCTATATCAAGTAAGTGGCAATGCATTGCTTTACATTCCCTGTTTTGGTCGGTAGTTTTGTAAATGTCTTATCTATGCCTAAGATGCATCGTGTGTAGTTGGGCACAACGTAGCAAAATGTTATGCAACAGAAATGAAAATGAGTGTTCTTATTGGACAGGACAAGTTCTATTTTAAAATGTTTCCTGAATCCTGCCTACTGAACACAACTCTGAAAGCATACATATGTGATAACCAGGGATGATCAGGTGGTGGCAGCAGCCAGTCTGATGTTTGACCCTGCTGTCGCTCGACTGGCAGAGATGATGTCAAACGGATTAGTCATAACCAAGGCACAGGCACAGTGAGTTACCCACCATTTTATATGTACATAGGTAAGATAAATAGATTAGAGAAAGTTGCAGTGTGTTAATGCCTTAGAATGGCGTTAAGTTAATTAAAATGTTGTATTTCTCTTTTGTAGATCTGATGACCTCAGTTGGTTACAAATGTAAACCTCCCCTTCCTGCAACACTCCGTGGTCAGTGCCTGGTCCGACGGTACCCCCTTTAACCCTCAAATCAAGAGATAAAATATTTGTTGATCTTACTCTTCTCTCGGTTTCCTTATTACTCTTTATTTTTTCCCCTCTCTTGCTAAAGTAGATTTTTCCATTAAAACCAAACCAAAGGCTGTTCAGATCTGTCCAAGGCACCGTTACCATGGTTACATAGTACTTTGATTCCATTAAGTTCCCTGGCCTGTGGGCCCTTTGATGATAACACATAAAATGTGCAAGAACAACTCATTAATAGACAGTGAGTGGGAACAGCATAATACAATTAACTCAAATGGCAACAATTCAGACTGTATTGAAGGCTTTGAGATATAGAGACTATACCTCTGCTGTTACAACAGACTGAGATGGACAATGAATTAAATGGTCTGAATAACTAAGACTGTAATCTGCTAGTTTGTTAAACATTGTACTGTTACTGTACAATAAAAAGCCAAATTATCTGTTTGTCCATTTTTGTTTACACCTTCAAAGATACTGTATGTTCTTTTACTGCTTGCAATGGTATTTAGTTTGATTCATACGGTTTGTTCTTAGCATTCTTACCCATAACTTTTACATGTGTGCAAGAGGATCATCCAAGCAAGATATTATTTGAAATAATACCATCTTATTTCTTATACTTCTTTATCTTTTGTGGTGCACAGTTAGATAGCTCTCTTTTCCGAAAGAACGGACAATATTTTCTATTGTTCAAATTATTTTTTAAACTTCTTTCTGCACACAAAATATTCAAAGTATTGAATAGCCTTTTTCTTCACTTATATTACTGAATGGAAAGACATCCATAGGCCTATACTGTACGTGAACTTTGATGCACAAGGCTTATTTGAATACAGATATTGGGATGCTGTCACGGTTTCGGCCGAGGCTGCCTCTCTTCCTTGCTCGGGCAGGCTTCGGCGGTCGTCGTCTCCGGAGTACTAGCTGCCACCGTTGAATGTTTCTATGTTCGTTTGGTTTTGTCTTTATGTTGTACACCTGTTTTCGTTTAGCGCTAATTAGTGTCCTATAAGTTCTCGTTGTGTTTGTCAGGTGTTGTGTGTGATTGTTTCGCTGTCGTGTTTGTGCGCTACTGTTGCCCGTTTGCTCTTCGTGGTTTTCCTCCTCTGTTTAGGAGGGTAGTTTCGCACATGTTAGTGCGCCTTTTGGTTTACGCCTGTGTGTGTATTTTCTCGCCTCCGGGCTTTTTGGCTCGTGTATTTAGTGTGCTTTCACTAAAGTCTTTTAGACTAATTTTCTGCGTCCTGCGCCTGATTCCTGCACCACACCCACCTACAGCACCCACTGACAGATGCAAAGTTTATTTTTAATGTTGCACTTATCATTATTTTTAATCAGCATATAATTGTGAAAATATTCATACATTTCATTCCTCTAAGCAGCTGATGCCTTGTGCTCAGAATGATGTTACTGAGGTAGTCCTGATTGGTATTCCTCTTACTTGGGTATAGATTAATTTGCCATTTACCTTGTTAACAGTAATAAATATTTTCACAGTGCTGTGTAAATGGTTGGTCTCAGGCATACAGTGGGGAGAACAAGTATTTGATACACTGCCGATTTTGCAGGTTTTCCTACTTACAAAGCATGTAGAGGTCTGTAATTTTTATCATAGGTACACTTCAACTGTGAGAGACGGAATCTAAAACAAAAATCCAGAAAATCACGTTGTATGATTTTTAAGTAAATCATTTGCATTTTATTGCATGACATACGTATTTGATACATCAGAAAAGCAGAACTTAATATTTGGTACAGAAACCTTTGTTTGCAATTACAGAGATCATACGATTCCTGTAGGTCTTGACCAGGTTTGCACACACTGCAGCAGGGATTTTGGCCCACTCCTCCATACAGACCTTCTCCAGATCCTTCAGGTTTCGGGGCTGTCGCTGGGCAATACAGACTTTCAGCTCCCTCCAAAGATGTTCTATTGGGTTCAGGTCTGGAGACTGGCTAGGCCACTCCAGGACCTTGAGATGCTTCTTACGGAGCCACTCCTTAGTTGCCCTGGCTGTGTGTTTCGGGTCGTTGTCATGCTGGAAGACCCAGCCACGACCCATCTTCAATGCTCTTACTGAGGGAAGGAGGTTGTTGGCCAAGATCTCGCGATACATGGCCCCATCCATCCTCCCCTCAATACGGTGCAGTTGTCCTGTCCCCTTAGCAGAAAAGCATCCCCAAAGAATGATGTTACCTCCTCCATGTTTCACGGTTGGGATGGTGTTCTTGGGGTTGTACTCATCCTTCTTCTTCCTCCAAACACGGCGAGTGGAGTTTAGACCAAAAAGCTCTATTTTTGTCTCATCAGACCACATGACCTTCTCCCATTCCTCCTCTGGATCATCCAGATGGTCATTGGCAAACTTCAGACGGGCCTGGACATGCGCTGGTTTGAGCAGGGGGACCTTGCACGCGCTGCAGGATTTTAATCCATGACGGCGTAGTGTGTTACTAATGGTTTTCTTTGAGACTGTGGTCCCAGCTCTCTTCAGGTCATTGACCAGGTCCTGCCGTGTAGTTCTGGGCTGATCCCTCACCTTCCTCATGATCATTGATGCCCCACAAGGTGAGATCTTGCATGGAGCCCCAGACCGAGGGTGATTGACCGTCATCTTGAACTTCTTCCATTTTCTAATAATTGCGCCAACAGTTGTTGCCTTCTCACCAAGCTGCTTGCCTATTGTCCTGTAGCTCATCCCAGCCTTGTGCAGGTCTACAATTTTATCCCTGATGTCCTTACACAGCTCTCTGGTCTTGGCCATTGTGGAGAGGTTGGAGTCTGTTTGATTGAGTGTGTGGACAGGTGTCTTTTATACAGGTAACGAGTTCAAACAGGTGCAGTTAATACAGATAATGAGTGGAGAACAGGAGGGCTTCTTAAAGAAAAACTAACAGGTCTGTGAGAGCCGGAATTCTTACTGGTTGGTAGGTGATCAAATACTTATGTCATGCAATAAAATGCAAATTAATTACTTAAAAATCATACAATGTGATTTTCTGGATTTTTGTCTCTCACAGTTGAAGTGTACCTATGATAAAAATGACAGACCTCTACATGCTTTGTAAGTAGGAAAACCTGCAAAATCGGCAGTGTATCAAATACTTGTTCTCCCCACTGTATATAGTATGAAAAATGTATGCACTCGCTCTGGATAAGAGCGTCTGCTAAATGACTAAAATGTAAATATATGTTCGAAAACTACTGGGTGTTCTGTGTAATCTGTAGCTTTTTGACTCTTAAGAATAAAATGACTATTCTATGACATGTCTTCATTGCCTTTGGAAGTCTTTATGGTAAAGTCATTTGGATTAATGGTAGTCTATAACACATTTGTTCAATACACAATAGACCTATGCCCCATATGCTATGGTTCAGGTGGCCCTGTGTAGCTCAGTTGGTAGAGCATGGCGTTTGCAACGCCAGGGTTGTGGGTTCGATTCCCCCGGGGGGCCAGTATGAAAAAATTTATGCACTCACTAACTGTAAGTTGCTCTGGATAAGAGCGTCTGCTAAATGACTAAAATGTAAAATGTGAGAAATAAGAGTAGCTGCCTAGGCATATGTGGGAGTAGAGGGAAATGAGGATGTGGATGTTATCACCAAGCAGGCTCTTAAACGTCCTAATGTTGAAATGGAATTGTCAATCAGTAAAGCAGAAGCTAAGGGGTTGATAAAAACAGGTTAAAAACAAAAGGAAATATTTGTGGATAAGGGTGGGAAAGGGAAGACACCTGTATAAGATTCAGGAAAAGGTGGGAGCAGCGAGGTCCTCAGGCTGAGAGACAAGGGATGAAAATGTCATCATTAGGCTCAATAGTACATAGAAATTGGTGGGGAAACATCCGACTAGGAGGTGTGATCATTGTCAGGAGGAGATGGAGACAGTGGAACACGTTCTATTTCAGTGCCAGAAATATGGAAGGGAAAGGGAGCGATTGTTATTAGATTTGAGTAATGGGGTTGAAGAGCCAAGATGAAGTGCCCTTCTGGGGAAATCTTCAGGGTATGTAGTATTTCGTTTCCTTAAGGAGACGAGAATATTGGATAGGATTTATATCTTCCCTGTCTCTGGTCCACACTCCAGTCCAGTTGGTGGCGGTAATGCACTTTAAAGTTGGTTGCCAATCGCCATGTAAAATCCACAGAAGAAGACGAAAGTGACTTGGCTCTGCTTTCTGCGGTAGCTAGCTAACGTTAGCTGTTCATGATGATGGAGGAGGAAGAATTGGAATTTGCGGAGGATTTGGAGGCTATTTTGCACCTTACTCCAGAGGTGCAGTTGGCCATCGAGCAGGTAATCGTGCTAAGAAGGATAGTTTCTTATCGACAAGGAAAATGGTAGTCTGTATTCAGGCATGAGCTAGATAGCTAGTTTACCTAACGTTAGCTTGCTACCTATGATAGCTAACGTTAGATGTGTTGTTATCCTAGTTAGCTAGCTAGCTACACTAGGCTTGTCAGCTGTTTTAGTGAACTTTGCGTATAGCTAGATCAGTTATTTTCAATACATTTCAACAGTCATCAAATTGTCTGTGTGAAGTTTTGTATTTCTAGCTATTAACCACTGTATAGGCTAGCTGTTAAGCAAGGAAGAACCAACAACATGTATTTATTGAGTCATATTTATATGCCTTAGGTTTTCCCCAGTCAAGACCCATTGGACAGAGCAGATTTTAATGCTGTGGAATACATCAATACATTGTTTCCCACTGAGCAGGTAAGACTGGAGTCCTTCACTTCACAGAAACTAAAGTCCCTTTATATTACACCAAGGCTCTCGTCTTGGATACTTCTGAGTTCCTAAGCTATATCATTTCATACCTATGTTGTTTAGGGCTGTCCCCGACTAAAACAAATATAGGTCGACCGAGAGTTGCTACTGCCTGTAAACACACAATCCAGTTCAAAGTGAATGATGGCAGGCACTTGTGGCAAATGGCTTATTTGCATATAGGCCTACTGTAGCTCTGATTGGCGATGGCGCACCGGTCTGCATAGACTCCGGTCCTGGACAAGACAAGACCAATGTTTTTATTAGGTTTTATTTACTGCAGTGTCTATTAATTGTCCAAACCCATGGCCGCTTTAGAATGCTATAGAGTTTTCACAAATGCCTTACTATACGTAATTCTCAAACATTCTATGAATTTATGAAAACGTGAAAATGACCATATCCTAGTTCTCCTGGAACAGCACCACGTACTCAGAGAGGTGCTGTCTGATGAACTTCTTGATGATCTCCTGTTTGATGCGGGGGTCCAAGACGTTGGCGTACAATTATAATATACATTACATACATTATATAATGTATAGTCACACATATACAGTGCATTCGGAAAGTATTCAGACCCCTTCACTTTTTTCAACATTTTGTTACGTTACAGCCTTATTCTAAAATTGATTAAATTGTTTTTCCCCCCCTTTTCAACCCACACACAATATCCCATAATGACAAAGTGAAAACTGGTTTTTAGAAATGTTTGCGAATGTATACAAAAATATATATATATGACATTTACATAAATATTCAGACCCTTTGCTATGAGACTCGAAATTGAGCACAAGTGCATCCTGTTTCCATTGATCATCCTTGATGTTTCTACAACTTGATTTTAGTCCACCTGTTATAATTTAAATTGATTGGACATGATTTGGAAAGGCACACACCTGTCTATATAAGGTCCCACAGTTGACGGTGCATGTCAGAGCACAAACCAAGCCATGAGGTCTAAGGAATTGTCCGTAGAGCTCCGAGACAGCATTATGTTGAGGCACAGATCTGGGGAAGGGTACTAAAAAAATTCTGCAGCATTGAAGGTCCCCAAGAACACAGTGGCCTCCATCATTCTTAAATGGAAGAAGTTTGGAACCACCAAGACTTTTCCTAGAGCTGGCCGCCCGGCCAAACTGAGCAATCGGGGGAGAAGAGCCTTGGTCAGGGAGGTCACCAAGAACCCGATGGTCACTCTGACAGAGCTCCAGAGTTCCTCTGTGGAGATGGGAGAACCTTCCAGAAGACAACCATCTCTGCAGCACTCCACCAATCAGGCCTTTATGGTAGAGTGGCCAGACGGAAGCCACTCCTCAGGAAAAGGCACATAACAGCCCTCTTGGAGTTTGCCAAAAGGCACCTAAAGGACTCTCAGACCATGAGAAACAAGATTCTCTGGTCTGATGAAACCAAAATTGAACTCTTTGGCCTGAATGCCAAGCGTCACGTCTGGAGGAAACCTGGCACCATCCCTACGGTGAAGCATGGTGGTGGCAACATCATGCTGTGGGGATGTTTTTCAGCGGCAGGGACTGGGAGGCTAGTGAGGATTGAGGGAAAGATGAACAGAGACATCCTTGATGAAAACCTGCTCCAGAGCGCTCAGGACCTCCGACTGGGGAGAAGGTTCACCTTCCAACAAGACAACAACCCTAAGCACACAGCAGAGACAACGCAGGAGTGGCTTCGGGACAAGTCTCTGAATGTCCTTGAGTGGCCCAGCCAGAGCCCAGACTTGAACCCGATTTAACATCTCTGGATAGACCTTAAAATAGCTCTGCCACAACGCTCCATCCAATCTGACAGAGCTTTAGAGGATCTGCAGAGAAGAATGTGTGCCAGATACAGGCGTACCAAGCTTGTAGCGTTATACCCAAGAAGACTTGAGGCTGTAATCGCTGCCAAAGGAGCTGAATACTTATGTAAATGTAATATTTCCGTTTTTTTTTATTAAATACATTTGCAAAATTTTCTAGAAAATGTTTCTGTTTTTGCTTTGTCATTATGGGGTATTGTTTGTAGATTGATGAGAAAATGTAATCAATTTTTGAATAAGGCTGTAATGTAACAAAGTGGATAAAGTCAAGGGGTCTGAATACTTTCCGAATGCTCTGTAGGCCTACAGCTCAATGGTGGTTATACAAGGCTACTATACAAAGCCTACTAATGATAACTACATTACTTATTATTATAATAATGATCATAGTAATAATTGTAATAATAACAGTAAGAAGGCGATCAAGAAAAAGCAGGGTATAGGAGCAAGTGCTGCGTGCATATTATTTGTGACAAACAGGTGCTGTTACATTACAAAATTATTTTTCTGCCTGTTTGTAAGTGTAAACCACACTAAATAAATTAAGTAATACCAGTCTGTTCTAACGAAAAACTATTGTAAAGCCTTTATTACAGCATAGCAAAGATTAAAAACAGCCAAATCTGTGAAATTGCTTTATCCGACATTTTGCCGTTGCATGAGGCTTGGTGCTCATGGAATCAGTAGGCTATTAAACAAACACTCAAACAGGCAACAGAAGCAATATCTGTCTTATTTCTTTAGATATACAGTACCAGCCAAAAGTTTGGAGACACCTACTCATTCAAGGGTTTTTCTTTATTTTTACTATTTTCTACATTGTAGAATAATAGTGAAGACATCAAAACTATGAAATAACACATATGGAATCATGTAGTAACCAAAAAAGTGTTAAAAAAATCAAAATATATTTTATATTTGAGATTCTTCAAAGTAGCCACCCTTTGCCTTGATGACAGCTTTGCACACTCTTGGCATTCTCTCAACCAGCTTCACCTGGAATGCTATTCCAACGGTCTTGAAGGAGTTCCCACATATGCAGAGCACTTGTTGGCTGCTTTTCCTTCACTCTGCGGTCCAACTCATCACAAACCATCTCAATTGGGTTGAGGTCGGGTGATTGTGGAGGCCAGGTAATCTGATGCAGCACTCCATCACTCTCCTTCTTAGTCAAATAGCCCTTACACAGCCTGGAGGTATGTTGGGTCATTGTCCTGTTGAAAAACAAATGATAGTCACACTAAGTGCAAACCAGATGGGATGGCGTATTGCTGCAAAATGCTGTGGTAGCCATGCTGGTTAAGTGTGCCTTGAATTCTAAATAAATCACAGACAGTGTCACCAACAAAGCACCAGAAACACCACCTCCTCCATGCTTCACGGTGGGAACCACACATGCAGAGTTCATCCGTTCACATACTCTGCATCTCACAAAGACACGGCGGTTGGAACCAAAAATGTCAAATGTGGACTCATCAGACCAAAGGACAGAATTCCACCGGTCTAATGTCCATTGCTCGTGTTTCTTGGCCCAAGCAAGTCTCTTTGCAGCAATTCGACCATGAAGGCCTGATTCACACAGTCTCCTCTGAACAGTTGATGTTGAGATGTGTCTGTTACTTGAACTCTGTGAAGCATTTATTTGGGCTGCAATTTCTGAGGCTGGTAACTCTAATAAACGTATCCTCTGCAGCAGAGGTAACGCTGGGTCTTCTTTCCTGTGGCGGTCCTCGTGAGAGCCAGTTTCATCATAGCGCTTGATGGTTTTTGCGACTGCACTTGAAGAAACTTTCAAAGTTCTTGAAATGTTCCGTATTGACTGACCTTCATGTCTTAAAGTAATGATGTCCAATTTGTAAGTCGCTCTGGATAAGAGCGTCTGCTAAATGACGTAAATGTAAATGTAAATGTAATGATGGACTGTCGTTTCTCTTTGCTTATTTGAGTTGTTCTTGCCATAATATGGACTTGGTCTTTTACCAAATAGGGCTATCTTCTGTATACCAACCCTGCCTTGTCACAACACAACTGATTGGCTCAAACGCATTAAGATAAAATTAACTTTTAAGAATGCACACCTGTTAACTGAAATCCATTCCAGGTGATTACCTCATGAAGCTGGTTGAGAGAATACCAAGTGTGCAAAGCTTTCAAGGCAAAGGGTGGCTACTTTGAAGAATCTAAAATCTAAAATATATTTTGATTTGTTTAACACTGTTTTTGGTTACTACATGATTCCATATGTGTTTGATGTCTTTATTCTACAATGTAGAAAATAGTTTAAAAAATCAAGAAAAACCCTTGAATGAGTAGGTGTGTCCAAACTTTTGACTGGTACTGTATATGGATGATTTATAAAACCAGGCACATTTAACATTTTGGCTATTGATTATAGACCTAATGAAGTTGGGTCTATAATCTCGCTCCTCAATTTTCTTAGACATTTAGGCTAAGCCCTATTCGAACGGGACTAGTATTACTAGAGAACGTTGGTTATGTAATTATGTCGGTTATTCCAGAGGACAATTCAGACGGGATTAGTTTTTATTTTTTACAA
The DNA here is from genome assembly GCF_020615455.1 of Coregonus clupeaformis. NCBI lineage: Eukaryota > Metazoa > Chordata > Actinopteri > Salmoniformes > Salmonidae > Coregonus > Coregonus clupeaformis. The sequence continues at coordinate 27,038,934 of NC_059196.1, read as the reverse complement.
ACTGCCCCCGTCACTCTTTTTATTTTTTATTTTTTATAAATTGACAGTTATGACAGAAGCCTTTAGGTTGTTTTCTAGGCGTGTTTTCTAGATATTTCAACAACTCCAGGCGATAACAGGGCTACACTGATAACTCGAGCTTGGTTCCGAAGTTTCTAAACCATACCAAACCATCTTTGGTATAGTGTCACCATAATATTTGAATTGAGGAAGTGTGATCATAATCATTAAGATATTTTAGTGATCCGCACTAGACTGCCTAAATGCCCCACAGCCTTCAGATGTACTTGCACTTTGGATGCGAAAGTGATCTTATCATTTCCAAACGTTTAGGTCAGTTGTATGCTGCTTTGCGATCTTTTAACAGCAAGGGTTACATTAAATAGGCACAATATGTTTTACTGATGCATTTGGCAATATTCAGTTAATATGTACAAAACATATTAACAAAAGCATTCACTGTGAAAGATGATACATGTAGGTCCTTCATATATAGGCTATGCGCAGCACTTTGTTCAATTTATCGAATCAGCTATTGTTTTCTTGCTCAAACCGTGAGCAACACCTGTAAAACTCAGACATTTCGCACAAAACACAGGAATGTCGATTCGCACAGGACTAGTATTATCAGAGAACCTTGGGGTTTGCCAAAATACAGTAGGTTATTCTGGCTGGAATTGTTACTCTCCTGCCATGTACAAATTACTGACATGGCAGATTCGGACTGGACTAAAATGACAGATGTGGTGTTTTGTGCTTGTGCACATAATTACATTACCCGATCACCCCCAGTAAAACTAATCCCGTTCGAATAGGGTTCCGCTGCATTGTTCTCAATCCCAATATATGCTGGTTGCTATTAGCACATAGAAACATAGGGAAAGGCACCAATTATACAGCGCATTGAAGATTGTTTCAGAACCGCGGACAGCGACCGTATCCAACGCGGGAGATGCACATTTGTTATAGAATAATATTCGATTTATTACTGTTGCTCAATTATTTGTACATAATACAACCATATACAATTTAAGTATCACATGTCTTAGAATGATGGACTGTGCCATCCCCGTGGCCTTTGCAATGGATCAGACCACAGAGACAGGCGGGAATCAGACCGGTGTCTTGTGCACCATGAAAAAAAGAAATACATTGGGACTGCTCGACTAAAGAACTCTCGGTCGACCAACAGCCTATCGACCAAACAATTGACCGGTCAACTAAATGGGGTCAGCCCTAATGTTGTTACATGGTGAGAAAGAGTTATAGTCTAGCAGCTGGCTGACATCAAACTCTTCCTGACTGCAGTCTGGAAAGGAACTCCCTAAAAACCGGAAGTGACTTTTCGTTGCAGGTTAGGAGAGCATTTTCACTAACACTAAACCTTTTCCTAACATTGACCTAATTCTCCTAACCTGCTGCATAAGTTCTCCTAACCTGCTACGAAAAAGTCACTTATGGTCATAGTTGTATCGAAGTGGTGTGTTCATAGGGAATCTCGTCTGGAAAAGCTCCTTGATGTTGTAGGCATGATGCGTTGATTTACTGATTGAGGGTATTTGTTTAAGCTGCCCTCTGTTGAACCGGGTCGCTGAGGGAGGCGCGCCTTGCTCGTATGTTGTCAACAAGGCAGCATGATGCGTCGTTAAGAAACATACATCTTATTTCCATACAAATAATGTTCACATTTTCGACCTATTTTTCATTGGTAAGGCAGGTAAAGCATTTTTATCAAAAGCAATGGCTTTTGCATGTGAAAACACTTAATTCTTCTCATTACTCCACGTGCTTAACCTATGTAATTTTTTATTTGAGCCGACTTCGCCGTTGGCTAGAATGGGGGGCGGCTCACGCCCAGGAGGCAGCCCGGTTCAAGCCGATTGCAGTCAACACTAACCCGGGTCACCCATGGCATGCCCGTGGCATTAATCAAATTCCCTCATTGGTTCTCTGTGTCTTTCTCACTAAAACACCCATGGACAGCCACACACAGCCCTGAGCGCCAACCCCTTCCAATAAAACTGTTGAATTTTCTAGTCCAAACAATGAGAGGTTAATTCAAATAAATAAAAAATGTCACATAGGTGCAGTGAAATGTGTTGTTTTCAACCCCCCAGAGAAAATCCCCCAGGTCTCAACCCCCCAGGGGGGAAATAAAAGTTTGAGAGAACCAATCAAAGCTCAAGACAATTTTTGCGCAAATATGGCACCGACAAACGGACTCCTGTGAACAGACCAGTGTCACGCCTCTCCCTCACTGTTTACCACTTGAGTCTCGTCAGCCAGGCAAAAAAAAGTAAGGCCATACGAATGTGAAAATGTGCACGATCATAGCAAAAATAATGTACTCAAGCTTCCAATAAAGAGATGCACAACTTCCTCTCGGATTATGGCTGAACAATCTCTTTTAGCCTTCCCAAGATGCTAAAATCTCTTGATTAGGTCGCTAGGTGTCGAAATAAAGATGCTATAGTATTTTTAAAAGTGTGTACTTATTTTTATTTTTTCACTCGCTCGCCTCACTTTTCAATAAAATTTTATGAAATGTGTATGGCCTAGCGAAACAAAGGTCTGATTGACCAAGTAGAAAGTAATAATCATGTTGACATGCCCACTAGATGGTGCCTGATGCCTGTGTACCTTTGTAACATTAGAAAAGGGTCCTTCATCCTCCAAATCAGTCCATACAACTTGGTTTTGTGTGGGGAGTAGATTTTGGTCAATTCATAATCATGATACCCCTGTGTTTCCACAGTCACTGGCTAATATAGATGATGTGGTCAACAAGATCCGTCTGAAGATTCGGTGAGTGACCGACATTAATGTTTACAATTTTTTATTTGTTTGACAGAATATTATTGATTGAGTGTGTGTGTGTGTGTGTGTGTGTTTCAGTCGTCTGGATGACAACATCAGGACGGTGGTGAGAGGCCAGACCAACGTGGGCCAGGATGGCAGACAGGTGAGTGAGCGGACAGTCTGGGATTACTCTTCAGTGTGTGGCTACCTGTTGTTCTTGGATCATGCCCCTGACTGACTGTGTGCAGGTGTCACACACACACACACACTTCATCCCTCCAACAGACTGGTGAACTGAGATGATGTTTTGCAACCTTTTCCCCAAGGATTACTCCTCCTAACCCAGACAAATATGTTGGTGCTCCTTTTTCTGTTTCTCTGTCCTCACTAACGCCATGGAAAAGGACAGGATGAGTCAGAACCATCCCGTTCCCTACTGTTAGAACTACTGCTGTCCTACATGGAAAGATTCCCCTCCATTATTCAGGGGTTACATTTGGACCTGTGTTTTGGTGTCCCGCCGTTTCTCATCTGAGAACGTCGGAAAAACCATTGATTTAACGCAGACCCTCGCTCTGTCAGGGAACTGTGATTTTGTGGGAAATGTGACACCTGATGGGGGAGCTGTTTCAGTGTGTGTGTGTTGTTGTTGCGTGTTTCTGGGATGGTGGTCCGGTCCTGCTCTGTTACCACTGGATTATTGGAAATGTTCTGGACAGAATCCACTAACCCATGGGGTTGGTAGGCACGGCAAGCATGGCACTGTACTGTTGGGTTTCTGGTCTGTTGGTCTCGTAATCCTTTCTGCAGATGGAAAGATGGAGAGGTGTTCATTACAGCCAGAGATGGAGAGAGAGAGCAAGAACAGGAGAGGAGAAAAGGACTTAAAAAGTCGTTGGGTTGGGTGCACTAGTTTGGCAGAGCTTGTCCCAAGGTGCCAAATCCACCTACTTAATTGAGCGCTCCTAATGACAAAGGTTGAGAAAAGTTGAGAAAGGATGGAGGGAAGAACAAAGAATGGAGGTGGAGAAGGGCTGGAAAGATTTCCCTTGTATTTAGTCTGTAGGGGCAGCAGACTGGCAGCGATCAGCAGAGCAGGATGGAGATGTCTGCTTTAGATGCCCAGGCCCAGTCCCCAGGGAAGGGGTAGATGGAATCAGAATGCCAGGGATATTTGGAGCAGGTGGGAGAATTTGGGTGTATGTGGGTGTGGGTGCATATGAGAGTCGCGCACACACACACAGGAAATTCATTCCATTCAGTCTTCTCTTGTCTAAGCAGTTCTGACTGGTTTGTTGTCGTTGCCAGCTCTTTTACTAAGCAGCTGTCAAAAGCAGCTACAAGTGTTTTGTCTGGCCAGCCCATCGTCATGGTAACAGAAGGCCAAACATGTCTCACTGGTTCACTGCAGTTTAAACTGCCCAAATCCCATTTAAGTCAAATCTAGTTGCTTGTCTTTACAATCTCACAGTAAACAATTTATAAGTGATTAATAAGTCGCTCTCAGACATACTATTGTTCTCCTGATTATTGATTATGAAACTTTGCAGACAAAATAAAAAGGGAAACTATTTATTCCCTGAGGAAGTTGATTGATTGTTCTCAACAAGTTTATTGTTGGTGCATGGAGTCAGTATGGGACAGTGAGTGGCGGAGGCTCGGTGTTGGGGGGAGGGTGGGGCATTATGGGAGTGGGAGAGAGGCTTATTAAGAAACCAAACATTTGTTATCAATTACGCGTAGCCTAGCCATTCATGCCAGAAAATGTTAACAGCATTGAGCTTGCATAGCTCAGTCACCATAGCCATTATTCAGCTATGCACCGTACTTTTCCCATGCGCAGCTGGATGTCCCCTAATGGTCAGGTCAGCTGTGGGGCTTTATGGTCGTCAATGAGGCAGCGGGTGGGGATCCGGCCGGCCGGCATGAGGATGGGTTATGGTTATTGTGTGTGTGCTCGTGCCTTCGGATGTCGTGAGTGTGTGCATGTCTTACGTGTGTGTGTGTTTGTGTGTTTTGCAGATGTCTTACTGTAGCTCTTGGCATCTGGATGTACTTATTAGGAACACTGAGACGGAATGAGAACCTCCTTGAGAAGCAAACATAACATAAATATTTAATCTAAACTCAGGAAGGGTAGTTTACTGCTTCAAGTTGGGTTCTATGCTCTTTCATCTGCTGTGTATCCCTTCCTGTCTTTTCTTTGTCTCTCACTTTATTGTCCATTTACATGGAAATTCATTTTGTGACCTCAGCATACAAACACAACAACAATATATTATATGCAGTACGGAAAACTCTCGGTCACTCTCTTCCGCTGTCATTCATCTCTCTCTTTCTTTCCCTCTCTCATTCTCTGATGTTCATTTCTGTTGATGTGTTGCTGTTGCCTTTTCCCCAAAACAATATGAACATATCCTTTAACACTGAGATAATGTGATGGTTACCATGTAATTTGGACACACGAGTGACCCACCCAACCACAGAAATAGAATGACTAGAGTGGACATGCCCATACAAATCAATGCTCGTTCTATTTCTATGGACCAAGCATCCAGCTCTTTATACTGGATTCTCAATGGCTTTGCCCTCTCCTGTAATATACCTTAACATATTTCTATCCCTGTTATTATGGAGTACGTCGTGCAGAGAATAGGCTACTTATTGTAGCCTCACCTGTTTGCTTTATAAACAAATGTGTGTGTTTTGTCTGATAAGAGCTTGGTACATATGAAGAATGCCTTGTATACTGTTTATTGAATGTTGAAAAGGTCTTCATTTACTATGTACGACCTAGGGTAAACTACAGGGTCTATGGATAGGAGGAATGCGTGACTTGTCATTGTGGGGGACATCCACATCTCTTCATATCTGTCAGTGGAAGAAACTCCTCTCTAACCGCCCCCTGCCTTCCCCTCCTCAAAAAATCTCCAAATAGAGTCCACTTGTGTGGCAGGCAGTGCTCTATTTCTGCAGGGTTGAAATGTGGCCTCTCCCCTGTCTGGGACTGGGTTGGAACAGGGGATGGATGGGGGCGTAGTAGAGATGGCGATCTCAGCCCGGCAGACGTGTGCTGGGCTGTGGTCTACCCACTCCCTTGCTCAGACACTTGGGCGATAAGGCTAAACACAGGAAATGAACGTTAGGAGGAGAGAGGCCAGGAAAGCTGGCTCACTGAGTGGCTTCTCAGTCCAACTCTTTATCAGGGTCTTCAGACTATGGGCTCTACTCAGCGTGTGTGTAGGTTGTGTGTGTGTGTTTTTGGTATTGGTTGTTTGGGCCTCAGGCTGTTATGGAATTAGTATTCTGGTGGGTTCTTAAGGTGGTTAGATGTCGTTCGTCTCTAGGGGCCTGTTTGAATCAAAATATCATCCTTCCTCCCTGAGGTAATCACAGATCTGAGAGAGTTGGGTTGGTGAAAGCAGTTATGGTTGAGACCTTGCTTTCACTTATTCAATCAGGTATAGATCAGTCAATGGTAAGCTCAAGGAAGTGAGGCGGAAAGGAGACATTTTGTAAAGTATTCAAAGTATGTTGATGGTCTTGGCCATGACCAACCAAGGTTCTCAGCTTCCTGACTTTCCTTGCTTTTTCCTGGTACAGATAGTAACCATGTAGTTTATCAGAGCCTGCCCTGCGTGCCTGCTGGTTTACCTGAGGGGTCTACCAGTGTGTATGTGTCCACACCCAGGGAGTCTGGCTCTGTGACCCTGTCATCATGCTAGGCCGCTAAACAGAATAGATGCTGCTTCCTGCAGAGACTAAAAGGAATCCACTGCTGTCAACAACACAGATTGTGTGTGAGAGTGTATGAGTAAGAGAGAGAATGTGTGTGTTTGCCTCGTCCGTCCACTTTTGAAGAGCCTTGTAAAAGTGGTACATTCCTTAGGCAGCTGGTGCCGGCTGTTAGGATTCCATCTTTGTGAGAAGGAGAGGAGAGCCCCACACACACACACACACACACACACACCACGCTGGGCCAGTGTTAGGCTAGCTACCCCCAATTACCCTGGCGTCAGATGGAAGTGCCAAAGCCCAGCTCAGACTATCAAAGCCCAGCTGCGTGGCCTAAAAGGGAAACATTAGATAGTAATTAGTTTACTTCTCAGTGAAAAAAGCACCACTCTGTTGAGATACTGTACATATTTTGACCAGAGTTGCATTTTATTTGACACCCCTCTCTGAGCGATGTGATAACGCATGTCATGAGCAGGTCCTCTATTCCACTAGCCAGTCAGTCTATAACATGGGTTGTTGGGGTTCAAATACATGGCTATGGGGTTGGGAATGGGTAGTAGGATATCTCTCTCTGTGTGCAGCTGCTGGCAGGAGGGAGAGACCGCTCTTCTTACCGACTGGAATGTGAGAGCAAAGTGTGGGAGAGGTTTCTCATCCCCACGCCGTTCCTTCTGGTTTCTCATCCCCACGCCGTTCCTTCTGGTTTCTCATCCCCACGCCGTTCCTTCTGGTTTCTCACCCCCACGCCGTTCCTTCTGGTTTCTCATCCCCACGCCGTTCCTTCTGGTTTCTCACCCCCACGCCGTTCCTTCTGGTTTCTCATCCCCACGCCGTTCCTTCTGGTTTCTCATCCCCACGCCGTTCCTTCTGGTTTCTCATCCCCACGCCGTTCCTTCTGGTTTCTCATCCCCACGCCGTTCCTTCTGGTTTCTCATCACGCCATTTTGTTTGGTGTTCCATCCCCCTGCTGGGGCGCCTATAAATATGACCTGACGAGGAAGAGAGGAGAATAGCATGACTCCAGAATGTCCCTGGTGCTTCCTACTAAACAAGATATAGTGATGGGGTTGATTAGCCTGTAATCTTGAAACCCAGAGCCAAATTCTTACATGAACACTAGCCTCTGGCCTGCTGTAAGGAGAGACTAAATAGCCTGGTCCCAGATCTGTTTTGCTGTCTTGCCAACTCCTATGGCCCATTGTCACGCCAAACAAACAGATCCGGGACAAGGCTAAGGGGATGATAGAGAAATGTAAAATAATCCCTCTTGGCCTTAGTGCTAGATGTCAGCTACATCCCACTCAATGTCTAAAGAGATGTCTACCAGAAAGTAAACTTGTTTAGAGAGTGCTGGTACTTACATTACCTCTTTCAAACCTGTCTCTCTCTCTCCTTTCTTTCTTTATCTCTCTCCCTCCCAGGCACTGGAGGAGGCTCAGGTAGCCATCGGCCAGCTCTTCGGCAAAATCAAAGAGATTAAGGACAAGGCTGAGAAATCTGAGCAAATGGTGAGTAAACAAACAAAACACAGCCAGACTCCTCCACAGGAGCCATCTTGTCTACCCTGTCTAAAGCCCCTGTTTGTGTAGGTGTGTGTGTGTGTTGCTGTGTGTGTGTATGACTGAGGGTGCCCCCTGGAGACTCTGACATTCTGTAGAGACATACACTGTAGTGTTATTATAAGTGGAGGTAATGCTCCTGCTGTGTGTGGGTTGGTTCTTCCTCTCCTTGTGCGGACCTAAAATCCCCCAAATTCCCCATAAGGATAGTAAAAGAAGGAAGATTCTCCCCGTGGGGACATTTCACACGTCCCCATGAGGACAAAGGCTATTTTAAGCTTAGGGGTTAGGTTCAGGGTTAGGGTTACAATTAGGGTTAGTGGTTAGGCATTTGGGTTTAAGGTTAGGGTTATGGTAAGGGTTAGGGAAATTATGATTTTGAATGGAAATTAATTTTAGGTCCCCACAAGGATAGAAGAACATAACATAACGTGTGTGTGTGGGGAGGGGGGGGTCACAGGAAGGCCGCTGGGCTGGGTGGGTAAAGAGGAACAATGGAGAGGAACCCCTCCCTCAATGGGTATGTTGTAGGAATTATGTCTCAACTCAAACAGATGTCTTATTACTCTCTCTCTGCACCTTGTCTCTGTCTGTCTTCCCTCCCCCCTTCTATCTCCTCTCCACTCCTCTACCTCTATCCCCTCCTCTTCCCCTCTATCGCTTCCCTATACACTTTTCTCCACCCACCCCTCCCTCCCTCCCTCCCCCCCTCTCGCTATCTCTCAGGTCAAGGAGATAACGCGGGACATCAAACAGCTGGACCATGCTAAGCGTCACCTGACCACCTCCATCACCACCCTCAACCACCTGCACATGCTGGCCGGGGGCGTGGACTCTCTAGAGTGGGTACTCACAGTGCCACCTATGGGCGTGGAGGGGAGGGCCAACTGTGGGCCGCGACCCATAGGTTGAAAAGCACCGATCTAGAAGTTACACAGGGATGAATCCTAAGTTAAATATTTGTGGGTGACTCTTGTAATACATGCATTGATGTCAATGGAAGATTTGTGTGAAAATGTAGCTCTGTATGTGCATCTCGAGTTAGGAGTTGGCAAATAGAAAGGAATACAAAAGATCATTGGAAACCATTGTGCACTGTTACTGCCTCAAGCCAAGGTGCACATATAGTTTGGCACATATATCATTGACTAAATGTTGAAGTGGCTGCTTGTATGTGTAGGCACTAGCCAGAACTCCAAATTAGAACTGTCAGTGATGTGTTCTGTGTGTGTCCCAGGGCCATGACGAGGAAGAGGCAGTATGGAGAGGTGGCTAACCTGCTACAGGGGGTGGTCAACGTGCTGGAACACTTCCACAAATACATGGGCATCCCTCAGATCAGACAGCTCTCAGAGAGGTAACCATACACGCACGCACATGCACTCACACACGCATGTACGCACACACCCCCGCACATGCACACACACGCCATGCTCAAACACGGGCAACACATTCCCTTTCTTAACTGACCATAACACCGTACCAGTAATACTGTACGGAAACACTCAGTATTTCAAACAAACACAGCTCAAACTTGCAAACCAACCACTGCATGCATGCATCATACTGTATTTCCCAGTCAGTCAATTTTCCTGACATTATTGTATTCCTAACTCCAGTTTTTTTTTCTTGGTGCTCTCCCAAACTGTAGAGGCTGCAGCCAGCCCAGGCCAGGCCTGTAGAGCCCAGAGGTATTCTGTTGTGCTCATCAGAATCAGATCCTGTTTTATATTTACTGAGGAGAGGAGGCTGCGGGCTGCTGAAATACACAGGAAGGAAATGCACTGAATAGAACTCCTTTATGCATAAATTTTTTCCACTGAGGGCTTGGGCTGTGCTTTCCTCTGGCTGGGTGTGTTTGAGAGTGTCTTTGTTTGAGAGAGTGTCTTTGTGTGTGTGTGTGCCAGAGAGGAAAAGTGTGTTTGAGAGAGCGAGAGTGTTTCTTTGTGTGATCTTGTGTGTGTGATTGAAAGATTTGGCCTTTTTCCTCTCTTCTTTCTCCTCCACAGGAACAGTTCTGGGGTGTGTTAAGCACTAGTCCAGACCCCATACCAGGTCACTACAGAGTAAGGTCTGTGTTCAGCCCTCAACCCAGCTAGTCCCTATGTCCCTTTGGCCGGGGGAGCTAGCTGTGCTATCTGCTCTGTTTGCCTTCGAGTGGATGATAAAAACATGAATTTAGGAGAGTAAGGAAGTGTGTTTGTGTGTGTGGGAGGGAGGTGTCGTTTAATGTTTTTTTCTTCCATACACTTTGTATTTATCCGGAGTTGTGTGTCTGTGTGTCCAATGCTCATCAAAGCCACCCACACACTCTCTGACCACCACTGCTTTGTTATCTGGAAAGGGGTAAATGGGAAATACAGAACTGAGTCTTCAGAAGAAATTGGCAAACATATTGAGGGATGACCAGACAGAGGGACAGCTGTAGCGTGGGTCTGACTGATTGTCAGGGGCATTACATTTACGTTTTAGTCATTTAGCAGACGCTCTTATCCAGAGCGACTTACAGTTAGTGAGTGCATTCATTATTTTTTTAAATATATTTTTTTCATACTGGCCCCCAGTGGGAATCGAACCCACAACCCTGGCGTTGCAAACGCCATGCTCTACCAACTGAGCTACATCCCTGCCGGCCATTCCCTCCCCTACCCTGGACGACGCTGGGCCAATTGTGCGCCGTCGCATGGGTCTCCCGGTCGCGGCCGGCTACGACAGAGCCTGGATTCTAACCAGGTTCTCTAGTGGCACAGCTAGCACTGCGATGCAGTGCCTTAGACCACTGCGCCACCACTGCCCGCCCTGTGGCATGGCATCCATCTTGTTTATTCTGGAAGGTTCTTCTTGTTGCTCTAGGATTGGACTCTAAATGCCACACCAGATTCACTCTTCATATTAGGCCAGTGGTTCTAGTTCTCACCATGGTTGTGTGTCCTCTCCTGTTAAGCCAGTGGTTCTGGTTCCCACCATGGAACTATGTGCTGTACTGTGTGACCCAATAAACACTTCTGGAATTTCTCTGACCCAATGAGTAAACAAAACCACTGGCCCAAGTCATGCCAGTTTTGCCACGGCCCGAAAGCTGTCAGTCACAACTTACCAGTGGGTCACTCCCAACCTAGCTACCATCTGGGAAACCGTTTCATTCTGAAAATATCTACAGTTATGCTACACCAGCTCTAAACCCAGCTCCAGCTTTCATGATGGCAATGTTTTCTCAATGTTTCTCCACGGTTTGTGTCATCCACAGGGTGAAAGCGGCCCAAAGCGAGCTGGGGACTCAGATCCTGGCAGACTTTGAAGAGGCCTTCCCCGCTCAGGGGTCAAAGGTGAAATATTTGTGTACTATGAATGCCTTGTGTGTTATCATATGTGCTTAATTAAACAATTGTATGTGTGACTATACATTATATAATGAATGTAATGTATATTATAATTGTATGTGTGTTAACCCAAGGTATTTTGTGTGTGTATTCTATATCCCCAGAGAGCAGGGGGACCCAGTAATGTTCTGAGGGATGCCTGTCTGGTGGCCAACGTCTTGGACCCCCGCATCAAACAGGAGATCATCAAGAAGTTCATCAGACAGCACCTCTCTGAGTACATGGTGCTGTTCCAGGAGAACCAAGATGTGAGTTTGTTTATTGTACTGCTAAGCATTAAAGTGGAACTGACAGCATTTTAGCAACATTAAATATGATTAAAATCTGTTCATATACACCCCCAGGAATATGATATGATTCTGATAAGCGAGCACTTATCAGAACTGGTCATTTTCAAGTTTAAAAAAATTCATAGAATGTTTGAGAATTACGTATAGTAAGGCATTTGTCAAAATTCTATAGCAATATAGAGTGGGAAAGCGGCCTTGCTTTTGGACAATTAATAGACACTGCAGTAAATAACACCTAAAAAAAACATGGACTTGTGCAGGACTGGAGTCTATGCAGACCTGTGCCATAGCCAATCAGAGCTATAGTAGGCCTATATGCAAATAAGCTATTTGCTACACGTGCCTGCCATCATTCCCTTCGAACTGGATTGTGTGTTTACAGGCAGTAGCAACAGCTTAACTTTAGATCATTAGAACCCATTCACCAAAATCCACCTGAATGGATTTCTGCAAATGTGTAAATACTATGGGAGTCCTCTTACATTTGTGAACTTCAGTCCTATTCATCAAACAACCACGAAAAGGTAGGCTATCTCTACCTTAGTTGCCTATGCACATCAACAACTAATGCTAGCCTGAGCGAGATTAGCTCAAATCTAACGAGGGAACATTAGGTAAACCCTCTCAAACGTTTTAGCTTGTTGGCCATCAAAATTGCACTGATAAATGATGGTGAATACATTTTACATTTTCGTCATTTAGCAAACGCTCTTATCCAGAGCGACTTACAAATGGAATGGTACCCTAATCGTCGTGCTGCAGCTTGCCTGCCAATGCATGCTTTTCCCAACTGATTTTTTGACAACTGAATGGGAACTTGCCTGCCCGCCCATTTGATCAATGCCAAATACATTTGATTGACAACTAAGATATGCTAACTGTGGATAACAGTGGTTCAAGTTCAGCATAGCTAGCTAGCAAAGCGATTCACATTTCTTGCTAGCTAACCAAATGACACCTGTATCTATAGCTGTAGCCAACGAAAAACGACATGGGGGGGGGGAAAGTCGATCACTGACTCACTCATCCAATGACATGACATCCTCCCTGCAGCTAGCTAGCTAACGTTAGGCTTTGTGTTTTTAGCTTGCTAAATAAATAGCTAGCTCCATAAATCGATACGCTAGACAGTGGCGTCAAACCCAATCAGTGCACAGGCCATATTTTAAAAAACAAATAATTCACGGGCCAGACATAGCCAATTTGTTTTTACAAAAAAAGTGCAACTGCAACCCAAATAGGCAATTCTTTTATTTGAAAAAAATACGGCCCTTTATAATGTCAAATTATGTACATAGGATGCTGTATATAGCGTTAACATAAAATTAAAAAAAAATATATACAATAAAAAAAAAATGGTCCAGCCTTTGCTGCTATGCTTGCAGATGTGCATAATATGCTGCGACCCTAATCAAAAAGTATTTAACTCCAATAATAACGTAGCTATAGGTTGTAACATTTAAACTTAAAAACGTGTTTACATTTTGTTTTGTACCGCATGGATCACCGGTGCGGTTGAATGCAGCATTGCTGTATGGTGCACTCAAAATGTATTGTAGTTGAGTAGCCAGCCTAGGCTACTGCTCAAATGTTGCTATAATAGGCCTGCATGTTTCTCCTTTGCGGGGTGTTTTGTTGCATGTTTAGTTTTGGTTATTCATTGTGAAGCTTTAAAAACCGAAGCCAGACTGCAACATTTTAGTTGCCTTGCTAGGACTGTGGCATGTGTTTGTACACTTACCCTCCGCTGAGTGCTGTAAACGCGACACACGAAAGCAGCGCAATTGACGTTGAATTCACTGATGCCAGCGCATCAGGCTTTAATCTCATGAAGTAGATGACTCAACTGTTGACTCATTTATACTCGCTTGTGTGTTTTATTCGGCCCGCGGGCCTTGTTTGACACGTGCGCTAGCCTATTAGCCACTTTATGACTGACATGTTATCATTGCCCTTGCTAGTTTGATTTTATTGACATTCCTAGCCTTAGTTACAGTCTTCCGTTTTTGTTCTAAATATTGAGTCATTGAAACTAAAACGGTGCGTCCCGAATGGGTGCGATGAAATGTATTGGTGAATTATATTAATCATGCATTGAACTGCATGTAAGTTCCAGACAGACTGATAAGCACTAAATGCTCCAGTGATCCAATACTAGGGTCCGACGCGAGACAGACAAGCCCCAGAACAGTGCCTTGTTTCTGGGGAGACCCCACATCTGAGGAGGGGTGGAAGGAGGGAGGGAGAGGAAAGATTCTGCCAACAATGCCTTACTCTACGTCACGGAATTTTGAGTAAAATATAACCTCTTTTTAAAACCTCTTATAAAGTTGGTTTTGAAGCATAAACTGGGAATTTGATATTTTTTTTTACTGATATTATGATTTCACATCTGCAAAGTAGTTAAAACGCTGTCAGTTCCACTTTAAACTAAGGCGGCCATTTTGGGTCCATTACACGAGGGATTTTGGGTAGGTACAAATGGGGATAAGCGACCATAAAAAAATACTGTAGTTTATGGTCCAAACATTTATTTTATATCCCAGTATTTCTTCCTTTGTAGATCATGTGAATCATAGTTGAGATGTACATTGACTGATCTTTAATAATGCTAGTGTTGTGACAGTGAGTCTGTGGACCTTCCACCTGAAAGTGTGTTTGTCCACTGACCTGACTCAGGTAGCTTGGCTGGATAAGATTGACCGGCGCTATGCCTGGATTAAGCGTCAGCTGGTGGACTATGAGGAGAAGTACGGACGCATGTTCCCTGAAGAGTGGTGTATGACCGAACGCATCACTGTGGAGTTCTGCCACATCACCAGGTACCCACACACACACACGTTGCTGTAGAATTCTGCCACATCACCACACACACCCTGTGCTGGAAACTGTTGAGACAGCCAGTGCCTCACTGTCAACACATTCTATCAACTGTTGTAATAGTTGTGCTCCTCTATCATCCCAACACTATTCAGTAGACAGTTGATTTAGTGTTCGTTAGCAGGTCAGTGCTCATGTAGGCTATCACAATAATTGATGCCGCAATTTGACGTGTTAACGACCCTCTGTGTCTGTCTGTTTTTCTGTGTCGTGTGTGTCATCCAGGACGGAGCTGGCCAAAGTGATGCGGACGCGGGCCAAAGAGATTGAGGTCAAGCTGCTTCTGTTTGCCATTCAGAGGACCACCAACTTCGAGGGGCTGCTCGCCAAGCGCTTCTCTGGGTGCACCCTCACCGACGGGCCCGGGGTTAGATACACATATATAATAAACACACACACACACACACCATCATTGGGCCATTGTTGCTGACTGTAGTGTTGTTTTCAGGTGAAGAAGCCTGAGACACCACTGGAGTCCACCAACCCTTTCCTGGAGGACGAGGTTGGAGAGGATGGGTCAGAGATGGACGAGGGTCTGGATAGGGTAAGACATGTTTGAGATGACCCTTTGACCCTGTCTGAACTTCGACCTTGATAGGCATAGGCTGACCTTCTGAGGTCATTTCCTGTGTCATGGTGACTCATGATGGGAATATCTCTAGGAGGATCTCGATAGGAGCTTTTAAGGGCTCACTTTGGAGAAAAAAAATACTCATCCCCAAAGAGAAAAATCATGAGTAGTAATTACATCCTACATTGTTGACCATTTTCTGCTCCCCAGCTCAAGAAGCCCAAGGCTCCTGACAACCCATTCCATGGCATCATTTCCAAGTGCTTCGAGCCTCACCTCTATGTCTACATCGAGTCTCAGGACAAGTGAGTGATGTGATGTGGTGTAGTGTGTGTGAGTGGTGTAGTGTGTGTGTATGTGGTGTGAGCGTGTGCGTGCGTGTGATTGGAGATCTGGCACAGATTTGTGTGCCCAGAACTTTTCCTTTCTCCCTCATCAGCCCCCCCCCCCCACCCCCTTACTCTTTCTCTCTTTCGTTCCCTCTCTTGTTTCTGTGTGTTTCTTTCTCTCTCTCTGCTGAGGCAGAAATGGTTCCTATTAGCTGCATGACCACAGACGCTGAGAAAGAGGGATTGAAAATGTATTCTGCAGCAGATTGTTCTTCTCCTTTTCTTCCTCCCTCTCTTTACTACTCCTCTCTCTCTCTTCCACTCTCTATTTCTCTCTCACTCTCTTTCCTCTCCCCCCACAAGGCACTGTTCTGGGGCTTGTCTGTCTCGCGTCGGACCCTAGTATTGGATCACTGGAGCATTTAGTGCTTATCAGTCTGTCTGGAACTTACATGATCTGGCTATGGCCTCCTTTCACAACAGACATGGCCAGATGATTCTACATCAGGCATTTCCAAAGCAGCTCGTCTCAATGGAATACAACTGGAGAGATAATAGTGACCTAATTGTTCATACAAAGTGGATTTAGTTTTTTGTCCTTGGCTTCATTTCATAGTAACAGTGGGTGGGCAGGGGGTAAAGTACTAGACATTAACAGCCGTTTAGACATTGAAATTAAAGGACAGTGAAGACAGCCGCAATAGAGGTAGAATCTCTAACCCTGTCTGTCTGACTCTTCCATTGTATCATCACTGAACTGTGTGTGTGTGTGTGTGTGGGGCAGGTTGGCGTTTGTCATGAATCTTGCTCTGGAGGCAGCTCTGCAGAGTGGTCGCTAGCTGGCACAGCCACAAAGCCATACAATCTGATTTTAAACCTAACCCTAGCCACACTGCTAACCCTAATGCCAAACCTTAAATTAAGACCAAAAAGCTAATTTTAGTTTTCATGAATCTTTATAATAAAGCCAATTTTGACTTTCCAGCTGGCCCATCTAGTGTAATCGCTCAGCTGCCTCCAGGGCAAGATTCATGGCAATAAAACGTCAACCTGCGTGTGTGTGTGCTGGTGTCTGGGGGTCATCACTGAGCTGTGTGTGTTACTATTCTCAGGAACCTGGGGGAGATGATTGACCGTTTCGTGTCAGACTTCCGGGCGCAGGGCCCCCCCAAGGCGGGCACGGAGGACGGTGGAGCGGTGCTGCCCAGCTGTGCTGACCTGTTTGTCTACTATAAGAAGTGCATGGTGCAGTGCTCTCAGCTTAGCACAGGGGAACCTATGATCGCCCTCACCACCATCTTCCAGAAGTACCTCAGAGAGTATGCCTGGAAGATACTGTCTGGAAACCTGCCCAAGTAATTTACTACAGCCTAGCCTAATGATATGATGATCAGATTTATTTGTGATGATGTAGGTCTAGTAATTATTTAGTAAGCGCTTTTTATTCATGCTGCTCACAAACTGTGTTCTGGAAGGCCACTGTGTGCTCTGGTTTTCATTCAAACCATTTTCTGGATGGTTTCTGGCTTTGCTAGGAAAATATTCTGACACAGGTGGAACTATTACATTTACTACTCATCAAAGCCACCCACACACTCTCTGACCACCACTGCTTTGTTATCTGGAAAGGGGTAAATGGGAAATAAAGAACTGAGTCTTCAGAAGAAATTGGCAAACATATTGAGGGATGACCAGACAGAGGGACAGCTGTAGCGTGGGTCTGACTGATTGTCAGGGGCATTACATTTACATTTTAGTCATTTAGCAGACGCTCTTATCCAGAGCGACTTACAGTTACATGTGCATACATTATTATTATTTTTATTTTATTTTTTACATACCCCCCGTGGGAATCGAACCCACAACCCTGGCGTTGCAAACGCCATGCTCTACCAACTGAGCTACATCCCTATGACAACCAGTATAAACTGTGGCCTACTAGGAGCTGGACTGGGACAAATGCTTCTGTCAAAGCAAGATAAAAATTATTATGGATGATATATGCTGTCATCTGCTTCAATTCCCTTTTGATGAAGGAATCTGCCAAAGTTAGAGTTCGTTCATTCAGAAGAGTGATCCGTCATTCTCAGGGGTTTGTTTGATAGTTCAGTAGTGTTTAGTTGTCGCTGTGTTTGATTGCCTGGGTTTGCATGTCATGTGGTGCTGGAGGTGTGTTTACATCGAGGTGTGTTTACATCGAGGTGAGGCCTAATACTTCATGAGCAAAAACATATTTCGCTCACTGGCCACATTATAAGACCTCTTGTGTGGTGTGTGTGTATTGTTTTGTGGAGTTTTAAAGGTGACCCTTCTGGGGGTTGGAGCTGTGTTGTGGTTTACCCAGAATTCTCGGCTGTGGCGTTTATTAATGAGAGGGAGGTGGTTTAGCCACGTTGCCATGGTAACCCTGCCCCTCTGGCTATGTCTCAATTATCCAAACCTTGCTTTGAATTATAACCTATAACTAGAGACAGGAGTTTCTCCTTGTCAGTTCACACTAGGTCCCAGAGTTTTCCCTTCATGTGAGCAGACTTCTGTCCCTAATTCACGAGAAAAGGAAGCTAGTTAAAACTATTGAGACTCTTTCTCTCAATCTCTCTCTCTCGCTCTCTGTCTTTCAGGACTAGCAGTAATAGTGGAGGACTGACCATCAAGAGTCTGCTGCAGGAGAAGGAGGGTTCAGAGGCTGCGAAGTTCACTGTAGAGGAGCTGTGTCTCATCTGTAGCATCCTCAGTACTGCAGAGTACTGTCTGGCCACCACACAGCAGGTTAGAACACACACACACACACACACACACACACACACACACACACACTTAACGTTAAACCTATTCTGTGTCTGTGTGTGTCAGTTGGAGGAGAAGCTGAAGGAGAAGGTGGATAAGACCCTGGTGGAGAGAATCAACCTGACTGGAGAGATGGACACCTTCAGCAAGTACGCGCCAAATCCTAACCTTCACTATTAGGGGCAACTTCTGCCAACTCAAAATGAACAATAGTTTATGAGATAAAGTGGAATAATTGGATGTGAAGTCCATGAATGTAAACTCTCTGTGTCTATCAGTGTGATCTCCAACAGTATCCAGTTGCTTGTTCAGGACCTGGACACTGCCTGTGACCCTGCTCTCACTGCCATGAGCAAGGTGCGACACCCACTACATTCCTCTCCTCCTTACACTGTCATATTCTATTTTCACTTTCAACCATTCTCTCACTGTCTCTCTTGGTCTCACTCCCTCTAGATGCCATGGCAGAGTGTAGAGCATGTAGGTGACCAGAGTCCATACGTGACGTCAGTCATCATGCACATCAAACAGAATGTCCCCATCATCAGAGATAACCTGGCCTCCACACGAAAATACTTCACCCAGTTCTGCATCAAGTTCACCAAGTGAGTTACTTCCCTCCTCACTGTTCGTCAATGTGTGTGAGGAAGACTTGGTACTCCCATTGACAAGACAATTGATTTCGAGATTTTAAAAGAAATTGTCAGTTTTCAGAAATGCTAAATTCTCTTGTTTTCAATGAATTGATATTCTATCTTGTCTTTTTTTCCCCCTCAGCTCTTTCATTCCTAAATTCATCAACCACTTGTTCAGGTGTAAGCCTATCAGCATGGTGGGGGCTGAACAGGTAAACATACTTACCCTTTTATTTCATTAGCCTTTACCTTAGTAGAATTACGCTTACGGTCTCCAAAACAATACAAATGTTTTGACAATCGTTTGTTTGCTGCCTGTAGCTGATAATTTAGCTAGTTTTTTTTGCTTTGTTCTTCAGCTCCTCCTGGACACCCACTCCCTGAAGACGGTGTTGTTGGATCTGCCTTCTATAGGGTCTCAGGTGGTCCGCAAGGCCCCAGCCAGCTACACCAAGATAGTCGTGAAGGGGATGACCCGCGCTGAGATGATCCTCAAGGTGAGCCCTGTGATTCTAAAGCGTAATTCAGAGTCCACAGACGCCGGCGTCCCATTGTGACATAGATACACGGCTCTAAGACCACCAGCCCGAATACGCGCCTCCCCAAAATTCCCAACCAACGCAGCTCCGCAGCTCCTCTATTCATTTGAATGTGTTGACAGCTGGAGAAGTTGCATAAGCCGCACTGAGAATTCGAAAAGTATGAAAGCCAACGGTCTAATATTCTAGAACACTGCTGCGTGTACGTGTACATGACTTTGATAGGTGCTTAACACAACCATGCAACAATGTTACACTACAACCATGCTACAATGTTTCTCTTCAACCATGCTACAACGTTTCTGTACAACCACGCAGCAAAGTTTCACGACAGCCCCACACACACAGCGTGTCGACCAGCTGGAGCCAAGAGAGGTGTGAATGGTTAGGGAATGCAGGCATCCACGCATATACTCATGCCAGCAAACACACACACACACACACACACACTTTCGGGAATGCTCACATGCATCAGACACATCTATCCATGGCTTGTCTCTTTTACAGAGTAAACACAGTCTGTGATTGGTTGCCCTTGCCCCAGGGTTAGCCAATAAAATGCAGAAAGACAATGGCACGCACCTGTCTTCTCAGACAAACCCCACCCTGCCCTAGAGCCTATCCCCTCACCTTGCCCTAGTCCAGTTACCCAGCCCCCAAGGCTTGTGACCCGATCCCAAAGGACATTTCCCTCACCCTCTTGTCTCCCTCTCTCTCTGCACGCCACACACACACACACACACACACACACACACACACACACACACACACTTAACTGCCTGCCTTAAAGGAATGCAGCCTTGATGTCTGTCTAAAAAGCTTAATGCACTGTTTTAATGGTCAGCCTGGGACCTGCTCTAATGGTCAGCCTGATCTGTCTTAATGGTCAGCCTGGGACCTGCTCTAATGGTCAGCCTGATCTGTCTTAATGGTCAGCCTGGGACCTGCTCTAATGGTCAGCCTGATCTGTCTTAATGGTCAACCTGGGACCTGCTCTAATGGTCAGGGCTGATCTGTTTTATTGGTCAGCCTGGGACCTGCTCAAATAGTCAGGCTGATCTGTGTTAATGGTCAACCTGGGGTCTGCGCTAATGGTCAGGGCTGATCTGTCTTAATGGTCAACCTGGGTGAGACCTGCTCTAATGGTCAAGCTGATCTGTTTTATTGGTCAGCCTGGGACCTGCTCTAATCATGCTACATCAGCCATCAGAGCCATTAGGACCTAATCTAGTCTGAGCACAACCATTAGGACTACTGAAGATACAAGCATAGCCTAGTCTCCCTTTCTGTGTTTCTTGTCAAGGTTATATATCAAATGCTTTTGTACAAATCAACTTCTAGTTACCAGATATTCAGTATATGTGGCCCTTCTTTCCTGCTCCTATGATAAACATGCCAATCCACAAAGCAATAATTTGCCCACACATTTCTTCTATCAACCGTTACAGACAATGCTTTAACATGTCTACCTGCCCGCCCATAGCGCTTTGAAACAACTTCAGACAGTCAAAACTGTTAAGTGGCTTCTCCTCAGTGTCGTCACCTCTGGAGTGTCGACACCCGGGACGTGTATGGATGATTCCACATGTGAAACACACAAGGCTGTTAGTCCATAGAGGAATACCTTGAATGTGTTTACATACAGTAATGGGCGGCAGACAAAGGGGAATGTGTTTCTGTGTGGAAGGCCTAGAACAGACATACAAGGTGTGTGGAGTTGTTCTCTTCAACCTGGTGAGCATTTCATCCCTGGACGTTGCGTGGTACCTAGGTGCCTCTCAGGGAATTGTTTCCATGTTGGGCCAGGCAGGGCCTACAGATGCTGAAAGTCATAGGCTGTGTCCCAAACGTTACCCTATTTCCTATGTAGTGCACTACTTTTGAACAGAGCCCTTATCAATCCAAACACATAGGTCAGTGTGGGGCCTCAGACCTGTACGGATGGACTGTTCCTGGTTGAATGTTTGTAAGATATCCATGGATGATCAAAGTAGGGCTGACCCCATTTAGTCGACTGGTCAATTGTTTGGTTGATAGGCTGTTGGTCGACCAAGATTTCATTAATCGAGCAGTGGTAATAAAATAAATCTATACATACAGTACCAGTCAAAAGTTTGGAAACACCTACTCATTCAAGGGTTTTTCTTGATTTTTTAAACTATTTTCTACATTGTAGAATAATAGTGAAGCCATCAAAACTATTAAATAACACATGGAATCATGTAGTAACCAAAAAAGTGTTAAACAAATCAAAATATATTTTATATGAGATTCTTCAAATAGCCACCCTTTGCCTTGATGACAGCTTTGCACACTCTTGGCATTCTCTCAACCAGCTTCACCTGGAATGCTTTTCCAACAGTCTTGAAGGAGTTCCCACATATGCTAAGCACTTGTTGGCTGCTTTTCCTTCACTCTGCGGTCCAACTTATCCCAAACCATCTCAATTGGGTTGAGGTTGGGTGATTGTGGAGGCCAGGTCATTTGATGCAGCACTCAATCACTCTCCTTCTTGGTCAAATAGCCCTTACATAGCCTGGAGGTGTGTCTTGGTCATTGTCCTGTTGAAAAACAAATGATAGTCCCACTAAGTGAACCAGATGGGATGGCGTATCGCTGCAGAATGCTGTGGTAGCCATGCTGGTTAAGTGTGCCTTGAATTCTAAATAAATCAGACAGTGTCAATAGCAAAGCACCCCACACCATAACACCTCCTCCTCCATGCTTCAGAGTAGAGATCATCCGTTCATCTACTCTGTGTCTCACAAATACACAGCGGTTTGTGACTCATCTACTGTCCACTGCTCGTGTCTCTTGGCCCAAGCAAGTCTTTTCTCCTTATTGGTGTCCTTTAGTAGTGGTTTCTTTGCAGCAATTCGACCTTGAAGGCCTGATTCACACAGTCTCCTCTGAACAGTTGATGTTGAGATGTGTCTGTTACTTGAACTCTGTGAAGCATTTATTTGGGCTGCAATTTCTGAAGCTGGTAACTCTAATGCACTTATCCTCTGCAGCAGAGGTAACTCTGGGTCTTCCATTCCTGTGGCGGTCCTCATGAGAGCCAGTTTCATCATAGCGCTTGATGGTTTTTGCGACTGCACTTGAAGAAACTTTCAAAGTTCTTGAAATGTTCCGTATTGACTGACCTTCATGTCTTAAAGTAATGATGGACTGTCGTTTCTCTTTGCTTATTTGAGCTGTTCTTGCCATAATATGGACTTGGTCTTTTACCAAATAGGGCTATCTTCTGTATACCACCCGTACCTTGTCACAACACAACTGATGGGCTCAAACGCATTAAATTAACTTTTAACAAGGCACATTATTCCAGATGACTACTTCATGAAGCTGGTTGAGAGAATGCCAAGAGTGTGCAAAGCTGTCATCAAGGCAAAGGGTGGCTACTTTGAAGAATCTAAAATATATTTGGATTTGTTTAACACTTTTTTGGTTACTACATGATTCCATATGTGTTATTTCATAGTTTTGATGTCTTCTCTATTATTCTACAATGTAGAAAATAGTAAAAATAAAGAAAAACCCTGGAATGAGTAGGTGTGTCTAAACTTTTGACTGGTACTGTATATCATGGTGTACAAAGACACCTGTCTGAGTGGACTGATCCATTGTGGAGGCCATGGGGATGGCACAGTCCATCAGTCTAAGACATGTGCTACTGAAATTGTATATGGTTATATTACATAAGAACAATGGTGCAACACTAATAAAAATAATATTTTTTTATAACATGCGCTTTCTCCCGCATTGGATAGTGGTCGCTGTCCGCGGTTCTGAAACACATCAGTGCGCTGTTGAACTGGCACCTTTTCCTAGACCATGTTGCTATGTGCATAATAGCAAAGTTAACCAGCATATTGGTGTTGAGAACAATGCGGCGGAGGCAGCCCTTGCCTTATTGTCTAAGAAAAGTGAGGAGAGCGGAAACCCCAACTTAATTAAGTCTATAATCAATAGCCTAACTGTTAAATGTGCCTGGCTTTATAAATCATCAATATATCCACAGAAATAAGACATCCTGCTTCTGTTGCCTGTTTGAGTGTTTGTTTAATAGCCTACTGATTCCGTGAGCACCAAGCCTCACGCAACGACATGTCAAGTAAACAATTTCACAAATTCAGCTATTTTTTTATATTTGCTTTGCTGTAATAAAGGCTTTACACGTTTTTTCCCGTTAGAACAACCTTCTGGTATTATTTATAATTTATTTAGTGTTGTTTACTCTGTTCCAAATTGTCCGAAAAATGATATTTATAATAACGCTCCTTTTTCTTAATCTTCTTTTATTGTTAATATTGCTATTATTATTATGATCATAAGTAATGTCATTATCATTAGTAGGATTAGTATAGCAGCCTTGTATAACCACCATTGAGCTGTAGGCCTAAGAGCGCATCCTGTTTACTCATAATACCGTAACTTACTTAGGCCTCTATTTCAATACTTACAGTTGAAGTTGGAAGTTTACATACACCTTAGCCAAATACATTTAAACTCAGTTTTTCACAATTCCTGACATTTAATCCTAGTAAAAATGCCCTGTCTTAGGTCAGTTAGGATCACCACTTTATTTTAAGAATGTGAAATGTCAGAATAATAGTAGAGAGAGTGATTTATTTCAGCTTTTATTTCTTTCATCAAATTCCCAGTGGGTCAGAAGTTTACATACACTCAATTAGTATTTGGTAGCATTGGCTTTTAAATTGTTTAACTTGGGTCAAACGTTTCGGGTAGCCTTCCACAAGCTTCCCACAATAAGTTGGGTGAATTTTGGCCCATTCCTCCTGACAGAGCTGGTTCAACTGAGTCAGGTTTGTAGGCCTCCTTGCTCGCACAAGCTTTTTCAGTTCTGCCCACACATTTTCTATAGGATTGAGGTCAGGGCTTTGTGATGGCCACTCCAATACCTTGACTTTGTTGTCCTTAAGCCATTTTGCCCCAACTTTGGAAGTATGGTTGGGGTCATTGTCCATTTGGAAGACCCATTTGCAACCAAGCTTTAACTTCCTGACTGATGTCTTGAGATGTTGCTTCAATATATCCACATAATTTTCCTTCCTCATGAAGCCATCTATTTTGTGAAGTGCACCAGTCCCTCCTGCAGCAAAGCACCCCCACAGCATGATGCTGCCACCCCCGTGCTTCACGGTTGGGATGATGTTCTTCGGCTTGCAAGCAACCCCCTTTTTCCTCCAAACATAACGATGGTCATTATGGCCGTTCTATTTTTGTTTCATCAGACCAGAGGACATTTCTCCAAAAAGTACGATCTTGTCCCCATGTGCAATTGCAAACCGTAGTCTGGCTTTTTTATGGCGCTTTTGGAGCAGTGGCTTCTTCCTTGCTGAGCGGCCTTTCAGGTTATGTCGATATAGGACTAGTTTTTACTATGGATATAGATCATTTTGTACCTGTTTCCTTCAGCATCTTCACAAGGTCCTTTGCTGTTGTTCTGGGATTGATTTGCACTTTTCGCACCAAAGTACGTTCATCTCTAGGAGACAGAACGCGTCTCCTTCCTGAGCGGGATGCCGGCTGCGTGGTCCCATGGTGTTTATTCTTGCGTACTATTGTTTGTACAGATGAACGTGGTACCTTCAGGCGTTTGGAAATTGCTCCCAAGGATGAACCAGACTTGTGGAGGTCTTGGCTGATTTCTTTTGATTTTCCCATGATGTCAAGCAAAGAGGCACTGAGTTTGAAGGTAGGCGTTGAAATACATCCACAGGTACACCTCCAATTGACTCAAATGATGTAAATTAGCCTATCAGAAGCTTCTAAAGCCATGACATCATTTTCTGGAATTTTCCAAGCTGTTTAAAGGCACAGTCAACTTAGTGTATGTAAACTTCAGACCCACTGGAATTGTGATACAGTGAATTATAAGTGAAATAATCTGTCTGTAAACAATTGTTGGAAAAATTACTTGTGTCATGCACAAAGTAGATGTCCTAACTGACTTGCCAAAACTATAGTTTGTTAACAAGAAATTTGTGGAGTGGTTGAAAAACAAGTTTTAATGACTCCAACCTAACTGTATGTAAACTTCCGACTTCAACTGTGTATAGGCTTACTGTATCAATCATTAATTAGTTCATGTCATCACACAGCATATGAGTCATTCATGATTTGAAATGCAATCAAGCATTTTAGTTTAAAAATAAAATAAAGCAGCCTTGAATAATTATCTTAAACAATAAATAAACCGTTCCATTTTGGAAATTGCATTCACGAATGAATGTGACTGTTTTTAGTCTTTGCTGTAATAAAAGCTTACAACAGACTTTCTGGTACAGTTATAATTTATTTAGTGTTGTTTACATTGTTCCAAACCGTCAGACAAATTATATTGCAGTCTATACAGCACCTGTTTGACACATAATGTGAATGCAGCGCTTTTTGCTTACCTTCTTTTTGTTGATCTCCAGTATTTTCCACAACAAGTCAAAATGTATTCTACACATCTGACTTTACCTTTTACCTCCTGAGCAACCAGTAAACATTCCCCTGTTTCGAGTTTGTCACATCCTCTGCATCCATTTTGCTGTTACGTGTTCAGAGTTTGTTATAACCAATTTATTGATGTGATATGCTATTGTTCAGGCCCTATTGTGCCGTATTCGGACTGGATTAGTTTTACTGGGGGAGGTCGGTTAATGTAATTATGTTCACAAGCACAAAACACCACATCTGTAATTTTAGTCCCGTTCGAATCTGCCATGTCAGTAATTTTTACATGGCAGGAGAGTAACAATTCCAGGCAGAATAACCTACTGTTTTTTTGGCGAACTCCAAGGTCCACTGATAATACTAGTCCAGTGCGAATCGACATCCCTGTTTATTGAGAGAAATGTGTTGAGTTTGACGGGTTGCTTGCAGTTTGTGAAAACAATAACTGATTCGATAAATTGAAGTAAGTGCTGCGCATAAGCTATGTATGAATGGCCTACATCTATCAACTTTCACAGTGAATTATTTTGTTTAAATATTTTGTGTGTATTAATTGAATATTGCCAAATGCATCAGTAAAACATATTGAGCCTATTTAATGCAACCCTTGCTGTTAATAGATCGCAAAGCAGCATTCAACTGACCGAAATGTTTGGAAATGATAAGTTCACTTTGGCATCCATAGCCGTAAAACGCATCTCAAGTGCAATTGCACTGTTTAGCTTACATCTGAAGGTTGGGGGGCATTTGGAACGTACTGCCGATCGCTAAAATATCGTAACGATGATGATCACACTTCCTCAATTCAAATATTATGGCGACACTATACTAAAGATGGCTTGGTATGGTTTAGAAATGTGGGTTATCAGTGTGGCCCTGTCACCTGGACATGTTGAAATAATGTATCTTCACGCGTAGAATAAAAACCTCAAGGCTTCCGTCATAACTGTCAATTTATAAAAAATAAAAAAAGAATTGCAGGGGGCAGCTTGGGGGAAAAAATAATTCCGGCTGAATCGTCCTCTAGAATAGCAGACATTCTGGAGTAATAATTACATAACCAACGTTCTCTAGTAGTACTAGTCCCGTGCGAAAAGGTCTTTGGTCACATGCATGCGATGCATACATGTGTTACGTAAAGAGAGCAAGGGTTGAGGGAATAGGGAATGTTTTTCCTAAACAAATTAGGGATTTCGGTAACACTATTTTTCAGTCAGAAATGGCTGTAATTATGTTGCAGCTTCAGCAAGACGGGCAGCGCGATAAACACTTTGATGTTATGTAGTGGTCACTGCAGCAGGGAGGAGAGAGAGACAACGGGTGCTAGTCACACAGTCACTCGCTGTCTTTAAAAACATTTTTTACACAGTCTGAGCCTGGCCCGGCACAATCAAATCAGTTGCTAGTTGGACTCCCTCTAGTCATTTGTGTGTCTTTTAATTATTTAATCAAAGAGTGTGCTTAAAGCATCAGACAAGCTCAGTGAATATAGTTGATTTGATTAAAACACATAGGATGTGTCAATATATGGAAAAATACACGTTTAACAATGTCTACCAATCGGTCAAAAGAACAGATGACTCTTGGTCAACCAAGATTTTTTTTGTCGGGGACAGCCCTAGATCAAAGTAAAGGTTATGGTGATAATGACTATGTAATAATGTAGGTTAGGCTGTCTGAGTATAATAGTCTCCAAGTGTAGACCTGTTCTGGTGAGTCTGTCTGTAGCTGGTTTCTGTCTCAGGCAGCCCTCCTTGGCCTGTGAGACGTGGCTGTTTTCCACGCTCTCCAGCCCTCTATCCACCCACCCCACCCCACCCCGGCCCTCTCCCCCACCACCAGAGCGCTCTTCTGGGGAGGGAGTGGAAAACACCCCTCCACCCCACCTCCTTTTAGCCTGGATTCTCTCTCTCTCTCTCTCGTTTTTTACGAGCTAACTACAACACAGTTCCTCCATGCTTTCCCTGGGCCTCCCTCCAGGACAGTTGCTAAATAAATCACTCAGACCAGAGGGGAAGGAACCTCAAGAATTCCAGACAATCCACAGCGTTGCATGTCCCGTCTCTCCTCTCTGTTTCTCCCTCTCTGGTTTCACTCTCTTATATGTATTCTGGCCCACACCCCTTAGGCACAGAGAGAGGACAGGAGGGGTTGGATGTTGGTGTGTGGGTGAGGGAGGGAGAAATGTTTTGGGTGGAGGAAAGGAGCGTTGGAGGGGGTGCAATTCCCGATTTCTATTTATTATAATTTTTTTCTGTGGAACCTGTCAACCATGTTTGTCTGCCCGCTCTGTAGAAAGCAACTACGATCAGTCTCAATGCTATCGGATCCAGCTTTTCCTCTCTCCCTCATTTCTCTCCCTCTTTCTTGAAAGCAAAAAATATATCCATCCTATTTCACCTTTTTTTTCTTGCTCGTTCTTGACTACTCCCCATTGCGATTTGCACAAACTCTCAATCTCTCATTATAGCCCCAAATAATGACCGGTGAGGCTAATTCCCATCCACCCATGCGTGGAGTAATTGGTGTGTAAAAAGAAGAGGGGTCGGGTCTCCTAAATATAGCCTTTCAGTAATATAGCCCAACAGTGCAGTCAGTAGGTGTGTCTGAAATGCCACCCTATTCCCTATAAAGTGCACTACATTTGACCAAAGCCCATAGGGCTCTTGTCAAAAGTAGTGCACTATATAGGGAATAGAATGCCATTTTGGATGCAGTCAGTGTAAAGTTGGGGCTTTGTTTGCACCTTTAACCACTTACCCATGTCTGGTCTGATAGTCGACTGACTCAGGGGCCTGTTTGTTCTTATGGGCTGCACACACACACACTTACCACGCACATGCACACACACAGAGTTTATGAATCAGTTTATGAGTCTGCTCGGACTTGGTCGTCCCATCATGGCTCTTGGGAACAGGGGGGATATAAAAACCCCACGCTGCACTTCAGTATTGAGATGTGAATGTATAAGCAACACTGATGTCTCTATCCCCCCTCTACAGGTGGTAATGGCCCCCCATGAACCCTCCGTGGTGTTTGTGGATAACTACATCAAGCTCCTCGCTGACGGGAACCCAGAGACCTTCCAGAAAACTCTGGATATGAAGGTAAGGGCCACTTCGATTGGGTCCACTTGTTTTGTCTCTCTCAATGATGTCACCTGTTTTCAACGGTTATCTCCTACTTCCTCTGTTGTTGTCTTGTTCTCTCTTGTTGTTTCCTCTTGCAATAACTGATGTTCTCTTGGTGTGTGTGTGTGTGTGTGTGTGTGTGTGTGTGTGTGTGTGTGTGTGTGTGTGTGTGTGTAGGGGTTGAAGCGCAGTGAGCAGAGCAGCATGTTGGAGCTCTTCAGACAGAGGTTACCCACTCCACCCTCAGGGGCCGACGGAGGCCCCTCCCTCTCCTTCAGCACCCCCACCCCCGAGCAGGAGAACTCGCGCATACGCAGAC
Source organism: Coregonus clupeaformis (assembly GCF_020615455.1). Lineage (NCBI taxonomy): Eukaryota > Metazoa > Chordata > Actinopteri > Salmoniformes > Salmonidae > Coregonus > Coregonus clupeaformis. The sequence continues at coordinate 27,009,509 of NC_059196.1, read as the reverse complement.
TGGAGAAGCTCATCAAGAAGAGACTCTGAGCGTACACACACACACACACACACTTGTACTCACACACATCACCATAACACACACAAATTATTCCAGTAATTTATCTCAAATACTTTTTCCTGCTCTGTTTAATCATTACAGAGAATTGCAGGCAGAGTAAAGACATGATTGTCTCATTTTTGGTAGGAGCATTAATATGAACCTCATGATTTCAAAGTCAACTGTCTGATTATGAAGAAATGTCCTCAGCTGCAGTAAGCTGTTGGCATGTACGACTCATTTACTGCTGTATTTCATTTCTGCTTCTCTTTTTATGACACTAAATACCCAAGCTTTGTAAATGTCGTTAAATGTAGACTACTATATCATACACACTCAATGCATTTTAGCAAAATGTGTTTGCACTTAAAAAGACAAAATCAAGAGCTACTAATTAAAAACGGCTTTAGGAGCAATTTGCTGCCGCTTTGGCACCTATCCTCCCAGACTGAGAACAAGAAACTTTAATGTAATTGAAGCTAACGTTTTCAGAATGTTCTCCTGTTTTCAGAATGTTCTCCTAGTGTTTTCAGAATGTTATTGTTCTCCAGTCCGGTGTCTTTTAGTGTATTTCTCTTGGTTCCCTGTTCAAGGAGAGGATGCAGTTAGTCAGGAGTTTGGGTATATTTCCAGTGTCCCTTCACAACGGGAACACCCTCGGGTGGATGGACCGCATCCCACCATGCATTGCTGTTTCCAGGTTCAGTGGTTAAGCCCCCAGGTTTGGGACAGAGAGGATCTTGGGATTTCCTGTCTCCTCAATTAGACATGAGACAGTCTCTGTGCTTTTTGAAATTCCCCCAAGGTTGGCCTGGAAATGAGAACCAGTCCAAGCCTTTTAACTCTGACCCTCCACCAGGAAGTGTGTGTGTGTGTGTTCGCGAGAGATGTTAAGCGTGTTCATTTATTTAACCTCTATTGCCCTATTTAATTACCTGCTGTAGAGCCCTCTGAGCATTTTATGTCAGTCTGAATAGATTGTAGATTTGATGACAGTGAGGGAGAGTCACAGTACTTTATAACAAAGGAACTCATGTGTTCACTGTTGTATAAGGATATATTGTACAAAATTATATTGTCTAAACCTTTTTTCTTTCCTGTTCTGTTATTCCAGGCCCCTGTGTTTGACACTGACAGTCCTAGATTACCTGTCAATCATAATGACAACTTGCCAGAAGATACTGACCCTACCGTTATGCTTGTTTACACTGAGCTGCACTGGGGTTGGAATGCAATGATGGTTACATTAAGACACCATGGTGCTGGCGCAAGATATGGGTCGGAAAACGTACCTCAATGCAGGGATGGGATATGCCACTGTACTCCAAATTTTACCTTTAGCCACACTGCTCCATTGAAAAGATTGAAGTGCTGCTAGTTTTCCCAGAAATGTTTTGTCCTCATACTAGATAACAGTAGCCACTGCAGTCATTTTGGAATGGCACGTCACGTTGAACAACAAAGGAGCTAATTGGCTGACACTGCCATTCCAAAATGGCTGCGGTGTACAGTGGTTTGGACCATGATAGTTCGTTGGTGATGTGGACACCAAGGAACTTGAAGCTCTCAACCTGTTCCACTACAGCCCCGTCGATGAGAATGGGGGTGTGCTCGGTCCTCTTTTTTTCCCTGTAGTCCACAATATAATCTCCTTTGTCTTGATCACGTTGAGGGAGAGGTTGTTATCCTGGCACCACACGGCCAGGTCTCTGACCTCCTCCCTATAGGCGGTCTCATCGTTGTCTGTGATCAGGCCTACCACTGTTGTGTTGTCAGCAAACTTAATGATGGTGTTGGAGTCGTGCCTGGCCATGCAGTCATGGGTGAACAGGGAGTACAGGAGGGGACTGAGCACGCACCCCTGAGGGGCCCCCGTGTTGAGGATCAGTGTGGCAGATGTGTTGTTACCTACCCTTACCACCTAGGGGCGGCCCGTCAGGAAGTCCAGGATCCAGTTGCAGAGGGAGGTGTTTAGTCCAAGGATCCTTAGCTTATTGATGAGCTTTGAGGGCACTATGGTGTTGAACGCTGAGCTGTAGTCAATGAATAGCATTCTCACGTAGGTGTTCCTCTTGTCCAGGTGGGAAAGGGCAGTGGGGAGTGCAATAGAGATTGCATCATCTGTGGATCTGTTGGGGTGGTATGCAAATTAGAGTGGGTCTAGGGTTTCTGGGATAATGGTGTTGATGTGAGCCATGACCAGCCTTTCAAAGCACTTAATGGCTACAGACGTGAGTGCTACGGGTCGGTAGTCATTTAGGCAGGTTATCTTAGTGTCCTTGGGCACAGGCACTATGGTGGTCTGCTTGAAACATGTTGGTATTACAGACTCAGTCAGGGACATGTTGAAAATGTCAGTGAAGACACTTGCCAGTTGGTCAGCACATGCTCGGAGTACACGTCCTGGTAATCTGTCTGGCCCTGCGGCCTTGTGAATGTTGACCTGCTTAAAAGTCTTACTCACATCGGCTACCGAGAGCGTGATCACATAGTCATCCGGAACATCTGGTGCTCTCATGCATGCTTCAGTGTTGCTTGCCTCGACGCAAGCATAGAAGTGATTTAGCTCGTCTGGTAGGCTTGTGTCACTGGGCAGCTCGTGGCTGTGCTTCCCTTTGTAGTCTGTAATAGTTTTCAAGCCCTGCCACATCCTACGAGCATCAGAGCCGGTGTAGTACGATTCAATCTTAGTCCGGTATTGACTCTGCCTGTTTGATGGTTCGTCGGAGGGCATAGCGGAATTTCTTATAAGCATCCTGGTTGGAGTCCCGCTCCTTGAAAGCGGCAGCTCTACCCTTTAGCTCAGTGCGGATGTTGCCTATAATCCATGGCTTCTGGTTGGGGTATGTACGTACGGTCACTGTGGGGACGACGTCATCGATGCACTTATTGATGAAGCAGGGACTGATGTGGTGTACTCCTCAATTCTATCTGAAGAATCCCGGAACATATTCCAGTCTGTGCTAGCAAAACAGTCCTGTAACTTAGCATCTGCGTCATCTGACCACTTTTTTATTAACCGAGTCACTGGTGCTTCCTGCATTAGTTTTTGCTTATAAGCAGGAATCAGGAGGATAGAGTTATGGTCAGATTTGCCAAATGGAGGGCGAGGGAGAGCTTTGTATGCGTCTCTGTATGTGGAGTAAAGGTGGTCTAGAGATTTTTTTCCCTCTGGTTGCACATTTAACGTGCTGGTAGAAATTAGGTAGATCGGATTTATGTTTCCCTGCATTAAAGTCCCCGGCCACTAGGAGTGGATGAGCGTTTTCCTGTTTACTTATGGCCTTATACAGCTCATTGAGTGCAATCTTAATGCCAGCATCGGTTTGTGGTGGTAGATAGACAGCTACGAAAAATATAGATGAAAAGTCTCTTGGTAAATAGTGTGGTCTACAGCTTATCATGAGATACTCTACCTCAGGCGAGCAAAACCTCGAGACTTCCTTAGTATTGGATTTTGTGCACCAGCTGTTGTTTACAAATATACACAGACCGCCACCCCTTGTCTTACCGGAGTCAGCCGTTCTATCCTGCCGATGTAGCGTATATCCTGTTAGCTGTATGTTGTCCATGTCGTTGTTCAGCCACGACTCGGTGAAACATAAGATATTACAGTTTTTAATGTCCCGTTGGTAGGATAATCGTAATCGTAGGTCATCCAATTTGTTTTCAAGTGATTGAACATTGACTAATAGGATTGATGGAAGAGGCAGTTTACTCGCTCGCCGTCGGATCCTTACAAGGCACCCCGACCTATGTCCACGATATCTCTGTCTCTTTCTCATGCGAATGACTGGGATTTGGGCCTTTTCGGGTGTCTGTAGGATATCCTTCGCGTCCGACTTGTTGAAGAAAAAATCTTCGTCCAATACGAGGTGAGTAATCGCTGTCCTGATATCCATAAGCTATTTTTGGTCATAAGAGACGGTGGCAGAAACATTATGTACAGAATAAATTACACATAATAGTACAATTGGTTAGAGCGCTGTAAAACGGCAGCCATCTTCTCCGGCGCCATTCTCTAATCTTCTCTCTATCCTAGTCCAGGGGAGTAATCATTAGTCCAAACAAAAACAAGAGTTTATTTTGGACAAATTCAGGTAGATCCCTCCCCGTTTTGTTAAGTTTACTCCCGTTTAAGAAATGTTTTGCAACAGAATCAGCCTAATGAATAGGCACAGTTGAGGTTCAACTTTTACCAGGGTATTGTTTTCCAGGGGGAGGGCAGAAGGAGAGTTCCCATGTTTTGTTGCCTTTCATGTTTCCTCTCCAATCAGCCGTGAGGGGGAGTTTCCTTTCCTCTATTTCACTGCAAAACAATGAAACCCTTTGAAGGGAGAGAAATTGGATCAATCCTCAGTGCCTTCTGTGTTCTTTTAGGGTCGGTATCTTCTGGCAAGTTTTCATTATGATTGACAGGTAATCTAGGCCTGTCAGTGTCAAACACAGGGGCCGGAATAACAACAGAAAATAAAAAAGGTTTAGATAATAGATCTTAAACAGAAAACAGTATAATTTTGTACAATATATCCTTGAAAAACAGTGAACATATGAGTTCCTCTGTTAGACAGGGAATTACACTGAGAAGTTAGCACAATGATGCTAGTGGAGAACAATAATTTATTATCGTAAGGAACACATAGTTCCTTTAAATACTGTCATTGATCTAATTATTTCTACTGTTACCTGCTTCAGATAAAGTAGTTATTGCATGTACAAGCAAATACTCTGGATCAGTGTTCCTTTTAATTGGTTCAAATGTATTTGGTGGTATAGCACAAGAGAACAAGGATGGGGTCTGAAGAATGTGTGTATGGTCAAGTATCTATTCTAAATCATTGTGGTTGGGGCATGAACGATTGGTGTTGGATTTCGTCCTTGGAAAGCCTTATTATCCCCTCTCGAAAGTACTACAAATTGATAAATGTATGTATTAATGCTATAATGCTTTTGATGTACACATTCCTGCTTTCAGTTCATAAGAAGAAAAACATGTTACTTTGTATTGTCAGAGTAATAGGCTACTGTAATGGCAACTGGTGAAAAACACTAATACAAGTTTGTCATGTTTTCCTTGTTTGTCGGGAAATGTAACACACACACACACACACACGTACCTGTTTCTATCCTAGTCCAAGAGTTTATATTGGACAAATTCAGGTCGATCCCTCCGCGTTATGTCCAGTTTGCTCCCGTTTAAGAAACGTTTTGCAACAGAATCGGCCTAATGAATAGGCCCAGTTGAGGTTAAACTTTTACCAGGGGTATTTTTTTCCAGTGGGAGGGCAGAACGAGAGTTCCCATGTTTCGTTGTCTCATTTTTCCTCTCCAATCAGCCGTGAGCGGGCGTTTTAAAAGGCGTTTCCTTTCCTGTATTTCACTGCAAAAAACAATGAAACCCTTTGAAGGGAGAGAAGTTTGAAGACAGACGGGACAATCCTCAGTGCCTTCGCCTGTGTTCTGTAGCTTGAGTTCACAATTTTGTCAACTTCAAAGCCACAACGATTTGTGTTGAATCTCTTATTTCGAATGGAATTGTAGAAATGTTCGTCGACTTATGGAGGATTTAAATAGCATGCAGTAAAATAGTAGGCTATTTTGTTTAGAAACGCTGTGGGTTACCCACAGTCGTAAACTGTAGCCAAGCAAAAGAAGTTGATGCAAGCCAATTGCCGTCGGCGGAGTTGCCTGGTCATTGGGAAACTACCCGACGTAGAGGATCAATTGCATTCAAGGAAAGACACCTGAGTTGGAAAAACATTTTATCTACAGTTCTGCAAACTCATCGCGCAGTAGGCTAAAACCTTGTTTGGCAGCGGGTCGTTTATTTTGTTTTTAAGGACTTTTTTGTAAAGCGATGGTGGGCAGACTAAACTTGCTGAATGTATGTTACGACGACCCATTGGACATGAGCTGCAAAGCCGAGCGGGGACTTGACAGCCCGGACTCCGGACTACCCCCCAGCCCCAGTCCGAGCCACTGGCTGCTGCCTGACTGCGGGGATAAAGGTGCCATAAGCCCTGTGTCTGAAGACGAGAGCAGAGGGTCATCCTTGGTACGTAGGCTGTCGCACGTTTTACTACAATTGTTAAATTTCATTGCGGGATGTTCGCAGTTACTGTAAGGCGACGTCTTTGCTAAGTTAAAACATTGTTTCCGAAGTATATAGCCTCTGAATACGTTTCCCTTCGTAGCCCATATTGAATCTGGGTCATGTCAATAGTAAATCGGGTCAGTAGCCCAAGCCAATCACGTTCGCCACAGCTACCAAGGATTTTCTCCTTATGTGAGTACTGACACTGTTGCCTGACTTTGCTTGCAGGTTCCCATTTTATCGATTGGATCTGTTCCGCAGCTGCACACCTTGTCCTACGGGGAGGGCATAGAACTTGATCCACTACCGCCCAAGAAAATACGGTATACTGTTTTGAATTACTGCATGTAGGCTATGAGTGTGTGATTTGAAATTGTCTTAGCACTGTCCACTGGTTGCTGCAGATGCCTCACTATTTGTATAAATACCATTTAACAAATGTGGTGGACCACAGATCAAATGTTGCAATTTTGTACTTCTATCTGTAAGCCTGTGTAGGCCTACTGTAGCCAAGTGTATTTCTTGGAGGTTTGCAGTGCTTGAGACCTCCCGGATATAATTTCTAAAACTATATCAAGCTGAACATGCAGTGAAATGAAACTTGCCCAAACGTTGTCATTCGTAGATACACGTCGTCTATCCACTATGACTCAGAACGTCACTTTATCCACGACATGGCCATGCAGCCCAGAGGCCTGGGTCTGGAGAACTGCAGCCAGATGGTCCTGGCTGTCCCTCACAGCACCTGGAGACACTACAAGACCCAGCTGGACCTCCAGCCTCGGCAACGGGCCCAGCGCTTCCAGAGCACCACTATCGTGTACCCCAAGCACGCTCGCACCATCTACACCACAGAGCTGAGCTACGACAGCCGCCGGCTAGCCAGGAGATTCATGTCGAGCGTGGAGCTGGAGGCTGCTGACCGGAGTAGGCTAACCCAGTGAGGTTAGGGGAAGGCTGTGCACGGCCTGGGGGAGAAGTCCCAGGGCCCTGTGGGGCCCAACCATCCAACAGGCTGACGCCACCCGTGGACCCAAGTTACAGACAGTCGTCTATTAGTTTAGATTGGAAAGCATCGTAGCCCATGTTTGAGTACCAGGAAGATGGAAGCCATATCTGGAGTATCAAACAAATAGCAGGGACATCTGAGTAAGGCTGCCATCTACCAAAGGGTTTATCCATTAGTAGCTAGTAAAGAGTTTTCTCTGGTATGTCAAAGTTGGATTCATTTTAATGCCGAGTGTTGAACTGTGGACTGAGACCGGTGATTGTGTATACTATCGCCATGGAGAAACGTATAAACCAGATTTGGAAGTGAAGGATTGTAAGGGAAGTGTAGTCGGGACCATCACTGTCAAAACATTGTGTTTAGGCATAACCATCGCAGTGGGGCTCAATGAACAATGAGCCTACATTATAAGATTCTAAGGCAATAGTGGAGTTTCCATGTGGTTTTTGTAAGCATTCACATTTGTAGGCACACAGGGAGTTGTCAAATTACTGTATATGACTGGGCTTTAAAATGTCTCTTCAAATCACAGGGTATTATAGGGTATTTGTTGCACAATGTTACTTACCACAAGCAGAATATCCTTGCCTGGATAGTGTAACACTGAGCCATGTATAGAGATGTATGATCCTGGTGTAACACCAAACCCCATCTTAGTCTTGCCTAAACAAACACATTGTCATCTACTGTAAGTATGGTCATGGAGCAGAAAGCCACAGCTTATTTTCATATTGTGTAAAAGGGTTGCAAATTACAGCAAGTTCTGTGTTGAACGTTGGGACATTTCTTATTTCCACAGAGATCGTTGCAAATTGAGGAAGTTGGTAATGAGTAGCGAGAGATTATCCAATGTGGCATTATTGTTCTCAGTTATAAAGCTTTAGCATTTTCCTGATGGTGAAGTATTGTTTTTACTAACACCTTGTGAACTGTCCCTCAACGGTTCATTCTCTTCACCTATCCCCTTATGGTTGCTTCCACAGGTTTTGTTTTGTTATGTATTTATTTGATGCTCATCAACTCCTTTTGGTAGCCTAATAGTAATACACGGGTATCTTCCCTCAAGGTCCTACAAGGATACACATCTAGAGAACCTGAACTATCTTGTGAGATACCCAAAGTGCCTTATTGAAGTAAAATGGTATTGCTTTTAAGCTCTGTTTTTAGTGTCTGTTTGAAATAAAGACAAACTGTCTTTTTATATCAGATTTGAGAAGTGTTACAATTATTTGATGTTATGTACTCAATGCCATACTGACAACACACCAATTCAAAATATAGTATCAGGATTTTATGTTTTGGTTATCAATTAGGGATGTTCATTTTTAAGTAGCCACTAGATGAGTAGAGCTACAACTTCAGCTCAATTACAATGTTCCACCAACTCAGATTGAGACCGCTATGCTATCTGCAGGATAGAGAAGGTGCTGCACGTAACTAGATTTATTAGTGTGAAAACAGCCCCACCTAGATGTGGTGGTGTGTAATGGCACCACTGTGCCAAGTGTCCCTTGAACAGCCCCAAGCAGTCCATTACCCCTTGCTGTGAGGCCAGGTAGCGTTTCCTCCGGTTGGCCTTGTACACCTCTATCCTCTCCGCCTCGGCCACCGGGTCCTCCAGAATGCCCTCCCACCTCAGGATCTCCCTGGCTGGGCCGTTCAGGTCGGTGGGGCTTGGTGGGTACCAGCATCTCGCCCTGTCAAGTGTTTCCTCCTTGTGTTTCATTGTCTCTCGCTGGGATTTATTGGGGTGGAGGCTTGTCAGACTCCTGGCCTTGGTCTTTTTGCCGTTGTAACCCTTCAGTATGGGGCTCCCGAGTGGCGCAGCGGTCTAAGGCACTGCATCTCAGTGCTTGAGGCGTCACTACAGACCCCCTGGTTCGATTCCAGGCTGTATCACAACCGGCCGTGATTGGGAGTCCCATAGGGCGGCGCACAATTGGCCCAGTGTCGTCCAGGTTTGGCCGGTGTATGCCGTCATTGTAAATAAGAATTTGTTCTTAACTGACTTGCCTAGTTAAATAAAGGTAAAAAAAATAAATGAAGAGCTCAGTGACTTTCAACGTGGCACCGTCATAGGATTCCACCTTACCAACAAGTCAGTTTGTCTAATTTCTGCCCTGCTAGAACTTCCCCGGTCAACTGTACGTGCTGTTATTGTGAAGTGGAAATGTCTAGGAGCAACAACGGCTCAGCCGCGAAGTGGTAGGCCACACAAGTTCACAGAACGGGACCACTGAGTGCTGAAACGTGGAAAAATCGCCTGTCCTCGGTTGCAACACACAGTATCGAGTTCCAAATGCCAAGCATCGGCTGGAGTGATGTAAAGCCGCCATTGGACTCTAGAGCAGTGGAAACGCGTTCCTTGAATGATGAATCACGCTTTAGCATCTGGTAGTCCAACAGACTAATTTGGGTTTGGGGGATGCCAGGAGAACGCTACTTGCCCCAATGCATAGTGCCAACTAAAGTTTGGTGGAGGAGGAATAATGGTCTGCGGCACCACCTTCCTGTTCAAGTGAGCACAGCACAACAACGTGAGTCCAAAAATGTATTGTATGCTGCTGCATGAACTATGTAATATGCCAGGGAGATGTGTATACTGCAGCTAAGAAAGTAATACTACGTGTATGTTGTGTAGTAAGCTGTTAGTAGCCCATGTGCCTCACCCTAATAATTTGGTCCCTTTTCCCCTCAGAATTTAGCCTACTGTTCTGACTTGGTAGTGCACATGTAGCCTATAGCCTGTTTTAGAGAAATGTCACCATCAAATATTGTAAGAGCTTTCATCGTCTACTTATATGCCCCCTTTATTTATCTTATGATTCTGACTTGGTGTACAGGGAGAATACTGTAAGAACGGCCCATGTTCTGAATTCTGTTGCTCTACATTTGCGTTGAAGAAATAGTTATATTGACTACGTCCATCCTAGCTCGCTCATTAATGTCTTAATCGAAATTACGGATCGCCTCTTATCCGCTCGCTGTCCCCTTATGCCATAGTTTGTACGTCTCAATTGTCAGTAGAAACCACATTTGTTTTAAGCAAGTCAGCCATATCAGCTATGTTTTTTAAATGGCAGTAAATGAGACTGAATGAACTGTTTCCCTGCCAGACAAGGCTCCGATGATAGCCATGTGTATCGGTGATAAGGTGTTGGGACTGCTGTTGGGACTCTGCTGTTGTGACAGCTTTATGTAGGCCATAACAGTTTGTGCGCACCGTTTGTTACCGTCATAGTCCAATTAATGTATTGTTTAGTGTTGTGTTGTGTAGTGGCTTTGCTGGGTTTGCCCCACCAAGATTTACAGTGGGGGAAAAAAGTATTTAGTCAGCCACCAATTGTGCAAGTTCTCCCACTTAAAAAGATGAGAGAGGCCTGTAATTTTCATCATAGGTACACGTCAACTATGTCAGACAAATTAAGAAAAAAAATCCAAAAAATCACTTTGTAGGATTTTTTAAGAATTTATTTGCAAATTATGGTGGAAAATAAGTATTTGGTCACCTACAAACAAGCAAGATTTCTGGCTCTCACAGACCTGTAACTTCTTCTTTAAGAGGCTCCTCTGTCCTCCACTCGTTACCTGTATTAATGGCACCTGTTTGAACTTGTTATCAGTATAAAAGACACCTGTCCACAACCTCAAACAGTCACACTCCAAACTCCACTATGGCCAAGACCAAAGAGCTGTCAAAGGACACCAGAAACAAAATTGTAGACCTGTACCAGGCTGGGAAGACTGAATCTGCAATAGGTAAGCAGCTTGGTTTGAAGAAATCAACTGTGGGAGCAATTATTAGGAAATGGAAGACATACAAGACCACTGACAATCTCCCTCGATCTGGGGCTCCACGCAAGATCTCACCCCGTGGGGTCAAAATGATCACAAGAACGGTGAGCAAAAATCCCAGAACCATACGGGGGGACCTACTGAATGACCTGCAGAGAGCTGGGACCAAAGTAACAAAGCCTACCATCAGTAACACACTACGCCGCCAGGGACTCAAATCCTGCAGTTCCAGACGTGTCCCCCTGCTTAAGCCAGTACATGTCCAGGCCCGTCTGAAGTTTGCTAGAGTGCATTTGGATGATCCAGAAGAGGATTGGGAGAATGTCATATGGTCAGATGAAACCAAAATATAACTTTTTGGTAAAAACTCAACTCGTTGTGTTTGGAGGACAAAGAATTCTGAGTTGCATCCAAAGAACACCATACCTACTGTGAAGCATGGGGGTGGAAACATCATGCTTTGGGGCTGTTTTTCTGCAAAGGGACCAGGACGACTGATCCGTGTAAAGGACAGAATGAATGGGGCCATGTATCGTGAGATTTTGAGTGAAAACCTCCTTCCATCAGCAAGGGCATTGAAGATGAAACGTGGCTGGGTCTTTCAGCATGACAATGATCCCAAACACACCGCCCGGGCAACGAAGGAGTGGCTTCGTAAGAAGCATTTCAAGGTCCTGGAGTGGCCTAGCCAGTCTCCAGATCTCAACCCCATAGAAAATCTTTGGAGGGAGTTGAAAGTCTGTGTTGCCCAGCGACAGCCCCAAAACATCACTGCTCTAGAGGAGATATGCATGGAGGAATGGGCCAAAATACCAGCAACAGTGTGTGAAAACCTTGTGAAGACTTACAGAAAACGTTTGACCTGTGTCATTGCCAACAACATGATGATGGACGTAAAAAGAAAACCACTGGGGCTGATATGGTTGATCCATTTCTGATTAATTCTCAGCTAAGATCTTTCTTATCTTTGAAATGTATTCTAAATGTACATCAGTCGGGTTTTAGACCAGGTCATAGCACTATCTCTGCTGCATCCCTAGTTATAAATGATGTGGTGAACTACACTGCTCAAAAAAATTAAGGGAACACTTAAACAACACAATGTAACTCCAAGTCAATCACACTTCTGTGAAATCAAACTGTCCACTTAGGAAGCAACACGGATTGACAATACATTTCACATGCTGTTGTGCAAATGGAATAGACAACAGGTGGAAATTATAGGCAATTAGCAAGACACCCCCAATAAAGCACTGGTTCTGCAGGTGGTGACCACAGACCACTTCTCAGTTCCTATGCTTCCTGGCTGATGTTTTGGTCACTTTTGAATGCTGGCAGTGCTTTCACTCTAGTGGTAGCATGAAATGGAGTCTACAACCCACACAATTGGCTCAGGTAGTGCAGCTCATCCAGGATGGCACATCAATGCGAGCTGTGGCAAGAAGGTTTGCTGTGTCTGTCAGCGTAGTGTCCAGAGCATGGAGGCGCTACCAGGAGACAGGCCAGTACATCAGGAGACGTGGAGTAGGCCGTAGGAGGGCAACAACCCAGCAGCAGGACCGCTACCTCCGCCTTTGTGCAAGGAGGAGCAGGAGGAGCACTGCCAGAGCCCTGCAAAATGACCTCCAGCAGGCCACAAATGTGCATGTGTCTGCTCAAACGGTCAGAAACAGACTCCATGAGGGTGGTATGAGGGCCCGACATCCACAGGTGGGGGTTGTGCTTACAGCCCAACACCGTGCAGGACATTTGGCATTTGCCAGAGAACACCAAGATTAGCAAATTCGCCACTGGCGCCCTGTGCTCTTCACAGATGAAAGCAGGTTCACACTGAGCACATGTGACAGACGTGACAGTCTGGAGACGCCGTGGAGAACGTTCTGCTGCCTGCAACATCCTCCAGCATGACTGGTTTGGCGGTGGGTCAGTCATGGTGTGGGGTGGCATTTCTTTGGGGGGCCGCACAGCCCTCCATGTGCTCGCCAGAGGTAGCCTGACTGCCATTAGGTACCGAGATGAGATCCTCAGACCCCTTGTGAGACCATATGCTGGTGCGGTTGGCCCTGGGTTCCTCCTAATGCAAGACAATGCTAGACCTCATGTGGCTGGAGTGTGTCAGCAGTTCCTGCAAGAGGAAGGCATTGATGCTATGGACTGGCCTGCCCGTTCCCAGACCTGAATCCAATTGAGCACATCTGGGACATCATGTCTCGCTCCATCCACCAACGCCACGTTGCACCACAGACTGTCCAGGAGTTGGCGGATGCTTTAGTCCAGGTCTGGGAGGAGATCCCTCAGGAGACCATCCGCCACCTCATCAGGAGCATGCCCAGGCGTTGTAGGGAGGTCATACAGGCACGTGGAGGCCACACACACTACTGAGCCTCATTTTGACTTGTTTTAAGGACATTACATCAAAGTTGGATCAGCCTGTATTGTGGTTTTCCACTTTAATTTTGAGGGTGACTCCAAATCCAGACCTCCATGGGTTGATACATTTGATTTCCATTGATAATTTTTGTGTGATTTTGTTGTCAGCACATTCAACTATGTAAAGAAAAAAGTATTTAATAAGATTATTTCATTCATTCAGATCTAGGATGTGTTATTTTAGTGTTCCCTTAATTGTTTTGAGCAGTGTATATGGATAAAAGGCAACATTGTGCTGCCCTCTTCATTGACCTGTCAAAGGCTTTCGATTCTGTTGATCACTCACTACTAATTCAGAGGCTTTCCTCAATTGGCCTAGACCAGGCTGCATGTAACTGGTTTAAAAAATGCTTGACAGATGGAACTTAATGTGTATCTACTGATGGTGTTAAATCAGGTTTCCTGGTGGATAATGGCCCTCTTCTATGCCATGTAGGTTGATACATTGCTATGTTTCCATTTATAAAGCCCTTTTACAAAAAGTCCCACTGTACCTAACATCTTTACTAAACTTTAGACATATGAGTTACCACACCGGGTCTCAGGGATGGTTAACTCTGGAAATTCCTTTGGTCTCTACTGAGTTAGGTAAATCAGCTTTTAGTTTTCTTGCACATTATTTGTGGAACAATCTTCCAAATGTTCTTAAATATTATGTTTTTGTGACTCTGGGGCAATTCAGAAGGCTGATTGAGGACCTTATTATAAATTATTTTACTGAGGAATGTGTTTTGTATGACCATGTTGTTCTTTCTGTTCGCATTTTGTATTTAGATTGATGTGCTTGTGTATTTTCTGTAATTTATGTAATTCAGGGCTCATCTGTAAAAGAGACCCTGGTCCCTGGTCTCAATATGACTCCCTGATTAAAATAAAGGTTAAATAAATAAACAATTGTAACGCTCACATTGGTAGACGTCAAAGCATCCTGACTCCATACCACCGTATCAACGTTTCTGCTGTGGTTCATTCTCTACCGACGATTGGGCTAACTCGATACAACATCAAACTATTGATAGTATATCGAAGCATACATAGCACTACACTTTACACAAAGTATAAAACAAGACACCATATTTTGTTACAGTAACCAATCGCTGCAACACTAGTTACTCGCATGTGATCCTCCACAGAAACGAACCAATGAGACACGAGCTAAACAATACTGACGTCAATGAGGGGTGTGACTTCCCTCTAACAAGTCTGGGCAAAACATCTGCGTGATACAATTGTTCATTATTGAACATTGGACCAGACAATAATGTACCATTATTGGATACGCGTAATTACGAGTTAAAGAATCAGTCTTAGTCTAGTAATGCACTTTCACTTTTTGTAATGAATTCGTACACAACTCCAAGGGAGGATCGATTAGATGACGGGTGTGATATAAGCGATGCACAACTACTCAGTAAACAGTCGGAGCATCTCGGTGAGTATGACTGCGTAATGAAATGTTTGCTAACAGCATTTCTCGACGAGATGCATGCCCAATGGGATTATTGAATACTATGGACTGTTTTCATGAACTGTATTGTCTTGCGTGTCTCTCTCTGTATCCTATGCCTGAATGTACATTACCGCAATACAGTGCAATAGTTTATACAGTACAGTACATTTTAAAAAGTTGTCCATAGGTTAACAATCCATACAGTTAATAAAATACAGTATAACTATTACTTCTCTGAAGTTCCCTTACTACAGTATCTTTCTTATATTTCATCTACTCTAGCCCCTCCTGACCAACCCAGTTTGACTCCTGCTGGTACCAGTCTGACTCCTGCTGGTGGTACCAGTCTGACTCCCACTGGTGGTACTAGTTTGACTCCCGGTGATGGTACCAGTCTGACTCCTGCTGGTCTGATTCCTGCTGAGGGTACCAATGTGACTCCTGCTAGTGGTAGCAGTACCAGTTTGAGCGCTGGTGCTGATCAACACTTTCCGACACTGGGTGTGTGTCTGGGCGATGATGCCCTGGCCCTTGCCAAGAAGGAGGAGAGAATCAATGGCCAAATTAAGAAACGGTAAACCCACTCAAGTATATTATGCAAAGTTTAACCTTTGATAACAGTTCTCAACACCCAGAGGTTTCTTCTCACTTCATCTGTACTTGACCTCGAGCCGAATTCTCGCTCCTTCCTAGTTCCGCAGCTGGCCTGCCTTATCAGAGACTAACTATTACTCTTCGCCTCCCTCCTTAGAAACAAGGAACAGAATATGAACTTTCTGCACTTCCCATTGTCTCCTACTTTCCATACACCAAATTCCTATCCACCCTTCATTGACCCCAACATATACATTCCTTATACATGTAAAGTAATCAATAAGTTATAGTATGGTAACAGGAATAAGTATATTTCAAGCTAGAATCCAACAGATGCTTTTGATCAGCAACTTCTGTTCTGGGTGTGTATGTGTGTGAAAGAGAAAGAGAGAGATGATTGAGAGAAATGTGTTTTTTATTAACAGCTTCTGTCTAATGTGTGTCTGTGTGTGTGTCTGTGTGTGTGCCTGCGTGTGTGCATGCACATTAGGGCTGGGAATTGCCAGGGACCTCACAAAATGATATTATCACGATGCTTAGATGCCGATACGATATTTATTGCAATTCTCACGATTCTATATGTATTGCGATTATGTATTGCTCACTATATGTCTGCTACAGAGAGACAAGAGAGCCATGACAAAAACGAGTTTTGATCAGTCATGGAAATAAAATTGCTGAAAACATGTTTGCTCACTATTTAAAAAGAAGATGGAGAACAAGTTACTGTATAGGATGAGAAATACCGGCATTTTGGCACAGCTACAGCCGACTAGTGCTAGCTAACGCTACCTAGCAAAAAATATATAATATATTTGAGTCATTTAGCAGACGCTCTTATCCAGAGCGACTTACAGGAGCAATTAGGGTTAAGTGCCTTGCTCAAGGGCACATCAACAGATTTTTTACCTAGTCAGCACGGGGATTAGAACCAGCGACCTTTCGGTTACTGGCACAACGCTCTTAACCACTAAGCTACCTGCTGCCCCTTTTACAAATCGATACTTGGAGTCAAAGTATCAATATAATATCATCCAAAATAATATCGCGATATGTAACTATATAGATTTTTATCCCCATCACTAATGTGTCCGTCCATCAGGGGTCACCTGGTCGTAGCCCTGTTCGAGAGGCTGAGCAACAATAGGAGCACTGTTACCCTGTCTGTCCCAGACCAGAGTCCAATGGAGAGGTTCAGTAAGCGTCACCTGAATGTTACTCAGCTGTGTGAGCAGTCGTGGTGTGAGATTAAAGTGGTCTATGGGTTCCTCAAGCCTCACATGAAGAGGAGAGAGATGAGAAGAACTGCAGTGACGACAGGGGCCAGTATTCATCTCGCTAGAGGTAAGCAGCATGTTGTGCCCTAGAAAATAATAATATATTTCCATAACTATAAGGAACTACCTCATGAGCCAATGCTGAATGGAAGGTCATTGGCCCATAGACTACTTTCATGTAACACAAGTAATTTTGTAACTTCAACTTTCCCCATACAATAAATCCCCCATAACATTAAATCCCTGTTAGTTCATGTGTATGCTTGATCCCCTTATGGATGATGTGGAGGTAGTTTAGTTAGTGATGATAACCTATTTCCTGTCCTTGATTATATGTGTCTAGAACTAGAGGCAAACCCGGATGCTGTGACCGTGGTTGTTCATACCAAAGAGGACAGGGAAGCCTTGAAACTCATCAAACTGATACAGATGGTCCCAGCTCTGGAGTCAGGTATGGTGGTACTGATCAGATTTCACAGAGTACACTAAATATGATCATACTGTAATGATGACAAAATATTATAAGCTGTTGCAAATAGCCATCTCATAATCAGTGTGTGTGTGCGCGTGTGTGTGTGTGTTTCCCAGGCCAGCTTGTGCGGGAGTTTCCAGTGTTAGGTGTGTTGGATGGGGTGTTTTTCCTGGGTGTGGTTGATGAGCTGTATTGTAGTGAGTCTGGGGAACTGGTCCTGAGTGAACTGAAGACCCGCAGTCACAACTCCCTGCCTCACCCTGCCCAGGCCAAGGGACACTCTCTACAGGTAGGCTACACTCAGTGCCGGCCCAGCCAATAAACGACATAAGCGGCCGCTAGTGGGCCCCCAACCATCCACACTGCAAACAAAAATCAAGTTGTTTCAACTAATTATTATTAATTAATTGGTTCCACAGCCTTTTTTTAGTTTACTTTTTGGTCAAAGTGTTACCAGAACTAAACTTTTTAGTTGGCCCAAACTTAGCTCCAACATGAGAAAACGTAGGCAAACATTTTGTCAACTTAAAATGATGTGTTTTGCTCAAATTGTCTCGTATGTTCATTTAGTTAGAAATTAGTATTTGGGCAGCTTACCAAAAAAATAGTCTGTAGAACTAGTTACACACACACAGTGATTTTAACATACAATGTTTTCAACTTAACATATTGTACATGATTACAGTGCCTCTGGAATCTGGAACCAGTTACTTAAAGGAAGTGTAGCACTTATATCTCAATGCCCGAAACGCATATAATAGTAACTTAGAAATTGTGATCTTGCGTTTGGGGCTTTTCGGCAGTCTTCGTGGTATTTATATGCGGGGAGCATAAATTGTGCAATTGTAAACTAACAACAACAAAAAATTATAGTTAGAACCCATGTATATTGGTTAATATACAGCACTACATACAGTTGAAGTCGGAAGTTTAAATACACCTTAGCCAAATACATTTAAACTCAGTTTTTCACAATTCCTGACATTTAATCCTAGTAAAAATTCCCTGTCTTAGGTCAGTTAGGATCACCACTGTATTTTAAGAATGTGAAATGTCAGAATAATAGTAGAGAGTGATTTTATTTCAGCTTTTATTTATTTAATCACATTCCCAGTGGGTCAGAAGTTTACATACACTCAATTAGTATTTGATAGCATTGCCTTTAAATTGTTTAACTTGGGTCAAACGTTTCGGGTAGCCTTCCACAAGCTTCCCACAATAAGTTGGGTGAATTTTGGCCCATTCCTCCTGACAGAGCTGGTGTAACTGAGTCAGGTTTGTAGGCCTCCTTGCTCGCACACGCTTTTTCAGTTCTGCCCACAAATGTTCTATAGGATTGAGGTCAGGGTTTGTGATGGTCACTCCAATACCTTGACTTTGTTGTCCTTAAGCCATTTTGCCCCAACTTTGGAAGTATGCTTGGGGTCATTGTCCATTTGGAAGACCCATTTGCGACCAAGCTTTAACTTCCTGACTGATGTCTTGAGATGTTGCTTCAATATATCCACATAATTTTCCTTCTTCATGATGCCATCTATTTTGTGAAGTGCACCAGTCCCTCCTGCAGCAAAGCACCCCCACAGCATGATGCTGCCACCCCCGTGCTTCACGGTTGGAATGGTGTTCTTCGGCTTGCAAGCGTCCCCCTTTTTCCTCCAAACATAACGATGGTCATTATGGCCAAACAGTTCTATTTTTGTTTCATCAGACCAGCGGACATTTCTCCAAAAAGTACGATCTTTGTCCCCATGTGCAGTTGCAAACCGTAGTCTGGCTTTTTTATGTCGGTTTTGGAGCCGTGGCTTCTTCGTTGCTGAGCGGCCTTTCAGGTTATGTTGATATAGGACTCGTTTTTACTGTGGATATAGATACTTTTGTACCCGTTTCCTCCAGCATCTTCACAAGGTCCTTTGCTGTTGTTCTGGGATTGATTTGCACATTTCGCACCAAAGTATGTTCATCTCTAGGAGACAGAACGCGTCTCCTTCCTGAGCGGTATGACGGCTGCGTGGTCCCATGGTGTTTATACTTGCGTACTATTGTTTGTACAGATGAACGTGGTACCTTCAGGCGTTTGGAAATTGCTCCCAAGGATGAACCAGACTTGTGGAGGTCAACATTTTATTTTTTGAGGTCTTGGCTGATTTCTTTTGATTTTCCCATGATGTCAAGCAAAGAGGCACTGAGTTTGAAGGTAGGCCTTGAAATACATCCACAGGTACACCTCCAATTGACTCAAATGATGTCAATTAGCCTATCAGAAGCTTCTAAAGCCATGACATCATTTTCTGGAATTTTCCAAGCTGTTTAAAGGCACAGTCAACTTAGTGTATGTAAACATCTGACCCACTGGAATTGTGATACAGTGAATTATAAGTGAAATAATCTGTCTGTAAACAATTGTTGGAAAAATTACTTGTGTCATGCACAAAGTAGATGTCCAAACCGACTTGCCAAAACTATAGTTTGTTAACAAGAAATTTGTGGAGTGGTTGAAAAACAAGTTTTAATGACTCCAACCTAACTGTATGTAAACTTCCGACTTCAACTGTACATATATGTTAGGGTCCATAATCTGCTACCTGAACTTTATTAATAATTAGTTGAAACAAGTTTTTTTTTTTTTTTACAGTGTAGCTTAGGTCCCCCAAAAGGCCCTGTGCTATACACCTGAGCTGGTGTGGCTACACTACCACACCAGACACACACACTATATCTCTCTGATGTTTCTCTGACCTCTTTGGTGTCTCTCTCTTTGACCTTTCTTTCTCTTTCTGGACTCTCTCATTTATCTGTCCCTCTGGTCTCTTTGACCCCTCTCTGATATCTCTTTATTTCTGATCTCTCTCTCTCTCTCTCTGATCTCTCTCTCTCTGATCTCTCTCTCTGATCTCTCTCTCTCTCTCTCTGATCTCTCTCTCTGATCTCTCTCTCTCTCTCTCTCTCTCTCTCTCTCTGATCTCTCTCTCTCTCTCTCTCTCTCTCTCTCTCTCTCTCTGATCTCTCTCTCTCTCTGATCTCTCTCTCTCTCTCTCTCTCTCTCTCTCTCTCTCTCTCTCTCTCTCAGGTAGGTGTGTATAAGCTCCTGTTTGACTCCATGGTCCAGGGTTCTATGAAGAGGGATCAGCTCCTCCACTACCTCAAGCTCCGGCCTCACCAGGCCTTTGGGTCAGAGCTCCAGAGCTATGCCCAGAAATTGGGCCTCCTGGCGGTCACCTTCGGAGAGCTCGTGGACCACCTGTTGGTTGTGCTAAATTTTTCCAACCTCCAGCCCATTGACAAGCTACGCCTGGAATACAGACATCAGAGCTCCGGAGGCCTCATAGGAACCAGGGAGGTAGAGTTTGAGGAGACCCAGCTAAGGGCTGAGCTCATGGGCTACCTGGCCTTCTGGAGGGGGGAGAGGGAGCCCCATGGAGTGGATATTGAGGATATAGAAGAGGCTTGGAAGTGTAGGATGTGCCCCTATGAGGAGAGCTGTGAATGGAGGAGGAGTAGGTTGCAAGAGGTGATGGTTGAGGGCAGTAAGAAAGCCAAATTGGATGGTGCTAAATCGGAGACTCCCAATTCAAGTCAAAGGGTCCCAAATTGAAGTTTGTCAGGTCTGAGAATCCAAAATGGGATAGTCCAACATTGGATAGTCCAACAGTGGATAGCTTGACATTGGCTTGTCTTCCGTCATGATTTTATGGGTTTACAATAGGGTTGAATAGCGGGAACCAGGTTACCGAGATTTACTGAGATTTCCTGCCCAAACCCACTCCCTTTTCCCTTGATAAATAACTGTGAGAAACCGGTAAATTATAATACATTATTTCTATGAACAGCATGATGTGCAAAGGAACTTTTAAATTATATGTGACAGCGAAAAGCCTGGATCTCAATCCCATTGAGCACGTCTGGGACCTGTTGCGAAAAGCCTGGATCTCAATCCCATTGAGCACGTCTGGGACCTGTTGAATCGGAGGGTGAGGGCTAGGGCCATTCCCCCCAGAAACGTCAGGGAACTTGCAGGTGCCTTGGTGGAAGAGTGGGGTAACATCTCACAGCAAGAACTGGCAAATCTGGTGCAGTCCATGAGGAGGAGATGCACTGTAGTACTTAATGCAGCTGGTGGCCACACCAGATACTGACTGTTACTTTTGATTTTGACCCCCCCTTTGTTCAGGGACACTGTTAGTCTGTGGAACTTGTTCAGTGTATGTCTCAGTTGTTGAATCTTGTTATGTTCATACAAATATTTACACATGTTAAGTTTGCTGAAAATAAACGCAGTTGACAGTGAGAGGATGTTTCTTTTTTTGCTGAGTTTATATATGGATGGCCTAGCCTACCTCTTTCAGGTAATAAATTAAATGCAATATTAGCCTTATATTTAGCTAATGAATGATGGGTTATGCGTAAGCTTCTAACTTATAGCCTCTGTCTCTTGGGCAATACGCACCTGCGCTCTGCTGGCCTCTCCTTAAAATATTAGCTGTCCCAGAAAAATCTAGACTAGAATAGCTTGCTGGACATTTTTTAAAGCATTTCTTATACTAATAGACTATTCGAAGAGGGATGCAAGCTCTTCTTTGCTGAATGTTAAATATAGCAGCCAATAGAACTCACAGGGAGTTTGAAACGAGCGAACGCGCGATGGCAGTAGGCTATACCAGTTATTTATTCAGACCCATAACCATTCAATCTTTGTGAAGAGAAATGATAGCCGTCTGCATCTTATTCTAGTCCTATGTTATTTAAGTATGACATTACAATGATGAAGAGAAGGACAACAATTTATTTCATTCAGGGGTGCAACTTTCACTGTGGACGGAGGGGTCATGTCCCCCCCACATTCTGAAATTGCATTTCTGTCCCCCCCAGTTTTATCATTGCAATGTGATAGAAAAAGCGGCAATGGTGTGCGGACACCTCCGAGCGGTCAACTGGATTTAGGACCTTGTGGACACCACAGAGCGGGCTGTCAGGCTGTGTGAAAGCCAAGTTTCTGGAAGGCTGGCTTTTTAGTTGTTCAGTTTGTCATTATTTTGTTTTTTGTCTTAAGTTTGTTGTGTAGTAAATATTTCAGCTTTTATTTTCATTGTTTTTTATTCATTTTTTCCTGTAAAGCACATTGTGTTGCATTCCATGTCTAAAATGTGCTGTATAAATAAAGCTTGATTTGATTTGACCAGTTTGTCATTAGTTGTTCAGTTTGTCATTCTTTCGTTTTTTTATCTTATGCTTGTTGTGTAGTAAATATTTCAGCTTTTATTTTCATTGTTTTTTTTTATTTGTTTTTTCCTGTAAAGCACATTGTGTTGCATTCTATGTCTGAAATGCGCTGTATAAATAAAGCTTGATTTGAGTTGACCAGCATAGTTCAGTGTGTATGTGTTGCGCTCTTTCACCGAGTTGTAAAAGCAAGCAGAGCAGAAACTGGCTACTCCATTAGTTGACTGATGTAGCTGGCAAGGTAACTGCTGTTTAACTTAACAGACAAAAACCGAAACAAGTGTTTATTCGCAGTGCTGAGCTAGTATTGTAACTGACATGTAACGCTAGCTAAAGTTTCATCCCCTCTAGACTGAGGTGAATGAATTAGCTACGCTAGCTAGTAGCTACCACAGCCAGGTCAGCTCTAGCCACCTATCTGTTAGATAGCAATATGAGGTGGCTATTATTACTATCTAACAGCTGTTGTTTTTATGGAAATGTTTTGTAGCCTTTGTTTTGTCCAGTTTCAACACAAGTAAATGAACTTGGCTAGCTTTTGCCAGTTGATTTACCTTTAGAGAGAGAGCTGGCCAAAAGTTGGCTAAGGTTACTGTAGCTATTATTTTTGCCTCAATCACACTAGACCTGAATCAAACGATGAAACCATCGGCCAAAGGATTGTAGGCTGATATTCTGACATTTATTTTGTGCAATGTGAGTTTTTATTAGTCAGTATGGCATGTAACATTGTTGATCTGTCAGTTTCCCTAGCTAATACCCTACTTTTCATGATATATCAAATGCGCAAAAATAATTTAAGAAATAGGTTAAATTACCTGAGATTCTCACATGGCCCTTATATTAGGCTATCTGTATTACTGGGCTATATCAGCCAACATGCTAGATGTAGTTTGAAGAGAGCAGAGTTGGAGAGACTTGCACTTTCTCTTGAGCTATACTGAACAAAAATATAAACGCAACATGCAACATTTTCAACTATTTTTCTGAGTTAAAGTTAATGTAAGGAAATCAGTCAATTGAAATAAATTCGTTGGGCCCTAATCTATGGATTTCACATAGATTAGGGCGCATGCCCTGCCTGGCCCACCCACTTGGGAGCCAGGCCCACCCACTGGGGAGCCAGCCCAGCCAATCAGAATGAGTTTTTCCGCACAAAAGGGCTTTATTACAGACAGAAATACTCCTCAGTTTCATAAGCTGTCCCGGTGGCTGGTCTCAAACGATCCCGCAGGTGAAGAAGCCGTGCCGGATGTGGAGGTCCTGGGCTGTCGTGGTTACACGTGGTCTGGGGTTTTGAGGCCGGTTGGACGTACTGCCAAATTCTCTAAAACTACACATGAGACATCTGTGGCATTGTGTTGTGTGACAAAACTGCACATTTTAGAGTGACCTTTTATTGTCCCGAGTACAAGGTGCACCTGTGTACTGATTAAACAGCATGATCAGCTTCTTGATATGCCACACCTGTCAGGTTAATGGATTATTTTGGCAAAGGAGAAATACTCACTAACAGGGATGTAAACAAATAATAAGCTTTTTGTGTGTATGGACAATTTCTGGGATCTTTTATTTCCGCTCATGAAACATGGGACCAACACTTTACATGTTGCGTTTATATTTTTGTTCAGTGTATCTTTATGGAGTCAGATAAACATTTTAATAGGCTAAGTGCTTAGTCTTATTATGAGTCACATGTGAGGTACAGTGGGGGAAAAAAGTATTTAGTCAGCCACCAATTGTGCAAGTTCTCCCACTTAAAAAGATGAGAGAGGCCTGTAATTTTCATCATAGGTACACGTCAACTATGACAGACAAAATGATGAAAAAAAATCCAGAAAATCACATTGTAGGATTTTTAATGAATTTATTTGCAAATGATGGTGGAAAATAAGTATTTGGCCAATAACAAAAGTTTCTCAATACTTTGTTATATACCCTTTGTTGGCAATGACACAGGTCAAATGTTTTCTGTAAGTCTTCACAAGGTTTTCACACACTGTTGCTGGTATTTTGGCCCATTCCTCCATGCAGATCTCCTCTAGAGCAGTGATGTTTTGGGGCTATCGCTGGGCAACACGGACTTTCAACTCCCTCCGAAGATTTTCTATGGGGTTGAGATCTGGAGACTGGCTAGGCCACTCCAGGACCTTGAAATGCTTCTTACGAAGCCACTCCTTCGTTGCCCGGGCGGTGTGTTTGGGATCATTGTCATGCTGAAAGACCCAGCCACGTTTCATCTTCAATGCCCTTGCTGATGGAAGGAGGTTTTCACTCAAAATCTCACGATACATGGCCCCATTCATTCTTTCCTTTACACGGATCAGTCGTCCTGTCGTCAGAGTCCCTGGCGGCGTAGTGTGTTACTGATGGTAGACTTTGGTCCCAGCTCTCTGCAGGTCATTCACTAGGTCCCCCCGTGTGGTTCTGGGATTTTTGCTCACCATTCTTGTGATCATTTTGACCCCACGGGGTGAGATCTTGCATGAAGCCCCAGATCGAGGGAGATTATCAGTGGTCTTGTATGTCTTCCATTTCCTAATAATTGCTCCCACAGTTGATTTCTTCAAACCAAGCTGCTTACCTATTGCAGATTCAGTCTTCCCAGCCTGGTGCAGGTCTACAATTTTGTTTCTGGTGTCCTTTGACAGCTCTTTGGTCTTGGCCATAGTGGAGTTTGGAGTGTGACTGTTTGAGGTTGTGGACAGGTGTCTTTTATACTGATAACAAGTTCAAACAGGTGCCATTAATACAGGTAACGAGTGGAGGACAGAGGAGCCTCTTAAAGAAGAAGTTACAGGTCTGTGAGAGCCAGAAATCTTGCTTGTTTGTAGGTGACCAAATACTTATTTTCCACCATAATTTGCAAATAAATTCATTAAATATCCTACAATGTGATTTTCTGGATTTTTTTTCCTCAATTTGTCTGTCATAGTTGACGTGTACCTATGATGAAAATGACAGGCCTCTCTCATCTTTTTAAGTGGGAGAACTTGCACAATTGGTGGCTGACTAAATACTTTTTTCCCCACTGTATAATATGCATATATCAAATATTGTCCCACTACAACCTCCTCAACCTCAGGCGGCTGAAGAAATTCGGTATGGCCCCTAAGTCCCTCTACTTGAAAATCAGAGACAAAGTTTGAATATTGCTCTCCATCAATGACTCCCACCCACATTTACTGAGCTTGAGCAATTTTGACAAAAACAGTGGACAAATGTTGTCCTAACAGTTGTGCAAAGTTGGTAGAATCTTATTCAAAATGATTCCCAGCTGTAATGGCCACCAAATGTGATTCCACCAAAGGGTTTAAAGACATATGCAAATCAAGACATCTTTGTTTTTTATATTGTATTAATTTGGAAAATATTCTTTAAATTTGATCATGCGGAATAGATTGTGTAGATTGGTAAAAAAATAATCGAATTTACTCCCTTTTTTAAATTAAATTTTAAGTCAGCAAAATGTGAAGAGGGGTGTGTAGACTTTCACTAGCTGCTCTATTATGTTAGAGGTATTGAAGAAAGCACAGAATGAAGTATTGCATGAGAAGTATAAACAAAACCCCTGTTATTTCTCCCACCAGGTGGTGGTAGTGTATAAGACAAAGATGTTCTAAACTGATCCTTATGATTATGAATGAAATGTCCCCAAGCAGTAATTTTGTATGCCAGTTTTCATTATTCATAATATATAAGGCACCTAGGATTTGGAGCCATATTGCCTGGCTCTGTACTATGCATTTCGCTTCTCTTTAAAATCCTGAAAGCGAGTTTCCTAAAATGAATCTTAATATGAATAAATGTATAATTATTAAATGAATAAGGCCTATTTCTCTCTCTCTTATTGGCAGTCAGAACACAGCATACTATGCAGAGTTCAGTCCAGGTTAATTTTAGCCTGGTCCCAGATCTGTTTTTGTACATGACTGTGACCATAGGAGTTCACAGATCTGTGACCAGGCTAGATTAGTTTATCAGTGTATTGTTATTGAGTCAGGATTGGGCAGTGGGGTTGTTTTTTATTTATTTGGCTGTCAGAGACACGGATTGCGACCCAAATGGCACCCTATACACTATATAGTGCATTACTGTTGACCAGAGCCTATGGGCCCTGGTCAACAGTAGTACACCATATAGTGAATAGGGTATAATTTGGGACACAGACAATGGCACCTGGTGTCTGGACTGCATCCTCGCTATCGGCTATGACACATTAGCGGGCTAACGCATCACACGTCTGGCATCATAAACAGCCACAGCAGAGATGTCAAGACTCCTCTGAGACACAAAAACATTTACTCAAGAGCTCAAACAAAACATGTAGAAGCTGACGTGTTTAGGAAATGTCCCTGGTATGGAGGACTGTGTGATCAAATGGTATTAGAGCCTGAGTTTTACTATGACTTGTATAAGCTACTAATATTCCAAAAAATAAATGTATCTGTATTGTTACTCAAAAAGGAGAGATTTTTACAGACACGGCTGGCATAGGTCTCAGGGGTTTAGGTGCAGGCTTTTAGTGAAGTGTATGGTCAGTAGTGATGCAGTACAAATAGAGTACCTAGGCCTACTGTATGCTTTTGTGTTTACCCCTAAAGGATGTCCTTCATTTTTTCTCCATTGGATCTGTCCATTCTGATGATCTATTAGATGAGACAGGGCAAGCTCTGGGATGAAGGCTATCTGTCTGACATTTGTTAGATATTGTATTTTTACCAAAGCAATCATTGCAGGATTTTAGTATAGCATCGTAACACTGCCATACAAAATAGAGTACTCCTTTATGTTCATGTTTTTACCTCGAGATAATTACTTTCCCTGTCAATCAAAAGACCCTCTTAAATCAGATCAGAAAGGACAGGCCCTAGTATGAAGCCTGTCTGTCTGCCATCTGTAAGATATTTTTACCAAACCAATTGCTGCCTGTGGAAAATAAATCATGGCATGAGTAGCCTCTATCTATGATGGACTCCATCAGAATACATGGCCTCCAGTTTCTATGATGGATTCCATCAGAATACATGGCCTCTAGTTTCTCTGATGGACTCCATCAGAATACATGGCCTCTAGTTTCTCTGATGGACTCCATCAGATTACATGGCCTCTAGTTTCTCTGACGGACTCCATCAGAATACATGGCCTCTAGTTTCTCTGATGGACTCCATCAGAATACATGGGCTCTAGTTTCTCTGATGGACTCCATCAGAATACATGGCCTCTAGTTTCTCTTATGGACTCCACTTCAGCCCTCTGGCTGTAGATCAATGGATGCCTCATTTACATCCATATTGTCTGTTTGGAGCTGAAGAGTCAACAGTTTAATGTATCTGTCTAGCGCCGGTCCTTTACTATGACGACAATGAGGCCACAGTAAACACACAGTACACATACTCTGCCTGTGTGTGTGTGCCTATCTGTCTGTGTTCGTCTGTCTCTCTCTGTCTCTCTGTCACACACACACACACACACACACACACACACACACACACACACACACACAAACACATCCCCCAAATGGAATGGGTAATGCATCCATCCAGCGGTAAGTCAGAAAGCCCTATCAGGCAGTAGTCAAGTGAAGGTCTGCTCTACTCTATGGTCCTATATAAACACCAGAGCAGGTGGAAGGGCAGCGGCTAATGGCCATCTCTGTGAAGTGTTTGCTCTGCTCTGATGTAAATGAGGTGGTTTACCCCCTCTCTTCCCCCCACTTCCCTTCTCTCTCCCCTCTCCCCCACCCCGCACCTGCCACTGGTCTGCTCTGCAGTAAATGGGGTGGTTTAAAAAATATATATATACAGTGCCTTGCAAAAGTATTCATCCCCCTTGGCGTTTTTCCTATTTTCTTGCATTACAACCTGTAATTTAAATTGATTTTTATTTGGATTTCATGTAATGGACATACACTAAATAGTCCAAATTGGTGAAGTGAAATGAAAAAAATAACTTGTTTAAAGAAATTCTTTAAAAAATAATAATGGAAAAGTGGTGCATGCATATGTATTCACCCCCTTTGCTATGAAGCCCCTAAATAACATATGGTGCAACCAATTACCTTCAGAAGTCACATAATTAGTTAAATAAAGTCCACCTGTGTGAAATCTAAGTGTCACATGATCTGTCACATGATCTCAGTATATATACACCTGTTCTGAAAGGCCCCAGAGTCTGCAACACCACTAAGCAAGGGGCACCACCAAGCAAGCGGCACCATGAAGACCAAGGAGTTCTCCAAACAGGTCAGGGACAAAGTTGTGGAGAAGTACAGATCAGGGTTGGGTTATAAAAAAAAGATCTGAATCTTTGAACATCCCACAGAGCACCATTAAATCCATTATTAAAACATTGAAAGAATATGGCACCACAACAAACCTGCCAAGAGAGGGCCGCCCACCAAAACTCAAGGACCAGGCAAGGAGGGCATTAATCAGAGAGACAACAAAGAGACCAAAGATAACCCTGAAGGAGCTGCAAAGCTCCACAGCGGAGATTGGAGTATCTGTCCATAGGACCACTTTAAGCCGAACACTCCACAGAGCTGGGCTTTATGGATGAGTGGCCAGAAAAAAACCATTGCTTAAAGAAAAAATAAGCAAACACGTTTGGTGTTTGCCAAAAGCCATGTGGGAGACTCCCTAAACATATGGAAGAAGGTACTCTGGTCAGATGAGACTAAAATTGAGCTTTTTGGCCATCATGGAAAATGCTACAGTGGGGGAAAAAAGTATTTAGTCAGCCACCAATTGTGCAAGTTCTCCCACTTAAAAAGACCACTGATAATCTCCCTCGATCTGGGGCTCCACGCAAGATCTCACCCCGTGGGGTCAAAATGATCACAAGAACGGTGAGCAAAAATCCCAGAACCACACGGGGGGACCTAGTGAATGACCTGCAGAGAGCTGGGACCAAAGTAACAAAGCCTACCATCAGTAACACACTACGCCGCCAGGGACTCAAATCCTGCAGTGCAAGACGTGTCCCACTGCTTAAGCCAGTACATGTCCAGGCCCGTCTGAAGTTTGCTAGAGTGCATTTGGATGATCCAGAAGAGGATTGGGAGAATGTCATATGGTCAGATGAAACCAAAATATAACTTTTTGGTAAAAAACTCAACTCGTCGTGTTTGGAGGACAAAGAATGCTGAGTTGCATCCAAAGAACACCATACCTACTGTGAAGCATGGGGGGTGGAAACATCATGCTTTGGGGCTGTTTTTCTGCAAAGGGACCAGGACGACTGATCCGTGTAAAGGAAAGAATGAATGGGGCCATGTATCGTGAGATTTTGAGTGAAAACCACCTTCCATCAGCAAGGGCATTGAAGATGAAACGTGGCTGGGTCTTTCAGCATGACAATGATCCCAAACACACCGCCCCGGGCAACGAAGGAGTGGCTTCGTAAGAAGCATTTCAAGGTCCTGGAGTGGCCTAGCCAGTCTCCAGATCTCAACCCCATAGAAAATCTTTGGAGGGAGATGAAAGTCCGTGTTGCCCAGCGACAGCCCCAAAACATCACTGCTCTAGAGGAGATCTGCATGGAGGAATGGGCCAAAATACCAGCAACAGTGTTTGAAAACCTTGTGAAGACTTATAGAAAACGTTTGACCTGTGTCATAGCCAACAAAGGGTATATAACAAAGTATTGAGAAACTTTTGTTATTGATGTAATTGCTCAAGCTCAGTAAATGTGGGTGGGAGTCATTGATGGAGAGCAATATTCAAACTTTGTCTCTGATTTTCAAGTAGAAGGACTTAGGGGCCATACCGAATTTCTTCAGCCGCCTGAGGTTGAGGAGGTTGTAGTGGGACAATATTTGATATATGCATATTATACAGTGGGGAAAAAAGTATTTAGTCAGCCACCAATTGTGCAAGTTCTCCCACTTAAAAAGATGAGAGAGGCATGTAATTTTCATCATAGGTACACGTCAACTATAACAGACAAATTGAGGAAAAAAAATCCAGAAAATCACATTGTAGGATATTTAATGAATTTATTTGCAAATTATGGTGGAAAATAAGTATTTGGTCACCTACAAACAAGCAAGATTTCTGGCTCTCACAGACCTGTAACTTCTTCTTTAAGAGGCTCCTCTGTCCTCCACTCGTTACCTGTATTAATGGCACCTGTTTGAACTTGTTATCAGTATAAAAGACACCTGTCCACAACCTCAAACAGTCACACTCCAAACTCCACTATGGCCAAGACCAAAGAGCTGTCAAAGGACACCAGAAACAAAATTGTAGACCTGCACCAGGCTGGGAAGACTGAATCTGCAATAGGTAAGCAGCTTGGTTTGAAGAAATCAACTGTGGGAGCAATTATTAGGAAATGGAAGACATACAAGACCACTGATAATCTCCCTCGATCTGGGGCTTCATGCAAGATCTCACCCCGTGGGGTCAAAATGATCACAAGAATGGTGAGCAAAAATCCCAGAACCACACGGGGGACCTAGTGAATGACCTGCAGAGAGCTGGGACCAAAGTCTACCATCAGTAACACACTACGCCGCCAGGGACTCTGACGACAGGACGACTGATCCGTGTAAAGGAAAGAATGAATGGGGCCATGTATCGTGAGATTTTGAGTGAAAACCTCCTTCCATCAGCAAGGGCATTGAAGATGAAACGTGGCTGGGTCTTTCAGCATGACAATGATCCCAAACACACCGCCCGGGCAACGAAGGAGTGGCTTCGTAAGAAGCATTTCAAGGTCCTGGAGTGGCCTAGCCAGTCTCCAGATCTCAACCCCATAGAAAATCTTTGGAGGGAGATGAAAGTCCGTGTTGCCCAGCGACAGCCCCAAAACATCACTGCTCTAGAGGAGATCTGCATGGAGGAATGGGCCAAAATACCAGCAACAGTGTTTGAAAACCTTGTGAAGACTTATAGAAAACGTTTGACCTGTGTCATAGCCAACAAAGGGTATATAACAAAGTATTGAGAAACTTTTGTTATTGATGTAATAGCAGTCATATAAATGTGTGTGGTCACTCTCATGATTATGATCCATAGCCAGTGGTGTAAAGCACTTAAGTATCTGTACTATTTATATTTTTGACAACTTTTACTTCACTACATTCCTAGAGAAAATAATGTACTTTTTACTCCATACATTTTCCCTGACACCCAAAGGGTACTCTTTACATTTTTTTATGCTTAGCAGGATAGAAAATTGTCCAATTCACACACTTATCAAGATAAAATCCCTGGTCATCCCTACTGCCTCTGATCTGGCGGACTCACTAAACACAAATGCATCTTTTGTAAAGGATGTCTGAGTGTTAGAGTGTGCCCCTGGCTGTCCGTAAATAAATAAAAAACAAGACAATTGTGCCGTCTGGTTTGCTTAATATAAGGAATTTGAAATGATTCATACTTTTACTTTTGATAGTTAAGTGTCACACCCTGATCTGTTTCACCTGTCTTTGTGCTTGTCTCCACCCCCACCAGGTGTCTCCCATTTCCCCCCATTATCCCCTGTGTATTTATACCTGCGTTTTCTGTTTGTCTGTTACCAGTTCATCTTGTCAAGCATACCAGCGTGTTTTTCCGTACTCCTGTTTTCTCTAGTTCCTGTTTTCTAGTCCTCCCGGTTCCGACCATTTCTGCCTGCCCTGACCCTGAGCCCGCCACCCTACCATTCTGCCTGCCCTGACCCCAAGCCTACCTGCCATCCTGTACCTACAGTTGAAGTCGGAAGTTTACATACACCTTAGCCAAATACATTTAAACTCAGTTTTTCACAATTCCTGACATTTAATCCTAGTAAAAATTCCCTGTCTTTGGTCAGTTAGGATCACCACTTTATTTTAAGAATGTGAAATGTCAGAATAATAGAAGAGAGAATGATTTATTTCAGCTTTTATTTCTTTCATCACATTCCCAGTGGGTCAGAAGTTTACATACACTCAATTAGTATTTGGTAGCATTGCCTTTAAATTGTTTAACTTGGGTCAAACGTTTCGGGTAGCCTTCCACAAGCTTCCCACAATAAGTTGGGTGAATTTTGGCCCATTCCTCCTGACAGAGCTTGTGTAACTGAGTCAGGTTTGTAGGCCTCCTTGCTCGCACACGCTTTTTCAGTTCTGCCCACAAATTTTCTATAGGATTGAGGTCAGGCTTTGTGATGGTCACTCCAATGCCTTGACTTTGTTGTCCTTAAGCCATTTTGCCCCAACTTTGGAAGTATGTTTGGGGTCATTGTCCATTTGGAAGACCCATTTGCGACCAAGCTTTAACTTCCTGACTGATGTCTTGAGATGTTGCTTCAATATATCCACATAATTTTCCTTCCTCATGATGCCATCTATTTTGTGAAGTGCACCAGTCCCTCCTGCAGCAAAGCACCCCCACAGCATGATGCTGCCACCCCCGTGCTTCACGGTTGGGATGGTGTTCTTCGGCTTGCAAGCAACCCCCTTTTTCCTCCAAACATAACGATGGTCATTATGGCCGTTCTATTTTTGTTTCATCAGACCAGAGGACATTTCTCCAAAAAGTACGATCTTTGTCCCCATGTGCAGTTGCAAACCGTAGTCTGTCTTTTTTATGTCGGTTTTGGAGCAGTGGCTTCTTCCTTGCTGAGCGGCCTTTCAGGTTATGTCGATATAGGACTCGTTTTTACTGTGGATATAGATACTTTTGTACCTGTTTCCTCCAGCATCTTCACAAGGTCCTTTGCTGTTGTTCTGGGATTGATTTGCACTTTTCGCACCAAAGTACGTTAATCTCTAGGAGACAGAATGCGTCTCCTTCCTGAGCGGTATGACGGCTGCGTGGTCCCAAGGTGTTTATACTTGCGTACTATTGTTTGTACAGATGAACGTGGTACCTTCAGGCGTTTGGAAATTGCTCCCAAGGATGAACCAGACTTGTGGAGGTCTTGGCTGATTTCTTTTGATTTTCCCAAAATGTCAAGCAAAGAGGCACTGAGTTTGAAGGTAGGCCTTGAAATACATCCACAGGTACACCTCCAATTGACTCAAATGATGTCAATTAGCCTATCAGCAGCTTCTAAAGCCATGACATCATTTCTGGAATTTTCCAAGCTGTTTAAAGGCACAGTCAACTTAGTGTATGTAAACGTCTGACCCACTGGAATTGTGATACAGTCTGTAAACAATTGTTGGAAAAATTACTTGTGTCATGCACAAAGTTGATGTCCTAACCGACTTGCCAAAACTATAGTTTGTTAACAAGACATTTCTGGAGTGGTTGAAAAACGAGTTTTAATTACATTTTAGTCATTTAGCAGACGCTCTTATCCAGAGCGACTTACAGTTAGTGAGCGCATACATTTTCATACTGGCCCCCCGTGGGAATCGAACCCACAACCCTGGCGTTGCAAACTTCATGCTCTACCAACTGAGCTACACTGGACTAAATGTATGCAAACTTCCGACTTCAACTGTATCTGACTCTGACCTAGTTTACGAACTTCTGCCTGCCCTGACCCTGAGCCTGCCTGCTGCCCTGTACCTGTCGGACTCGGACCTGGTTACGAACCTCTGCCTGTCCTCGACCTGCCTTTTGCCTGCCTCCTGTGGTTTAATAAACGACTCTGTGTATTGAACCTTCCTTCTCCTGTATCTGCATCTGGGTCATATCCTGAGTCATGTTACTTACAGTGGGGAAAAAAAGTATTTAGTCAGCCACCAATTGTGCAAGTTCTCCCACTTAAAAAGATGAGAGAGGCCTGTAATTTTTATCATAGGTACACGTCAACTATGACAGACAAATTAAGAAAAAAAAATCCAGAAAATCACACTGTAGGATTTTTAATGAATTTATTTGCAAATTATGGTGGAAAATAAGTATTTGGTCACCTACAAACAAGCAAGATTTCTGACTCTCACAGACCTGTAACTTCTTCTTTAAGAGGCTCCTCTGTCCTCCACTCGTTACCTGTATTAGTAGCACCTGTTTGAACTTGTTATCAGTATAAAAGACACCTGTCCACAACCTCAAACAGTCACACTCCAAACTCCACTATGGCCAAGACCAAAGAGCTGTCAAAGGACACCAGAAACAAAATTGTAGACCTGCACCAGGCTGGGAAGACTGAATCTGCAATAGGTGAGCAGCTTGGTTTGAAGAAATCAACTGTGGGAGCAATTATTAGGAAATGGAAGACATACAAGTCCACTGATAATCTCCCTCGATCTGGGGCTCCACGCAAGATCTCACCCCGTGGGGTCAAAATGATCACAAGAACGGTGAGCAAAAATCCCAGAACCACACAGGGGGGACCTAGTGAATGACCTGCAGAGAGCTGGGACCAAAGTAACAAAGCCTACCATCAGTAACACACTACGCCGCCAGGGACTCAAATCCTGCAGTTCCAGACGTGTCCCCCTGCTTAAGCCAGTACATGTCCAGGCCCGTCTGAAGTTTGCTAGAGTGCATTTGGATGATCCAGAAGAGGATTGGGAGAATGTCATATGGTCAGATGAAACCAAAATATAACTTTTTGGTAAAAACTCAACTCGTCGTGTTTGGAGGACAAAGAATGCTGAGTTGCATCCAAAGAACACCATACCTACTGTGAAGCATGTGGCTGTAAACATCATGCTTTGGGCCTGTTTTTCTGCAAAGGGACCAGGACGACTGATCCGTGTAAAGGAAAGAATGAATGGGGCCATGTATCGTGAGATTTTGAGTGAAAACCTCCTTCCATCAGCAAGGGCATTGAAGATGAAACGTGGCTGGGTCTTTCAGCATGACAATGATCCCAAACACACTGCCCGGGCAACGAAGGAGTGGCTTCGTAAGAAGCATTTCAAGGTCCTGGAGTGGCTTAGCCAGTCTCCAGATCTCAACCCCATAGAAAATCTTTTGAGGGAGTTGAAAGTCCGTGTTGCCCAGCGACAGCCTCAAAACATCACTGCTCTAGAGGAGATCTGCATGGAGGAATGGGCCAAAATAGTGTGTGAAAACCTTGTGAAGACTTACAGAAAACGTTTGACCTGTGTCATTGCCAACAAAGGGTATAAAACAAAGTATTGAGAAACTTTTGTTATTGACCAAATACTTATTTTCCACCATAATTTGCAAATAAATTCATAAAAAATCCTACAATGTGATTTTCTGGATTTTTTTTTCTCATTTTGTCTGTCATAGTTGACGTGTACCTATGATGAAAATTAAAGGCCTCTCTCATCTTTTTAAGTGGGAGAACTTGCACAATTGGTGGCTGACTAAATACTTTTTTTCCCCACTGTAAGTATATTTTAGCAATTACATTTACTTTTGATACTTAAGTATATTTAAAACCAAATACTTTTAGACTTTTACTCAAGTAATATTTGACTTGGTGACTTTCACTTTTACTTGAGTCATTTTCCATTAAGGAATCTTTATTTTTACTCAAGTAGGACGGTTGGGTACTTTTTCCACCACTGTCCATAGCCTTAAACTGTATGACGACAGCACCTGCAGCATCTCAACCCGTAATGTACAGTAGTTATTTGCAAGCTGACAAGGCTACTGTAAGGCACATCTTCCCACCAAGATCCTCTAAGTATAAATCTTCTATATGTAATTCTATGCCCAACCCATTGACTTTTCAGGGGTACCCAGAGCTAACGAACTCTGGGAGTGAGTGACAAAGCTAGGATAAGTAAGGTACACCCTCAGCCCAACCCTCTCTACTCTACTCATCTTTCTTCTTCTTTCCTATTCAATTTCCATGGGATACCTAGTGCTGAGCTGAGTGTGAGTGACTAAACTCAAGGCAGGAATTTCTAGCTCTTTCTAGGTATTTCTATGTGAAGTGGTGAGAGAGGGAGAGAGAATAGATAGTTCCTCAGTTCAGAATCCGACACTGCCAGGGACTGAGTGTGCCAGTGGAGTTAGCTAGATGGTAAAAACATATTTACCCAGCTTCTTGCCTCTGTTATCTGTCCCTCCACAGTCCCTCCCTGGCCTCAGCAATCACTAAAAGCTGGGAACAAATCTTGGGAACAAATGTGGAGCTGTCTATACCAACTAGGAATCCCTTGGGAAATCCCAGGTTGTCCTATCTCATCCTTGTCTCAAAAAATGAATAAAAATGTCATCCCCTTTAGAGCCCTGGCTGAAATTAGGTGGCCTATCTCTTTAAGCCTCATGCTTAGCTTGTGCTCACAGTCAGCATAAGAAGAGAACCTCCGTAGACTACCTGTTTACCTTGCTAATGAGGATGCACTTATGGTGTATTTCTCAGAACATAGTCAGGATGTCTGGGCCATTGCCTCTGGCTAATAGGCCTTTTACAGTAGTCCATTTGCTAGACACCACAATCAGCTACAGTCCATTTAGTCACTACCGCTACAGGCATCTTTTCAGTGCTCATTCACTCATCCATGTGCTGTGGTTGTAGATCTAACATGAAGAGTTGGAGAGAGTATAGGACAATTATGTTTAGGACAACGATTAGTGGTGTAAAGTACTTAAGTAAAGATACTTTAAAGTACTACTTAAGTAGTTTTTTGGGGTATCTGTACTTTACTATTTATATTTTTGACAACTTTTACTTCACTACATTCTTAAAGAAAATAATGTACTTTTTACTCCATACATTTTCCCTGAAACCGAAAAGTGCTCGTTACATTTTGAATGCTTAGCAGGACAGGAAAATTGTCAAATTCACGCACTTATCAAGGGAACATCCCTGTTCTTCCCTATTGTTCTGATCTGGCGGACTCACTAAACACAAATGCTTTGTTTGTAAATTATGTCTGAGTGTTGGAGTGTACCTCTGGGTAGCCATCTGGTTTGCTTAATATATGGAATTTGAAATTATTTATACTTTTACTTTTACTAAGTACATTTTAGCAATTACATTTACTTTTGATACTTAAGTATATATAAAAACAAACACTTTTAGACTTTTACTCAAGTAGTATTTTACTCGGTGACTCACTTTTACTTGAGAAATGTTCTATTAAGGTATCTTTACTTTTACTCAATGACAATTGGGTACTGTTGTATAGCACACTGTATTACTTATACAACTAATATAAGGACAGGACATGAGACGGGAGTAGAAATTAACGTGGGCATTGTTTTAATGCGTTTCACAGGAAGAACATTCCAAGCATTTCAACATAGGTAAGCCAGGGGGGGTTACAGGTGCCCTGAAGGGACAAAACTAGAATATCAATACACAACAGGTACTTTTTCCATCACTGACAACAATACACTTTAAGGTTCCACTAGTACGGTAAATACCTGTTGGGAGCCAGAATCGGAATCAGATCTATTCTGGCTCCCATGTAAAGTCCCCTTCCTCTTCTATTCTATTCTATTCAACATCTTGTCCTATGTTTGAGTGAAATAGAGGTCAAATCTGAAATGTCTCCCTACCCTATTCCCTAGCAATACAGGGAATAGGCTGACATTTTGGACCCAGCTAGAACCTTGGAAGGGCTTGTAGGCTAGATGCAGTGAGAGAGACCATCACGCTACATGGCTGCTTACTGAAGTGGGAAAGGATAGGGTGTGTGTGAGTGTTTATTTTATTCACGTGTGCACTCATGTATGCTGAAAAGGAAGTGCAGTTAATTGGGTCGTTGATTCCGTATGTGGGCCAATTAATATGATTTATTGTCAGCAGTGTGTATGGAACTCTGACAACCAGGAAGTTGTCATCTGGCGCCCATCACCAACACTCACCCATAATCCTCTGGGAGTGTGGTTTGACTCGGATCATTGGGCAAGCCGCTATGCTCTGAATATTAACAGAACCTAAGTAGTTCTTACACCACTCTGGGTGTCATTTTCCACATGCAAAACAGCAGTGACCTGTGTAAAAACTACAAGTGTTGTCCCAGCAGTGAACAGGGAACAAAGGTCTGTGAATATGAAGTCGATTATCATGTGATGGTTGTGTCATCATGTACCAAGTGTGTTCTTTTCAGCTGTGGTGTCAACAGGCTGTGTGTGATATATTATGGTGGGCCAATTGAGACAGATTCTCTGGCAATCAATAGATGACAGGTTTTGTGGCTATCAATGTAAGGATGATCTCAGTCTACTCTGATGTACTTCACTTCAGCTCTCAATCAATCAATAAAGCCTAATTTACCTGTGATGAGGTGGTGTTGAAGGAGTCAGGCGCAGGAGGGTAAATCACAGAATAACAGGTTTTAATCCGCAAAATACAGGTTTACGCAGAACTGCGTCAAACACACTCCAGGGCACAAAACAGGTGCACTGGAAAATACAAGGCACACTGGAAAATACTCCCGTCGAACAAAATACACGAGCTCCACCGAGCTTCACTAACCTTCACAATAAACAATCATCCACAAGGACAAGGGGGCAGAGGGAACACTTATACACAGACTAATTAGGGGATTAGAACCAGGTGTGTCAATTGTGATGATGATTGGGGCGGCAGTGGTTAGTACTCCGGTGACGATGAACGCCGAAGCCTGCCCGAACAAGGAGGGGAGGCAGCCTCGGCCGAAGTTGTGACAGTACCCCCCCTCCCCCCCGACGGGGGCAGCTCCAGCAGCGAGCCGACCCCGGCCTCGGGGATGGCCAGGAGGACGCGGAGCAGGGCGAGCCGGATGGCGAAGGTGGAAATCCCGCAACAGGGAGGGATCTAGGATATCCCTCACCGGGACCCAGCACCGTTTCTCCGGACCGTACCCCTCCCACTCCACGAGGTACTGAAGGCCCCCCACCCGATGCCTCGAATCCAGGATGGCACAGACAGAGTACGCCGGGGCCCCCTCGATGTCCAGAGGAGGTGGAGGAACCTCCCGCACCTCAGACTCCTGGAGCGGACCAACCACCACCAGCCTGAGGAGAGACACATGAAACGAGGGCTTAATACGGTAATCAGGGGGAAGTAACAACCTATATGTAACCTCGTTGATTCTCCTCAGGACTTTGAACGGCCCCACAAACCGTGGGCTCAGCTTCCGGCAGGGCAGGCGGAGGGGCAGATTCCGGGTCGAGAGCCAGACCCGATCCCCCGGTATGAAAACCGGGGCCTCACTGCGGTGACGGTCAGCGTTGGCCTTCTGACGACGCGCTGGAGGTGAACGTGGGCAGCATCCCACGTCTCCTCCGCGCGCCGAAACCAATCATCCACCGCAGGAGCCTCGGTCTGGCTCTGGTGCCACGGTGCCAGAACCGGTTGGTAACCTAAAACACATTGGAATGGTGTTAGGTTAGTAGAGGAGTGGCGGAGAGAGTTCTGGGCATATTCTGCCCATGGCAAGAACACCGACCACTCCCCCGGCCAGTCCTGGCAGTAGGACCGCAGGAACCTACCCACATCCTGATTTACTCGTTCCACCTGCCCATTTGACTCGGGGTGGAACCCAGAGGTCAGGCTGACCGAGACCCCCAGACGTTCCATGAACTCCTTCCAAACCTTGGACGTGAACTGGGGACCTCGGTCGGACACGTTATCCTCTGGCACCCCGTAGTGCCGGAAGACGTGAGTAAACAGGGCCTCCGCAGTCTGCAGGGCCGTGGGGAGACCGGGCAGAGGAAGGAGGCGGCAGGACTTGGAGAAGCGGTCCACAATGACCAGGATGGTGATGTTACCTTGGGAGAGGGGAAGATCAGTCAGAAAATCAATACTAAGATGAGACCATGGTCATTGTGGAACTGGTAATGGTTGTAGCTTACCCGTTGGGAGGTGCCTAGGTGCCTTACTCTGGGCGCACACCGAGCAGGAGGAGACATACCCTCACGTCCTTAGCCAAGGTAGGCCACCAGTACTTCCCGGTCAGGCAGCGCACTGTACAGCCAATGCCTGGGTGACCAGAGGAGGGTGACGTGTGTGCCCAGAAGATCAGACGATCACGGATAAGAGCAGGCACGTACCGCAGCCCAGCTGGACACTGCGGTGGAGATGGATCTGTGCATAATGCCTGCTCTATATCCACATCCATCGCCCATACTACCGGCGCCACAATGCTGGAGGCCGGGAGTATGGGGGTGTTGTCTCTGGGCCTCTCCTCTGTGTCATACAGCCGGGACAGTGCGTCTGCCTTCACGTTCTTCGTACCCGGAATGTATGATAGTGTAAAATCAAACCGGGTGAAGAATAGGGCCCACCTGGCCTGGCGAGGATTCAGCCTCCTCGCTGCGCGGATGTACTCCAGGTTACGGTGGTCCGTCCAGATGAGGAAAGGGTGTTTCGCCCCTTTGAGCCAATGCCTCCACACGGTCAAGGCTCGGACGACAGCCAACAGCTCCTGATCACCAATGTCGTAGTTCTGCTCCGCCGGGCTGAGCTTCTTAGAGAAGAAGGCACAGAGGCGGAGCTTGGGTGGCGTACCCGAGCGTTGAGACAGGACAGCTCCTATCCCAACCTCGGACGCATCCACCTCCACTACGAACGGCAGTGATGAATCGGGGTGGGCCAGTACTGGGGCTTAGGTGAACAGACCCCGCAGTTTGCTGAAGGCCAGGTCAGCCTCAGCAGACCAGCGGAGCCAGGACGGCCCACCCTTCAACAGGGAGGTAATGGGAGCTGCGACCTTGCCAAAGCCCCGGATAAACCTCCGATACTAGTCGGCAAAGCCAAGGAAGCACTGCACCTCCTTAACCGTGGTTGGAGTCGGCCAATTACGCACGGCTGAAATGCGATCTCCCTCCATCTCCACACCTGAGGTGGAAATGCGGTATCCAAGGAAGGAGATGGACTGCTGGAAAAACATACACTTCTCTGCCTTAGCATAAAGGTCATTTTCCAACAGTCGGGCCAGCACCTTGCGAACCAGGGACACATGCTCGGCGCACGTAGCGGAATCCACCAGGATGTCATCGATGTAGACCACTACACCGCGACCAAGCATGTCCCGAAACACCTCGTTCACAAAGGACTGGAAAACTGAGGGAGCATTCATCAAACCATAGGGCATCACCAGGTATTCATAATGCCCCATGGTTGTGCTGAATGCTGTCTTCCACTCATCTCCCTCTCGGATACGCACCAGGTTGTAGGGACGTATATACCCCTGGCACAGGGACTCGGTGACATAGGTTTCCATAGCCACCGTTTCAGCCTGTGACAGGGGGTATATATGACTCCTGGGAGGTTCAGCGTCTACCCGGAGGTTTATTGCGCAATCCCCCGCCCGATGAGGTGGTAATTTAGTCGCCTTCGTTTTAGAGAACGCTTGCGCCAGATCGAGGTATTCAGGGGGAATGCGCACGGTGGAGGTACTGTGGACTTTCCACCGTGGTTGCACCAACGGAAACATCTAGACACCTACCCTGACACTCTCGCGACCACCCCGTGAGAGCCCTCTGCGGCCATGAGAAGGTGGGGTTGTGGAGTGCTAGCCAAGGGATACCTAATACCACAGGGAAAGCAGGAGATTCAATAATCGAAAAAATAACCTGCTCAAAATGAGTCTCCTGGGTGATCATGGTGACTGGTATCGTGACTTCCGTAACAAACCCAGACCCTATTGGTCGACTATCGAGTGCTCTGATGGGGAGTGGAATGGATAGGGGAACCAATGAAATGCCTTGACGGCGTGCGAATGCCCTGTCCATAAAGTTCCCAGCTGCGCCTGAATCGACTAGTGCCTTACACTGGGGAACTACCA
Organism: Coregonus clupeaformis; assembly: GCF_020615455.1. NCBI lineage: Eukaryota > Metazoa > Chordata > Actinopteri > Salmoniformes > Salmonidae > Coregonus > Coregonus clupeaformis. The sequence goes on along the minus strand of NC_059196.1, from coordinate 26,967,559 downwards.
TGAGATCGGGAAAGTGGATAGGTAGGGTACAGTGCGCAGCAGAGGGCTCTGAACAAGTGTGGATGTTCGATACCTGGGGTGATGCGTGAGTGCCCTGCCTGCCGCCTCCCGGCCCAAAAGAACGTTGACTCTGACGTGTAGTGTATTGTCCCTTCGTGCCACCAGTCGGCCGGCGGCTCCACCCATCTCCATCGGCTCGGGATCTGAGTCATCCGGGGTGGGAACGAGCAGACCCCTACCAGGACGTCCTCTGGCTGCCAGCAGGTTGTCCATACGAATGGCCATGTCCACCAGTTTGTTGAAGGACAACATGGTGTCTCGGCAGGCTAGCTCCCGTCGGACGTCCTCCCGCAGATGGCACCGGAAATGGTCGATCAGGGCCCGCTCGTTCCACCCGGACCCCGCTGCCAGCATCCGAAACTCCAATGCAAAGTCCTGCGCGGTCCTCGTCCCCTGCCTCAGATGGACCAGTTGCTCACCCGCCTCTCGACCCTCGGGCGGGTGATCAAAGACCGCCCGAAAGAGGCGAGCGAACTCCCTGTAGTCCTCCAACGTGGCTCCTCCTTTGTTCCACACCATGTTGGCCCACTCCAGGGCTTTCCCACAGAGGCAGGAAACGAGGACGGACACCTTCTCCCGCTTCGATGGTTCCGGCCTGATGCTGGCGAAGTAAAGCTCCTATTGGAGGAGGAATCCCTGGCACAGCGCCATCGTCCCATCAAACGCCAGCTGGTCTCGACAGATCGGGTTCTCTCCTCTCCAGGCGTTGGACGACCTGAAGAACCCAATCCATCGCTTCCCCCAAGCTGGCCAGCATCGTGGAATGCTCCTGGACCCGTGCCACGACTCCAGGCATGCGCTCTTCTTCCGCTGACTCCAAGTCCTGGTGGGTGATTCTGTGATGAGGTGGTGTTGAAGGAGTCAGGCGCAGGAGGGTAAATCACAGAATAACAGGTTTTAATCCGCAAAATACAGGTTTACGCAGAACTGCGTCAAACACACTCCAGGGCACAAAACAGGTGCACTGGAAAATACAAGGCACACGGGAAAATACTCCTGTCGAACAAAATACACGAGCTCCACCGAGCTTCACTAACCTTCACAATAAACAATCACCCACAAGGACAAGGGGGCAGAGGGAACACTTATACATCGACTAATTAGGGGATAGGAACCAGGTGTGTGTGATAACGAGACAAGACAATTGTGATGATGATTGGGGCGGCAGTGGTTAGTACTCCGGTGACGACGAACGCCGAAGCCTGCCCGAACAAGGAGGGGAGGCAGCCTCGGCCGAAGTCGTGATATTACCAAACATTGATTTGCTGAAGACGATGAGTCATACAATCATTATAGGATTTCTATCTGTGTCTATTCTGTATCTATGATATTGCCCCCATCTCTATCTCTACCCCCCCCCCCATCCTTTACTTATTCCCTCAAAGGCTAGAGGGCTGATTAGTTAGCTATTTTTGGAAAGTTGAGCTTGCCAGCCAGCCATCTCTCCGACATTAGAGAACACATCAGGCTATTTAGAACCGTTCACGTGGCATTAGGTGATGGATTGAACAGGATACATAGCCTCTGTCAAAGAGGGAATTCAGCGTAAATATGGTCGGAACAGAACAGGTCTACCTCTGTAATGACAGTCTCTTCTTCCTGTCTTTTTCAATTGTATTTGTGCTAACTCTGGTGTTCATCACCATGACACATCATTTAATTAAGGTCATTTTGTTTTTCCTTTTTTCAATTTATTTTCCCTGACCATCACCTTTTCCTTGCGTATTCACTGGCAGATAGTAACCTAATGAAAAACAGCTCTATTACATTTGGCATTAAACTGGGATTCATCTTGTGTGAATCAATGCTTTCCCCCTGTATGCTATGTGTACACAAATTAATTAGAACAATTATTATTGACACTATTCCCTTTCTCTTTATTTTGTAAAATCTTATCCATCTTATCTCAGCGTCCAGTTTATCTTAATTTCACGCCTATCAAACATAGGTTACTGTAGGCTGCTACTAGACTCCAAGAATACAGCTGGCGCTTTGACCACAAAAACAACACCCAAAGAATGTCTGTTTCCTGGACAACACAATGTTTTTAGTACATTCATTAATGGTAGTGTGTGGATCAAGTGACATGCAGTCTGTACTATTTATTAGGACTTCAGTGTCGGGACCAACAGACCTGAGATCAAATACTATTTGAAATCTTTCAAATACTTTTTGTACTTGCTTTAGCCTGCCTGGAGTGGCAAAGAGGTGGAGTTTGCACTTTTGTGACCACTCTATTGGTTCCATTGCTCCAGGCAAGCTCAATCAAGCCCAGCTAAACTATTTTAAATTATTTCAAATAATATTTGAAACCTGAAAGCCAGTATATTTGAATAAAACAGAGTAATAAAATGTGGCCTGGACCTTGTCATTATTCATAACAGTAGTCAAATAGCCTGACTGTTCTCACTGCTTATAAACAAGAGAGGAGACATGGGACATTTTTGGGCTCGCAATCCTGACCTCAACCGAGGACTCGCTAGTCCAAATAAGGCAGTATTTCTTTCCTTTTCTGTACTCCTTTCACTTTCTCTGTGTGTCCCTTTCTCCTATATCTCTTTCAATCTATCTCGTCATCTCTCCCTTTTCTGTCTCTATTTCTCTTAATCTCTTAATTTTTTTTCACTGTCTCACTTTCTCTTTCTCGCCCTTTCTCCATCCCTTCCTTCCCTCCACACTGCCTGTTCTTGCCCTTGGGAGAGTCATATGCACATTGAGAGCAGCTCAATTCCCTATCCATTACGCAGTGTGTCTCTGCTAGCGTTCACGGTGCTCGATGTCACAATGGCCACTGCTGCTAAGCTTAAATGTTCCAATCATAGGGATCCTATGAAATGACTTACCTATTAAATTAGTATTCTAATTCCTATCTCTATGGTTCAAATCACATACTGTCTCCTCTCCACATCATCACAGTCACAGAGATCCTGGAAAATAGACTAACAGGAACAAAACATCATTATTTCTGATGATGCCATTGCCTGACTGGTTGGCTGGCTAAAGTCATTCTCATTATCCACAATGTTCTATCCTCCAATGTTGCAATTAAAAAACAAACCATGACATCATCAATTTGGTGCATTCTGAAAAACACAATTTCTGGTCCTTGCCTCCGATTTCTCAGTATACGTTCAGTATCTGGGTCTCAGTCTCAGTTGTTTATGTAGCTAGGAACATTGTGAACCAGATAACCTGATCTTGATGAGCCTCATATGCCCATGCCAACCTCACATATACCAGTAAAATGGAGTCTGACACAGCAGGGGTTGGTGGTGGGTGGCAGGTTGGCATTTACAGGTACAGATGGATCGATAGAGGTGTTGTGCTGATGGTGTACCATGGTGGGCTGCAGCGTTGTTCACCTGTGGAGGTGTGTGACTGTGAGATTATTAACGGTAACTTTTGGCTTATTGTGTGTGTGTGTGTGTGTGTGTGTGTGTGTGTGTGTGTGTGTGTGTGTGTGTGTGTGTGTGTGTTCCGATCTTTCTGTGTGCATGCCTGTGTATGAATTTGATGAACCATAAAGTATAAACCATTATGTAAATTGGGTTGGAGTCACATTGTCAGGGTTTCTGTGTGCCCACTGCTTCAGGAGTGACAGCAGAACAAACAAACACACACACACACACAAACACACACACACACCTGGGGGGCTCCTCTACAGACGTTTATTTATAGACCTCCTTCTCGGTAGTCAGTCTTTACGATGACGTGAGAGCAGAGCAGTGGCAGAAAGCCAGAGCGATGGATAGATTTGGTATCCAACTGGAAGCCCTGTGCCCATTGGAGAAGTTCAGTCACCTCTGTGCAGGAACACTGTTGTTGTGTCTGGTCTCGGGACTTATAGGAACTGTATGGACTTAAATTGAGATCGGCTGAAACTACACCGGATGATGTGTGTGTTGTGTTTGTGTGTGTGTGTGTGTCTACATCTTTCCAGGGAGTCCACCCTTTATTGTTAAGTTAAACAAACCCCCGAATGAGAGCAGCTGTCTGAATGCATATAGTTCTGTATAGTTCTTTATATTTATGTACCAAGTTCAACTGGGTGTCATATGGTACAAACCCCCTCATACTGTAACAGTATTTCCTAGAGGGGAGAATCTGTGTGTGTGCGTGTGCGTGCGTGTCTATTTGTGATGTCCCAGGAAGTGGTGTTCACTGAGGCAAGAAGCGAAGAAGCAGGATGAACCTCCAGTGCATCACACACCCTGTGTAGCCACCGCCAGACAGTCCCCATTCAGACCTCGGATGTTCTGTGAAACCATGTGTGAAAATGCTTAAGACAGGAGACATGATTCCTTTCCCATTTTCATTAACCTTTATTTATTTAGGTTATACTCACTGAGATCAAATATATTTTGCATGAGAGACCTGTATAGACCATAGATAGAGCCATTGACAAAATATTTTTACACAGTGGCCAATCTACATGTTATCTTCACAACAGTTATCTCCTTCACAAATGCATCAGGTTGGACAGGAGGTCATTCCATTAGCTTTAGGGGCAGTATAGGAAATGGAAAAAGGAATAAATGTTTGACCTTATATTGTAGACTGGGTGGGTCACCCATTCACTGTGTGTGAAGTCCAACAAGATCTCACGGTTTTACCAATTTGACTTCAGATTCTGATGTTTATCCACGTTTCTCCAAACGTCAAATTTTGAAGTGTTTTTGACACCCTGGGTTGACTCCTCCTGCTCAGCATTGTTCTGCTTCTCCAAATCTCAAATTGTAAAGTTAAGGTTTTGGATAGAGTTAAAACATTAAGGGCTCTATTCAATCTGGTCAGCTTTAGATGACATCCGCATAGCGGTTGTTTTGGCGGTGTCGGAGGGGGAACTGCGTTGGAGCCGCTATGCAGTTATCCGCTATCCACGGTTAACGCTTGATCTGATTGAGTCTAGGCCTAAGTTTAGGCATTCATTCCGAATGGTTAAATTAAGGGTTAAGGTTTGGGATAGGGTTAAAATAAAAAATGAGTGTCTACCACTGGGATTGAACATGCAACCTTCGGATCCGGAGTCATAGGAAATTTAAGGGTTAAGTTAAGGGTTAAGGTTTGGGATAGGGTTAAAAAAAAAAAAAGTATACCACTGTGATGTCTCTTTTGAAGCATGGCAATGAGAATGCTTTGACAGAAAAGTGCAGTTAGAAGAAACAACTTTGTATTGCAGAGGGAGGAGCTGTGTCTTTCCTCTTTAGCTTCAAGGTTCCGAGGCTCATTCTCTCCATCCAGTTCAAACCAGGCTAAACAGGTTCAACAAAATAAAGTTCCTGAAGAAACCTCATTATTTATTTAAAAAATAAGTTCCTAGGGAAATGTCAATGTTTAATTATGTTTGCTGTAAAAACGGTGGCCATGGTCTTTTGTTGTTCTTTATAGTGGGATGGATGTTATCTATGGCATTGTGTGTCTGTAGAATGGGCTTGTATGGGTCTATTCTTTTCAGAGGAGAGACTGTTAAGATCACCAAGGATGAACGCCCTTTATTCTCTAACTTCCTTCCTGTCATTCACTGTTGTGATTCACTTTATTTTGAGAATTCACTAAAGCTCATGGGGATAGATTTGTCGTCGCTGTTTAACTTTTCTGGAGAAAGCAAGACGTATGGGTGGTCCTCTGTAGCTCAATTGGTAGAGCATGGCACTTGTAACACCAGGGTAGTGTGTTCGATCCCCGGGACCACCCATACGTAAAAATGTATGCACACATGACTGTAAGTCGCTTTGGATAAAAGCGTCTGCTAAATGGCATACAAAAAAAAAAAAAAAGACAGGAACAATGACAGCTCTAGATGCAAGGTTCACATATTGTAGTTTGCACTCAGAAATGTAACTAAAATCTATTGATTTTGTGGGTCTCGTGAACAGTAGACCTTCTTAATAACTCAAGGTTGTTACTGAACCCCCTGGGCAAAAACTGTTTAAATCAACGTTGTTTCCATGTAATTTCAACAAAAACATTCTAGGTGATGATGTTAAATCAACGTGGAAAACTGATTGGATTTGCAAAAAGTCATCAATGTAAGGGAATTTCATATTTTTTTACCCAACTTTTAACCTAAATCCAATGACATGGTGACATGTTTTGTTGATTTCATGTTGAATTCACGTTAGTTGACAACTCAACCAAATGTAAATCAAAACTAAACGTTGATATGATGTCTGTGCTCAGTTGGAAGCTTCGATCACTTTGTTTTGGGGAGCATTTGAGGTTTTCAGCATGCTGGAAGAAATCTCTTGGCACTGTGAAATGTAATGGCTTACTCCAGCCCTCTATAAAACAAAGTAGTTGTTTTCTAAAACCAAATCTCCATCTTGAAAAGTCTTTATTTTCACTCCAATCTATTGATGATACTGTAAATGAAGAGAAATTGAACAGTCACAGGGTGTTTGAGCAGAGTGCAGTGCGCAGGGCTCTATCCAAATGAGCTCTAACTCTTTTCATTCTCAGAATAAATGAAGAACAGCTTGATCTCTAATCAACAGATTGGTCCACATCACTAACTAACAGACTCCAACTGTGAGTTCCTCTATGCTTGATTGATAGGTAAAATATGATTTAACATTATTATTTTGCACACATGTACAATAGTGTATCTTTAATTTGAGTGTATGTGTCGGAGAGAGAGAGTAAGAAAGAGTTTGTGTGTGTCAGAGCGTGTGTGTTTGGTTCATTACTCATCTTTCTAACCTGCTTGTTAATACACTGTTTCACACAGACGCTAGGCAATTACTCACTGCACAAAGACCTGCCCCATCCCACCCCCAAGCCCCAACCACAACCTTGTCTACAGCCAGTGTGCCTGGAAAGAAAGCTATTGGGCCTTTCACACTGACTTTTTCATGTGGTATCTGTCTCTCTGCAGTGTACAGGTAACTGTATGCACAGTATGAAAAAAAAATAAGTATGCACTCACTAACTGTAAGTCGCTCTGGATAAGAGCGTCTGTTAAATGACAAAATGTAAAATGTAAAAATGTAACTGTCAAAATAAAGGACACACCAACATAGTGTCTTAATAGGGCGTTGGGCCACCACGAGCCGCTAGAACAGATTCAATGCTCCTTGCCATAGATTCTACAAGCCTACTTTTGGCCAACTAATAGCCTAACCACTGATCAAGCAACATTATGGACTAAACGTTCAAATCCTGTTGCTGCAGGATTATTTTGCTGTGACAATATAGGTCAAATTAAGATCCTACATACAGTGCATTCAGAAAGTATTCAGACCCCTTGATTTTTTACACATTTTGTTACTTTACAGACTTATTCTAAAACGGATAAAAAAAAAAAAAATCCTTGGCAATCTACACACGATACCCCATAATGACAAAGTAAAAACAAATGTTTAGACATTTTTGCTAATTTATAAAAATAAAACACAGAAATAAGTATTCAGACCCTTTGCTATGAGACTCGAAATTGAGCTCAGGTGGATCCTGTTTTCATTGATCATCCTTGAGATGTTTTTACAACTTGATTGGAGTCCACCTGTGTTAAATTCAATTGATTGGACATTATTTGGAAAGGCACACACCTGTCTATATAAGGTCCCACAGTTGACAGTGCACGTCAGAGCAAAAACCAAGCCATGAGGTTGAAGGAATTGTCCGTTGAGCTCAGAGACAGGATTGTGTCGAGGCACAGATCTGGGGAAGGGTACCAAAACATTTCTGCAGCATTGAAGGTCCCCAAGAACACAGTGGCCTCCATCATTCTTAAATGGAAGAAGTTTGGAACCACCAAGACTCTTCCTAGAGCTGGGCGCCATGCAAAACTGAGCAATCGGGGGAGAAGGGCCTTGGTCTGGGAGGTGACCAAGAAACCGATGGTCACTCTGACAGAACTCCAGAGTTCCTCTGTGGAGATTGGAGAACCTTCCAGAAGGACAACCATCTCTGCAGCACTCCACCAATCAGGCCTTTATGGTAGAGTGGCCAAACGGAAGCCACTCCTCAGTAAAAGGCACATGACAGCCCGCTTACAGTTTGCCAAAAGGCACCTAAAGGTTTCAGACCATGAGAAACAAAATTCTCTGGTCTGATGAAACCAAGATTGAACTCTTTGGTCTGAATGCCAAGCGTCACGTCTGGAGGAAACTGGCACCATCCTTATGGTGAACCATGGTGGCGGCAGCATCATGCTGTGGGGATGTTTTTCAGCGGCAGGGACTGGGAGACTAGTCAGGATTGAGGGATAGATGAACGGAGCAAAGTACAGAGAGATCCTTGATGTAAACCTGCTTCAGAGCACAGGACCTCAGACTGGTGTGAAGGTTCACCTTCCAACAGGACAATGACCCTAAGCACACAGCCAAGACAACGCAGGAGTGGCTTCGGGACAAGTCTCTGAATGTCCTTGAGTGGCCCAGCCAGAGCCCGAACTTGAACCCTATCGAACATCTCTGGAGAGACCTGAAAATAGCTGTGCAGCGACGCTCCCCATCCAACCTGACAGAGCTTGAGAGGATCTGTAGAGAAGAATGGGAGAAACTCCCCAAATACAGGTGTGCCAAGCTTGTAGCATCCTAATCAAGAAGACTCAAGGCTATAATCACTGCCAAAGGTGCTTCAACAAAGTACTGAGTAAAGGATCTGAATACTTATGTAAATGTGATATTTCAGTTTTCTATTTGTAATACATTTGCTAACATTTCTAAAAACCTGTTTTTGCTTTGTCATTATGGGGTATATTGGGTAGATTGATGAGAAAAAACAAACAATTTAATCCATTTTAGAATAAGGCTGTAACGTAAGAAAATGTGGAAAAAGTCAAGATGTCTGAATACTTTCCGAATGCACTGTACAGTTGAAGTTGGAAGTTTACATACACCTTAGCCAAATACATTTAAACTCAGTTTTTCACAATTCCTGACTTTTCATCCTAGTAAAAATTCCCTGTCTTAGGTCAGTTAGGATCAGCACTTTATTTTAAGAATGTGAAATGTCAGAATAATAGTAGAGAGAATGATTTATTTCAGCTTTTATTTATTTCATCACATTCCCAGTGGGTCAGAAGTTTACATACACTCAATTAGTATTTGGTAGCATTGCCTTTAAATTGTTTAACTTGGGTCAAACATTTTGGGTAGCCTTCCACATGCTTCCCACAATAAGTTGGGTGAATTTTGGCCCATTCCTCCTGACAGAGCTGGTGTAACTGAGTCAGGTTTGTAGGCCTCCTTGCTCGCACACGCTTTTTCAGTTCTGCCCACAAATGTTCTATAGGATTGAGGTCAGGGCTTTGTGATGGCCACTCCAATACCTTGACTTTGTTGTCCTTAAGCCATTGTGCCCCAACTTTGGAAGTATGGTTGGGGTCATTGTCCATTTGGAAGACCCATTTGCAACCAAGCTTTAACTTCCTGACTGATGTCTTGAGATGTTGCTTCAATATATCCACATAATTTTCCTTCCTCATGATGCCATGTATTTTGTGAAGTGCACCAGTCCCTCCTGCAGCAAAGCACCCCCACAGCATGATGCTGCCACCCTCGTTCTTCACGGTTGGGATGGTTTTCTTCGGCTTGCAAGTCACCCCCTTTTTCCTCCAAATAGTTCTATTTTTGTTTCATCTGACCAGAGGACATTTCTCCAAAAAGTACGATCTTTATCGCCATGTGCAGTTGCAAACCGTAGTCTGGCTTTTTTATGTCGGTTTTGGAGCAGTGGCTTCTTCCTTGCTGAGCGGCCTTTCCGGTTATGTCGATATAGGACTCGTTTTACTGTGGATATAGATACTTTTGTACCTGTTTCCTCCAGCATCTTCACAAGGTCCTTTGCTGTTGTTCTGGGATTGATTTGCACTTTTCGCACCAAAGAACGTTCATCTCTAGGAGACAGAATGCGTCTCCTTCCTGAGCGGTATGACGGCTGTGTGGTCCCATGCGTACGATTGTTTGTACAGATGAACGTGGTACCTTCAGGCGTTTGGAAATTGCTCCCAAGGATGAACCAGACTTGTGGAGGTCTACAATTTTACTTCTGAGGTCTTGGCTGATTTCTTTTGATTTTCCCATGATGTCAAGCAAAGAGGCACTGAGTTTGAAGGTTGACCTTGAAATACATCCACAGGCACACCTCCAATTGACTCAAATGATGTAAATTAGCCTATCAGAAGCTTCTAAAGCAATGACATACTTTTCTGGAATTTTCCAAGCTGTTTAAAGGCACAGTCAACTTAGTGTATGTAAACTTCAGACCCACTGGAATTGTGATACAGTGAATTATAAGTGAAATAATCTGTCTGTAAACAATTGTTGGAAAAATTACTTGTGTCATGCACAAAGTAGATGTCCTAACTGACTTGCCAAAACTATAGTTTGTTAACAAGAAATGTGTGGAGTGGTTGAAAAACAAGTTTTAATGACTCCAACCTAATTGTATGTAAACTTCCGACTTCAACTGTATATACAGTCTAAAGTGTATGTGCGTCTCTCTGTTGGAGAGCTTTAACAGAAGCTGGGTGCGTGAGAATTAAAGTGCATTGTGGGAACATGGAGTTAAGAGCATTGCCAGCACTGGAACCTTCTGTCTCCGATGGCAACCCTTCCCTTGGGTCCTCAGCACTGAGAGACCTGCTTCCCAGAGGTCATCATAGAAATGTATTATATAAATAGAATAACCAGAATCAAAAACAACAACAGGTTCTCTACTTTAGATAGACCAAATGTATTTTGCTAAACAGTACTTCATTGTGTACTTTGCTGTTTCATGCTCTGTACATTTCCCACAGATTCATGATCTGACTGGCAAATCTATCCCCTCTGATTCTAGTTCTAGCTTTTATCCCCCCCCCCACCCACCCCTTCCACCCACCCACCACACACAAACTCTCTCTCTCTCTCGCCAGGGTTGCTCCGTCACTGTCACCTCACAGCATCATAGTTTAAACCCGTGGCCTTGCAGATAGTCAGGCCTCTCTCTGAGGAGTGTAGAGCCACAAGGATGTGTTCTGTTTACCGTACATTCAGCACACACACTAAGCACCCCGACAGGGCCAGAACACACACACATTTTCAGAACATTATGCCCTCAATGGTGACCCGCTTAGCTACATTGTCTGTAAGTGAGTGGTCAACCGAGAGGAACATTCACAAAGAGGGTCTGTGTGTGTGTGTGCGTGCGTGTGCGTGCGCGTGCGTGTGCGTGTGTGTGTGTGTGTAAACAAAGCAGATCGGCTAGTTTTATGTGTCTCTATGGAATTGGCAGGAGTCCAGTATCTAAACATATGGGAGGGTGTTCTATTTCCTTTTATCCTGTGGACTGTAATTGCTCCTCTGACAACAGTTGTCCATGATTAAGCCACCATTGTTATGGCTACCTACACTGTTATTATCCATAGGTTGATGTGCATCATGGTGCAGATAGAAGCTGTCACAGAGCACTGATATAGGGAAAGGTTTTTCGTTTGATGATATAGTTCAGTATTGGGATAGGGAAAGCTAAACTCTAGAGTGGTGGAATGGAGAGCTAACTTTTGCTAATATATTTATAGTGTTTTCAATAAGCTTTCAATTTGCCCTGAAGTGAACGTTCACTAATGTGCTCTAAAAGTATTACAGGTGTGATCCAAAATAGGTTTTTCAAGGCCTGATGATTAGAACACCGCTCTACTGCTCCTCAGGCTCATCCATCACTCTGGTGAGGATTATCTCTCCCTTGGGACCAAGAGGGTACATACACTACATAGAGGTAGAGTTATCATTGGCTAATGAAGACTCTGCTACACACACACACATACACTCACAACCTTCAGGGGAGTGGGAGCTTAGGTAGTTTAGCCTATCAAAGTATAGTCATAATAGTATTCTAATTTACCTTTAGGCAGACAATGCAACATGTTATGAACAGAACAGAAGTTTTGTTTGTTTGTTTGTTAGTTACTCTAATGTCACTGTCATGTAACTGCCATAGAGGAGAGGGGACTGTATATTCAACTAGCTGGTTGACCTTCTACAGTAGCCTATCTATGGGGCTTCAATGGGATTTTTAAATTATCCACTTGATTGATCTCTATGTTTGCAGGTGTTCAAACATGCTGTGGGTTTTGCAATGTGAACAATTGGCAGGCACGCTGTGTTTGTGATGGAAACGTTAACAAACAAACACATACTTGCATCCTAGCCAACTCATCCCCAGGTTGTTATGGGAACCAGGTCTGCCCCACTCTCTTCTGTCCCTTTGTCTTCGTTCTGTCTTCAGTCCACCACTTTGCCTAGCATGTGAGATAAATTAAAGTGTCAAAACTTATCAGAAACTGTTACGCTACTCAAGATGTCCGACATTGCCCTTGATCACATTAAATCCATTATGACAATGTAATGGTTTGGTTTGTCTTTACCAGTCATGATCAGTTATGTCATTTCTATAACAGTGTTATGAGAAGACACTACAGAGATCCTATAGAATATACACTGTGGTAATATAGCCATAGGGGTCTCTCTCTCTAGAGATACTGTTTGAACAGTTAAGATCTACACTCTGGTTGAATATCTCTTCATCTCTGTCTAATCTACTTCTAATGCACCTCATTAATCTCTATTCAGATCATCCAGGAGCAGAGCGGGAGGTCGAACAACATCCACATTACTCGCCCTCTCTTTTTTCCTGACTCATTCAGTTTGACTCACAAACTGAATATTTCTCTCTCATTCCCGCCATTCTATCCCGCTCTCTATCTCTCTCCCTCCCTTTCTGTCCTCCTTTGATGTCATACCCCAACTCTCTCTGAGGAGTCAGGATGTAGAAATGTGGAGCTCTCAGATTAGCTTCTGCTCTCCTGGCTTCGTTGAGGATTCAGGACAGGCAGGGCTGCAAGCGGTTGTCATAGTACAGCTACAGTATGAGGTAGCTAGTTTATTCCCATTGGTGACTCTGGGAATATACTGTGGTACTTAACGTTACAGGACAAACAGCCTCATTGTTTGTCCACTATTTGTATCAGATAAAATATAATGGCACAGCATCCCTGCTGTTGTTCTTTTGCGTGCTTCTAAATGAGTTTTACAAACAGAAAGGTGTGCAGTTCTGGGATACTGGTCTCTCACAATATTTGTCTCTTTTAAAAACACTCACTGACTGACTAACTGACTGTACAGGTTATCCTCCACCTGCCAGTAATGAATAACCGAATAACATGTGTCAATCAATAGTACTGTACTTTAGCATTTCAGCTGAGGTCCATCACTAACATTGCTATCGAGGCTGTCAGTCAGTGGAGTAAAGAACTCCTGATTATAGTGCTGTGGTACAGTATACAGTCTGGAAGGACATGAGAGAGACTGTCTGATATAATTAGCTAAGGTAGTATACTGTTACTGCTTTTGTCTGTTAGTGTTATGTCTCCTGGTTGGGGATTGTTTTCAGCGTTACTCCTTAAACAGGAAGTGTAAGAAGGACAGGAAGTAAGCCACAGAGGATGTGGTCGCACGATTTGACGCATCACTCCACATCTCCGAGTCATTGGTGTGTCGTACCACCAGTGTGCACTGAACCAAGCCGGTGTACCACCTCTGTGCATCAAGCTGGTTTCCAGTAAACCACTGTTTACTGCTTACCCAACAACAATCGACCAAAAAAACGGTGTTTATGACGTTTCAGAGTGCTGTCTGTGACTAGACATTAATGGCTAGACATACTGCACAGTGTGTGTGCGTTTGTGTGTGTGCGTGTGTGTACGCGTGTGTGTGCGCGCGTGTGTGTGTGTGTGACAAATGGAGTGTGAATAGAGGACTTGTTGCCACTAGCATTGGGCTAGATGAATTCCCAGAATTTATTGATGTCATAAAAAACAAACTGCGTCAAAGTAGAAAAGTGTTAAGATGATTTGAGTTGTTTACGGCTTTTCTTTCATTAGAGGATAACATTAGAGGCTCAAGTGAATTTTGCCACAAGACGCATCTGTCTGGTCAGTGGTCACAGACGTCAATCAACCTACACCTTGCTTTCTTCTTCCGTCACCGATGGGGTTCAGAAGAGGAATAGTTTAGGAGGACAACAGAGGGAGGAAGTGCAGCTTTTTAAATGTTGACGCGAAAACTTGAATAGGGCTCTTGAGCTTCTCTGCATCCTGATAGCAATAGACCTCACATGTACGGCATGTTAGCCATGTTATGTCAAGGTCTCAGTGGTGGATGTTGCCTAAAAGACTTGGGATCATTGTCAATCCTGTTGGATGTGGGGTTCAGGGATGGGGTTGACACCAGAGTGGATGAGTTTATACCCTCTTTGAAAAAAGCAGACTGGAGAATTGTCCTGGTTTGACTCCTGTAGCTCAGTTGGTAGAACATGGCGCTTGCAACGCCAGGGTTGTGGGTTCGATTCCCATGGGGGGCCAGTATGAAAAATGTATGCACTCACTAACTGTAAGTCGCTCTGGATAAGAGCGTCTGCTAAAATGTTAATGTTTGAGGTGATGTTTGCCTTCTAACACAGGTCTGGGATCATCTTACTCTACACTGATCAAACCTTAGCGATTCAGAGGTAAAGAAGCAGAACTGAACTTAATTCAGCATTTAAATTAAACTCATCCCACACTAGAAAGGTTATGTGAGCTTGTGTCATGATATGTATGTTTTTAAGTTGTGGTAGGCTGTGTTTAAATATATATATATATATTTTTTTGTCATTTAGCAGACGCTCTTATCCAGAGCGACTTACAGGAGCAATTAGGGTTAAGTGCCTTGCTCAAGGGCACAACGACAGATTTTTCACCTAGTCGGCTCGGGGATTAGAACCAGCGACCTTCCGGTTACTGGCACAACCCTCTTAACTACTAAGCTACCTGCCGCCCCAAATGTATGCTACCTTACACATGCAGTGTTGTGACTCCTGCCAGTGGTGCCATGGTGACCGTGGTGGGTGAGGAGAGGAAGGGAGGGCTGAGGAGAGGGTGGGAGGGCTGAGGGGAGGGTGGGAGGGAGGGCTGAGGGGAGGGTGGGAGGGAGGGCTGAGGGGAGGGTGGGAGGGCTGAGGGGAGGTTGGGAGGGCAGTGTACACAGGGGCAGGCAGAGTTGTGATGATAGTTCCCAGATGCAGGAGGGAGAACACACAAGGGGGACACAACACACAGTCCTGTTGGACAGCCTCTGACAGTACTATAATTTCAGTCTTCCACACCACAGCTGGTTTCCATCCCCATCAGGGAGGCAATGCAATTTAGAGAGTAGGGGACATTTGTTTAACCAAAGCCCCACAAATCGGTTCTCTACACATAAACTGTGACTATGACTGAGACATGAGGCCTCCCACAGTTGCTTCTCTCCTCACTCCACCTTTCTCCCTCTTTATCTCTTTATCTAGCTCACCCTCTCCTTGGTGACATCATTACTGTATCTGTGGCTGGAGATTAAGCTACATCTGTTTTGCTTTTTCCAATTAAACCAATTAAAAGATCATTATCAATTGATTATGTAGAGTAGACTATAGAGATCAGCTATCAAAATCTGTGTTTAGTGCACCATCATCAAGCACTAAATACTTAACCATAAATCTATTATAAATCTATTAATGGTGTTTTATTTCTCATTCCTAGTTTAAACACACCATATATTAAACTAGTATGACCTCCGCTGAACAATCAATGCTACAGCTGTGAGATATGTCATTCATAATGCATACTGTACGCTGGTTGTTATATAATTCGGATGCAGCCCCAGTCTGCTTCTGCAGAACATAATGTCTGAATTATATATAAATTGTATGGATGAGGAGGGGTGTGTATGTGTGTCGGATGTGAGTGGGTGTGTGTATGTGCATACCCATGCGTGTGTTCGTGTGTGTATATGTGTGTCTGCGTACACCAATACTTTGACAAAGACATGACAGGTGTGTCCAGTCTCTAGGGCAGACAGGGAGCGATTATTCATTCATTTATGCATCTGCCAACACATATTCATCCTCATTCGTCTGGAAAGGTTATTTTAATAGAGAGCATATCTTCTACAGTACATTCACTCTTTTACTATAGGATGGAGAAAAAGAGACTACTGCTTAATGCAAGATGATCAACAGACCAGTAAAACGAAACCATCCACTCTGTTACAGCAATTATTTGCATGTTATGGTGTAATTATCATTAGAGGACGATGAACACAGGCCACAACGCATGACAATGAACATACAGAGAAGGGTAATTTAGGTCTATGTTCATGGGGAAGGGTGGAGGTTGTTCATCCCTCATTATAGGACACTAGAGCTGCTAGATTCTGCCCGTCAGGGCTCTTCTAATGTCAGTTAGAGTGAATCGTGTCATATTCTCTATGGCACCGTTTCTCTTATCGGTGTCCTTTGGTGTGTGTGGTTATGTTCTCATACCTCTCAAGGACCACAGCCCCTGTCAAGGACCATTCCCCACCAGTTCCTGAGTTCAAGTGGTACACTTCAGTGTGTGTGTGTGTGTGTGTGTGAGCCTGTGTCTGAGAGTGTTTCCAAAACCTTGGGTCATGCTGAACAATTTGTCATCCCTAAACAAAACAAAGGGTGTGTGCTTGTTTTTAGATATCCTGTGACGTTCCTAGAGGGTGCAATGCCAGGGTTGTGGGTTCGATTCCCACGGGGGGCCAGTATGAAAATGTATGCACTCACTAACTGTAAGTCGCTCTGGATAAGAGCGTCTGCTAAATGACTAAAATGTAAATGTGTGTGTGATGGGCCATAACGTGTATGTGATGGGCCATAAAGTGTGTGATGGGCCATAACGTGTGTGTGAAGGGTCATAACGTGTCCTGAGAAGGTGTGTTGAACAGTATATAACGATAACCTCCAGGCTTCATAACCCCTATTCTTACTGTATGTCAACGCTCTCTCTCGCTAGATAAACTATCCTCCATCGCACTCCTCTTGGTCTCTTCCTCCCTTTCACTTTCTTTGTTATGAGCATCCCTCGCTCCACAGACTTAGAATATAATATATTTTCATGACTATTACAGATTTTCCAACTGCTTACACACATTTTCAAAACTATGTCTCCTTTTTTCAAAACTCTACATACAATTCCCAAAACTGCACACACAAAATGCCTCACATCTCCTTCAAAATGTAACACTGCATTCAAAATGCCATAAACACATGTCAGAATGAAGCACTGTTGTTCTAAATCTAAAGGTCTTTCATAGGCTTATATCTACATTTCAATACAATGTTCTACAGTGAAAGTAATCTGCTGAGAGGGGTAACAAGTACACTGTAAACACCAATGCAATGTAGAAACAGAAAATATTTATTAGGGCAAACATTACTGTTGTATACAGTAGCATACAACAAAACCATAAACATATGTAAACCAAAAGTATATTCTTTAGAATACAGTAAAGAACAAAATTGTGTGTGTGTGGGGTCCCGGGGGGCAGTCCAGGAATTTGTAGGGGGGTGGGCAGTCACCAGTGCTAAGCTACGCTTCATCTCTTCTCCGGGCTGGGTCTGGCCACAATACTTCGTCCACATCACAAGATATGTTTTCTCTTGCCAAACATCGAGGGAAGTATCGCCTAGCATGGCGTATCCAACCTTGGACAGAGGCAACCTCTATGTCCCCACATGCGTCCTCCATTGCCTGGAGAAGCGGCATGCGGGCATAGGGTTGGCCATCATACACTTTCCAGCGCCAGGCTGAGAAGAATTCCTCTATGGGATTTAGAAAAGGTGAATATGGGGGTAGGTACAAACCTACAAATTGTGGATGGGTGGCAAACCAGTTTTGGACCAGAACAGCCCGGTGAAAACGAACATTGTCCCATATAACCACAAATCTAGCAGGCTCCTGATCTGGATCAGGGACAAGCATTGTGTAAATTGCATCCAGAAAAGTGAGCATATGGCCGGTGTTGTACGGACCCAGTGTGGCATTGTGATGGAGGACCCCGTTTTGAGTGATGGCAGCACACATGTCCAGGGACATTGGTAATTGCCCTCTGTCCTAATACATTTCTTCCGCGGCGCCTGGTTTTGGTGAGGTTGAAGCCAACCTCATCCACATAAATAAATTCATGGCGAATTACATGGGCATCCATCTCCAATACTCTCTGTAACAGACAAAAGGATATACAGATGAGTAAATATTGTATGTCTGATGTACTGGAAGTAGTGTTGCATACATACCTCTACAAAGTCATGTCGCAGATTCTTGACTCTGACAGAGTTTCTCTCAAATGGCACCTTGTAAAGTTGTTTCATCGTCACTTGGTGCCGTTGGAGGATGCGTTGTATGGTCGATAGGCTTACAGCATTGATGTTGTTAAATATGGTGTCATTATTCAAGATATGCTCTCTTATCTCTCAAATCCTAATTGCATTGTTGGCCAAAACCATATTTATAATTGCAGTCTCTTGTACATCTGTAAACAAGCGTCCACGTCCTCCATGATGTCTTTGCCTTTCCACTCTGTACAGAATTCAAACACAGTATGTGTTCAGCATAGGAACCGTAAACAATGTACAAAAACAGGTAGTACAGCATGATAACCAACCTCATTCATTCAATGCAGTGCAGTAAATGGATGGCTTAGAGTTACAAATGTTTATGCAATACTATGCAGTCATACGTATTTTACAGTACATTACTGTAATGCTAAAATTGTCATTAGACAGTTGCATACCTGTTCTCATTTCTGAAGGTTCGAATTATGGACGCCACTGTAAATCGACTCAAGTTGGGCTGGATTCTCAGTCCAGCCTCTCTCATGGTCAAACCGTGGTTGATCACATGATCAACAAGTGTTGCCCTAATCTCATCAGAGATGGCTCTCCTTCCTTCTCTTCTTTGGCCTCGTCCTCGTCCTCTTCCTACTCCTCCAACTCTTCATCTTTGAATTTGTCCTTGTTGTTGTCCCCGGCCTCTCCCTCCTACTCCTCTTGCTCTCTGTCAATTGTTGGCATCCATTGTTCAAAACAGGTAATCTGACCTTTGACCTATTTATAGGCCTATACTACAGTAAAGCAGTGATTGGTTAGTGATCAGTTAAGCAATTAGTGTTTGCACATGTGAGGAGTGTGTGTGTGACCTGGTGAATAAGTGTAGCATTTTGATTGGTTGTGTTTGGAAAAGGAAAGCAAGTCACTTCCTGTTAAATTTTTGTGTTTTAGGTAGAGAATTGTGTGTAGTGTTTTGAAAAAAGTGTTTTATGCAATTGACAACTGAGTCAAAGGCTGAGAAATAGCTTATGGTTTTGGAGATTTGGTGTGTAGTTTTGCACTTTGAGTGAGAGGTTTCAAAAATCGTGTGACATGAAAAGATTTAGTGTGTAAGCAGTTGGAAAAAACTGTGGATATAAGCCTATGAAAGACCAAAGAGCTTTAGATTTAGAACAACAGTGTTTACATGGTATATCCAAAAATGTACTATTATGAAAGAAGTGTTTGCCATTTGATGCAAATGCTTCATTCTGACATGTTTATGGAATTTTGAATGCAGTGTTACATTTTGAAGGAGATGTGAGGCATTTTGCATTTTGTGTGTGCAGTTTTGGGAATTGTGTGTAGAGTTTTGAAAAAAGGAGACATAGTTTTGAAAACGTGTAAGCAGTTGGAAAAAACTGTAAGAAAGTCAATGACTAAACTCTAGAGAAAGAAGCAACAATCACAGACAGTTATCAAACACAAAAGGGACACGTTTGTCTTTGTGGACTTTACAAAGACCTAAATAAATAGCCTCTTGTCTTCTCCAAGTACTCAATCTGCTTGGTAGGTGACATCAGAGATATCCTAGTGCCCGGTGATTGGCAGGAGTTTATAGCCAATCATTAATCATAATTGCCATCTCATCGCCATGGCATCTGCCGTTCTGCCATTTGATTGGTCTTCCACTCCCAAACCACAGGACAGGAAGGGTGTTACTGTGAACGATGTGTGTGTGTGAAACAAGGGAACAAACACGATGTTCTGCTGTCTTGTCTATTGCCATCTGACTAGTTAATTACATTGACTCATCCACCACAGGTCCTCATCATCAGTCCTCCCTGGCAGGCTACAGCTCTCTGTCAGTCTGCCATCATTTTCAGATGGGTCCAAAACAACTACATCACCATCACCCCTAAAAGCAGCGGTTTACGAGCACAACCAAACATAGATTGCCTCCCAAATGGCGCCCTATTCCCTACAGTGCACTACTTTTGATCAGGGCTCTATGGCCCCTGTTCAAATGTAGTGCACTATAGTGAATAGTGTCTTATTTGGGACACTGACCTAATACATCAACCCAACATGATAAACATGTTATGTATCCACCTAATATGAGGTATAGCACTTAGACTCATATATCACCAATCAAGGGAGTCAGCGACCAGCTTACTGGAAATGTTATGAATGAAATTCAAATTGAAGGTCATCCAATTCCCATTGGAGAATATGTACTAGGAAAAAACATTCAGATGGATACAATTATTGCTGTACTCTTCCACTTCCCTGTCCTCCCTTTCTGTTTTTGGACAACTCTCAGTAATTGACCATAAATCCGGCTTTATATCTCCTGCCTCTTGCTGTATATCTCCTGCCTCTTGCTGTATATCTCCTGCCTCTTGCTGTATATCTCCTGCCTCTTGCTGTATATCTCCTGCCTCTTGCTGTATATCTCCTGCCTCTTGCTGTATATCTCCTGCCTCTTGCTGTATATTTTCTGCCTCTGCCTCCGGTTCTGTCTGCACTTCCTAGATTGTTAATGCATCATTGTATGGTCAACATTTATGTTTTGACTGCCTCAGTAAGTGTTCTATTTGAGAGACATTTAAATAAATGTATACATTGTAATTGCCACAATATGGCACTAATGCATACACTGCAGTCTCTTGTTATTCATTAATTATGCTTTCAAGTCTCTACAGGCAGGCGTTTAGTGGTGCAGACAGTGTAGTTGCAATAGCTATCCCTATCTATATTACCTTGTGAAATGCATTACTGGTGTTACTTGGATTCAAGATGTCCAAGATGTTCTATAATATAGAATCTATATAATCTTTGATGAAAGAACAACTTACTCTATGGTCTCAACAACACTGGGTACAAATACAAATCTAGCCATACTATTTCACATATAAAGACTACTTTGAAAGAGAAAATGTAACTGTACATCCATAAGAGAATTGTATAGGAGATGTTTTCGCCTGTGACAGTCTGACACCGAGGGTTTATATATGGGAGCTGGGAGGCGTCTGCCTGCCTTGCAGATGAAGCATTTACAGTGCAATGCATTCTGACGTTTCTCTCGCTCACACAGCTGTTGAGGTTGAGGAGGGAAGTTTACGCAGCTCTGCATGATATTACTTACAATTCAAAAGCGCGCGCCGAGAACACCATGTATCCCGATTTGGAACGACTTGGAGAGGGGGTGTCCATGCCTCTCATGTGGTGTCGGAGAAAACACTTCGCGTAATTTACCCACGAATACACGTAGAGGAAGGCAGCTCTTCTGGAGTGGAGTGCTTTGTTTTGAAACACAGTACAGGCGACAGTGGGTATTCTCCAGTTTACAGTTACGAGCAGCCATCGAAACTTCTGCTTCAAGAATCTGTTTTCAATAAGGATTGCTTCTGAACAGAAAACTTAATGAACCATACAAGGCTGTGGATATCAAAGTTGAAATGTTACTGTAGGAAAGAAAGTGGAGACCCTGTGGCTGTGCGCATTCTGGTTTCTCCCAAAGAAAGCAAGTAGCCTATATGGTTACATGCACGTTGTGCTTTGTGAGAAGAGGACTTCAACCAACCGAAGATGGTACGGCTTATTCTTTGTGCTTTAATATTAGTTTTGGCTGACTTTAATTAAAAAAATAACTGTAGGCCTATAGAACATTCGTTTATTCCCCACCGTTCAAATGCTGGAATGGCTCGTAGCTTTGTGTATTGGGATTCTGGTGGCCGTTATTTGGCAAGCTTCGAAATATTTTGGTACTCATGGCGAGCCAGACGCACTCCTCCAGGGGCTCGGAATTTCACGGCGGCAAACGAAGGAGAGGGTCTCGGAGAGGTGCGTCTCAGACCGGGGGGTCCCGGTGGACGGTGCTAATGCCCAAACACCGGACGGGGCTGGTGAGAATAAAGTCCCCGCTGTTGCGCTGATATGCAAACCCTCGGCGCTGGCCAACTATCTCCTCAAACACTGCAGGACTTTCAGCAATTTCACAGCGTGCACTGGATGGACTTGGCGGGCGAGTGCGTTTCTTCAGACCGTCTACGGCGCGTGCTGGCCGTACGAGAGCCCGGCGTATTTCGTGCGGGACTACCTGCAGTTGAGCGACGACGGTCTCGTGGCGCTGGACTGGGCAGTGTCGGTGGCCGGTGCGTCGTACCAGAAACGGAGGAGAACCTCGAGTAATTCCACGAGCCCCATCCTCCTCATCATACCCAACTCTTTTGGGAAAATCACTAGAAATGTGCTGAAGGTAGCCTAAAGAATGAATGATGAAATGTCATGCAATATATGCTCATAACCAGGCTTGTTAAAATAATAATATGCCATTTAGCAGACGCTTTTATCCAAAGCTACTTACAGTCATGTGTGCATATATTTTTACGTATGGGTGGTCCCGGGGATCGAACCCACTACCCTGGCGTTACAAGCGCCATGCTCTACCAATTGAGCTACAGAGGACCATCATGTGAAAACACCCTCAGCCATAATGTGCCCAGTGCCCACCTAGGCCCTATTAGTCTTATGGTCTTAATGGGGGCTACATTATGCTAATTGTCTTGCTCCTTTTTACCTCTGCTCTGACAACATAGCTGTTACTTAGAACATAGCTTACAATACTATGGATGTCTATTGGGGGCTGTTGTGGACATAGACATAAGATTTATATCAGCTCTAGACATCAGCTCTACACTGTAAAGGGGTTCATGTCAATTTGACAGTAGCTTACAGGCAGCTTGGTGGCAAGGAAAATTCTGTATTTCATATAACATTACACCTACTGTAATAATACGGTATCAAAGCAAGTACTGTATAATGACATGCAGTGAAATACCATAAAATTGACTGTATTATACTGTAAAAAAGTAAAATGCTACTGTAATCTGAATGAATGGATGGGATGAATGAAATTCATTAAGGGGAGGGGTTTGTATTTCACAGTATTTTACTGTAATTATAAGGGATTAGTGCAAGCAGGTTGGCTGCTAGGTAAAGTGTTTCCATATTACAGCATATAAATGAATATTTGGTATTTTATATCACTTGCACTTCTAGAGGCCTTAACAAAGGATTCCATACAGGCAGCAACTACAGCGCAAAACAGACCAAAAGGACATAACAAAATACTCAACCATTTAAGGTTTAAGACTTGCTGCCATTCCAATCTGTCCCCAATACAAATTGATGGGGCACTATAACCAGAAAGGAGTTAAATTGTTACAGCATTCTCACTCATGGGTGCAACAAATATAGCCTCTTACAAGGCATGCCTCAAAATATGCTAATGTTTCAGAAACAATACCGTGCACCCACTAGTGGTCAAAAGGTTTTTGGTGCTCCTAAGATACGGTACGGTACTGTATTCTATGGGGTGGAATTACAGTACTATTTGAAATACAGCAATTCTTTCCCCGCCCACAACATTTTCCCACAATGCACCATAATTTACAGTATACTGTAGCAAAACATTTCAGAGTATTTTACTGTTGATAATTCCCCAAATTACTGTATAATTCACAGTTTTCCTTACAGTGTAGTTATTATGACTTATTTGGTAACATAACAAAGCCTGTCTCATGGTCATACAATTCACTGCTATACCATTAATTGTTGAAGGTTCAATCTATGAAGTTTTTTGTTGCAATTACATAAACAGTGAAAGTATGTCTAATTCAGCATTGCAGTTGTGTAAAAAAAGGAGGTTGGACAAGATATGAGAAAGTACCAGTGCCAATGCGTATTCCCATTGAGCATGGGGGGCATCTTGGTTCAAGTCAGTCTTGGCAAGCTGAGGAGGAGAGCAAGAAAGTGAACAACAAGAGCACAGTGCCATGCGTTAAAACCAGGGCTTCAATACAATGATTGTGAAGGCTTTGCTCTGCCTTGGCGGGCTGTGAGTGAAAGGATCACATCACTGCAGCTGCACTCCCAATAGCCTAGTCCCATATCATTTTGTGCTGTCTTGCCAACTCATACCATTATCAGCAAGACAGCACAAACTGATTTGGGACAAGACTACACTCCAATGCCCGTTAGCCTTATAATGAGTCACTGTGCCCTGCGGTCCAGGCAATGTTGCCACATTCAATTGACACTTTCTACCCCAAACAAATCAAAAACACCTGCCCAATCCACTATAAAGTAGCCCAATCGAGTGTAAAACCGTCCAATCTGGCTTGCATTGTTCCGAGCCTGATTTATGTACTCCGTTACTTTTGTGAGCAACAATAAGTCACAACCTTGACTGCCAGCACCCCTACTAGCCTAGTCTGTCAACAATGGGAGCATTCATAGGCGCTGATTCACTATAAACAGCCTTTCAGCAATCAGCAGAAGAAAGGGAATTTAGACTAAGGTTTAAGTGAATGATTTTGTTTGTAGCCTAGTGAGATGAGGGAGGAAGAGATGGAAGGGGGAGAGGGGGAAATTGGAAGAATGAGAGATGCGAGAGGGAGATTTGGAGAAAGATCAGTTCTGTCAGATGTGACTTTACTATTTTCTGGGAGATGGAGAACTGAAGAAAAGGAATTTGGAGTAAAAGTTCAAGTGAATGATTTTTATGTCTGTGGTCTAGGGAGATGGGGGAAGAAAGAGAGAGGGGGATAGGTGGGAGATAGAGAGGGATATGGGAAGAAAAAGAGAGGGAGATAGGTGGGAGATAGAGAGGGATATGGGAAGAAAAAGAGAGGGGGATGGGTGGGAGATAGAGAGGGATATGGGAAGAAAAAGAGAGGGAGATAGGTGGGAGATAGAGAGGGATATGGGAAGAAAAAGAGAGGGGGATGGGTGGGAGATAGAGAGGGATATGGGAAGAAAAAGAGAGGGGGATAGGTGGGAGATAGAGAGGGATATGGGAAGAAAAAGAGAGGGGGATAGGTGGGAGATAGAGAGGGATATGGGAAGAAAAAGAGAGGGAGATAGGTGGGAGATAGAGAGGGATATGGGAAGAAAAAGAGAGGGGGATAGGTGGGAGATAGAGAGGGATATGGGAAGAAAAAGAGAGGGGGATAGGTGGGAGATAGAGAGGGATATGGGAAGAAAAAGAGAGGGGGATGGGTGGGAGATAGTGAGGGATACAGGAAGAAAGATAGAGGGGGATAGGTGGGAGATAGAGAGGGAAATGGGAAGAAAGATTGAACTAAAGGTGAATTCTGTCAGATCTGACTTTCCTTTTTCCTGGGAGACTGTGTGAGCATCACAGCGAGACAGAGGGTGATGGGATGAAAGGAAGAAAGAGAGAGCGAGAGGTAGAAAGAGAAAGAGAGAGTGAGTAAAGGCAAATTCTGTTAGATGCGTCATTTTTCTTTTGTCTTTCTGGGTCAGCTCCAATTGTGTGTGTTTGTGTGTGTGTTTGTGTGTGTGCATGAGTTAGGTAATGACAGCTTTTGTGGGTGGTGCTTAGGAGGTTCTGTCACTGAGGCATTGTGAGGTGACACCAATTAAGACTGCACCTTTCACAGCAGAGAAACGACCCACTGCACACAGCTGTGTGTGTGTGTGTGTGTGTGTGTGTGTGTGTGTGAAAGAGGGATTCTGAAAGAGAGAGAGAGAGAGAAAGAGAGAGAGAAGGAGAGGGAGAGAGAGAAAGCAGATAAGAAGAGACTGGGAGAGGAAGAGAGAGAGAGCGAGAGGATAACATGAGACAGTGAGAGGAGAGAGAGAGAGAGAGGATACGAAGAGACAGGGAGAGGTAGAGCGAGATAAGGAGAGATGTATTTTGAGAGAGAGAAATCAGTGTGTGTTTGGGCATCATTCTTTCTAGATGAGACATTGTCATCCTTTTTCATAATGAGATTGTCTTTGTTTTACCCCCTCCCACATTTTATGTTAGTTGGGTGTATACTGTAGCTTATAGGCCTACATTACATCACAGCAAACTCACACACCATAGAAGTGTCTAGAAACAGATGGTGAATGGCAGGTGTTACAGCTTGCGTCCCAAATGGCACCCTATTCAATATGTAGTGCACTATATAGGGAATAGGGTGCCATTTGGGATGCATCCATATTCTTGCTCGGTCTTCCTGGCCTGGCTATACAGTATGCAAAGTATGCAAAGTGTGTGGTGGATGATTTGTTATAGGACAGTTATAGGTTTTATGCCCTCTCCCTCCCTGACGGCCCTGAGTTGTAGCCAGCTAGTCTGCGATCTTTCAGAGTTCATTCTTACTAGAGCTTTGTTTCATTCCAAAAATGTTTTAACATTAACTTCCAAATGCAGATCTGAGACGACTGGGTTGGTATAAGCATTGAGCTTCAAATAGTTTTCACCATATTGCTTTCGCCTATCCAGTACTGTCAGATCTGTGAAGGAGATTAGAGAAGGACCGAGAGAAGGGAGGGAACAACATGGTGGAGTGAAATGGGTCCCATGACTCCTGTATGCTCTCTTTAAGGTCAGACATAGAGCCAAAGGTGAGCTCACGTCTGAGTGTGGATTTTACAGCCTGGTGTCCAGACACAGGACACCATACTGTCTACTACACATTTATTACACAATTAGTCAAGACAGTGAGTAAGACTGAACTATGGTAAATCGGAGCTAGACAAATGCCTAATTCATAAAACACACATTCTGTGCATTCTTCAAAATGAACCCTGTCTTCCAACATGGCAGAAGTCCAAGTTCTGTGTTAACTCACGCATTGTTGCACTGCTGTGTAAGTTGCTATAAGCATTTAATCAAAATAGTAATGCTGATGATGAACTTGACTGTGATACCCATCCAGTATGATGACTTTGCCTCTGCGTTTAAAAGTGATGATGTCATTTCTACTTCCTCTATTTCTACGGTTGGTCGAGTCAGAGACAAGTACATTTGGTCTTGTTCACAGAGCTGTGTTCAGGCTGAATGGTGGACCTTTAGTATTTGTGGGAGTTTGTGAGAGTTTGGCATCGTTCGTCTGAAGAATGTGGCAGTGTGTAAATGTGTGTGCAGACGCATGTGTAGGAGTGTGTGCAGGGGTGTGTACAGGAGTGTGTGTGGCAGGATGTACTGTAGGTGTTTGTGCGGGCGTGTGCATGCTTCTGAGTGACAGTGTGTAGGTGTGTGTCTGCGACTATACAGGCATGAGTTTGTGTGTGTGTGTGGGCGTGTGCATGATGCCCTGTTTCTCGGGTCTCTGTGACAAGAATTCCTCATTGGCTTGACACTGGCAGCACAGTCCAGAGGGAAAACAAATGGAGGACTGGAGCAAAGTTAACCTGCTTTATACCTTACCATCATGTTGGAAAACAGCTGTACTTCAATGACACACAGAGAGAGAGAGAGAGAGAGAGAGAGAGAGAGAGAGAGAGAGAGAGAGAGAGAGAGAGAGAGAGAGAGAGAGAGAGAGAGAGAGAGAGAGAGAGAGAGAGAGAGAGAGAGAGAGAGAGAGAGAGAGAGAGAGAGAGAGAGAGAGAGAGAGAGAGAGAAGTGTGCTCTTGCAGGTTTTTCAGCTCTTTAAATATTTAATGCAGTAATCTGTTACACCTCCTCTTGGTCTCTCTAGTCTCTAATCATTGTCTTCTTATAGCTCTGTGAAGCTGTACATTCATACTCTGTGTGTGTGTTTGAAATGGCACCCTATTCCCTTTAAAGTGCATTACTTTTGATAGGGAATAGGATGCCATTCCAGATGCAGCTTGTGTTGGTGTTGTTACAGTTCATAGTCAGTTGAAACATTCAATGTTGTATTAGATTTATGTAGGGCTTTTCCAAAGACCTCACATACTCTGACCTCACAGTTCATAGTCAGTTGAAACATCATGCATTAATGGATTAATGTATGCAAATATTGCTTTTACATTGACCTAACACTATGTGAGCTCACACTGACCGCTGTGTCGCCATCTGTCTGTCCCTCTGCTACCTCCAGCTTTGATGATGTAACAGTTCATACTGTAGTGAGGTGAAACATGTAATGATGGATTGGACTTTACTGCTATGTCAGTTCAATTCAATAAAGGTCTTTATTGTCATGAATTACATTATGTTCTGTTTCCTGTCCTTCAGCTCTGTGAGGTGGCGTTGTCCCACGGCTACCTCCCCGTGGTGTTTAACCGGCGCAGCCACAACGCCACCCCCCTCAGCACCGTCAGGCTGCAGCAGTTTGGCGACCCAGGGGACCTACGCGAGGCCGTGCGTTACGTCCGCTACCGGCAGCCCGTGAGCCGGCTGTACGCGGTGAGTGAGAGCACGGGGTCCGGCCTCCTCCTCTCCTACTTAGGAGAGTGTGGTTCATCCAGCTACGTGACGGCCGCCGCCTGCCTCTCGCCAGTGTTCCGCTGCCAGAGCTGGTTCGAGAACGGACCCATCTGGCCTCTACACTGGGCTCTGGTGACTTACCAGAGGATATGTCTCAGCAGGTAAGGGATGGAGGGAGGGGGGATGGAGAGGGGAGGAGAGGAAGGAAGTGGGGATGGTGGGAGAGGGGAGGAGAGGAAGGAAGTGGGGATGGTGGGAGAGGGGAAGAGAGGAAGCGAGGGGGATGAAGAGAGAGGGGAGGAGTGGAAGCGAGGGAGGATGGCGGGAGAGGGGAGGAGAGGAAGGAGAGGGGAGGGGAGGGAGGCGGAGGAAGGGAGGGAGAGGGGAAGAAGGGAGGAGGGAGGGATGGAGGGAGGGAGGGATGGAGGGAGGGAGGGAGGGAGGGAGGGAGGGGACAAACACACAGGGTAGGGAGAGGTTAGGGATGGAAAGGGAGGGATGGAGGGCGAGGGGAGGGTGGAGAGAGAGAGAGAGAAACCAGATTGAGAAGTGGAGAAGAAAGGGAATGATGTCACATACCCTGATATTATAGGATTTGATTAAAATACAATACCATAACCATGGCAACCGCTGCCCACTGTGGTATTGATCTAGCGGGGCATCGGGACCCTTGTGGTTTCACAATCAATGCTAACAAGGATGTTATAGAGCCATGCAGCTCTTCTAGATTGATTTACTGATTGTACTTGTTTGTGTGTGGGTGTTGTGTGTGTGTCTCTCTGTTTGTGTGTGTATGTGTGTGTGTGCTTGTCTGGGTATATCTAGGTACAGGACAGTGCTGGGTGAGACAGTGCACACCGACGCCCTTTTCTCCAGCTGTTCCCTGCGTGGCCTGGAGGAGGTGCTGTTCTGCCAGCCGCCTGGCCCTAAAGGTGCCCCGGCCCTAGCAGCGGGCACCAGCAGCAGCAGTGGGGGAGCCTGGGAGGCCTACTGGGAACGCAATGAACCCCTCCGGGACGTAGACGAAGTCGCCATCCCTGTTCTGAGTGTCTGTGCTCAGGATGACCCTATCAGAGGAGACCCCCAGTCCACCCTACCCCTGGAACTCTTTGAGAGCAACCCCCACTTCTTCCTGTTGCTGACCACCAGAGGGGGACACTGTGGCTTCAACACCAAGGAAGGGAGCGCTTTCTCTGAGGGAGGGACCTTTGGAGGGACCCCTGGGACTAGCTGGAGCCACCGGACCCTGCTGGAGTTCTTCAGGGCCACCACAGACTTCATTGCAGCTGAGGAGAGGGCTAAGCAGGCTGCCAGACGGAGGGGCATGGGGGGTAGTAGCCAGGGCAAAGCCTTCAGACATCGTAGTGTTAGTACCTGTAAGAGGCTGCCCGCATGCTCACATAATATACATGCTATCTACAACTGGCAGAGGTCTTATACACGATGAGCTGGGGTGATGATGTTGGATGTTATGGATGATAAGGGATTTATATTATGGATGATAAGGGATTGTATCTGCAGCACAAGAGAGCTTTGCATTTAACGGCTTAATACTGATCTGTGTGCAGCAGCCACCTGGGTAATTGATGAAACATGGTTTCATCGACACACACACACACATGCTCAGAATTTAAGGATGAACACTCCAAAACAGTGTGTGTGTGTGTGTGTGTGTGTGTGTGTGTGTGTGTGTGTGTGTGTGTGTGTGTGTGCCTATGCCCGATGACTGTCCAAAAATGCCCCTCTGGTCACTGGACTGCCAGTATTTCTCTGATGAGCCAATCAGATTCAAGGGGGAACTATGCGTCATGATATCGTGATATTTTGCTGAACTGGGTGGAACCGGTTGGGTTTGTGGGTTTTCCCACATGTCGTAATTCAAACTCTGACTGGTGTTCGTTGAATGTAGCTGCAATCTGCAACTTTGAATTGGCACTGTTAGTGACATGATGATTTTCCTGTAGTTTTCTAAACAATGTTAAACTTGTGTTAAATGATGTGAATGCTTGCTAAGGAACGATGTAATAAAATGAAAAGAGGAGGGAACATGTATAATGGAAGAATTTCATTTAGGTTACATATTGTTATCTTTTGTTCAGACATAATTACAGTAACATTGTGTAACATTGTATGAATTAAATAGTCTTCATTTACTGAATGTGGAACTTTATGTAAAGTACTGTATGTGTCATACTTTGAACTTTGTGACTATGTACAGCAGAGTTCTGTTTGTCTGAGGATTCATCAAACGCATGGAGAGTTTTCCATTTACACGTCTCCTAAAATAGCTCTATGCCCAGAGCGATGCCACTGTCTTTGTGTGTGTGTGTATGTGTGTGGTGTGTATTCGTGTGTGCATACGTGTGTGTGCGTGTGTGTGTGCCCATGTGCCCGTGTGCTTGTGTGTCTGTGTGATCTGATTAGACGTCTCTCCACAGTGTGTCCCTACAGATCCTCATCCACTCAGACAGCTGCTACTGCTGGACCACTGGACCAACGCTACAGTTAACATCTAGCCCTAACCCTTTACAAAATACACTACCTTTCCTTGGTGGCATTATTCCAGGATTACTAAAGGCGTATCTACATAACTAATGTAATTGTACCTTATTGTACCAGAGCCATATGTGTAGTCTACAATCGCTCCACTTTTGTAAACCTCTGCATCACAGTATGCAAACAGGCATTATGGTTGTAAAGTAACAATGTGCACCTACTGTTGTAGAAATATTTGACTGAAAAGTAGTCAACTTAAAGATATTTCTCAAGAGACCGGAGCTTGTGAATCCAAGAATTAGACTTTATTGCATAACAAAGCCGAGCTTGCTCCATGGAACCACTGTCTCTCTTTTGCTTAGAGATCTCTTATATAACACACAAACGCACAGTCATGTATACATAGCTTACAAAGCTACTCCCCTTAAGATCACTGATCAACTTCTTTAACTGCCACGCCACTATTATCTTTCAAAGTCCAACAACACATGTTGTTTACTCCAAAAGACCATGGGTGCTTTTCTATATGGCCTCTTCCCCTTATCTCATTATATTGGTGACGTGGCTCAGACACTTTTAAAATAAAATGCATACATTCATTAAAGCATGTTTACACATTGTATCGACTATATTCCTTATTTAAACATGCATCTGGACTTATAAAACGTCAATCATGTTTACTATATTTTATCTTAGACATTTCCAAACATTTTCCTTAATGATACATAAAATATTACCATACTACATTGTAATGACACTGTAACTACCATGTAAATACAAGTATTACATATAATCACAGTCCCCAGACAACTTCAGCACAGAACATAGCCACTGTTATTTGTTACAACAGTCTTTCTGGTTCTACAAATGACTGAGCCGATGCAGCCTGCCTAGAATGTTCATTCTTTTGTTGTTCATTTTCATTTAGTGAAATGTCAACTAGAGCAGACAGACATTTGGGCGACAGAAACAATAACCACCAGGCCTCTCAGTCTCTCGGCCCAATTAAGTTGTTAACATTGGATTGGCCTTCCAACCCCAACGTCTGCGTCTGTCCAATTTCATTTGCAATGATTGATATTTCATTAGCGTACATAGCTTATAATAACCTAGTCCGCTGATATGATCAAGATGTATTCATAGGTCAGTGAGAAAACCTGCTTTGAAATAGAGAGGATATTATAATGGAATTTGTTTGATGACTAAGTGAAGTCGGCTAGTGCTGCGTTGACATACTATAATATTTCACTAAGGTAAGGAGCGCCATCTTGTGGCTATTGGGTGCAAGTGACATTCCACAAGTTTTGAAAAGCCAAAGCCTCTGGTATAGATAGCATTAGTGTCTTCTCACAGCCACTAATACAGCATTAAATATAAGCTGTGTTATGATTAATGGATACTGGATTCAGAGCACCACAGCTTCAGATTAATCTATCTTGATTTTCACATGAGACTGCTTTAAGAAATGTTGCAAAATGCTGGCAGTCACTTTTTACACATTATAATGCACTCTTATGAAAACATACATTATTGTAATGATTAAAGGACTAACCATGATATAATTCACCAAAAAGAGTCTGAATAACAAACATAAAACAACAGGAACATTAATATAGCATACGTTTCCACCCGTATGCACATGAGAACCTGTAATATTCTGTGAAGGGCATGTTGCCTAACAACCAGAGCAGAGCCATGTAAAGCCTTTATGGCTCTCCTAAGACCTGTATGCATGGCCAACATTTCTAATGATGCTCTTACCTTGGCATTCCTCTGATCTATTACACATCACAATGACATCACAATGACGTCATGAAGACCACGTCCCACAAACTTCTGGTGTCCAGAAGGTGGCAGCACTGGCTGGGTTTCTGAATGTTTTTTTTTATTTTTATTTTTCTTATCTCTCTCTCTCTCTCTCTCTCTCTCTCTCTCTCTCTCTCTCTCTCTCTCTCTCTCTCTCTCTCTCTCTCTCTCTCCCTCTCTCTCTCTGTGTCTCTCTCTCTCTCTCTCTCTCTCTCTATCTCTGTCTCTCTCGCTCCTGCTCTCCCTCTCTCTCTGAGAGACTGCCTAACAGACACAATGACCCAGCTATATCTCTGCTGCTTTTGGCTGGGAAACTGGAGCACAGCACATGGAGGCCAGATGTAGCCATGGTTTAAAAAGATATCTGCACAGTCACAAGAAAATCTAATTGTGCCAAAACTGCACATAATGTTGTTTATTAAATCAAATCAATAAAGTCATGAATGCATATAGCAACACCCACCCGTAGTATGCGCTCCAGCAGGTATATCTCACTGGTCATCCCCAAAGCCAGCACCTCCTTTGGCCGCCATTCCTTCCAGTTCTCTGCTGCCAATGACTGGAACGAACTGCAAAAATCTCTGAAGCTGGAGACTCTTACCTCCCTCACTAACTTTACAGTTTTTCTAAATTGCTAAAACACAATTTCTGAAACCTTGCTCAATTTCCTGAAAACATTAAACACAAAACCTCATCTTCAAGCACTATTTACAAAACCTCTGACTCCTCTTGCAAAATGAAACATTCGCCTCAAAACAGTTTTACCTGTATTCAAAATCAAACACTGCTCTCAAATCATAAACAAAGTGATCAAAATGATAAACACTCTCAAGCAGTCAGTAAACAATACACCGAAAAATAGAAAATACATTGTTCAAAACATACAGCTCTCAGGGAGAAGGACATTTTTAATCTCAAAACAAATTTCATATTTTTCCATCATTGTCTTTTGATGAACGAAAACATGTTCTATCATAGTAGCTCAACATTTTTTGTTCTTCCTCCTCCTTGTACCCCTATTTTTACAGTACTGTACCCTGCATCTCACAAACTTGTCCTTTGTCTCTGTGATACTGTAATTCTTATACTTTGTTGATATGAACCTGCAACCAGTCAAAATCTATTGAGCAGTCAGTCCTGTTAACAAATGGAAAGCCCAATGTTCAGGGCCATACAATTTGTCCATTGTACAGTATACAGCCTACAATGCACTGTACTACAGTATACAATACTAAAAGGGACAAAAATCAAAGGAGTAAACATGTGATCAATGTGCTACTTCTTGTCTTTGGGCTGGGTCAGGCCAGAGCACTTCGTCGACATCACAAGCAATATTGTCCCTCCTGAGGCAACAGGGGAAGAAGCCTCTTGTGTGCCGTATCCAGCCCTGACATGATTCCTCACATATATCACCACAGGCTAAATCCATGGCTTGCAGCAGATTTACTCTGGTGTAGGGTTGTCTATCATACACTTTCCATCTCCAAGAGGAGATAAACTCCTCAATCCGATTCAGGAAAGGTGAGTATGGAGGGAGGTAGAAGTTCAGAAACTGCCCATTGATGTTTCTGAATGTACACTTACTTGCACATACTGAACTCCCAGTTCTTTCACCCTTGGTGAGTTGCGTTCAAAAGGTACTCTGAATACTTGTTTCATTCGCATCCTGTTACGATGGAGGACACGGTCAATTGTGGAAATGCTCACACTGTTGATTCCCTGGAAGTGTGTGTTGTCTTGTATCACTCGTTCCTGGATTTCTCTGAGTCGTATTGCATTATCTTGAAGGACCATGCCAACTATAACGGCCTCTTGCTCCCGAATGAATATTGCTGTCCTTCCACCTGCATATGGCAGCCTTGCAATTCTACAAAAAGTAGTTGTGCAGTTACAAAACATATTCATGCAGTACAATACATACAGTGATTAACTTTACAAATGTCTATTGAACCAGCTGCATATAGTGTAGTACAGTAAATTTGCAATTACAGAAATACAGTAGTATACTGTACCTGTTCTCTTCTCTGAATGTCCTTACTATGGTGGACACAGAACATCGGCTCAAATTGGGTTGCACTCTAAGTCCTGCTTCCCTCATTGTCAGTCCATGGACAAGAACATGGTCTATGACTATTGGTCGAATTTCATCAGATATTTCCACTCTTTGTCTTCCTCTTCGTCCTCCTCTTCCTCTTTCTTGCCCTCCTCCTCCTCTGCCTCTTCATCGCCCACCTCACATACGCACTCGTCCTCGTCCTCTCACATTGTTTCTTCTTTCCATTCTCAGACTTTCTCCTTCCCACCTTCAACAACCTGTTTGCTCTCTGAACTGCCTTATATTGGTTGTGTCACATCATTTGAAACAGGTTAAATCAATTTTGAGTGGTTGTGTTCAGTCAATGACATGTGTTCTCTATTTGTATTTGATTGTTGCCACTTGTGTTTACCGGTATGGATGACATGTGCATTAGAGTGCAGAATGTGTTTTGAGAATGAGAACGTGTTTAGAGTTTTGCTGAAAAGTCTAAGTGAGATCTGCAAATTGTGTTTTACCATGTGAAATGGTTTAAGGTATTGACAACAGACTGCATAATTAGATAAATGAGTCCAGGCAACTGAGAACTTTGTTCAGCAAATGGGTTTTAGTGTTTTAGCAATTGAGAAAAACTGTAAGCATCAGGTGTCAGAGCACCTTACCGATCACTGCACCTGTACACAGCCCATCTGAAATTAGCTCACCCAACTACCTCATCCCCATATTGTTATTTATTTTGCTCATTTGCACATAATCTCTTGCACATCTATCATTCCAGTGTTAATACTAATTGTAATTATTTTGCACTATGGCCTATTTATTGCCTTACCTCCATAACTTGCTACATTTGCACACACTGTATATATATTTTCTGTTGTATTTTTGACTTTATATTTTGTTTTACCCCATATGTAACTCTGTGTTGTTGTTTTTATCGCGCTGCTTTGCTTTATCTTGGCCAGGTCGCAGTTGTAAATGAGAACTTGTTCTCAACTGGCTTACCTGGTTAAATAAAGGTTAAATAAAAAAATAAGAAAATACTGTACTGTACTTATAAATCCAAGTATGCATACAATATGTATGCAGAGGGGACATTGTGGACTTGTAGTTATATCCAGTATTCAGCCTATGTCCACGCTCAGGTCATAGATGAATAATGTGTGTAATGTGTGCTATTTCACATGGACCAATGAATTTGACACCAGTCACTTTGGGTCGCTCTCTTACTGTTCTCATTTGCAGTGATGAAGTATAGCTTGGCCTATTCAAGGTAGTTTGGATCCAAGTCTCTTCTCTAATCCAATATGTTGCCCTTACATGCCAATAAGTGCAGCTGCATAAACTTCTACGAATCTATGACTGCCAGCCTTGGCAGTATTTCTGAAAAACATAAATAAACACAAAAATCTCACAAATGTCAGATCGTCAGTAAAAACATCTGCTCATCTGGAGCTTTTCAACCTTGTTGCACCTCCTCTCTCCTACTCCCCCTCTTCTCTCATCCTCTTCTCCTCCACCCTTACCCCCTCACTCCTTCTCTCTCCCCTCCTCTCTCCCTTCTCTCTCCCCTCCTCTCTCACCTTCTCCCACCTCCTTTTTCCCTCCTCTCCTCCTATCTCTTCCACCCCATTCTCTCCTCCCCCCTCACTCCCCCCTCTCTCCCCTCCTCTCCTCACCCTCAGTGGGGTTGGTGATTGTGATGTGTGAGTATCTCCATCTCAAGCAGAATATTTCTGGTAGCCTACTAGCCTTCAGCACATTCCTCTGCAGACACATGACATAGGCATATTGGGTGTGGTGTGGGGAAGGCTTAAGGAAGGGCTCACTATTATTCTTTATAGCCAGCTAGCACATCAAATCCTGTATGTATAGCCTCCGTGGTTCATATTGGGTGTGGTGACATCTGCTAGGAAAGGCTTTGCGATTCTCTATAGCTAGCTAGCACATCAGATCCTTTGTGGTAGCCCTTTACACTCGTACCCATATACGGGTTGAAAATGGCAGATTTGGACACTGATAAGTGCCTAAATTGGAACGCAGTGGCTGTACAGTAACATGAAATACATGACGTCAAAGCTTAGGGTCTCTGCTTCGCAGCTCTGTATGGGTTTTGACTGGCAGACGTTCTGAATTTAACCGCGCGCGACAAGTTGTCCCTTCCCAAATACATCGAGGCCTCTTAATTTACAGCATTTCCCTCACTCAAACAACAACAAAAATGGAAAGGGGGTAGATTTTTCCATTTATTTTGTTGTCTGAGTGAGGGAAATGCTGTAAATTAAGAGGCCTCTATGTATTTTGAAAGATGAGACGTTGAGGATTATAATAAATACCGCTTTGATGTCATACAAGCAAGCAAGCCAAACACCCGTGAGTCCAAATGTGCACTTAACATTTCCATATCATAAAACTCATGTAATATACAGCGTCAACGTTTACTATCACTATGTTTGATGCACAGTTACAATATGACATGGCGTTATATCCTGGGTTGTCCTGAACAGAATGAGCCTATGTTGTATTTAGAAAATCTGCCATGGACCACGCATCTTAATGCACTCATGACTCCATTCTATGCGCACCAAAATTAAGATCTGCTTCTCTGAATTGCCTTGTGAAAGTCTAACACTGTAAGATCATATTTTATCATTTAGCTAGTCATGTTGGCAATAGAACAAGCTTTCAAATTATGCCCACTTGACCCAGATTGAGATTTATAATGGGCCGTTTTGGGATTGCGTAAACAACAACAGTAATTGACTGATGGCGGGGTTGCAGGGCTGTGTTCCAAACAAAACAACTACAAGTGTGCTTTCTCTAGTTCCTCAACGGCACAGCTAGGATAACTTAAAAACTCTCCTTTGGGTCATAAAAGTGCATTGAAATGACTTAGGAACGGTGCACACTCCAAACATTACACTGTCTAATGTTTGGATTTTGCACAATTGGAGAGGTATGTGGCCACTTGGAGACACCAGTTTGATCTCTCACTCAAACCCTTGTTATTTTTTGGTCTTATGTTGTACCTACCCCAAATTTTCCAAGAATATTCTTATCATGTTACTATCAACAAATGTGGCGAAAAGTACAGTAAATGTAAAATGCACATAAAATCAACAGTGTAATGTTTGGATTCAGTCTTGTGTCAGGTGAACTGTTGTGTCCTCATGTTTAGTCTAATAATTTTCCCACAATCTCCAAACTGTTCCCTTTTAATTGCTACCATAGTTATGCTTTCCATAATTATTCTGTAAGAAACATTTCAATTTAGCCCTATCCATATAGGCCAATTCCCACGAGTGTAAAGGGTTAAAGGCCTATGACTATGGTGCATATTGGGTGTGGTGTGGAGATATCTGCAAGTAAAAGCGTTGTTATTCTCTATGCTAGCTAGTACATGAATTCCTGTTTGAAAGGCTCGGTGGATCTGTGGTTGTCCTTGTAGCTATCATGTGTATCCTCTGTAGCTACGGTTCAGGTTTAAGGACTTGTGTGTTAACGCCTGTGCCTGAAGCTAAGGGAGGGTAGCCAGACACTATGGGAGAGAACTAATGCAATGTGACAGGTAGGTACCCAGCTAGCACATAACCTTGTTCTGAGAACCATATGTTTCTTAGTGCCAGGGGTGAAAGTAAGCCGGTACGGCCCGGTACGGCCCGGTACGGCCCGGTACGGCGTCCCGGCAAAATAAATAGTTGGGGTACGCCATACCGGTAAAACATGAGCCTATCACAATAATTAAAACAAAATGTCAAGAAAACTGTAGGCTTTTTTACAACTGCATGTCAGCCGCATGAAAAATGAGCTAATGGACTTGAAAACGGCTGGTATATACACTCCAAAATGCTGTGTGGTTTAATGAGAACACTGACGTTTTTCCAAGGCAGAGATGACTGGCCGAGACTGAAGCGCCCGGACAGCGGTAGACGCATCAATTCAGGCTTCAAGTGTAGGCATAATGACAATTGCCGAATGTCATTAAACTAATTGGGTGTTTTAACAGATGGCGGGTGCACAGAACACTGTTTGGCTGCTGGAATTAATTTGTGAGATGACGAACGTGCGTGGGTAGCCTACATGAGTCTTTGTTTCTTATATATATAAACAACAATTTTTTTTGCCTTTGACTGTTTGACAATCAGATAAAAACAGAAATTAAATATACTTTCACCCCTGCTTAGCACTTGGTGATAGCATGGTGGTCCTATGGTTATTTTGCATACAACCTTCCCACAACGTTCTGGGAATGGTGCAGGATAGTTGCTTGGCTTTGGGAAGATTCTCAGCACATTTAAGGAACTTGACAAAAAAAACGTATTTTCTTGGCACTTCATTACTTTAACAGAACGTTTCCTAAAAGTTCAAACATTACTTTTAATTTCAATTTTGATAATGTTCTAGGAACATCCTCCAACTGGTTTGACATTGGGAATGTTCGCTCATAGTTCAGTGAACGTTAAGAAACAAAGTTATTCTGTTGGAATTTCAGTACTTCAGCATAACGTTTCCTACAGGTTTCCTCGTGGTTCTATTTAAAATGATGTTCTCAAATTGTCGAGAACGTCTAGAAACAACGTTCTTCTGTGGGAATTTCAGTACTTCCACAGAATATTCCACAAGTTCAGATGTGGTTCTATTTACTATCATATTTTTACTACATTCTGGGAAAGTGTGACTTCAGCGATGTTCTCATAATGTTCAGATAATACATGGTTCTCTTTTATGTCAATTCTTGGCAATATTCTGGGAATGTCCTAAAAATGTAATTGTACACATGAACATCAATAAGCTCTAAATTCCATTCTCAAAACATTAAGAAAACTTTCAATAAAAACCACAAGATAACTTTAGTAACGCTCAGATTACGTTCTAAGAATGTTATTTAAAAACATATACATTCCATTCTCAGCATCAACAAAACTGTCTCTATCCTCTATTTTGCTGTGTTCAGGTCTGTCGGCCGCACCCATTAATTGGCCACACCTGATCTTAATGAGTGCTTGTTTTCATTGAAATGGGGTCTGTTTGAATAGATTAAAATTAACGGCTTTGTATGTGTAAAAAAACATTCTGGTAGCGCAGTGGACTAATTCCATGGATAGCGAACAGAAGATCATAGGTTTGAATCGCACTGATGCCGTGTCACAATAAAAAATAAATGTGTTCACATGATTAATGCCTAAGGAAATGAATTTCCATGTGTGCTATTTGTGCTTGGAGTTTAAAAAGTGTACCAAAAATAAGCTA
Source organism: Coregonus clupeaformis (assembly GCF_020615455.1). Classification (NCBI taxonomy): domain Eukaryota; kingdom Metazoa; phylum Chordata; class Actinopteri; order Salmoniformes; family Salmonidae; genus Coregonus; species Coregonus clupeaformis. Next base: position 26,927,600 of record NC_059196.1, on the reverse strand, counting down.
GCACTGTTATTAAAAGGCTTACTGAAACATTCTGTGAACGTTTTAAGGAAGTTTCAAAAACCTCAAAATAATCTATAATTTGTGTTCTCAGAGCATTAATAAAACCTTCCAGGACAACATTCAAGGAACCAGAGTAAAACATTCTCAGAACCTCCCTGCAACCTCAAAATAAACGTTCCCAGAACAGGCAAAATGTTTACTTCTGTTCTCAGAATGTTAAAAAAAGTTCAGATTTATTGATCAGGAAACCAAAAACATACGTTCCCACAACTTCCAAGGAACCGAATGTGCTAGCTGGGTAGCTTTGTGATTGTCATTCTCTGTTCCTTAGCAGGGCTGAACCAGGCTTGACACCCAAGAGCCAAGCCAAACAGATCTAGAGTCTAGAGAGAGAGAGAGGGAGAGAGAGAGAGAGGGAGAGAGAGGCTTTGTTTATGGAATGCAAAATGATTATTATGCTTTCAAAACACTTTTAAAAATGCAAAATAATTTTAATGTGAAAATGTGGTTTATCTCATTGCGATGGAAGAAAACAATATAATTAGATTTCTCTGGAGGGAGGAGAGAGAGAGGGGTTGCGAGAGAACACTTACACAATGTCGCTTTCCAGTCTGTGGCAGCTATCAGTTCAGTGTTTGGTAGGCTGGGTTTGGATATTTGAGAATCACATCAGTGCCCGACCTCACTAATGCTCTTGTGGCTGAATGGAAGCAAGACAAGGCAGGAATGTTCCAACATCTAGTGGAAAGCCTACCCAGAAGAGTGGAGGCTGTTATAGCAGCAAAGGGGGGACCAAAACCATATTAATGCCCGCGATTTTGGAATGAGATGTTCGACGAGCGGCTGTCCACATATATTTCTCTCTCTCTCTCTCTCTCTCTCTCTCTCTCTCTCTCTCTCTCTCTCTCTCTCTCTCTCTCTCTCCCTCTAACTCTTTCTCCCTCTCCCTTCTCCTCTCTTTCTCTCTGTCTCTGTCTCTGTCTCTGTCTCTCTCACACTACCCCCGTCCCCCCTCTCTCTCTCTCTCTCCCTCTACCTCTTTCTCCTTCTCCTTTCTCTCTGTCTCTGTCTCTGTCGCTCTCACTCCACCCCCGCCCCCTCTTTCTTATTGTGGAACTCCCCTGCATTGTGTAACCCAAGCAGTGTGATCTGTGAGCACTTGGCTGCTGACTGTGGAGACTTCAGAAGTGCAGGGGTTGGCCCCTAGGAACACAGGGTTGGGGCCACCTGTTTCCACCAAACTGGAGCAGTCCAGTCCTGTTAGCACCCTCTTCCCAGGAATGCTATGACGAATTGCGCTGTGTCAAGCACACACATGCAGGCAGGCATACACGCACACGCTTGCTCGCACGAACACACACACATACATACACACACACACACACATGCCCTGGACTCAAAGACGTCAGAAGGATAGTGTCTGTCTTGTAAGGGTTGTGCCTTGTTCTAGTCGGCCTGTTTGTTCGGGCGTTTCACAGTGTTGCATAAGAGAAAAGCAGCACATGACCTGCTAGTTTCTCAATTGATCTCCACACACAGACACAACCATTCTCTTACAAACACACTTCACATGCACAATCTCTCTCTCTTTCTCTCTCTCTCTCTCACACACACACACACACACACGTTTGTTTTACTATCCTTGTGGGGACCAAACAATTGATTCCCATTCAAAACCCTAACCCTAGACCTAACCCAAAACCCTAACCCTTAACCTAACCCTAACCTTAACCCTAACCCCTAACCCTAACCCTAACCCTAAACCCAACCCCTAACCTAACACATAAAATACATTTCCTTGTAGGGACTGGCGAAATGTCCCTGCTTGTCCGAATTGTCTTTGTTTTACTATCCTTTTGTGAACTTCTGGTCCCCACAAGGATAGTAAAACCAAAACCACACACACACACACACACACACACAGACTCTCCCTCTCTCACACGCTCTCCTGCACTCTCACACACATACACATACACACACACACACACACACACACACAAACACACACACACAAACACACACACACAAATGCCCCAACCCCAGACAGTTTTGCCAAGTCAGGCTGTCATACTGTATCAGTGGGATCCTCAAGCTCCTCCAGAGGATAGTACAGTGCCCTTGGCGCCTTGTTTCCCTGCCTCCACGCCTGCCTCCCTGTCTCCCTGCCTCCACGCCTGTCTCCCTGTTCTCCTGTCTCCCTGTCTGTCCTGAACTGTCCTGAGCTGTCCTGGATCTGTGTTCAGTCTCAGCTGGAGGCTGGAGGGGAAGGGAGGGCAGAGAAAGAGGGGGAGATAGACAGACAGAGACAGAGAAAGAGAGAAGGCGGGGGGAGCGATACAGCGAGAAGAAGGGCACGTGAGAAAGAGAAAGGGAGATAGTAGGGAAGAGAGGATGAGCGAGAAAGAGCGAGAGAATGAGATCCAGACAGACATCTGCCTTTCTCTTTGTCCCAACGCACCTCCACAGGCCTTCACATTTCCACTCATCTTCCCCAAAATAATGCAGAGGGCAGGGCGGGGCAGGGCGGGGCAGAGCAGGCTGGATTGGTGGCACAACGGGGAGGTATGTGAGTCGCTGTGTGAGTCGCTGTGTGTGTGTGTGTATGTGTGTGTATGTGTGTGTGCGTTTCTGTGTGTCTCTTATCTCCCCAACCTAGGATTCGTTATGTCCTGCGTGCCCTACTCCTTTCCTCCTCTCCCCCTCTTTCTCATTCCTTCTCTCCTTCCTGTCTGTTTCTTTCCTCCAGCCTGTTGATTCCAGCTGTGGGCATCAGAGAGAGATTGATAAAGAGACCAGATAGACCTTCAGACAAGCTGTGCAGCGGAGAGTTCACTGGCTGAAAACCGTTGAGGAGAAGGGTATAGTTACAGTAAATGTAACACCAATCATGTAACATATGAATCAAAACATACAAATTCAAAAGTGGATTATAGTGCAATGGAGTGACTTTTCAAACATAGCTGTTGGCTTTAGAAAGGCATTGCGGTGTACCCGGAGAGCCATAGAGTGGAATGAGGTCCCAGTAAGACATAGGATGAGGAGGTCCTATCTTCAGTATGTTCCAAGAATGAATGATTGTCTATTTATAGCAGCAAGAAACACAAGATGCTGGTGAGTCATACAGTTCTGCTATGCTAGACGCTAGTGGGCGGCTAACTGACCCAGCAGCAGGCCCAGCCCCACAGTCTCACAATTGAACTGTGTCATATACAGTTCCTCTATATCAGGGGTGTCAAACGTACGGCCCGCGAGCCGGATCAGGCTTTTAAAATAAAAAATAATAAAAAAAATTGTAAAGTATAAAAATGCGCTGCAATTTTTCAATAAAATAAACTGCTGTTCCAATTGCGTCCACTGGATGGCGCAATAGCAATTGTGTTAAGCAAGCAAACTGTTTATACCGGGGCAGAGCAAGTAGGTCAAGCACGTGCAGCCAATGAGCTACTTTGTTTTGCCCGCGATATTTATTACGGCTTCTACTTTTAACATTATGTGCTTTGGCACCCTCATTGCCCCAATATGTCTCTGTCAAAAAAGAGAAAAGTGGACGCAGAGTGCAGAGTGTTCCAATAAAAATTGTCATCCTATTTAATCACGGAATTGAATGGGAAAGCTGTATGTTTGGTGTGTTCAGAGCATGTTGCAGTGCTGAAAGAATATAACCTTCGTCGCCACTATGTGAGTCTTCATGCCGACAAATATGACAACTTTCAAGGACAGCGGAGATGAGAGAAGGTGAATGAACTGTTGGCGGGTCTGAAGAAACAGCAGTCTGTGTTTACTCACAGCCGAGACATCAGTGACGCTGCAGTGAAAGCTAGCTACCTCATTGCTAATGAAATCGCAGTGGCTTCAAAACCATTTAGTGAGGGTGAATTTGTAAAAACATGCATGATGAAGGCAGCGGAGATTGTGTGCCCTGAAAAGCGGCAGGCTTTTGCAAATATCAGCCTGACAAGAAACACAGTTGCAGACAGGATTTCCGATCTTTCAGTGGATTTGGACAGCCAGTTGAAGCAAAAAGTAAAGTCATTTATTGCGTTTTCGGTTGCAATTGATGAAAGCACAGACATTACAGATGTTGCACAACTGGCAATTTTTTTCATCCGCGGAGTTGATGACACATTGACCGTCACCGAGGAGTTCGTGGAGTTGGTGCCGATGACAGATACAACGACAGCAGCTGATATTTTTACCGCACTCGTCGGCGCGCTGGACAGGGTCGGAGTGGACTGGTCCCACGCTGTCAGCCTGGCTACAGATGGTGCGCCCTCAATGATCGGGAAAAAAGCAGGCGTTGTGACAAAGTTCAGAGAGAAAGTGCAATCTGCAAATGGAGGACGTGATTTTTGACTTTTCACTGTATTTTGCACCAGGAGGCTTTGTGTTGCAAGTCATTAAAGATGGATAACGTCATGAAGGTGGTCATCCAAACTGTTAATTTCATCCGATCCAGAAGCCTGAATCACCGTCAGTTTGACAGCCTTCTCAGAGAGAAAGACCACATCTATGGCCTGCCATACCACACTGAGGTAAGATGGTTAAGCCGAGGTGCTGTGCTGAGGCGTTTCTTTGATTTACGAGAGGAAATTGAACAGTTCATGGAAGAAAAGGGCAAACCAGTGTTAGAATTTCATTCCGCAGAATGGATGCCGGACCTTGCATTTATGGTGGATGTTACAGAGCACCTGAATAACTTGAACAAACAGCTGCAAGGGCGCAACAAAGTTGTCACGCAGTATTATGACAGCATACGTTCTTTCAAGTTGAAGCTGTCATTGTGGGAGACGCAACTTGCCGGTGGTGATGCAGCTCACTTCCCCTGTCTGAAAAATGTGTGCGCGACCCAACATGTGGCAGACATGAAGCGGTTCAAAGATAAAATAACGGGACTGTTACGGGAGTTTGAGCAACGCTTTCAGATTTATGTTTATATGTTTTTATGTTGATGTGCTATTGTTTTTAATTTATTTTATTTTATTTGTATATTTAACCTATTCTTGACTCTGTGGTTCTTGCACTTGTTTGGGGAACAGGATTTCATTATTTGTATCTACATTTCTGCCTGAGAAATGACACCCTGATATAGTTCTGTGATCTGTGAAACAGTTCTGTTAATCACTGAGGCATTGTGTGTTTGTATGTTCTTTTTCTTTAGAATTTTCAAATAAACTTGAGGTGTTTTATGATTAATAGTGATGTTGTGCTTGTACTATTTTGGACACACTGTCCTCAGGCTCCAGCTTTATGTTGTATGTTGATCGTATTAAAACAAAGAAAACAATCTGAAGTTGTTGTTTTTAAGTTATATATACCATGATTTTTCCGGTCCAGCCCACTTGGGAATAGATTTTCCTCCATGTGGCCCCTGAGCTAAAATGAGTTTGACACCCCTGCTCTATATGCTATAGATGCTATCCGACACAGGCCATGCCCACAGTCTGTATCTGAGGTAAGCACACGGTCTGAAGACGGGGTTTGGCTCTTGGTAACATCCCATCTTTGAAAAGGTGGTGACCAAAAGATCTCCCTCAAAATGTTTTGTGTTGTAGTCATGACAGAACCCTTCCCTCTCTTTGATTCCATATCTCCTCTCACCTCTGAACCCGGACAGGACACGTCAGGTTTTGTCTCACCTCTGAACCCGGACAGGACACAAGTCAGGATTCGTCTCACCTCTGAACACAAGTCAGGGTTCCTCTCAGGTTGAGTCATGATTATTATCCAATGAGTGGTTGTCTGGTCTCTGAGGTGGTTAGTTACGTTCCATGTTCGGTATGATCTTGGCTGTGGACTCACTCTTAAAAACAACACTCTTGAAAACAAAAGGGCTGTCTATAAAGTCTGCTGGCTTCATGCTTCAGTTTCATGCTTCAGGACCTTGATTAAAGATTACTTTTCTTCTCAATGTATTTCAATGGGTGCTGCTGAAAGAGCAGAGTACTTATGAACGATTTCAGAAACATCTATAGGCTTTATAAAGAGTTCATGAAGGCTTCATTAAGCCTTTAATGGGGTGGTGCTGCTAAAATAGTACTAGTGGCTCACTAACAGGACACATGCTGGTCCAAATCAGTTTATAGTAATTGTAGGTCAGACGGGTCGAGGTGGCATTCTCCCAAGATAGGCTTCACCTCAGGGGATTGTCACTGTTAAGGGGAAAACCCTGAGACCTCAATGATACTGTCACCATCACATATTGACTAAGAGTAGATGGTTGGTTCATGTTTTTCTAAAAGAAAGAAAAGTCTGCACATGGTATGGTCGCATGCTTTATTCCCGCACCCACATAAACGTTTATAGAATAGAGCAGTAATGCAAGAATAGCATTTTTATTATCTACTGTGAAACTGAAATGTGTCTGAGCTGCATTGGCAGGTTTTGAGTCCTGAGAGTTAGTGGAAGACACAGAGAAATGTCTTTATGTTTTGTAAATGTCCTTTCCTGAAAAGCTTTGGGTGGTGCTGAACAGGGGTGTGTGAAGTTGTTCAAGATAAGGCTGAGTGTTTCTATAACACCAATGAAACAGTGTGACACACAGGGCAGGGCAAAACGAAGGTGTATACACTGCAGACACAACTAAGTACAAACAGTAGCTACTTGGCTTGGTGACATCATTATCCAAGGTCATCTCACCTCTCGGTAGTACTGTACAGCTGCATGGATGACTCCTTTTTCAATAAAGTTACCCTCCATTCAAAGTTCAGAGACCCTGAGTGAAGGATAGATTCAATGCCTCTTTGTGCTTCCTATCACATGCCCTTTCTACTATTGCTAAGTGTGTGTGTGTGTGTGTGTGTGTGTGTATGTGTGTGTGTGTGTGTGTGTGTGTGTGTGTGTGTGTGTGTGTGTGTGTGTGTGTGTGTGTGTGTGTGTGTGTTTGTGTGTGAGTGTGTGTGTCTGTGTGTGGCACGGTGGCAGCTAGGCATGGCTCTTTCCATGAACGTCCCAACAGTTATGTCATGAGCCACTGCCAAAAAAATCTATATATCCCCTGCCTGCCTTCATGACCAGGCTTGTCACAGTACTGCCCTGACCCACTCTGCTTGAAGCTGCCTGCATATCTCTCTCTCTCTCTCTGTCTCTCTGTCTCTCTCTCACTCTCGCTCTCTATCTCCCTGCTTGCCTGGGGGTTGAGGGTGGTGGTGGCTGGGGGAGGGCATAGGGGGTAGGAATGGGTGAGGGCAGAGGAGGAGGAAGAGGGGAGAGAATGTGGGTCATCATCCACATCCAAACTGCATCACATTTCCCAGTCAGTTGGAATCCCATCTCCAGCCCAAACCGGCACAACTGAGGCACGGTATATAAATGGTTATTGATCCATCAGAGAGAGTGCACGGGGAAAAAACACCACCGGGACTAGGAACAGGGACTGATGGACGGAGGGAGGGAGGGTGGAGGGTGGAGGGTGGAGGGTGGAGGGTGGAGGGTGGAGGGTGGTTCAGGGATTTGGCTGCCGCAGAGGTGTCACAGAGGTGCTTGAGGAGTGCTGTGCTAATGGGTGCATCTAGAAAGCACCTACGACAGGTTTGTTCAGCCATTCGGATGATTAAAATGCTATCAGGCCAAGAGGCCTACATAATACAACTGAGATTTTTTGGGGAAATCTACTTTAGGGTTGATCACTTACTTAAATGAGGGTCAATCAATATTGCACTGGTTGCTATAATAGGCAGATTTTTAGGAGGATAAAATCAGTGATTATACTGAATGGTGAACAGTTCACCAGTGAACTTAATGGATTGAAAATACAGGGCTGACTCGCTAGTAATGCTCAGTTGACACTGAGTGACTCTGAGTGCCTGAGAGTAAGCTGTCAGTATAGATAGGGCTTATTCAGGTCAGTGACACGTCTACTCCCAAGGTCTTCAGTGTGGGATGTCATCGTTTTCAGCAACCCTGCAATTCCACTGCTCCATCCACATCAGTGGCAGTCGGTGCAGTTTCAGATTAGGGAGGACATTTCTTTTAACTTTCTATTACGTCATATAGAATGACTGCCATTCATATTCCATTCACCCAGCTCAATGTAACTGCTACATGATACTCGAATTTGCCTTACACCCATCATGAGGTTGCTACAATCTACAAATGAAAGTAGCTACTTGGCTTGGTGACATCATTATCCAAGGTCATCTCACCTCTCGGTAGTACTGTACAGCTGCATGGATGACTCCTTTTTCAATAAAGTTACCCTCCATTCAAAGTTCAGAGACCCTGAGTGAAGGATAGATTCAATGCCTCTTTGTGCTTCCTATCACATGCCCTTTCTACTATTGCTAAGTGTGTGTGTGTGTCGAGAGACAAATTGGAGTAATCAAGGTGACAGACAGTGACACGTTCAACACTGCCTTGCACACTCTTGCCTGCGTCTAGCTGATCTGGGGTGTAATCATTGGTCCAAACAGAGAGTTCCTATTGGACAAATTCAGGTAGGTCCCTCCCTGTTTCCTTCCATTTGCTTCTGTTTAAGAAACGCTTTGCAACAGAATCGGCGGAATGAATACACCCCATATCACCCGCACACACAGTTCACTTTCATAGCAGCCACATACAGTATCATCACTTTGCTTGTTGTAGAATTCCTTCTCTCATCTACACGCTCTCCTCCTCTCACCTTTTCCCTTCGATTGTGGACTTCAGTGCACAACAAAACAGCTGTCTGTGACCAGCCGCAAAAACCTCTCCAAGCCAAACCTTCATACTATAACCGTTTACCGCTACACAGCCTACATCGTTGTCACCATATTAAAGTTATAGCTAGTCAACAAACTAGAACTAATGTGTTAGTAAACCCAAAATCCAATCCATGTGTACAATCACGCAGTACAGTGTACAGCAAGCAGTTTAGCAGTTACATCGGCAGGCCCCGGTGGCAATACATTAATAAACCGAAAGCTTACCTTCACTTGGAAGAGTTGCAGTGTTGGATAGCCTTAGCCAGCAAGCTAACATAAATTGCATTCCTCTCTGTTTGAGTCAGGTTGTTGAGTAGGCTAAATGAGCTGCATTAGCTAAGTAAGTGAATGGTAAACTAACTAAAAAATATAAAATAAATGTAGCTAGCTCTCTCTCACTCTGCTGCTTCTCCTTAATTTTTGAAGAAATACATTTGTTCAAAACAGTCAGACTATTGTCTCTCTCGCTCTCTTTGGGTAAACTACTCACCATACTTTATGCACTGCAGTGCTAGCACTTTGTAGTTTATGCTTTCAGTAATAGATTCATTCTATGATCCTTTGATTGGATGACAACATGACAGTTCATACTGCAAGAGCTCTGATAGGTTGGAGGACGTCCTCCGGAAGTCGTCATAATTACTGTGTGAGGCTATGGAAGGGGGTGAGAACCATGAGCCTCCTAGGCTTTATATTTAAGACAATTTACCCAGAGGAGGATGGAAAATAGCTGTCCTCCGGCTACACCATGGTGCTACCCTAGAGGGTGCTGTTGAGGCTACTATAGACCTTCATTGCAAAGCAGTGTTTTTTTATCAGTTGATCGATGGCTTGCCTCAAGCAGACAAAAAACAGAGAACGAGAGAGAGAGATGGGAGGGAAAGAGAGCGAGAGAGAGCGAGAGAGAGAGAGAGAGAGAGAGAGAGAGGGGATCAGATCAGAGTGTCCAAGGATAGTGTGTTCGCTTTACATGTACAAGGCTAATCATATCTGTAAGTAGGCCTTGGCCTTGCCTCCGTGTGGCAATGCAGATAAATACTCTAAAACTTTTCTCTGACTGCCAGGCGTAGCGTTCACATGCACAGGGTCAGAGTCCCCTGCCCGCTATGGAGAGTGTTGAGGGGTGAAATGTGAAGTAGGGCAGATGTGGTAATACAAGGTAATAGTACATCTATGACCGGCGGACACTGTACTGGGGACATGGCAGGGTAAAAAGAGTCCAATGGATTCTCACTTATTCCTAGATTCCTGGAGATAAAGTGGTTAAAGTTTCTCTAGGAAATATTTTCAGTGTTCATTGGAGTGGGTCTTTAAATACTCCAAATGGTGTCCAAATGTGGGCTACACAGAAAGCTTCAGACTGTGTCAGGCTCAGCAGTACGGAGAAAGGCATTGATGAATGCCCTAGCTATAAATAATTAAAGTTACTGTTTTACCAATATAGAACTGACTCCATTCAATGTCTTCTCTCGGGATATAAGTTATATTCCAACATTAAATGGCCTATCCTCTTATCCTTACTTTGTAATGCCTCTGTAGTTATATGAACAGGTGTAGCTGACATCATCATACCTTTGATGTGCCGCTTGCGAAACCACCGGCCGGACAAAAGGAGAGAAAAGGGATCACGGATCACATAGATTGATACGGAAATGGCTGACTGCTCCTCCAGGAAAAGTGGTGAAGTTAAGATCTCTTAAAGTGGCAGGAACCAAAGTTCAAGTTATAATATAACTACTATGTCTACACACAGTCAACAGTTAACCTCGATGCGGAGGGCTGTGTGAAAGAGCAAAGCTAGTAGGCTACAGTTCATGTAGAATGCACTGGGATAGACCTATTGTACAGGGTCCACAGATTTCAATGAACCGGTAACCTACCTTATCCAGCACTGGTACCTATTAGGGTATTCATAATTATGTCATTAAAACAATGGGTTACAGTAAGTAATGCAAATGGTTATTCACCCTAACCCTCCAAGCATGAACGTGAGTCATGTAGGCCTACATTTGTTACAGCTCATTTGCACATATCACTAAAATAACCTTGTCTGACATTTATTTTCAGCAGTGTGATTAGTTGACAGAAAAACACCTTTTGCTCTACTTTACCCTTCAGGCAAGGATAAGTCAAGCAAGACCAAATTATTATGCATGTGTGTGTGCGTGCATGAGGAGTGCAGTAATTTATCCATATCCACTTACACATTTCACACATATGGAACAGTACATGGAAGTAGCGTATCTAAAAAAAACATGATTGTCATAACATGAGTCACATCAGTTAAAGAACATTCTAGAATATTTTTGAATCTAGAGGGGGATTTCCCCGGAGTAATGTTCAATTGATTTTCAGCTATACTAGAATTCATTATACTGTACTACTGATATTTATATTCTTAGAATCTTGAGAATCTAAGTTGTGTATCTTTAAGAGGCTCTCTGGCATGTCTTAGCGAGGATTCAGGACCCAAGAGATCTCGTCAGCAGCATGCGTCGTACAGTTGGGCTGGCTACAGTATATATATACCTTGTGTCTTGCCACTGTGGTGTGCTGTTCTGACTGTTGTAGCCCAGCCCTTTCCTGACCTGACCAAAATAATGCCCTGGACACCACTTGTACAGTATACCCCATGGAACTTTCCACTGTCGACTTCACCTCATTCCATCTAACAGCACATCTGGGGAGAGGGATCAGAGGGAGGATTCCGTACTATGCAAGTGTGTGTGTGTGTGTGTGTCAGTGGGGGCCGCTGATTGGCTGAATACCCGGGGCGTGAGGTGGTTGGAGTTGTCAACAAAGCAGCATGACAGAAATATGATGGCAAGTTTTCGAACTACCGGTATTTTTTTGTTGTTGAAGATACAGTATATAAAGCGATCTGTGCATTTGAACAACTGAATAAATACACCTGTTTCACTTTTGCATGTCAAAAACCGAATGACCACTGCTGCACATGCTGCAACTGTTTTGAACATATTAGATTATACTATTTAGACTGAGCAGGTCAGCTCACGAATGAATGAGTGTACCAGGGAGAACGCAACAAGCATGCAGATGCAATAAGTGAAAACACATTATCTAACCGGGGATAGCTAGCTAACATAATGTCACAAAGCATGATGCGCTAGCCAGTTAACTTTAATTTTGAAATAACTTCATATTTTCGAGTTAGTCAGATATTAGTTTTGAAGGTGTAATGGAGATGTCAGGAAGCAGGTGCAGTTGGTGAGTTTAATAACAACAAACATGGAGCGATACAAAACAAGAGAAACGTCTGGAAATGAAAACAAAACCAGTACTGCCTGATGAGTGAGGCTACAGAGTGCTAGATAAAGGGGAAGTAATCAAGGTGGTGATGAAGTCCAGGTGTGCATGATGATGGGGCGCAGGTGTTCATAATGATGGTTGCCAGGTGTGCGTAATGATAGGTTGCCAGGACCGGTGGTTAGTAATCCGCGACGTCGAGTGCCGGAGCTTGAGAGCTGCAGTAGACGTGCAGAAAGACTTGAAATTGTCACGGGAGCTAATAAGCTAGCAAACTACCAGCTAGCTATAGCTAGCTAGCTGTTTATCAAAGGTAAATAACTGGTTAATTTGATCAAAATTATGGTAGCTGGCTAATTAATTTGATCATGCTTTGTTATATACCTGGTTTTATGCTGTTTTAGTCCACACAACATGTCGCCCTGTCACCTACAGCAGAACCTGATGAACAACATGGGGGGAAACAATAAGCCACCGTCAAGCTTTTTTGTCCTACCAGATCCGCAATGAGAAGGTTCTAGCTAGTGTATCCCTCTTTCCTTCGACTCTTGTTAGATGTAGATGTCCGGTTTATCAGGTCCCAGGCTCCCATGACTGTTTTGATGATTTATTTACAAGTTAATTACAATTAGCTTTTTGCTTTAGCGCCTTCTGTACCTGATAGAGCAGATCTAGTCTCACGTGCGGAAGTAAGCCGTCTAGCGCGAGAGACATATTGGGAGGGAGATTAGAGCAGACCCAGAAGTTCTGACTGAATGCACATTTGAGCACCCCAGGACGGTCTATTTACTTTAGCTGGCAAATAGCTGGCAAAACAATCCAAGCAATGTTCGCAAGGCCTATGCGCCCGTGGAGGTGGAGCTGCAGCTGCTGGCAGTCACTGAGGGGTAGAGTAATAAGTAACTGAACAACTTGTTTTGAACAATATATTTTTGAAACAGGAAGATGTACACATTTACCATTTTTTTTGAGGATTTAAAACACAATCCATATATCTTCCTTTTTTTCCAATCACAAGTGTTTTTTTTTTGCCAATCACAAGTGGGGCCCCGCCCCTAACGCGCTAATGGGTGGGCCGCCGCTGGTGTGTGTGTGTGTGTGTGTGTGTGTGTGTGTGTGTGTGTGTGTGTGTGTGTGGAAGGGGGGTAGAGAGTGTGTGTTTGTGTGTATGTGTGTGTGTGTCCTCGCCGCTCAGCAGGCTGTAAATGTCATGCATGTCACACCGCAGGGCAAAGCTGTGGATTTTATACATCCTTCTGTGTGACTTCAACAACATACCAGAGGTCAGAGGTCATCTTACAGGCAGTCATGGCTAACATCATGTCACCCTTTTCTCTACACTGTGGACTACTTTTGACCAGGTAGTGCACTATAACGGGAATAGGTTGCCATTTGTGACGCATCGTCAGAGGACACAAAGTTAAGACTAGTCAGTCACATGTCCCAGCCAGGGACTCTAGGGTGGAGTGGAGTAAAATGGAATTTATTTTAAGTTGTTTACTGGTTGTGTTTCAGTCAGAGAATGGTATGTCCTGCATGGAACTGTTTTAGCCAATTAGCCCTGAGTGGATTGGAGTGCCATTGTGGTGGTTATGGCAGTTATGTCCCTTTGCATAGAAGGGTTGTTGGTGGAGGAATAGTTAAACAAACTTGTGTGACAATGTGTGCGCCCCAAATGTCACCCTACTCCCTATATAGTGCACTAGTTTGACCAAAGCTCTATAGGCCCTGGTCAAAAGTAGTGCACAAAAAAAATGAAATAGGGTGTCATTTGGGATGCGGGCGATGCGTAGTCAGTGTACTGTAAAGCAGTGCTGAGTCACGATGCATCCCTTAGGGGGAAACACAGGCGTGGTCTCCTACTGAGAACCACTAACATCTGAAGAATACAGCATTGTCCTCCCTCCTTTCCTAAAACCCTGCTGCTGCATAGTTACAGCACTTTGAACCCAGGCCACGAACACAGAACAGAACAGCTGGCCTGATTTTGAAAGTGCATTTTTCAGCTTCCTTCAGACTCAGAGCTGGAGCTGCAGGCGGTCGGCATGCCGTGTACTGGCACTTTAAATCTCTGTTAAGTGTCATCTTGCACGCACCAGACTGCTGAGTCATTGGGTTCAGGCTGATTTTGTAACCTCCGCCCAGCGGGGCTCCTCATTGGCTCTGGTCTCCGCACAGCGGTCCACGTGGTTGGCTGCCAGCACCACTAATCAGTTACTTTTTGCCAGAGGCAGCTCTTATTAAAGGGACAGTAGCGAGATGATTGAACCACTCCCACCTAAATTACTTAATGACTGACTGACTGAATATCTAACTGAACGACTGAAAGGCTGGACAGCTGGCTGGCTGGCTGGCTGACTAACTGACTGACTGACTGGCTGGCTGGCTGATTGGCTGACTGGTTGGCTGGCTGGCTGGCTGGCTGACTCTGACTGACTAACTGATTGGCTGACTGGCTGGCTGGCTGACTCTGACTGACTGACTGACTGACTGACTGACTGACTGACTGGCTGGCTGACTAACTGACTGAGACTGTGGGGTCACAACGCTGTCCGCGGATGAGGAAGACAAGAAAAAAGCCCTATTTTGAGAGAAAGAGTGCGAGTGAGGAGGAACTACAGAAAGAGAAAGAGAGTGAGATGGAGATGGAGAGAGATATGTGCTATAGAGAGATCTAGAGAGAGAGAGATAAGAGGGATGCACTCACTCTCATTGTCATGGTGTATCAACAAATCAGTCAATCTTGTGGAAGCCCATAAAGAAAAGACGGAAAAGCACTGAGCCCTCAGCAGATTGTGCAATGTGTCTCAGAGTAATGCCTCCCTCATGACTGGCCTCTGACACCCTGGAAGTGTAACTACCACCTATACCCTGTAATAGTCACCTGATAACTACTTAACCTAGATCCGACCCAGTAATAGTCACCTGATAACTACTTAACCTAGATCCGACCCAGTAATAGTCACCTGATGACTACTAAACCTAGATCCGACCCAGTAATAGTCACCTGATGACTACTAAACCTAGATCCGACCCAGTAATAGTCACCTGATAACTACTAAACCTAGATCTGACCCTGTAATAGTCACCTGATAACTACTAAACCTAGATACAACCCTGTAATAGTCACCTGATAACTACTAAACCTAGATCCGACCCAGTAATAGTCACCTGATGACTACTAAACCTAGATCCAGACCCAGTAATAGTCACCTGATAACTACTAAACTTAGATCCGACCCTGTAATAGTCACCTGATAACTACTAAACCTAGATCCGACCCTGTAATAGTCACCTGATAACTACTAAACCTAGATACAACCCTGTAATAGTCACCTGATAACTACTAAACCTAGATACAACCCTGTAATAGTCACCTGATAACTACTAAACCTAGATACAACCCTGTAATAGTCACCTGGTAACTACTTAACCTAGATACAACCCTGTAATAGTCACCTGGTAACTACTTAACCTATATCCGACCCTGTAATAGTCACCTGATATCTACGTAACCTAGATTTGACCCTGCAATAGTCACCTGGTAACTACGTTACCTAGATACAACCCTGTAATAGTCACCTGATAACTACGTAACCTAGATACGACCCTGTAATAGTCATCTGGTAACTACTTAACCTAGATACGACTCTGTAATAGGCATCTGGTAACTACTTAACCTAGATACGACCCTGTAATAGGCATCTGGTAACTACAGTACGTAACCTTGGTATGACTCTGTAATAGTCCTCTGGTAACTACGTAACTTAGATACGACTCTGTAATATCTGGTAACTACTTAACCTAGATACAACCCTGTAATAGGCATCTGGTAACTACAGTACGTAACCTTGGTATGACTCTGTAATAGTCCTCTGGTAACTACGTAACCTAGACATGAGCCTGTAATAGTCCTATTAAAGGTTACACAGTACATGTAAATGCAGATGCAAATTCTACCATACACCATTCTTAGCGAAAGCCCACTTACTGTACAGGAGGACGAACCCCTCCCTTCTATGCTCTCTAATATTGTGTATGGATGGATCATGTCTTCATCATAACATGCTACCACTATTACATCATTTCCTCGCAACTCTGTCACCCTATGACCCATCATGGCCTAAGCCTTAGGGTCTCCATTTCACCCATGAGCCTTGCTCTCATCCATAGAGGAAAGGTGCCCTACTATTCCCTCCTATTGCGCTGTTTCCTAGATCAGTGTGGACTCCATGGGGTGAGGAAAGAGGAATGAGACATTATATCTGTGGTTGAAAGGGATCCAAGCTGTTACTTGCCTAGCAGAGGTGCTGATTGATTCCTGGAATACATTTAAGCGGGGGATTATGGTGAGCTGATATATATATATATATATAGAGAGAGAGAGAGAGAGAGAGAGAGAGAGAGAGAGAGAGAGAGAGAGAGAGAGAGAGAGAGAGAGAGAGAGAGAGAGAGAGAGAGAGAGAGGGAAGTAGCAGCTCTAAGTACAGTATCCACAGCCTGGATGTACTATATTTGAGCCGGTGCAGTCAGAGTTATAGGCTGCTATGTTCCTGAGCTGAGCTTTGAGTGCTTATGAAGGACATGTATAGCCACACAGGAAGCTCTAATGCAACGTTTCCATCCCACTGAATATGGTTCATGTCATACAGCATAACACAACAGGAATCCCCCCACTGACTGTGATATAAGACCCTCATAAGAGAAGATCAGGACCATGTCATGCTTTATTCAGTATGGTGACTCAGACAATGACTGTATAAGGAAGGAACTCAGCCAAGTTGGAGGCGGTTCAATGGAATCACCACTAGAATGCTAATTGAAGGTGACGGGGCAGGCAGCAGTGTCTGAGAGACAGAGCAATGGAGAGAAAGAGATGACTCGTCAATAAGACGGACATACATAGTCATACTTCTTCATTAGTTGTCCAGTTACACAAAACAGCATTGTGGTCCAACAAAGCAACGTTTTCACAGAATTTTGGAGACACTGTGTAGAATGATCATCACACTCACATAGCATAAGTGTTTCAGGGCGAAGAAGTTAACAATATCCTCACAGTTTTCTTTCAGTCCTCTACTATTCAGCGCCTGCAGTGTCTAAACTAGCTCTGTTGTTCCTTTCTCGTGCCTCCTGTCTCCAATCATGGATCCGGCGTCGCAGCACATAGCTAGCATGCCTGAGGTAACAACACACAGGAGAGGAGCATCTCTGAAGAGAGAAATCAACCAGGCCCATTAATTCCAATGTGGCCAACATGGAAGAGCATGACTTATTCAAGCTAGCTAGTGGTTAGCTTAGCTTAGCTTCCATGCTATTCCTAGACTACAAGTCCCCTGAATCTCAATGCGGATCCAAAGGATCCCAAGTTATTCAAGCCAGTGGTTAGCTTAGCTTAACTTAGCTTCCAGGGTATTCCTAAACTACAAGGCTGTGATGTGTTGTTATCTCACCTAGCTATCTTAAGACTAACATTTTTAGCCATTTAGCAGACGCTCTTATCCAGAGCGACTTACAATTAGTGCATTTAATGTAAGGCCCATGATTCCAATAGCGATCTGGAGGATCCTAAGTTATTTAAATTTGATGTGAGCTTCCAGGCCAGGATATTATTCCTAGACTACAGCTCTCTGTGGGTTGGAGTTGGTGCAATCCACTGCACCACAGGAATATGGGTGTGGGAGTGTGAGATGCCGAGAGGTTTGGAAATGGGACACCCTGTTCTGACCATGTCTGTTTCCCAAATGGCACCCGATTCCCTATATAGTGCACTACTTTTGACCAGAGCCTGTAACGAGAAGATTCCGCAGCAGGCTTCTTCCCAAGCAGCTCACTGGATGTTTCCGTGTGTGTGTGTGTGTGTGTTTCCGTGTGTGTGTGTGTGTGTGTGTGTGTGTGTGTGTGTCTGTGTGTGTGTGTTTGGAAGCACCCACCCCAGGTCACTCTTTAATCTAGGCCCCACAGGGACCAACCACTGCTGGGAGGAAGTGGGATTTATTTCCTGAACGAATGGTTCCTGTAGCGCATTCCTGCCCTGCTTTACACACACACACACACACACACACACACACACACACACACACACACACACAATGCACACATGCGCATACACACACACACACACACACAGCCCATTCTTGCCCTGCTTTGCAAATCATCCACATAACTGAGGCTAAGGAATAAAAGCTGTGTCACTGTGCTGAGGCTGAGGCCTTGCTTCTCATATTACTGCCTGTTTGATATGTGGAACAAGAAAGGGGTTGACAGGCCAGTGCCTGTCATCTGACTGCAAGGCAACTCTGACTGCAAGGCAACTCTGCAGCTAACCTGAAAGGGGTGATATAATGCCGTTTAAACTACTGCCTTCTTCTGATTCCAGCCCCCAACACACACACACACACACACACACACACACACACACACACACACACACACACTCTTACACATGCAAGCAGGCGCGCACACACATGCATGTACACACGCACGTAGCCACACAAACACACTTGTACAACCTCAAGCATCATGCGCACACTCGCACAAGTATACACACACATTCTCTCTCTTTTTCTCTCTCACTCTCTCAGAGAAATCTGCATTAAAAATACATGAGGTAGAAAATACACTCACGTTCTGCCTCTCCCCATGCATGCTAAGGTTTGAGGAGATGTTAGATATCTTCAATTATGTATCATCAGCCAGAGATGATTAGTATCAAAATCTGCCTTCTAGCTGATGTAATGAACAAACGATATTCTATAATTATTTTGTGAAGAAAATGACGATACAGTATGTAATGTCCATACTACTGTACCTGTATATTACAGTATGTCATTTCTATGTGTGTGTGTATGTATATAATAATCTATGATATAATAATCTGATATTGTTTCATATTTTTTCATCATATTCTTTCATGGGTTGCTGAGATATTTTGTACTTTGGGTTGCCGCTGTGCTATGTGAATTCTGAGGGAATGGAACGTTTGAAATGTAGAATTCCTCTGTTTTTCCCTTTGAAAAGCAAGTGCTCTCATCCAAAGGTGACATTTCTGTGACTTCAGCAAGCCATTAATTAAGGTTTCCGTCCACAAGATGGGCAATGGCCTGTTTGGTAGTGAAGCCTCACTGCCTCGTACTATTCTCACAACCTCAGGAATGTTGCATTCGCTAAAAAAACATATGTTGAAAAACACTTAATATGCAAAGAGATTTTATTGGAGTGACTGGGTTGATTTTTTCCTGAGTGGAATAGCACAATAAGGAATAGAAGTATTACTTATAGGCCTCAGCATAGGTAATATAAGGATGAAGACATGCAAGGACAAACAGAGCTGTCTATGTAAGGGTGACGTAAGACAACTATGGCAAAGGAATGCCTTTCTTTGTTACATAATACAGTAAATGTACTTAGCAGACATCCTTTAGGGGATGAGTCTATTTTATTCACATTGGAGAAACATCTGTGATATAGACAGTCTATGTCCCAAATGGCACCCTATTCCCTATACAGTGCACAAAAGTAGGCCTAATGCACTATGTAGGGAATAGGGTGCTATTTGGGACGCAGCCAGAGTCAATATTCAGGGGTGGAGTCGACAACAGAGATAACTCTTCCCTTGACACTATGAGAACATTACCACAGTTTTGTGTTATTACAATGAAAGAATGTAATAATGCAATATCAGAACAACATCTCTATCCTCTTCTCTCATCTCCTCCTCTCCTCTCCTCTCCTCTCCACCCTCTCTTCTCCTCCTCTCCTCTCCTCCTCCTCTCTCCTTTATCCTCTCCTCTCCTCCTTCAGTGCAAATGATGTCTAAAGGAGAGAAGAGGAAAGGAAGCCACCTTATATAGCCTACTACTAGAGATGCTGTAACCTCCTTGCAACACACACAGAGTCCTGCTCTAGATATTGAATGAAACCTGTTTTAACTAGAAAAGTTCACAGTACTCAACTACTTCATACAACCCTAATGTATTAGTAAAACGCCTTTCCTGTATACCACTCCTATTGGTAGGCATCTCTTGTTCACGCCTCCTTGCCCATAGTCATCCCCCACAACATTGGTGAGAGCACCTGTCAATCAAGGTGCATAAGCGGTGGGAGTCATCAGTGTTCTTTGACGTTGGAGTTTGATTGGCCAGCTGTTGCTGTTGGCGTCACGGCGCCGCCAGCTGATCTCAGTGAGAAGCCGGTTTGAAGAGAGTTGGACTAGAGAGAACCAAGACGCGGCGATAGACCGACTTGCTGGTTGGGGAACCGCTAGGAAACTGGAAAGTGAAACTGGGGCGATATCTTCGTTTTTACCGATTAAGTTACAATGTAGCGCGTCCTAATATATACAAGAGTGATAGCTGGATAGTTGTATGTGTATTTTAAACTCGAGCTATAATAGATGCGTTTCGTCCAGGACTAGAACTGTCAGAATTGATTGAGAGAGTTAAGGTGTGGCTGTCTTCAAAACGTTTTTTCTTCTTCAAGGCTTTCCTCTGACCTAAATGCTAATAATAATAAAGCTTGACATATTTACAGTGAGAAGTAGCCTAGCTGATCGATTTTCAACATTAATGGCGCATTTGATAAAGGAAGCATTCGATTATACAACCTATAGTGCCACCTCGACAAGGATAATATGCATTATTCTAAACATTACCGATGGAGTCTATTCTGCTATTATTTGGATGATTATAACAAGTATTTAATAATCGTGTAGGTTAATTCGATGTATAATGCTTTGAAATGGATGTAGCAACTTTACAGTTGTATCGCATTCTACATATGGAAGGCAAATCAACGGACCTGTGGGGGAGTAGGCCTAGTCCGTGATATAGAGCTATTCTCGCACGATAATCGATAAAACATCTTTTTTTCTTTAGTTTCTTTTTCTTTATGATCAATGGCGATGCTTGTAACTAGTTTACTGCCATTTTGAGTCCCACCGAGGAAAGAAGTTAGTCTAACCTACAGAAAAAAGTAAGTGCGTCAATATGAATTTAAAACCGTTAAATGTCTTTATGAGTGTGGAATAACCTTAACTGAATATAATAAAGTAATCTAGATAGGCTGCAATTAAAATATAAAATAGAGCGTAAAATGAATCCCGATGATTATGTGCCTACTGAGAATATTGCCATAACTGTTACTAATGTAGCAAATTGAACGTTCCAAATTATGTAATCAAATAGTTAACTTGCAGTTCCATTTGGACTATTTGTACTCTGCTGGTCTGTAGGCGGTGCATTCATTACCACATTACTTAATTCAATACAGCAGTGAATTGAATATTAGATTTAAGAGTTATTTCAAAGGCCATCTCATATAGGCTAAACGTTAAATGGATTGGATTATGGACACTTCTATTGCGCGCATTCGTGGCCTATAGAGGCTACGGGCGTGCCCATCAATTAGCCTACTTGTGAAGAAGAATGGGGCCAAAGGGGCCAGAATAAGATTCGGTCGTATTTAAAACTTGTACAATATCAAGATCATTGCTGTACTGTAAAAACGTGTTAAAAGACCTATTCAAAAATCTTATGTTTGACTTATTAACTTTTATCATTTAGTAGTAGGGTAGACTAAAGACTAATCCGTAATGAATTTAACCTTACTCATATCTTTTGGTTATTTAGTTACAGTAACTCACTGTAATTCACATTCATTAGATTTAAAGGAGAGAATTGCGAAGCGAATTCCTCAAGGCCCCACCCTTTACAGCGAAACATGGATGTGGACGACAATTTTCCCCATAAGTTTCTTGTTTCCCTTTTTCCTCCTCGCGGTGTCTCTCATTTAACGTTGACAAGTGTGTAGCCATAGGCCCTGCTTTAAGTGGAGAGAACCTGCAACCTTCCATATAAACTGGCTGGCAACACCCTAAAGATCAAGCCGCAGGCTCTTCATTCAAGCTCCCATGGGTCTCCCTTCCCTTGATCAAGGTAAGATATGAACAGTCTGACCACATTATTTAATAAAATAAGTAGTCTATGATATAACTTTTTCCAGTAGTTACTCCTTTTTCTGTTGAATTTTGTGGCAGGGATTATGTAAGTATAGGAACAAGTGTTTACAAGCGCTCCAACTCATGCTTATGCAATCACAGTTTGAGGATTTCGACACTCAGAGGAGAGCTGTGAGTTAAAATGTGACAGCTCATCAAAGAAAGCTCTGCACTCCACTCTAAAGATCTGGCACTATGTCATGTGTAGGCCTAATCTTCTATTCACTCAATGACTGTTAAAAGCCATAGAGAGCACCTGAAATTCCTCAAATCCTCAAAGCCTATCAATTTAATTCAACAATGCTCCCGAGCACTATTCCATTCCACCACCACCAGACAATCGATTTATTCTGAAAGGCAGTCAAGACCTCGTTGGATTCATCCTTTCCCTGAAGCCTCGTAGGCAAACAGCCTGCGAAATGGAATGGTGACTTCTTATCAATTTCTGTTGGGCAGTGACTCGTCTCTTATTGGGTGTGACGTTGATGCTTCATCCTTATTCACTGGGGGTGGATGAATTCTTAAGGCCCAGGCCTAGCTGGTTTACTGGCTGGCTGCAATACATTGACCAGGCAGGCTACTTGGATGAGTTGCAAGGGGCAAGAAGGCAGTAGTCTCCTTTTTTGTTTCCCATGCACCTTCTTTTTTGATGCCTCTGGAGAGCGAAATATTGTTTTGTCACAAATGCAAGACTTCAGCCTCCCAAGTTCCTCAGGGCCCCTTCGACCCCCCCCCCCAACCCCCCTCCTCCCCAGAGAACAGTTTAACGTACATGACATGTAGCCTACTGTCTCTCTATCTGAGGGACTCCATTGTTTGTCTAATGGACAATGAAATTATTCTGTATGAATTAATGCTGCACTAAGACCTACTTGGAGGATCTGAAATGGGTGCATCCATAGGAACGGTTACAGTGAGGTCTGATTTAACCTACCTGTGATACCGCAGTTGTAAATCACATGAGATGTAATTGATTGGGGGATGAATGAGGGGGTGTGGCTTTATGGATGGAGGGTGTGTGGCTCACAATCTAATTTAATTAAAATGGAATGGACCACAACCCAGATAAGATTCTTATTACTTATTACTAAATCCAATGGATCACATCAAAGTCTTCATAAAAGGGACCGTTTTATTTACAGCTACAGAGACAAACCCTCAATACCGTAAAAGTGATTTACTGCCTTTGCAACAACATAGCATCTTTCCATCTCTGGCTGTATGTTTGTTCTGTGTCCTGATTGTCTAGCCACGTCACACTGACCTGGCTGTGTGTGTGTGTGTGTGTGTGTGTGTGTGTGTGTGTGTGTGTGTGTGTGTGTGTGTGTGTGTGTGTGTGTGTGTGTGTGTGTGTGTGTGTGTGTGTGTGTGTGTCTGTGTGTGTGTGTGTGTGTCTGTGTGTGTGTGTGTCTGTGTGTGTGTGTGTGTGTGTGTGTGTGTGTGTGGTTAGCGAGCGGTGTCTTTATCTCCGCATGACTGGATTAGATTAATACAGATGTCCACAGAGCCGCTCCCCAGAACGACATACAGAACGACAGAAAGACAGACAGACAGAAAGCCCTGCTGGCTGGCCGGGTGGACAGACTGGCAGGCCGGGCGGACAGACGGACCGACAGGCAATCAGGCAGACAGACCGACAGATGGATTGTATGGGCGTATATGAACAGAGGGATTGAGAGAGATTGGGAGAGGGAGGATATGATGAAAGAGAAGAATGATTGTAATTCAAGGTCTTTCTCTGCAGTCCTGTGTTCCCTTTGCCTTACTCCTGTCTAATGATTGTAGTCATAGCATAAGTCGTGACGATATGTGTTTGTGTGTGTGTGTGCATTCGTATGGTAAGTGTGTATGAGACATAACGTTCTCGTTAGTCCTAGAAATCATCCACTCCCTCACATGAAAGGTATTAAACCATTCTGATCTATTAATAAAATAATAATACATTTAATTTGACAGACACCTTTCAGGACACTTAAGGACGCCTTACATTAAAAGTACATACATTTAAGTGCAGGTTAAATTGGATTTAACCATTGGATTACTTACATTGATCCTATCCTCATAAAAAAACAGTTAATTTCACCAGAAGCCAATATTACTCTAGTCTAGCTTTGACATTAGCATGCTAATGCAGTTCTTATTGAGTAGCATAGTTGGGCTGTGCTGGATTCTGGATTGCACATTGACAGTTATTGATGGGCTATCAGAGTATTCCCAGTGGGTGAGGAACTGCAGTGGAAATGCGCATTCTAGAATGAGGTTGCATGTTTCTGACTGGGCCACACCCTATGGCTATAGATGTATACACTGCATCACACATCTGAGTACACACTCTAATTGTAAATTGGTTATTTCTTGGTTTGTTACAATTAATCCCCATGTAACCGAAAACTATACCTAGGTAATAATTATTTTATAACACTTTTATAATTTTCGTTTTGACAAAATTCAAAATACTTAGGTGACCGTGGAACCAGATCAGATGAGAATTCACTAGCAATGTTAGTTGACTTCTTTTGAGATGGCAATGTACTGAGAAGTTAGCAACAGACATTGAGTGGGCTGAGTGGGCTCTACTTAGTAGGTACTGTGGTGGTGTGTATCAGACGGACATTGGTTCTGTGTGTGGGACTATGTGCGGGAAGGCAGACAGTGTCAGTCTGTAGTCTCAATACTAACAGACAGACTGAATAAAAACCCATACAGCAGAAGTTGATTTGAGACCCCAGTACTCCCATATATTCAAGGCCAGTTCTCTATGAGCCTCAACTCTATCTTCAAGAGTCCAGCCTATTTGGTGCTGGGATCAATTCACTAGTGACTCAAGGCTGAGTTCAGACCGCTTATCTCGAAGGGCTGGAACTGGGATTGAGTCTTGTGCTCTTAGTGGCCTTGGGGTCTAGTCCACTCTCATCAGGGCTTAGGCTGGGACTGGGTCTAGTCCTCATAGTGCCATGGTCAAGTTTGGACTGACAGTTAACAGTTTACAGCTCAACTAATCTAACTTCCATTGGTTACATTTAATCTCCATGTTAAACAAGCAGTAGGAAATGAACCCTTAAGCCATTTCCAGTACCACCAAGGACTAGCCAGAATTTGTATCTAACAGTAAACCTAGCAGTGTCAATTCAACATGAACTAGTCCCATCCAGATATTGAAAACGCTGGCTGCGTCCAAAATGGCATCCTGTTCCCTATATAGTGCACTACTTTTTACCAGAGCCCCTGGTCAAAAATAGTGCACTATTTGGGAATAGGTACCATTTCCCCTGTGATGGAAGGAGTACATGGCAGGACGGATGCTGTGTCACTGTGTAATCTCCTGTTGATTTAATGGACTGCCACAGGGTTTGTTTTTCACACAGCCCTGTATCACTGGCCCTGTAAGTGACCTAGTTAAAGATCCAGTGCTATTGTGCCTTGCCGAATTTCAGTCTCCCTATACGTAGTTGTACATGTTGAGGAAGGTAGACATACATACATACCAGTGGAGGATGCTGAGGGGAGGACGGCTCATAATAATGGCTGGAATGGAGTAAATGGAATGGCATCAAACACATAGACACCATGTGTTTGATATCATTCTACCTATTCCACTCCAGCCATTACCACGAGCCCGTCCTCCCCAATTAAGGTGTCACCAACCTCCTGTGATACAGACAGTTGAAGTCGGAAGTTTACATACACTTAGGTTGGAGTCATTAAAACTAGTTTTTCAACCACTCCACAAATGTCTTGTTAACAAACTATAGTTTTGGCAAGTCGGTTAGGACATCTACTTTGTGCATGACACAAGTAATTTTTCCAACAATTGTTTACAGACAGATTATTTAACTTATAATTCACTGTATCACAATTCCAGTGGGTCAGACGTTTACATACACTAAGTTGACTGTGCCTTTAAACAGCTTGGAAAATTCCAGAATATTATGTAATTGCTTTAGAAGCTTCTGATAGGCTTCTGAAGACATCATTCGAGTCAATTGGAGGTGTACCTGTGGATGTATCTCAAGGCCTACCTTCAAACTCAGTGTCTCTTTGCTTGAAATCATGGGAAAATCAAAAGAAATCAGCCAAGACCTCCACAAGTCTGGTTCATCCTTGGGAGCAATTTCCAAACGCCTGAAGGTACCACGTTCATCTGTACAAACAATAGTACGCAAGTATAAACACCATGGGACCACGCAGCCGTCATACCGCTCAGGAAGGAGATGCATTCTGTCTCCTAGAGATGAACGTACTTTGGTGCGAAAAGTGCAAATCAATCCCAGAACAACAGCAAAGGACCTTGTGAAGATGCTGGAGGAAACAGGTACAAAAGTATCTATATCCACAGTAAAACAAGTCCTATATCGACATAACCTGAAAGGCCACTCAGCAAGGAAGAAGCCACTGCTCCAAAACCGCCATCAAAAACCCAGACTACGGTTTGCAACTGCACATGGAGACAAAGATCATACTTTTTGGAGAAATGTCCTCTGGTCTGATGAAACAAAAATAGAACTGTTTGGCCATAAATACCATTGTTATGTTTGGAGGATAAAGGGGGAGCTTGCAAGCCGAAGAACACCATCCCAACCATGAAGCACGGGGGTGGCAGCATCATGCTGTGGGGGTGCTTTGCTGCAGGAGGGACTGGTGCACTTCACAAAATAGATGGCATCATGAGGAAGAAAAATTATGTGGATATATTGAAGCAACATCTCAAGACATCAGTCAAGAAGTTAAAGCTTGGTCGCAAATGGGTCTTCCAAATGGACAATGACCCCAAGCATACTTCCAAAGTTGTGGCAAAATTGCTTAAGGACAACAAAGTCAAGGTATTGGAGTGGCCATCACAAAGCCCTGACCTCAATCCTATAGAACATTTGTGGGCAGAACTGAAAAAGCGTGTGCGAGCAAGGAGGCCTACAAATCTGACTCAGTTACACCAGCTCTGTCAGGAGGAATGGGCCAAAATTCACCCAACTTATTGTGGGAAGCTTGTGGAAGGCTACTCGAAATGTTTGATCCAAATTAAACAATTTAAAGGCAATGCTACCAAATACTAATTGAGTGTATGTAAACTTCTGACCCACTGGGAATGTGATGAAATAAATAAAAGCTGAAATAAATCATTCTCTCTACTATTATTCTGACATTTCACATTCTTAAAATAAAGTGGTGATCCTAACTGACCTAAGACAGTGAATTTTTACTAGGATTAAATGTCAGGAATTGTGAAAAACTGAGTAAAAATGTTTTTGGCTAAGGTGTATGTAAACCTCCGACTTCAACTGTACATATACAGGTAGACATACATTGGCCAACCTACTGTATGCATACACACAAGGTGGAAAAGTGGAAAGTGAGAGAGGTAGAGTGGAAGCTATACAGCAAGAGAGGGGGACAGACAGTGAGAGAGAGAGAGAGAGAGAGAGTGAGAGAGAGTGAGATTTGGAGTGACGTGGAAAGATAGAGATAGAGGGTCAGGGCGGGTCTGGAAGAGGTGGGGCCTGCACGTGCGCGCTGTCTCTCTGTGTGTGCTCTGTATTCAGACAGCGTGGAGGTCTGGGGCCTCAGCAGACTGAATGGAATTTATACCATATGTACCAGGCATCCCAGGAATGCACCCTAGGCCCAAAGAGCTGACCAACGGAAAGAGAAGAGAGAGGGGGTGTAGGGAGGGAGAGAGGGAGGGAGAGAGATTGGGAGAAAGGGAGGGACAGGGAGGGAGAGAGAATGGGAGAGTTTGAGGGAGAGAAGGAAAGAGAGAGAGGGGGTGTAGGGAGAGAGGAAGAGAGAGCGCAAGAGAGACAGAGAAAGGGATAGAGAGGGAGAGCAAAAGAGTCGGAGGGAGAGAAGGGATAGGAGGGAGAGAGGGGTGATGGGGTTGATTGAGGGGAGGGAGAGGTAGAGAGGGAGGAAGGGAGCAAAGCGAGAAGGTATTCAGAGGGAGTTGACGGCGAGTGGAAGCGACAGAGGGACGGAGAGCGAGAGAGAGAGAGAGAGAGAGAGAGAAAGAGTTAGAAATCCATTCTGCAGGAACAAACCTGTTGAGCACAAGTCCTCCTTTTAGTGGAAAATGCTGCATATTTGGCAAAATGGCTGCTTGCTGTGGACACATCTGTTTAACATGGTTGTAGCTCAGCACCCTATGGGCCCTGGTCAAAGGTAGTGCACTATAAAGGGAATAGGGTGCCATTTGGGACAGATTCCATATGCAACGATAAAGATGAATACACAGATTTTGCCCAACTAGTTATTGAAACGAGTATAATGTAATTACTATGTAGTTACACCAAGGCAACCCAAGAAATATTAACAATTCCATTTAACTACATGTTATACAGCACATTCGGAAAGTATTCAGACCCCTTCACTTTTTCCACATTATGTTACATTCCAGCCTTATACTAAAATGGATTACATTTTTTTCTCCCTCATCAATCTACACACAATACCCCATAATGACAAAGCAAAAACAGGATTTTAGAAATTTTAGCAAATGTATTAAAAATAAAAATCTGAAATATTACATTTACATAAGTATTCAGACCCTTTACTCAGTACTTTGTTGATTCATCTTTGGCAGCGATTACAGCCTCGATCTTCTTGGGTATGACGCTTGGCACACTTGTATTTAGGGAGTTTCTCCCATTCTTCTCTGCAGATCATCTCAAGCTCTGTCAGGTTGGACGGGGAGCGTCGCTGCATAGAATTTTTTCAGGTCTCTCAAGGCCATTCAGAGACTTGTCCCGAAGCCACTCCTGCGTTGTCTTGGCTGTGTGCTTAGGGTCGTTGTCCTGTTGGAAGGTGAACCTTCGCCCCCAGTTAAGGATCTCTCTGTACTTTGCTCCGTTCATCTTTCTCTCGGTCCTGACTAGTCTCCCAGACCCTGCCGCTGAAAAACATCCCCACTGCATGATGCTGCCACCACCATGCTTCACCGTAGAGATGGTGCCACGTTTCCTCCAGACGTGACCCTTGGCATTCAGGCCAAAGAGTTCAGTCTTGGTTTCATCAGACCAGAGAATCTTGTTTCTCATGGTCTGAGAGTCCTTTAGGTGCCTTTTGGCAAACTCCAAGTGGGCTGTCATGTGCCTTTTACTGAGCAGTAGCTTCCGCCTGGCCACTCTACTATAAAGGCCTGATTGGTGGAGTGCTGCAGAGATGGTTGTCTTTCTGGAAGGTTCTCCCATCTCCACAGAGGAACTCTGGAGCTCTGTCAGAGTGACCATCGGGTTCTTGGTCACCACCCTGACCAAGACCCTTCTCCCCCGATTGCTCAGTTTGGCCGGGCGGCTAGCTAGGAAGAGTCTTGGTGGTTCCAAACTTCTTCCATTTAAGAATGATGGAGGCCACTGTGTTCTTAGGGACCTTCAATGCTGCAGAAATGTTTTGGTACCCTTTTACAGATCTGTGCCTCGACACAATCCTGTCTCGGAGCTCTACGGACAATTCCTTCGACCTCATGGCTTGGTTTTTGCTCTGACATGCATTGTCAACTGTAGGACCTTATATAGACAGGTGTGTGCCTTTCCAAATCATGTCCAATCAATTGAATTTACCACAGGTGGACTCCAATCAAGTTGTAGAAATATCTCAAGGATGATCAATGGAAACAGGATGCACCTGAGCTCAATTTTGAGTCTCTTAGCAAAGGGTCTGAATACTTATGTAAATAAGTAAATGCTTTGTCATTATGCGGTATTGTGTGTAGATTGATGAGGGGAAAAAATAATTGAATCAATTTTAGAATAAGGCTGTAACGTAACAAAATGTGGAAAAAGTCAAGTGGTCTGAATACTTTCCGAATGCACTGTATGTGTGACCTATTTTCCACCTCCATGAGTCAACATATTCTTGTCAGAAACATTAGTAGACTGTAGTTCTCAAATCAATGATTTCTCAACTGTAACACCTTTTCCCTGAAAGACTATATTTGTAATCAATTACTAAGCAACGAGCAGCTTTCCACCTTTTTATGACGTCCATATCATGTCTGTTGTCCTTTCTACTGCTCAGTTGTCTGTGGCAGGGTAACTACATGAATGTGGTAACTGACACTAGTTAGTACATGCTTCATATAATAATTGAGGTTATCGGATACATGCTTATGCTATAACTGATCTATGTGCGAGCTGGTTAGGGAGTAGAGAGACGGAACACTTTGGCATTATGGCAGCCAGTGTCGCGCAAAGAATGTCAATGTGATATGTGGTTGGATAAGAGCCTCTCTGTGTGTGTGTGTGTGTGTGTGTGTGTGTGTGTGTGTGTGTGTGTGTGTGTGTGTGTGTGTGTGTGTGTGTGTGTGTGTGTGAGAGAGAGAGAGAGAAAAAGGGTGTGCCTATGTCTGTTGGAAAGAGAACGTGAGCTGATTTGAGCATGTGTATGTGTAAATTGAGTGAGAGAGCTAGAGTGAAAAAACATTTATGTCTGTGTTATGTGTATATGTCCACCATTTCATGAGCTGCATACACATATGTACACAGATGGCCTGGGAGTATATTCCATCCAGGGAACATTCTGGAAGACTGAGACACAGTGAGCAGATAATTTCCACTTGGAACGTAAACTATCTCCTGCTAACCCGCAAAGACTCTCATTACTTAGAGTATCTACCTACCTTATGACCCCCAGCCTAGTGCTTTGACAACATACACACACACACACACACACACACACACACACACACACACACACACACACACACACACACACACACACACACACACACACACACACACAGAATCTTGTACAACTTACCTTGTGGGGACACACAATTCAGTCCCATTCAAAATCCTATTTTCCACAACCCTAAACCTAACCCTAACCCTAAGCCTAAGCCTAAACCTAACCCGTACCTTACCCTTACCCTTACCCTTACCCTTACCCTTACCCTTACCCTTACCCTTACCCTTACCCTAACCTTAACCTTAACCTTAACCTTAACATGAAAACCTAACCTTAACCCTAAACCTAACCCTAGCTCCTAACCCTAAAACTAACCCTAGCTCCTAACCCTAACCCTAAACCTAATTCTAACCCTAACACTAATTCTAAACTTAACCCTAAACCCCCTAGAAATAGCATTTGACCTTGTGGGGACCAACAAAATGTCCCCAGTTGGTCAAAGTTTTGTTTGTTTACTATTCTTGTGGGGACTTCTGGTCCCCACAAGTATAGTTAAACACGTCTACACACACACACACACACACACACACACACACACACACACACACACACACACACACACACACACACACACACACACACACACACACACACACACACACACACACACACACAGTCCTATGGTGTAGTCTGTTATCCCCACAGTCACGGCTGTGAGGTGAGGTGTGTCTGGAAACATGGTCAACCGCTAGTCAACAACTCTCATTGACAAGCAAACCACTGTGAGACTAGCACTGTCCTTTATGAAGAAACAAACATATTCTGTTCTATGGGGAAATGGATCCATGCCCTGTATGTGTGTATTAAGTGATGAGTTCATATGGGTTAGGATGGATAGAAGGATAGGCACAATGGTAAAGGGTACAATTCATGGGGCCCTGTTGGCCCAGTTGAGGCTTCCTCCCAGGCCTCCTCCCTTCTCCTCGGTAGGTACTTTTTGATTGGATTTTTGAATGAGAGTTACAATCTACAGCCCAGTCATACAGGCACAGCTGTGTTGTGCGTCTGCATACTGTACATTGGGTCCATTGCAATTCATTGGGTTATAAGCCCATTGAAGAAAGGGGGTTCTGCCCTCCCTCCTTCCCCCTCCCTCTGCCCTGTACTTGAGCTTGGGTGTGGCTACTACTCTCTTTCCCTCAACTTTCATCATTACACATTCAAGAAGAAGTATGACTCCTTCTCTCCTTTCTCTCCGCCCTTCCATTGCCTCCCTCAACCCCCTTTCCCTCTCCTTCCCTCCCTTCCCTCCCTCTCTTGGCCCATTCTCCCCCCTTTCCTCCCACCACCTCCCACCTCCTCTCCCCTCCTCCAATCAGGGAAATTAGTTAGGAGATTACAAGAATTCCTGAGATGGTTGAGCTGCTTCCGTGTTGCGCCACAGTCCTCTCCATTGTATAAGGGCCATGGAATCCCCCCACCCCTCTCTCTCTCCTCTCTCCCTCTCTCTCTCTCTATCAAACTGTTTTGTTTGCTTGCTTGTCTGTTTGCAAGCGAGTGGCCAAAGGAATTTCGTTTTCAGCACTGATGGCAAAGTTCACGCATGGATGGAGAGGTCAGGAAGTGTGAGGAGCTTGAAGGGGAACATGCACATACGAACACAGGTGGACACACACGGATGGAAACGCATTCACACACACATACACACACACACACACACACACACGGATGGACACACACAGATGGATACACGCATTCACACGCATTCACACGCATTCACACACACACACACACACACACACACACACACACACACACACACACACACACACACACACACACACACACAAACACAAACACAAACACAAACACAAACACACACACACACAGGTAGACACACATACACATTCATACGGACAGGCACACACAGATGCAGACCCAGAAACAATGTTTGTATTCACACACACTCCCAAATCTGGGAAAGGAAGGGAAGGGCGATGGCTAGACTGGTCTGGTCTGGGGGGGAAGCACACAAATAATTTACTTTAATGTGTCATTTTTCATAGGGATACTCCCCCTATCTCCCTCTCTCTTCCTATCTCTCTCTCTCCCTCTATCTCCCGCTGGCTCTCTGTCTCTCTCCTGTTCTCTCTCTCCCTCAATCTCTCTATCTCTCTCTCTGTCTATCTCACTCTCAATATTTCTCTCTTTCTCTCTCTGATTCTCTCTCTACCTCCCTCTCTCTCTCCACACTTATTCCTCTGTGTTGGTTTTAGAAGAGCAACATTAATGATGTAGCTAGTCACATTGTTGATAACCTTGCAACCCACTTCGTTCTTATAGAAATGTAGGATCTTAATTTGATCTCCCTGTTGCAAGAGAACTTTCCTGCAACGCAGGACATTTAAAACATGTTGTGTATTTGAGGTTTAAAAAGGCCTCTGAAGTTTGTCATTTCCACTTTGAAATTTCAGACTTGATTTTCCCCCTACGAAAGTGTATCAACCCCTAAAAAATGTCCATGAAATATAATCCACATAATAATTCAATGGCGCGGAGGGGATGGCTGCCGTTTTATGGACTCTTAACCAACCGTGCTATTTTGTGTGTTTTTTCGAATTTTTTGTAACTTATTTTGTACATAATGTTGCTGCTACCGTCTATTATGACCGAAAAGAGCTTCTGGACATCCGAACAGCGATTACTCACCTTGAACTGGACAAATAATGTTTCTTTAATGAGTCGGACGAGAGGGATTTGCTCCAGACACCCGACAGGGCCCTCATCCCGTCATTCACAGTAGAAAGAAAAGGAGATATCGCGGAAGGAGATCGGGGTGCCTGGTAAAGAGCCGGCGACGAGTGGCTAATCTGCCTTTGCCATCGATACTATTGGGCAACTTACAATCGCTTGATAATAAAGTGGACGAACTACAAGCACGTATATATCCTACCAATGGGACATTCAAAACTGTAATATCTTATGTTTCACCAAGTCGTGGCTGAACGAAGACATGAATAACATACACTGGCGGGTTATACACTTTATCGGCAGGATAGAACAGCAGCCTCTGGTAAGACAAGGGGTGGCACTCTATGTATATTTGTAAACAACAGCTGGTGCACTATATCTAAGGAAGTCTCAGGGTTTTGCTCGCCTGAGGTAGAGTATCTCATGATAAGCTGTAGACCACACTATCTACCAAGAGAGTTTTCATCTATATTCTTCGTAGCTTTCTATTTACCACCACAAACCGATGCTGGCACTAAGACCGCACTCAATTAACTGTAAAGGGCCATAAGCAAACAGGAAAACGCTCATCCAGAGGCGGCGCTCCTAGTGGCCGGGGACTTTAATGCAGGGAAACTTAAATCCGTTTTACATCATTTCTACCAGCATGTTAAATGTGCAACCAGAGGGGGAAAAAACTCTAGACCACCTTTACTCCACACACAGAGATGCGTACAAAGCTCTCCCTCGCCCTCCATTTGGCAAATTTGACCATAATTCTATCCTCCTGATTCCTGCTTACAAGCAAAAACTAAAGCAGGATGCACCAGTGACTCGGTCAATAAAAAAGTGGTCAGATTAAGCAGATGCTAAGCTACAGGACTGTTTTGCTAGCACAGATTGGAATATGTTCCGGGATTCTTCCGATGGCATTGAGGAGTACACCACATCAGTCACTGGCTTCATCAATAGGTGCATCGATGATGTCGTCCCCACAGTGACTGTACGTACATACCCCAACCAGAAGCCATGGATTACAGGCAACATTCGCACTGAGCTAAAGGCTAGAGCTGCCACTTTCAAGGAGTGGGACTCTAACCCGGAAGCTTATAAGAAATCCCGCTATGCCCTCCGACGAACCATCAAACAGGCAAAGCGTCAATACAGGACTAAGATTGAATTGTACTACACCGGCTCCGATGCTCGTCGGATGTGGCAGGGCTTGCAAACTATTACAGACGACAAAGGGAAGCACAGCCGCGAGCTGCCCAGTGACACGAGCCTACCAGACAAACTAAATTACGTCTATGCTCGCTTTGAGGCAAGTAACACTGAAACATGCATGAGAGCATCAGCTGTTCTGGACAACTGTGTGATCACGCTCTCCGTAGCCAATGTGAGTAAGACCTTTAAACAGGTCAACATTCACAAGGCCGCAGGGCCAGACGGATTACCAGGACGTGTACTCCGAGCATGCGCTGACCAACTGGCAAGTGTCTTCACTGACATTTTCAACCTCTCCCTGTCTGAGTCTGTAATACCAACATGTTTCAAGCAGACCACTGTGCCCAAGAACAGTGGTCTGCTTCAAGCAGACCATAGTCCCTGTGCCCAAGAACACTAAGGTAACCTGCCTAAATGACTACCGACCCGTAGCACTCACGTCTGTAGCCATGAAGTGCTTTGAAAGGCTGGTCATGGACAAAAGGAACACCTATGTGAGAATGCTATTCATTGACTACAGCTCAGCTTTCAACACAATAGTGCCCTCAAAGCTCATCACTAAGCTAAGGACCCTGGGACTAAACACCTCCCTCTGCAACTGGATTCTGGACTTCCTGACGGGCCGCCCCCAGGTGGTATGGGTAGGTAACAACACATCCGCCACGCTGATCCTCAACACGGGGGCCCCTCAGGGGTGCGTGCTCAGTCCCCTCCTGTACTCCCTGTTCACTCATGACTGCATGGCCAGGCACGACTCCAACACAATCATTAAGTTTGCCGATGACACAACAGTGGTAGGCCTGATCACCAACAACGACAAGACAGCCTATAGGGAGGAGGTCAGAGACCTGGCCGTGTGGTGCCAGGACAACAACCTCTCCCTCAACGTGATCAAGACAAAGGAGATGATTGTGGACTACAGGAAAAAGAAGAGGACCGAGCACGCCCCCATTCTCATCGACGGGGCTGTAGTGGAGCAGGTTGAGAGCTTCAAGTTCCTTGGTGTCCACATCACCAACAAACTAACATGGTCCAAGCACACCAAGACAGTCATGAAGAGGGCACGACAAAACCTATTCCCCCTAAGGAGACTGAAAAGATTTGGCATGGGTCCTCAGATCCTCAAAAGGTTCTACAGCTGCACCATCGAGAGCATCCTGACTGGTTGCATCACTGCCTGGTATGGCAACTGCTCGGCCTCCGACCGCAAGGCACTACAGAGGGTAGTGCGTACGGCCTAGTACATCACTGGGGCCAAGCTTCCTGCCATCCAGGACCTCTATACCAGGCGGTGTCAGAGGAAGGACCTAAAAATTGTCAAAGACTCCAGACACCCTAGTCATAGACTCTCTGCTACCGCACTGCAAGCGGTACCGGAACGCCAAGTCTAGGTCCAAGAGGCTTCTAAACAGCTTCTACCCCCAAGCCATAAGACTCCTGAACATCTAATCAAATGGCTACCCAGACTATTTGCATTGCCCAGCCCCCCCCTTTTACGCTGCTGCTACTCTCTGTTTATTATCTATGCATAGTCACTTTAATAACTCTACCTACATGTACATATTACCTAAATTGCCTCAACTAACCTGTGCCCCTGGACATTGACTCTGTACAGGTACCCCCTGTATATAGCCTCGCTATTGTTATTTTTACTGCTACTCTTTAATGATTTGTAACTTTTATTTTGTATTATTTTATATTGTATTTTTCTGTGTGATTTTTTTTGGTATTCTTTCTTAAAACTGCATTGTTGGTTAAGGGCTTGTAAGTAAGCATTTCACTGTAAGGTCTACACCTGTTGTTTTCGGCGTATGTGACAAATAACATTTGATTTGATTCCTATGTCCTGTTGCTGCAGGATTATTTTCCTGCTTTAGCAAACTGGCTCAAATTAAGAGGAGGACTAACGAAAGACTACAGGAAGAAAAGCATCAGCATGCGTCAAGCTGACGACCCAGGATGCCATACAAATACATAGGCAGACACAGACAGGCACACACCCTTGATGATCAGCTAATGACACAAACACACATACAGCTGTGTCATACAGGATGAGTGTGTAGCGGTGTGTGTGTGTGTGTGTGTGTATGCTGCATTGTGGGAAAGTTTGGGGCAGGATGTCTGCCTCTCTGTCCCTCTGGGAGCCGGATACCCCCTAACACACACTTCCTGTTTACCCCCATAACACACACACACACACACACACACACACACACACACACACACACACACACACACACACACACACACACACACACACACACACACACAAACCATAACAACTAATTAACAACAAAGTCAGAGCAAAGAGCTCAAAGCAAGCTGTGTCTTCAAACCAGTGTGTGTGTGTGTATGTCTTCACACCAGATGACTCACCGTGGCATAATTGCTGTCAGATTGCTGTTGTCGGAGGTGGTTTGGTAAAATGGCAACGCTTACAGTAGCTGAGATCAGATGTCTACAGAATTTGCGCAAACGCATGTACACACACTAACATGCAAACACTATAACATATGTTGAAACAAAATGTGTAGTGGGTAAGTGCACGCACGCAACCAACCACATACACACACGCACACATTGAAAGGATGAACACACACGTTGGAACATTGAGACACACACACACACAAGCAAGCACACAGACTCTCTCCTCCCCTCTCTCTGACTCAGCAGTTAGCATTGAGTGGACATGGTTCATGGTTGATGCATATGCATGGTGCTCTTATGAATAATTCACTGAAGGCCTGTGTGATATTGCAGTGAATTTCTAATGGGGTAGTTTGGGAAGTGTGTGTGTGTGCGTGCGTATCTGTCTCTGAGATCCATATGACCACCACCACTGCTGCTAATGCCTGCAAGGCCTACTCACAATTGTTTTGTCCTGTTGCTCTTCTATTTCTCTTACTTTCATCCCTCTCTTTTTCTCACCTCTCTCTCATGCTCACCATGCTCTCTCTCTCTCTCTCTCTCTCTCTCTCTCTCTCTTTCTATGTATCTCTCTCATCTTTTCCTCTCCCTCTCTCTCGCTCTCTCTCTCTCTCTCTCTCTCTCCCTCTATGTATCTCTCTCATCTTTTCCTCTCCCTCCCTCTCTCTCGCTCTCTCTCTCTCTCACTCTCTCTCTCTCCCTCTCTATGTATCTCTCTCATCTTTTCCTCTCCCTCTCTCTCCCTCTCTCTCGCTCTCTCTCTCTCTCTCTCTCTCCCTCTCTCCCTCTCTATGTATCTCTCTCTCAACTTTTCCTCTCTTTCTCTCTCTCTCCTCTGCGTCACTTATTTCAGGCATTAGTAGACGACCTCTACAGTACAGAGCGAAAAATACTAAGTAATATCTCCCTCTGGGGAGTCATTTTATATAATATATAATATATGAAATATATATTAATATATTTATTCATTCTCTTTGAATTTATGATAAGTTGTTATATTGGCATGTTATGGGTCAGTCAAATCTCTATGGCGTCACCTTACTGCCATAATGTTGTAAATTAACTGAACATGAGTGGCATTTGCAACACATAACATATAAAGCCTATGGGATGTCAAAACACATCCGGTTGCAGTAACAGTGACGTGAGACAGAGATATGTTTCCCCCGTTGTAGTGACTCGTCTGGCCCCCCTCTCCTCCTTCGTTAGCATTGTCAAATGGCATTTCATAACCCAAATGGATTGTGTGTATTCCCAGAAGGCTTGGTGGTTTTCCCTTTCAGAGATTAATGCTGCTTCCTGCAGTCAGTTAGAGAACAGAACACTGGTTCATAACTCAAACCACATCCACTGTTATTCACTACAGTGAGAGAGAGAGGTGGGGAGAGAGCAGGGGGAGGAGAGAGAGAGTGCACTGCCAATGCCTCCACACAACTGGGTGTGGCGCCTGGTCTCACGCACTCTCTATTTTATGCATACATACTCTCTCATTCTCTCTCTGTCTCTCTTCCTGTCTCTCTCATTCTGCAAGAAAGGAGCATCTCCACCAGAGTGTGTCCTATTCTCTGATGCATGGCTCTGTTCTGGTGATAAAGCTGTTATGACAGACAGAGCTATAGGAGCAGGGAGTGGTTCCCCCTCTGTAATATACAGTTAATCCACAGTCCGCCAGAGAGAGAGGCAGCCAGCCAGAGGTTTTAGTTGAAATAGAGTCCCTTTCCTCTTCCTAGTAATTCTACTGGGAGGCGGGGGAGCCAATGACTAATATATTGATCTCCCGTTGACTTGAAAGCAATTTATGAGGGGTAGAGGGTGGGAGGTGGTGGTGGTGGGGGGCATTATTTACAGTAGTGTGGCGGCCTGGGCCTGAGGCTGGTGTGTGTGTGTGTGTTGGTGTGTGTGTGTTGGTGTGTTGCAGTGATGTTTTTATGGAAGATCACAGAACTGCAGTTTATATGTGTATGTAATTCCCTCCTTAAATGCACGCACGCACGCACGCACACACACAAACACACACACACACACACACACACACACACACACACACACACACACACACCACACTCACACTCACACTCACACTCACACTCACACTCACACTCACACTCACACTCACACACACACACACATCCACACACACACACTCACCTTTTGATGACTTGCCCTTTTCACCGGTCGTCCAGCAGTGCGTAAGTGACAATGTTTGACGTCAGAGGCCCGTTGTTCCAATGAGTGGTCACTGAGTCCCCTCCTCACCCAGGCAACCATGCACTCCCCAAGTGGAGGAAAGCTGGAGGGGGGGAAATATGAAAGTGTGTCTGTTGTATAAAGTGTGTGTGTGTTGCATAAAGTGTGTCTGTTGTATAAAGTATGTCTGTTGTGTAAAGCGTGTGTGTGTTGTATAAAGTATGTCTGTTGTGTAAAGCGTGTGTGTTGTGTAAAGCGTGTGTTGTATAAAGTGTGTCTGTTGTGTAAAGTGTGTGTTGTATAAAATGTGTATGTTGTATAAAGCGTGTATGTTGTGTAAAGCGTGTGTCTGTTGTACAAAGTGTGTCTGTTGTATAAAGTGTGTCTGTTGTATAAAGTGTGTATTGTGTAAAATGTGTCTGTTGTATAAAGTGTATGTTGTGTAAAGCGTGTGTGTTGTATAAAGTGTGTCTGTTGTGTAAAGTGTGTATGTTGTGTAAAGTGTGTGTGTTGTGTAAAGTGTGTATCTTGTGTAAAGTGTGTCTGTTGTATAAAGTGTGTCTGTTGTGTAAAGTGTGTGTGTTGTATATGGTGTGTCTGTTGTATAAAGTGTATGTTGTGTAAAGCGTGTGTGTTGTATAAAGTGTGTCTGTTGTGTAAAGTGTGTATCTTGTGTAAAGTGTGTATCTTGTGTAAAGTGTGTATGTTGTATAAAGTGTGTATGTTGTATAAAGTGTGTCTGTTGTGTAAAGTGTGTGTGTTGTGTAAAGTGTGTATCTTGTGTAAAGTGTGTCTGTTGTATAAAGTGTGTCTGTTGTGTAAAGTGTGTGTGTTGTATATGGTGTGTCTGTTGTATATGGTGTGTGTGTTGTGTAAAGTGTGTATGTTGTGTAAATTAATATGCCATTTAGCAGACGCTTTTATCCAAAGCGACTTACAGTCATGCGTGCATACATTTTTTTGTGTATGGGTGGTCCCGGGGATCGAACCCACTACCTTGGCGTTACAAGCGCTGTGCTCTACAGAGGACCACAGTGTGTCTCTTGTGTAAAGTGCGTCTCTTGTGTAAAGTGCGTCTGTTGTATAAAGTGTGTCTGTTGTATAAAGTTTGTCTGTTGTGTAAAGAGTGTGTTGTGTAAAGTGTGTGTGTTGTATAAAATGTGTCTGTTGTGTAAAGCGTGTCTGTTGTATAATGTGTGTGTTGTGTAAAGCGTGTGTTGCATAACGCGTGTCTGTTGCATAAAGTATGTCTGTTGCATAAAGTGTGTATGTTGCATAAAGTGTGTCTGTTGCATAAAGTGTGTCTGTTGCATAACGTGTGTCTGTGTAAAGCGTGTGTGTTGTATAAAGTGTGTATGTTGTGTGAAGTGTGTCTGTTGTGTAAAGTGTGTCTGTTGTGTAAAGTGTGTCTGTTGTATAAGGTGTGCCTGTTGTATAAAGTGTGCCTGTTGTATAAAGTGTGTCT
This sequence comes from Coregonus clupeaformis, assembly GCF_020615455.1. NCBI lineage: Eukaryota > Metazoa > Chordata > Actinopteri > Salmoniformes > Salmonidae > Coregonus > Coregonus clupeaformis. The sequence goes on along the minus strand of NC_059196.1, from coordinate 26,887,009 downwards.
GTTGTGTAAAGTGTGTCTGTTGTGTAAAGTGTGTCTGTTGTGTAAAGTGTGTCTGTTGTGTAAAGCATGCCTGTTGTGTAAAGCGTGTGTGTGTTTTTCCGCATAGTACAGGACGTCACTGTAAGTAATAATTTTATTTAGAGTCCACAGATGGACTCACTTCATAACGTGTGTGTGTTACTTAGGTCCGGGGGGACACACTTTCAAATACAGTATGCATACACACACAGGCAAATGCATGCACACACACACACACATACATACATACATACATACACAATACACACACCCGTACAGAGTCCTGATGCAGAATACAGTGTTCCAGAGGAGTGATTTATTATTACACAATGCAGGACAATTACACACAGCCAGAGCAACAGGCAGAAAACTGTGTGTGTGTGTGTGTATGTGTGTGTGTGTGTGTGTGTGTGTGTGTGTGTGTGTGTGAGAGAGAGAGAGATAAAGTAAGAACGATAGACATGGTGTCTATGATTCTAGGGGGTGAAATTGCATCGAGAAGAGAACTACTGGTATCAGACCATAATATGGACGTATCTTATGCATAATTCTCAGTGCCTGTGTAGGTGTTAAGTAAACGGATGCCTGTGTTGACTCTCTGTGGAGGAACTGGTCTCATAGAAGGGGAAAGAGGGGTCTATGAAAGCACATAGCACCTTGTCACCAATAATTGAATAATATTCTATTGTGCTCTCTTTTTCTTTCTTTCTTTCTTTCTTTCTTTCTTTCTTTCTTTCTTTCTTTCTTTCTTTCTTTCTTTCTTTCTTTCTTTCTTTCTTTCTTTCTTTCTTTCTTTCTTTCTTTCTTTCTCTCTCTCAGGTCAGTAACAGCGGTAGCTGCATGTGTGTTGTGATGCCTGAGTTCTGTACTGTGCTCTTTCAGAGCCTCTCTGGAGAGTCTGCAGGTGCAGGAGGACAATGGCTGACTTACTGCCCGTGTCCTTTTACAAACACTACTGTACTGTACTGTAGGTCAGGACAGTAGGCTGGCTAATGCTAGTCCTCAGTCTAATGGTAATAATGCTACTAGAAGATTCTGAGGCTGGCTAATGTTATTGTGTATGGCTAATGCTAAAAATGCTAGCAGTGAAAGCCTTGCCATCTGAATCTTGACTACCTACATTGCTAGCTACATTAGGATACTCTAGCTACATTATAATAGCTACAGTACATTGCATGTTATTTTAGTGTAGCCCATCGCTCTAATTTCCTGTGTCCTTTTCTCTTTCTCTCCCCCTCTCTTTTTCTCTTCTTCTTTCTCTCTTTCTCTTCTTCTTTCTCTCTCTCTCTCGCTCTCTCCATCTCGCTCTCTCTCTCTTCCTTTCTCTGTAACAGTACTCTCCTGGATCTCCTTGACAGCTAGCTACTGTATCGTTCCTGTTGAACACTGGAGGAATCTTCTATGTCCAGCTCTGTCTGTAAACAAAGGCCGATTTAGGAGAGGTGTGGTAGGGTTAGCGGAAAATATTAAAGAAGGAAAATATATTTTAAAATATATATATATTGGGGATTGGAAATGATGCAGACAATTACATTGATAGAAGCCACAATCCATCTGCAATATTAAAGCTGAAAAAAACAAAACAAAGGCAGATTCAGTCAATCAGGTGTCCCTTAAGAACTAGTTTTAACACACACACACACACTCCAATCATTACACATCCAAAATAGATCCTTTAGATTCACTACATTACTCCGCTCAGAGCTCCTGTGCTTGGCTAGCCTCAGGAGGAGGATGGGTCCGAGGCGCCTGTATTGCGAGGGACTCAGCGCTTTGTCAGAGCTGGCTAGTTTTCTTAGGCTGGGTCGCGTGTGTGTGTGGGCAGAGTGTGTAGACCGTGTGTGTGTGGATCTATTGGGTGAGGCCTGGGCACAGGAGCTTTCCACTGGAGCGCAGAGCAACAAGGGTTGGGTTCGTTGGGTTTACAGAGTCGTTGGGTTCGCTGGACTGCTAAGGGATAGCTTTGCCCAAAACCCTGTCCTTGAACTGTGAGAAATCTGTCTGCACTGCACGGAAAATATGCAGCTAGGAAGAGGCATTTAAAACGGCATAACAAGAATAGTTTTCAAATACTACAGCACATAGCGAGGCTAGACTTTAATCATATGTTCAGCGAAAAGGCTAACCATACACTGACTGAACTAAATAGGTCTTAGTATGTTACTGGGTATATATTTACAGTTGGTTGTTCTCGGGTTGTTTTATGGGTTTTTCTAAAGGACATAAGTTATTTATAACAATAGAAAATCAACATAGATGGGACACTCAAGGATAAGAATTGTTTCAGCATTGTAGCTGACTTTCAACACTTTTTGACTAGGCTAAGGCTAAAAACGCTGCACAGCTAAGCTACATTCTTTATCATGGATGATAATGTGTTGTAATGAGTATCTCTTGAAGGTTTCACAGCCCTCCTGGCAGTTCATTGGGATTCATCTGACATGAATTAAAGTGAAAATGTCTGTCCTTTGATGACACTCTCTTGTAAATAAGAAACCATGTTATTTTTCAATTTTTCTGCTCAGATTCAAAAACAGCAAGGGTTTGATCGTTTTTTGGAGAAACAGTTGAAGACCCGAGGGAACAGTAGTGCCTAAAATAAATGCAAACTCTGTGTCGACCGAAATGGCACCCTATTCCCTATGAAGTGCACTAGTTCTGACCAAAGCCCTGCCAAAAGTAGTGTACTATATAAGGAATATGATGCCATTTTGGGCAGGCGTCTTATTCCCTCTTATTCGTAAATGCTACAGTATAAAGCTCGCCATATAGCAGTAGTGTTCTGCGTCAGAAAGTTCCACTCCCTTGTCCAGAGGCAAAGTATCTAGCTCCAGTATCTGTGTTGAATTAAGGAAGTTAAAGGAGATAGCTGGGACGGCTGACGTGGGCTAGCTCAAGTGAGAAAGCACATGACTGCACAGCTCACATATGTACACATCATCTCAAATGAATGCAGGCTATTTGGCTCTTTGTCTTTCACATTAATTCCTTTAGGATAGCATATATCGTACTGAATATTGTATTTTAGCACCATTCTGTCAGACATATATTCTAATGTTTCCCTCTCTCTCTCCACCCTCCCTTCTCTCTCTCTCTCTCTACAGATTCCACCTCTGCCCACCCTGATTGCCAAAGATAAAGAAGATGTAGCCAAATGTGTGTGTGCATCTGTTTTTGTGTGTGTGTATGTTTTTATATGTGTGTGTTTTTGTACATGTTGCGTGGGTGCTCACTGGCTGACCCACAGCAGTTCTTCACTGGCAAGCTTTACGTCCTTGTGTACCAACTAAAGCTGCCAGCTGAAGAACTGTTGTGGTTGGCTCTTTCCTGCATCCCACACAGAAGACCAACAGACGCCTTCGAGAAATGTGTGTGTGTGTGTGTGTGTGTGTGTGTGTGTGTGTGTGTCCAGATACCATGCATGGGATCAGTGAATTCTCCATCCAGATGTTCCATATAGCATCCTGTCAATGGTAGCAGTGTACAGTATGTTTAGAGGTAAATACAACACAAATGAAGATTAGGCTAAAACAGAATAGCTAGCTATCCAAGACATCTGTTATGATGCAATAGGTCTCAATTAAAAACACATGAACCCACTGCACTCAAATGTAATGTTCTCATTAAGCCTTCTGCTCATGTTACAGAGCTAATGAAGGCTCAAAGTATGAAAATGCTTAGAAACTATGAAGTATTTTACTAGGTATGAAGTTTGCTTACTAAATATCAAGTATGGTCACTAAGTATGAAGTATGCTTACTTGAAGTATGCTTACTGAAGACAGATTTTACTGTATGTGTGCTGTATTACGCTCTATTTACAGTATGTTGTATTTAGCTTTTGTATGTATACTCAACAGAGTTGTATGTATGCTTTCATGTACAATGTGAGCTCTTTTCTACCACACTATCAGCATCAACTGCCCCCACAAATGGCTGCTGTATTCTACTCAGGCATTAACAAAGATGACTGCACATTGATGCTACTGTACATGCTGTGTCAGCCAACATTCCACACCCCAGCCAGGACCCGCCTGCTGCCCTTATATGGGTTGAAGCTGCATGGTGGGGCATCATGGTTGCTGCATTGTATATCAGAAAAAAAAACATCTCTAGGATAATTTCTTATGCTATTCAAAAACAACAAAAAGTAGAAGGATATGAAGGTAGATGGAGTGGCTACTCAAAAGCTAGAAGTATGTAAAAGCATAGGATGATTGATGTAGGGAAGGAGGGAAGAACGATACAGTATGATAGATGGGGGAAAGAGAGAAGGATAGGAGGATAGATGGAGGTAAAGAGGGAAGGATGGAGGATAGAAGGAGGCAAAGAGGACAGGAGAAGAGGTTGGAGGATAGATGGAGGGAAGGTTAGGAGGATAGATGGAGGGAAGATTATGAGGATAGATGGAGGGAAGATTATGAGGATAGATGGAGGGAAGATTATGAGGATAGATGGAGGGAAGGTTATGAGGATAGATGGAGGGAAGGTTATGAGGATAGATGGAGGGAAGGTTAGGAGGATAGATGGAGGGAAGGTTAGGAGGATAGATGGAGGGAAGGTTAGGAGGATAGATGGAGGGAAGGTTAGGAGGATAGATGGAGGGAAGGTTAGGAGGATAGATGGAGGGATGAAAGGGAAATAAGGAGGGAGGGAGAACAAGGCAAGGACAGATGACAAACAGCAGGACAAAACCAGCCTCCTGACATGCTAGTAGAGGCAATTTGTGGCGTTGTTCTAGACTCTGCTGTGCTGTGTGTGTGTGTGTTCTCTGGAGCAGGGCCCATTGTTCTGACATGTGTTTCTGTTTATTAATGAGTCTGGAGGCGCTGCCTGTGAGTGATGATTGAGGACCCAGGGACCTCTCAAACCATGACTGCTCAGGTCCTCTCTGTAACCTTTCTCTCTCCCTCTCTGTTCTCTTTTTCTCTCTCCTCACTTTCTCTCTCTGTGTGTGTCTCTCTCACTCTTTCTTTCTATTTGACTCACTTTCTCTCTCTCTCTCTCTCTCTCTCTCTCTCTCTCTCTCTCTCTCTCTCTCTCGCTCTCTGTGTCACACATACCCACATGCACACACACACACACTACATCCCAGCGCCTGACCCTCAGCATGCCATAAATCTGACTTCAATGGCGGTGTCTGCGTCGGCGAGAACAGGATATGAGAGCGTGTCCCTCTAAAAACCTTCCCCTCCAGATGAGAACAAAGGTAGAGAATGTTCCAGATGCCCTGGCCGCTACAGTCTAGGAACATGTTGAGCCAAGAGCTGGCCTTCTTATCTTTTCTCCCTTTCCATCATTTTCTCTGTTGTCTAGCTTGTCCATCTCTGTTTTTGGCCTCTTGGTAAGCTAGCTTTTTGTTTCATAGTATTATTTCTTTGTTAGTGTCTCTGCTTCCATCTCCTTACCTGGTTGTCTTGTCACTCTTCTCTTCCTTTCTCCCCTCTTCTGTCTAGCTTCCCTCTTAAAACACACACACACACACACACACACACACACACACAGGTAAAGAGAGACAAACACACACACACACACACACACACACACAGGTAAAGAGAGACAAACACACACACATACAAACACACAAACAGACAAGAGAGCGACACACACACATCCCTCAGACAGGATTATCCCACTCTCACAAGTTGATCCTCTCCGGTAAGCACTGCCAGTCCCCTGTGAGCATGTAACAGAAGCACTGCTGTCAGGGCAAGTCTGTGACCTAGAGAGTAGTGTGTCTGTGTGTGTGCGTCTCTGTTTGTGTGTGTGTATCCCGCTGTGTGTTTGTGTGTGTCAGGTCACAGGGCAAGGTCTCCTACCTGATCCGCTCTGAGGGAATCGGCCTGCGAGTGCATTAAGAGATTGCGGGGGGGGCACCGAGCCGAAGCTCACTGGCTCGACTTAAAGACATACACATAATCCTGGCTGCTTTGCTGTGCTCTGCTCCACCTGACAAGCATACACGTGGCAGGTGTGTCTTTCAGGGACTGTGTGTGTGTGTGTGTGTGTGTGTGTGTGTGTGTGTGTAAGTGAGTGCGTGTTTGTGTGTATCCTCTCTGAGCTGTACCCCACCTATGCCCTCTCAGGCGTGCGCCTGTCCTTGGGCACCCTTGCCCCCCCTAAAGTCACTTCATCTGCCAACTGGATAAAGAGAGAGATAGAGATGGGTACACAGAGATGAGCAAGAGAGAGAGACAGAGAGATAGACAGTAGAGAGACGTGACAGGACAGAGGTTACCCCACACCCTCATGCCATCCTGCCCAGCCTGACCACACAAAGCACAGTCAAAGCACACAAACACCTAACCATGCACTTTAACTATGGAGGCTTGAGATCTGAAAGTGTATGGTATGTGTTTTGGTATGCTATAAAATGCTATGTATAATAAGGTATGCTACGTAATTCCACTGTATGTCACTTGGACTGTGTTCATTTTGATGTGATAATAAATTGAATTGCACAGAGACAAAACATTGTTCTTTGTGATTGTATTATTTGAATTGTGAGTAGATATGTCTCTTGGCTATAACAAATACACTTACAGTACCCTACCAAGTGCACATACTATCAAATAGTTGGATATTTATAGGAAATAATTTGAAAATACTTTCAAATACTTCCAAAATAAGTAGTTGATTTGGGCCACATTATTTAAAAACATTCAATTACACAGAAAATCAGTATTTAAATAACAAATTATCAAATACAATATGTATTTGAACCCTGTTTACAGTACTACACTGTACAAGGTAATAAGTAACTGCCCTGTAGTTTCTCGGACATAATGCTACCTCTGGAAGTTTTGACCTATTTGAATGGCAGTGCCTGCCCTTTGGAATATGCAACGCACCAGCTAACTCACAGCACTGGGACATGTTTACCTACTGTAGTTCCTTTAGCAGGGTGTCACACACACACACACACACACACACACTAGCTAGGGTGACCCCAGGTCACTGGAAGATTAACTTATACGTGACAGGTCAGCAGACTCTAAAACTGACCCTACCGGAAGGTCACAGCAATCACAGGAATTCTTAGCCAAGGCTAGAGGTACAGAGTGTGTGTGTATGTGTGTGTGCATGCGTGCTTGCGTGAGTGCGTTTGTGTGTGTGCACGTGCGTGTGTGTATGCATGTGTGTGCGCACGTGTGTATGTTCATAGCCAAGGTCGTGGTGGTAGCCAGGACAACTCAATCCCAATGCAATCCGGAGGGAGGAAAGCAAAGCTCTTTTTCTTCTCTGGGAAAATGGCTGCCCAGTATGATTACATGATTGTGTTTAGACTTCAACGGATACTCATAACACAGGACGACCTAATCTTCCCCTCTCCTGTTCCTAGAATAAATAAACAATGACACTGTTAGTCTGTTGATGCTATTAGTTAATAAGAGGTAATGGAGGGGAAGGGAACTTCTCCTCAATGCCTCCATCCAGCCATACGGAAACCCACAGGGAAGGAAGGACGAAGAAGAGGAGGGGACCTGCACAATGAGTCCTCATTGATCTTCTCAAACACCCACGGAAAGGAAAGGAGAGGAGAGGAGGAAGAGGTTCCAATGCCAGCCAGAGGCCAAGCCTGGCTCTGCTCTGAAGAGGTTTACAAAACTTTACTAAATTCCCCCCAGCCTGGTGAAATCGTCTGTGAAAGCTGCTTAGGGTTAGGATTACCCCCATGTGCCGGCTGACGGGAGGGTGATCACCGCTGCACCTGACAAAAACACTGCCGGTTTGCAACTTAACCCCAACCTGACCTACCCAACCCCAGAATGACCTAGCATGTTCCCACAATGCACCCAGACCTTTACCAAGGTGACCCAGCAGAGGCATGTGGCCACTCACAGAAGGCAGGCCACCTAAAGACTGTGTCTGGGAACGTTTATGGCTCTCTCTCTTTAAGGTTCGTCACTAGTTAACACAGCCACAAAGTCATAATTATGGCTAAACTAAACCCTGCCTATTTCTATAATTTCTCTTCTTATTTGATTTTAAACCTAAGCCTAACCTTAACCACACTGCTAACCTTATGCCTAAAACTAACCTTAACCCTAACCTTAACCACACTGCTAACTTTAAATTAAGACCAAAAAGCACATTTTTGTAGCCAAAAAGTGGAAAACCTCTTTAAGCAGGAGATGGGGAAGGTGGGATACATCCCAAATCATTATAATTACTCTGTTCATCTGACTCAAATAGAGAAGAGATAATACTAACAATATATTTTATGATATTTTCTTGTTTTTCACATCTCTCTTTATCCTGATATAACTGGAAGCCTGTGCTGTACCTCAGGGCCGGACTAGGACAATAATTCGTCCCACATCATCATTCATAGGCTTTATTAAGGAGTGTAATAAATAGACTACTGAGGTATTCAAGAAATACGTTTTTTCATCTAACACGTCCCAAGCAGGAATGCATGACTCAAGATATTTTGATGTGCAACCTAATCCAGTCACTGACATTAATTTTGGATTGACAATTAGACTATAGTATTTTACTGTCGAAATAGGACTCCAGAATTTCCCACATTTTTTTTTCAATAGAGCTGAATTACATATATCTTTATGTGCACTAACTAATATCATAGACTAATTAATTTGGGGTTCAACACCTGAGGAAGTGGAAACTAAAAAAACACATTAACTACTGTAGATCGCTAACTCTAAATATAAAAGGCTACCCACTGCTAGTAGCCATGTATTTATCCAAAAGTAAATGTCTTAAAAAAGCTTTGCAGTTGTAAGCTACTACCCATGAGATCTATAGGCCTTTGCCCTCGCAATGGCCGGTGCACATTTTGCGCGAGCCACTCAATATCTCAAAGCCATATCATATCTTGGTTGTAGAATAGTTGCTATTAAGCTGAATATTGACAGTTGAGAAATAAAAAGTATACCTACAGAAAGCTGAGACCCTACTCTCTTTGACAGGGACAAGGGGACGAAGCTTCCAAAGCTGTGTTTTTCCCGCAATTGCATTTTGAAATGTTATACGATCAGAATGCATTTTTGTCTCTAGCGCATGGGGGAGAGGAGAGTGGCTCGCTCATCACAGCGAAACAGGCACAGGGGCAGGGCAGACACTTTCATTACAGGAATCATGAGGGTAATACACTTCATTGTTTGAACCAAATTATGGTTTTAGCCGCAGTGGCGATTTTAGCATGTAAATCTTGGTGGGTCCAAAAAAATTGTTTTAGATGCATGCCAGCAAAGCCACCACACCACACAACACAACACTAAACAATACATGAATTGCACTATAACGGTGACAAACAGTGCCTACAAACTGTTAGGGCCTACATAAAGCTATCCCCACAGCAGAGTGCCAACAGCAGTCCCAACACCTTACCACTGCTACACCTAGCTATCAGCGGAGCCTTGTTTGGCTGCAAAACAGTTAATTCAGCCTCATTTACTGTCTTTAAAAAACCATAACTGATATGGCTGACATGCTTAAACAAATGTGGTTTCTACTGACAATTGAGATGTACAAACTATGGCATAAGGGAACGACGAGCGGATAAGAGGCAATCCATAATTTCGATTAAGACATTAATGAGCAAGCTAGGACGGACGTAGTGAATATAACTATTTGTTCAGCACTTTTGAAATGTGGTCTGTTCTTACAGTGTTCTCCCTGTACACCAAGTCAGAACCGAAGGATAAATAAAGGGGGCATATAAGCAGACAATGAAAGCTCTTACAATATTTGATGACGACATTTCTCTAAAACAGGCTGTAAGCTAATTGTGCACCACCAAGTCAGAACAGTAGGCTAAGTTAGGAGGGGGAAAGGGACCAAATTATTAGGGTGAAGCACATGGGCTACTAACAGGTTACAACAGAACATACACTTAGTATTACTTTCTTAGCTACAGTATACATATCTCCCTGGCATATTACATCATTTATGCAGCAGCATACAATACATTTTTGGACTCACCTTGTTGTGCTGTGCTCACTTGAACAGGAAGGTGGCACGGCGATCATTCGTGGGCAAATGTTGTCATCAAACTTTGTCATCAAATTCTGGCATTCTCTGGATTTATGGTGCTTTCAAGACAACTGGGAACTCTGTAAAAAAAACACGGTTGAATCATGACGTCAGTGATCTTCAGGTCGGAGCTCTAGAAAGAGACCCGAGTTCCCGACTTGGAATTCCGAGTTGGATGACTGTTCAAAACGTATTTTCCCAGTCGGAGATTGTTTTTTTCCGAGCTCCCATTTGTCTTGAACTCACTGAAATTTGAGATTTCCCAGTTCCGAGTTTCCAGTTGTTTTGAACACGGGAGAAGTCATGCTGGATTGACAGCATGGCCAATGTATTCAACCTTTTCTGGCCCATCTTGTTGAATGTTTATCCTTTTAAGCTTGGAAAAGAGGCCCTTAAACCCAGACTTGGACCACACACCCACTCCACTGAATAGCAGGTTATTGATTGCTTTGCAATGCTTGCAGTTAGCTACGGATTCCTTCCAAACCACTCATTGTTGAATTTGCGATTTCCAACTTGTTGTGTAATGTTTATGTCCAATGGCCGATGAGCACTGATACGTTTTGTCTATAATTTCTCTTCATAATTTCTCTTCATATGGCAAGGATTTAAATGGATTTGCCAGTATATTGTCGATTCATGATGATGATTGCTAGCTTGCTAGCTAAGATTTTGAAAGTATGATGTTGACATGATCAGTCCAATCAAAGCTACGGTAGATATAATGTGATTTGACGTCATTTTATGTGTGGCCAATGACCTTGAGCCTTCTTGGATGGGCACTTCTAATGTAACTCTACAGAAGCACCCAAGGGGCTTGAATATCCGAGCTCTACCCATAGATTTTGTGGTGACATACTGTCCCTATGAGTGACAAAACATTGAGCCAATCACAGCGCAACTAGAGAACATTACCAACCCCTACACTCCGTATTTTCCACTGGCTGCCCCACCACCACAGAAAGCACTGAGATAGGCTGAAACTCCTGCATTCTGGAGCTGCCTTACTCAAGAAAGCAAAAAAGAGACCATGTTTGTATGCGGCTTTATTAACTCAATTATTTATAAATTTTTTACATTGTTTGCAAACTGATATGTGACACGTATTAATGCCAAAATAACATGCAAAACAGGCAACAAAAAAATATATATAAATAAAAAAGTAACAAAAATAAATACACTACCGTTCAAAAGTTTGGGGCCACTTAGAAATGTCCTTATTTTCGAAAGAAAAGCAATTTTTTTGTCCATTAAAATAACATCAAATTGATCAGAAATACAGTGTAGACATTGTTAATGTTGTAAATTGTAGCTGGAAACGGCTGATTTTGTAATGGAATATCTACATAGGCGTACAGAGGCCCATTATCAGCAACCAGTCCTGTGTTCCAATGGCACGTTGTGTTTGCTAATCCAAGTTTATCATTTTAAAAGGCTAATTGATCATTAGAAAACCGTTTTGCAATTATGTTAGCACAGCTGAAAACTGTTGTGCTGATTAAAGAAGCAATAAAACTGGCCTTCTTGATACTAGTTGAGTATCTGGAGCATCAGCAATTGTGGGTTCGATTACAGGCTCAAAATGGCCAGAAACAAATAACTTTCTTCTGAAACTCGTCAGTCTATTCCATGCGAGAAATTGCCAAGAAACTGAAGATCTCGTACAACGCTGTGTACTACTCCCTTTACAGAACAGCGCAAACTGGCTCTAACCAGAATAGAAAGAGGAGTGGGAGGCCCTGGTGCACAACTGCCATTTACAACATTAACAATGTCTACACTGTATTTCTGATCAATTTGATGTTATTTTAATGGACCAAAAAAATGCTTTTCTTTTGAAAACAAGGACATTTCAAAGTGACCCCAAACTTTTGAACGGTAGTGTATATACTGTGAATTCAGAAAGTATTCAGACCCCTTGACTTTATCCACATTTTGTTACTTTACAGCCTTATTCTAAAATGGATGAAATTATTATTTTTCCTCATCAATCTACACACAATACCCCATAATATCACGACTCAGGATATGACCCAGATGCAGACACAGGAGGCGGATAGTACAATTCTCAATAATAATTTATTAGAACACGAGGAAGGCAAAGGGCAGGTCGAGGACAGGCAGAGGTTCGTAATCAGGTCAGAGTCAGGCAGGTACAGGACGGCAGGCAGGCTAGGGGTCAGGGCAGGCAGAATGGTCAGAACAGGGAAAACTAGGATATAAACACTTGAGAAAAAGGAAAACGGGAAGCATGCTGGTAAGACCTGACAAGACAAACTGGCAACAGACAAACGGAGAACACAGGTATAAATGCACTGGGGATAATGGGGAAGATGGGCGACACCTGGAGGGGGGTGGAGACAAGCACAAAGACAGGTGAAACAGATCAGGATGTGACACATAATGACAAAGCAAAGACAGGTTTTTAGAAATCTTAGCAAATGTATTACAAACAAAAAACAGAAATACTTTATTTATATAAGTATTCAGACCCTTTGCTATGAGACTCAAAATTGAGCTCAGGTGCATCCTGTTTCCATTAATCATCCTTGAGATGTTTCTACAACTTGATTGGAGTCCACCTGTGGTACATTCAATTGATTGGACATGATTTGGAAAGGCACACACCTCTCTATATAAGGTCCCACAGTTAACAGTGCATGTCAGAGCAAAAACCAAGCATTGAGGTGGAAGGAATTGTCCGTAGAGCTCCGAGACAGGATTGTATCGAGGCATAGATCTGGGGAAGGGTAACAAAAAATTACTGAGTAAAGGGTCTGAATATTTATGTAAATGTAGTATTTCAGTTTATTTTTAATATAAATGTGCAAACATTTCTAAAAACCTGTTTTTCCTTTGTCATTATGTGATATTGTGTGTAGATTGATGAGGGGAAAAAAACAATTTAATCAATTTTAGAATAAGGCTGTAACGTAATAAAATGTGGAAAAAGTCAAGGGGTCTGAATACTTTCCATATGCACTGTATATACACTACCAGTCAAAAATGTGGACACACCTACTCATTCAAGGGTATTTCTTTATTTTTACTATTTTTTACATTGTAGAATAATAGTGAAGACATCAAACTATGAAATAACACATATGGAATGATGTAGTACCCAAAAAAGTGTTAAACAAATCAAAATATATTTTATATTTGAGATTCTTCAAATAGCCACCCTTTGCCTTAATGACAGCTTTGCACACTCTTGGCATTCTCTCAACCAGCTTCTTGAGGTAGTCACCTGGAATGCATTTCAATTAAGAGGTGTGCCTTCTTAAAAGTTCATTTGTGGATTTTTTTTCCTTCTTAATGCATTTGAGCCAATCAGTTGTGTTGTGACAAGGTAGGGGGGGTATACAGAAGATAGCCTTATTTGGTAAAAGACCAAGTCCATATTATGGCAAGAACAGCTCAAATAAGCAAAGAGAAATGACAGTCCATCATTACTTTAAGACATGAAGGTCAGTCAATACGGAAAATGTAAAGAACTTTGAACGTTTCTTCAAGTGCAATCGCAAAAACCATCAAGCGCTATGATGAAACTGGCTCTCATGAGGACCACCACAGGAATGGAAGACCCAGAGTTACCTCTGCTGCAGAGGATACGTTCATTAGAGTTACCAGCCTCAGAAATTGCAGCCCAAATAAATGCTTCACAGAGTTCAAGTCACAGACACATCTCAACATCAACTGTTCAGAGGGGACTGTGTGAATCAGGCCTTCATGGTCGAATTGCTGCAAAGAAACCACTACTAAAGGACACCAATAATAAGAAGAGACCTGCTTGGGCCAAGAAACACGAGCAATGGACATTAGACCGGTGGAAATGTGTCCTTTGGTCTGGAGTCCAAATTGGAGATTTTTGGTTCCAACCGCCGTGTCTTTGTGAGACGCGGTGTGGGTGAACGGATGATCTCCGCAAGTGTAGTTCCCACCATAAAGCATGGAGGAGGAGGTGTTGTGGTGTGGGGGTGCTTTGCTGGTGACACTGTCTGTGATTTATTTAGAATTCAAGGCACACTTAACCATCATGGCTACCACAGTATTCTGCAGCGATACGCCATCCCATCTGGTTTGGGCTTAGTGGGACTATCATTTGTTTTTCAACAGGACAATGACCCAACACACCTCCAGGCTGTGTAAGGGCTATTTTACCAAGAAGGAGAGTGATGGAGTGCTGCATCAGATGACCTGGCCTCCTCAATCCCCCAACCTCAACCCAATTGAGATGGTTTGGGATGAGTCGGACGGCAGAGTGAAGGAAAAGCAGCCAACAAGTGCTCAGCATATGTGGGAACTCCTTCAGGACTGTTAGAGCTGGTTGAGAGAATGCCAAGAGTGTGCTAAGCTGTCATCAAGGCAATGGGTGGCTAATCTCAAATATATTTTGATTTGTTTAACACTTGTTTTCGGTTACTACATGATTCCATATGTGTTATTTCATAGTGTTGATGTCTTCACTATTATTCTATATAGTAAAAATAAAGAAAAACCCTTGAATGAGTAGGTGTGTCCAAACTTTTGACTGGTCCTGTATATATATAATATATATATTTTTTTAGCTAAACAGGTGCGGCTCAAACAATGACGGGTCGCCACTCTTTAGGGTCGCCACTGAATGACGGGTCGCCAATCTTTAACCGCCCTAAACATAGGATGTTTTGAGTGAGGTGACAATGTAGAAAGTGTTCTTTCTACATTTATAGGCTCCCTTTTCATTTTGTATGATCCATGATCTTGGCTGTCTAATTGATGACAGAGTCAGAGCAGGTTTCTTTGCTGATGCTGCACTTGACTTTGAATGTGAGTTTGCGTGACCTCAGCTCAGCCTATCAGAAAACTGGGCCGGTCCATCTTGGTAGGGGGGCCGGCCTTTGCTCATTGTATAACAGAGAAATTCCGCAAAAATCTTAAAAATAACTATCTTAACAGGCCCATGGGCCGCTGGCCATGTCACCTTTTTTATTTTGTATTTTTATATTTAAAACATAATTTTGTGTGTGTCAATTTCGACCACCCCCCCAACTAAAAAATGGATCAGCCCATCTGGCATTTGCCAGAATTGCCAGATGGCCAATCCACCCCTGCTGTAACTCATCAGTCAGTCAGTGCTGACCATTGACCTGTATGTATGTGTTAATGTTCAATTTAGAGGGAAGTGGAAAAGTGTGGCCCCCCTTTCCCGTACTGTATGTCTCAGTTTCCATGTTTGGACACCCTGACTACTGTTGCTCCCTCACTCCCTCCTTCTCTTCTCTACTCCTTCAGTCTGATGACTTCATCAGGTGCCTCTGGAAAAACCAACCCACGTGGGAAGGAGGCTGACGCCAGCTAGAGAAAGAGAGAGAGAGAGTGAGAGGGGGAGAGGGGAAGGGGAAAGAGGAGTGATATAGGGGAGAGGGTACAGCACAACATGTAGAGTGTGCCCATGGTGACATAGCAGAAACCAATAGAAAAAGAGAGAAAGAACGAGTGAATGTGATACAGAGACAAGACCAGGACCCAGGGAAAGAGAGAAAGACCAAGAAAGAAAGGAGAACTTGTACAGTATGCACACCCACCCACCACTGTGCCCCAGCCACTGACAAGCCGCCTATTTCAATGAGGCCCCAGCCAGCAGGCAGACAGGCAGTCCAGGCTATGATGTATGTTACACATTGCACCCAGGCCCTGGGCCCCAGCCCTGCAGTGTAAGACTCCAGAAATATACTTCCCCCAGACTTCTCTATAGGTGGGCTGTAGGGAGAGAGAAAGGGAGAGCAAGGAAGCGAGAGTAAAAGAGAGAGAGAATGGGAAAGAGGAGGAGGAAGGGGTGACAGAAGGAGACAGAGGTATTGTGTATCTTTAATCTACTGACTGGTTGCCATGGTTAATCCTCTGCTGTGACGTCAGAGGAGGCCTTGCCATCACCGAGACGATTTCCCCCTTGGGACCATAGAACGCTTGTTGCGTAATTCCTCGGAAAGGAAAGTCTGAACAGGGCAGACCGAAGCAGAGCAGCGACCAGACAATCTCGTTAAAGGGACATGACAGCAAGACACACACACACACACACCACTTCTGCTGTGTCCAAGTAACAATGACAGTGAGTCCACTCAGGTACTATCTATGGGTGGTTAGGTACATTGAAAGCAGAGGGTTACCCAACACTTAGTTATAAATAACTGTACAGTACCTTAAGAAGGTTTTGTGTGGTGGAGGGTGCTGAGAGTTCATTGGAACCTGACAACTTAATCCTGCGTAAAAGATAGATAGAGATAAAGAGAGAGAGAGAGAGAGAGAGAGAGAGAGAGAGAGAGAGAGAGAGAGAGAGAGAGAGAGAGAGAGAGAGAGAGAGAGAGAGAGAGAGAGAGAGAGAGAGACCAAATTGATAGCAAGTGCTTATGTGTTTATGTCTCAGCCACTGTCGCTTATATTCACACTTGGCTCTTAATACCAAACACAGGGTGTTGCTCTCACAAGTCAAGTCACATTTGATTTACAATACACTTTACTAAAAAGTTAACCAAAGTAAATTTAAAAAAGAAAACAGGGGACAACACTTTCACAGACACACTTTTTACTGCTTCTGTACCCATAGCTCGCCAAGATACACAGACAGACAGACTGACAGACAGACAGAAATTCAGACAGACAAACAAACAGACAGAAACACAGACAGACAGACAGACAGACAGACAGACAGACAGACAGACAGACAGACAGACAGGCAAGCAGACAGGCAAGCAGACAGACAGACAGGCAAGCAGGCAGACACACACACACACACGGACACACACACAAATACACGCTGTACTGTATGTGAAACGTGATCTGTGCTCTTCTGCAGTCAAGCCTGTGTGGTAGGGATATCATATGATTCCTGTTTCTGTGCTGCGGCCAGCCAGCCCAGGACAGAGTACAGAACAACATGTACTGTAGTAGTGACAAGACAACAAACCTTGTGGCTTAGATGGTAGAGCATTGCGCTTGCAACACCAGGGTTGTGGGTTCGATTCCCATGGGGGACCAGTACAGAACAAAGTATGAAAATGTATGCATTCACTACTGTAAGTCGCTCTGGATAAGAGCGTCTGCTAAATGACTAAAATGTAAAATATGGAACTGAGAGAAAAGAAGAGGCATAGAGTGACAGAAAGAGCAGGAGAAATACAGAACATTTTACATTGTGTGAAAACAAGTTACAACACAATGCTGTTGTCAGGGGAATAAGGAACATTATCAGCCACAGTCAGTAGGGACTTGTTTGTCCACGTCCAGAAGTTTCACCTTTGTGATTGTCCACACAGTAAATCAGTGTGTGTATATACAATTGTATTGTATATACATACAGTGCATTCGGAAAGTATTCGGACCCCATTACTTTTTCCACATTTTGTTAAGTTACAGCCTTTTCTAAAATTGATTAAATAAATAAAAATCCTCATCAATCTACACACAATACCCAATAATGACAAAGCTAAAAAAGGTTTTTAGAATTTTAGCAAATGTATTAAATATAAAAAACAGAAATACCTTATTACATAAGTATTCAGACCCTTTGCTATGACATGCGAAATTGAGCTCAGGTGCATCCTGTTTCCATTGATCATCCTTGAGATGTTTCTACAACTTGATTGGAGTCCACCTGTGGTAGATTCAATTGATTGGACATGATTTGGAAAGGCACACACCTGTCTATATGTTCCCACAGTTGACAGTGCATGTCAGAGCAAAAACCAAGCCATGAGGACGAAGGAATTGTCCATAGAGCTCAGAGACAGGATTGTGTCGAGGCATAGATCTGGGGAAGGGTACCAGAAAATGTCTCCAGCATTGAAGGTCCCCAAGAACACAGTGGCCTCCATCATTGTTAAATGGAAGAAGTTTGGAACCACCTAGACTCTTCCTAGAGCTGGTCGCCCGGCCAAACTGAGCAATCGGTTGAGAAGGACATTGGTCAGGGAGGTTACCAAGAACCCGATGGTCACTCTGACAGACCTCCAGACCTCTAGAGTTCCTCTGTGGAGTTGGGAGAACCTTGAGTGGCCCAGCCAGAGCCTGGACTTGAACCCGATTGAACATCTCTGGAGAGACCTGAAAATAGTTGTGCAGCGACGCTCCACATCCAACCTGACAGAGCTTGAGAGGATCTGCAGAGAAGAATGGGAGAAACTCCCCAAATACAGGTGTGCCAAGCTTGTAGCATCATACCCAAGAAGACTTTAGGCTGTAATCGCTGCGTTTACATTTACATTTACGTAATTTAGCAGACGCTCTTGTCCAGAGCGACTTACAAATTGGTGCATTCACCTTATAGCCAGTGGGATAACCACTTTACAATATATATATATTTGTTTCTTTCTTTGGGGTGGGGTAAGGGGGGGTAGAAGGATTACTTTATCCTATCCCAGGTATTCCTTAAAGAGGTGGGGTTTCAAGTGTCTCCGGAAGGTGGTGAGTGACTCCGCTGTCCTGGCGTCGTGAGGGAGCTTGTTCCACCATTGGGGTGCCAGAGCAGCGAACAGTTTTGACTGGGCTGAGCGGGAACTGTGCTTCCGCAGAGGTAGGGGGGCCAGCAGGCCAGAGGTGGATGAACGCAATGCCCTCGTTTGGGTGTAGGGACTGATCAGAGCCTGAAGGTACGGAGGTGCCGTTCCCCTCACAGCTCCGTAGGCAAGCACCATGGTCTTGTAGCAGATGCGAGCTTCAACTGGAAGCCAGTGGAGTGTGCGGAGGAGCGGGGTGACGTGAGAGAACTTGGGAAGGTTGAACACCAGGACGGGCTGCGGCATTCTGGATAAGTTGTAGGGGTTTAATGGCACAGGCAGGGAGCCCAGCCAACAGCGAGTTGCAGTAATCCAGACGGGAGATGACAAGTGCCTGGATTAGGACCTGTGCCGCTTCCTGTGTAAGGCAGGGTCGTACTCTCCGAATGTTGTAGAGCATGAACCTACAGGATCGGGTCACCGCCTTGATGTTAGCGGAGAACGACAGGGTGTTGTCCAGGGTCACGCCAAGGCTCTTTGCACTCTGGGAGGAGGACACAACGGAGTTGTCAACCGTGATGGCGAGATCATGGAACGGGCAGTCCTTCCCCGGGAGGAAGAGCAGCTCCATCTTGCCGAGGTTCAGCTTGAGTTGGTGATCCGTCATCCACACTGATATGTCTGCCAGACATGCAGAGATGCGATTCGCCACCTGGTTATCAGAAGGGGGAAAGGTGCTTCAACAAAGTACTGAGTAAAGGGTCTGAATACTTATGTAAATATGATACGAGTTGTTTTATTTTTAATAAACTTGCAAAAATGTATACAAACCTGTTTTTGCTTTGTCATTATGGGGTATTGTGTGTAGATTGATGATGGAAAAAAACAATTTAATCAATTTTAGAATAAGTCTGTAATGTAACAAAATGTGGAAAAAGTAAAGGGGTCTGAGTACTTTCCGAATGCAGTGTATATACACACGCACACACGCACACACTGATGTACTGAAACTTCTGGACCCGGACAAACAAGTCCCTAGTGACTGTGGCTGATAATGTTCCTCATTCCCCTGACAACAGCATTGTGTTTTACGTGTGTGTGTGTGCCAAATGTGTGTGAGCCACATGCAGGGCCCTCGTGAGAACAGGCTGGCCTTTGATTTAATCTGTCAGCAAGGGCCTCATTGGGATGGGGAGAAGCGTGTAGCGCGTGTGTGTAATGCGCAGTGTCTGTGCCTCGCATATACAGTACCAGTCAAAAGTTTGGACACACCTTCTCATTCAAGGGTTTTTCTTTATTTTTACTATTTTCTACATTGTAGAATAATAGTGAAGACATCAAAACTATGAAATAACACATATGGAATCATGTAGTAACCAAAAAAGTGTTAAACAAATCTAAATATATTTGAGATTTGAGATTCTTCAAATAGCCACCCTTTGCCTTGATGACAGCTTTGCACACCCTTGGCATTCTCTCAACCAGCTTCACCTGGAATGCTTTTCCAACAGTCTTGAAGGAGTTCCCACATATGCTGAGCACTTACTGGCTGCTTTTCCTTCACTCTGCCGTCCGACTCATCCCAAACCATCTCAATTGGGTTGAGGTCGGGGGATTGTGGAGGCCAGGCCATCTGATGCAGCACTCCATCACTCTCCTTCTTGGTAAAATAGCCCTTACACAGCATGGAGGTGTGTTGGGTCATTGTCCTGTTGAAAAACAAATGATAGTCCCACTAAGCCCAAACCAGATGGGATGGTGTATCCCTGCAGAATGCTGTGGTAGCCATGCTGGTTAAGTGTGCATTGAATTCTAAATAAATCACAGACAGTGTCACCAGCAAAGCACCCCCACACCATAACACCTCCTCCTCCATGCTTTACGGTGGGAACTACACAAACTGATATCATTGGAACTAAAAATCTCAAATTTGGACTCTAGATCAAAGGACAAATTTCCACTGGTCTAATGTCCATTGCTCGTGTTTCTTGGTCCAAGCAGGTCTCTTCTTATTATTGGTGTCCTTTAGTAGTGGTTTCTTTGCAGCAATTCGACCATGAAGGCCTGATTCACACAGTTCCCTCTGAACAGTTGAAGTTGAAATGTGTCTGTGACTTGAACTCTGTGAAGCATTTATTTGGGCTGCAATTTCTGAGGCTGGTAACTCTAATGAACGTATCCCCTGCAGCAGAGGTAACTCTGGGTCTTCCATTCCTGTGGCAGTCCTCATGAGAGCCAGTTTCATCATAGCGCTTGATGGTTTTTGCGATTGCACTTGAAGAAACTTTCAAAGTTCTTGAAATGTTTCATATTGACTGACCTTCATGTCTTAAAGTAATGATGGACTGTCATTTCTCTTTGCATATTTGATCTGTTCTTGCCATAATATGTACTTGGTCTTTTACCAAATAGGGCTATCTTTTGTATACCCCCCCTCCCCTACCTTGTCACAACACAACTGATTGGCTCAAACGCATTAAGAAGGAAAATAATTCCACAAATTAACTTTTAAGAAGGCACACCTGTTAATTGAAATGCATTCCAGGTGACTATCTCATGAAGCTGGTTGAGAGAATGCCAAGAGTGTGCAAAGCTGTCATCAAAGCAAAGGGTGGCTATTTGAAGAATCTCAAATATAAAATATATTTTGATCTGTTTAACACTTTTTTGGTTACTACATGATTCCATATGTGTTATTTTATAGTTTTGATATCTTCACTATTATTCTACAATGTAAAAATAGTAAAAAATTAAGAAAAACCCTTGAATGATTAGGTGTGTCCAAACTTTTGACTGGTAGTGTACTTGAGGAAATGGTCAATAGCTGCTTGCAGAGAGAAACGCTGCATGCCACTCCTGAACGCAGCCTCGCTGTCTCCCGGCAGGCCACATGGAAGACATTAGAGCAAATAGAGCAATCTCCTACGAGAGACCAAAGCTCGCTGCCGGCTTCTTGGTGCAAATGTCTGAGCATTTCAATGGGTTTCCTTATAGGGTCGGAAATTACGCTGTTTTAAAAACCACCCCCTCCTCAGGCGAGATAGAGTTCAGTGAGTTTAAGGTGTGGCCTGCTTTAACAAGTTGAGGTTATAGGTAGGCATGAAATGGTAGGAGAACATTTGAACAGAAGGGCAACCCACACAAATTTACCCAATAACAATGCTGATTTTTGTTTCACGTTTCAAAACATTTTGTCCCGTTTGCTCATACTGAACGTAACCCAGGTGATGTTACAGTAAGAGGTGTGTCTGCGTTGTCGAGGCCCACCGGTTTAACGTTCAATGTATTGAGGTCAGACACGTACAGTGGGGAAAAAATTTATTTAGTCAGCCACCAATTGTGCAAGTTCTCCCACTTAAAAAGATGAGAGAGGCCTGTCATTTTCATCATATGTACACGTCAACTATGACAGACAAATTGAGGAAAAAAAATCCAGAAAATCACATTGTAGGATTTTTAATGAATTCATTTGCAAATTATGGTGGAAAATAAGTATTTGGTCACCTACAAACAAGCAAGATTTCTGGCTCTCACAGACCTGTAACTTCTTCTTTAAGAGTTTTCTCTGTCCTCCACTCGTTACCTGTATTAATGGCACCTGTTTGAACTTGTTATCAGTATAAAAGACACCTGTCCACAACCTCAAACAGTCACACTCCAAACTCCACTATGGCCAAGACCAAAGAGCTGTCAAAGGACACCAGAAACAAAATTGTAGACCTGCACCAGGCTGGGAAGACTGAATCTGCAATAGGTAAGCAGCTTGGTTGGAAGAAATCAACTGTGGGAGCAATTATTAGGAAATGGAAGACATACAAGACCACTTATAATCTCCCTCGATCTGGGGCTCCACGCAAGATCTCACCCCGTGGGGTCAAAATGATCCCAAGAACGGTGAGCAAAATCCCAGAACCACACGGGGGGACCTAGTGAACGACCTGCAGAGAGCTGAGACCAAAGTAACAAAGCCTACCATCAGTAACACACTACGCCGCCAGGGACTCAAATCCTGCAGTGCAGACGTGACCCCCTGCTTAAGCCAGTACATGTCCAGGCCCGTCTGAAGTTTGCTAGAGTGCATTTGGATGATCCAGAAGAGGATTGGGAGAATGTCATATGTCATATGGTCAGATGAAACCAAAATAGAACTTGTCGTGTTTGGAGGACAAAGAATGCTGAGTTGCATCCAAAGAACACCATATACCTACTGTGAAGCATGGGGGTGGAAACATCATGCTTTGGGGCTGTTTTTTTCGCAAAGGGACCAGGACGACTGATCCGTGTAAAGGAAAGAATGAATGGGGCATGTATCATGTGATTTTGAGTGAAAACCTCCTTCCATCAGCAAGGGCATTGAAGATGAAACGTGGCTGGGTCTTTCAGCATGACAATGATCCCAAACACACCACCCGGGCAACGAAGGAGTGGCTTCGCAAGAAGCATTTCAAGGTCCTGGAATGGCCTAGCCAGTCTCCAGATCTCAACCCCATAGAAAATCTTTGGAGGGAGTTGAAAGTCCGTGTTGCCCATCGACAGCCCCAAAACATCACTGCTCTAGAGGAGATCTGCATGGAGGAATGGGCCAAAATACCAGCAACAGTGTGTGAAAACCTTGGAAGACTTACAGAAAACGTTTGACCTGTGTCATTGCCAACAAAGGGTATATAACAAAGTATTGAGAAACTTTTGTTATTGACCAAATACTTATTTTCCACCATAATTTGCAAATAAATTCATAAAAAATCCTACAATGTGATTTTCTGGATTTTTTTTCCTCATTTTGTCTGTCATAGTTGACGTGTACCTATGATGAAAATTACAGGCCTCTCTCATCTTTTTAAGTGGGAGAACTTGCACAATTGGTGGCTGACTAAATACTTTTTTTCCCCACTGTATTCCAATCCACAGACCTGGGATGACCCCAGATTAGGATTGAAGATATTGCTCATTTCATTACACTCAATACCCTTCCGCCTCCCTCTCACATCCCAGTAAGGTTTGCAGTAAAGGTCAACGTCATTATATCATCACTTAATTTGATCATGATGAAGAGCAGAGGTATTGAATTGAATCTGCTTAGAGATTTGGAATTTTGTTATTTGTCTACTTTCTTTGTTGGAATGTATTATTAACTGTGTGTGTAATGAATTGTATATTGTATTGCATGTTATTGTGTGTTTGTACATGACCCAGGATGATACGCATTCCCAGGCTACTTTTAAACCAAATGACGTATTTCTGTGTGTTTTGTGTGTTTGTGTAGAGTTTATGGTGTGTGGGCTGTCCAAGCTCTTGTTTTAAGTAAACTGTGGGATTAGCTGTATTGACTCAATACTTGAGCTGAATGAGTTCCCAGTAGGTGTTCCCTACATTTCCCAGTCCTCATACCACTCACTAACACTGGGAGGGAGCTCATGTTTAAGTGACTGACTGGGTTTGAACCCTGAGTCGTCTGTGGCTGTGTGCCACAAGACTATGTAAGCCCACTGAGCTAAAGCCAAAGTGTAGGCAATAGCTTGGGGGAGCTAACGCAAGTCTGAGCTTGGTTCACTGAATCTGAAGAACCACTGACCATTTATTTACTCCTCAACCTGAGTAGGTCACAGGGTCCCATAGACGATGCATGAAAAACATACAATACAGTAGGGGAAATGTTCCCTCAGCACTGTGGAACGCACATGGGAAGTGTGTGTGTGTCTGTGTGTGAGTGTATGTCAGAGTTTGTTGTTCTGCTTTTCTCTATCTATGTTTGATCCTCTCCCTGTGTCTCCAGAGAGGTCTGAAGTCAGGCTCTGAACTATGAGTGGGATCTCACCTCCATCCCACAATACTCAGCTGGTCTCCCAGCTTAAAGAATAGCCCTGGGCCCATGTGACTGTGTCAGCAGCAGTGTGTGTGTGTGTGTGTGTGTGTCTGTGTGTGTGTGTGTGTGTGTGTGTGTGTGTGTGTGTGTGTGTGTGTGTGTGTGTGTGTGTGTGTGTGTGTGTGTGTGTGTGTGTGTGTGTGTGTGTGTGTGTGTGAGTCGGGGTGGGTGGGGGTGGGTGGGGGTGGTACACAGTGAGTGTGTGTGACTGCTGTGTGCATGTGCCCTTTGTACTGGCTGCTATGTGCAGAGGTATGTAGCTAAAGGTCGGGGCAGGAGCATGATGCTCTGTCAGGGATAGCTGTGACTAGGAGAAGCCCAGAGATGAGTAGGTAATGGCCAACAGGGGCTGGGGTTACATGGGGCTGGTGCTGGGGTACACTCTTAAAAAACCTAAAAGGGTTATTTGGCTGTCCCCATAGGAGAACCCTTTGAAAACCCCTTTTGAGTTCTATGTAGAATTCTTTCCACAGAGGGATCCACATGGAACCCAAAAGGGCTCTACCTGAAACCAAAAAAGGGTTCTACCAGGGAAACTAAAAAGGGTTATCCTATGGGGAAAGCTGAAGAACCCTTTTAGGTTTTTTAAGAGTGTACCCCAGCCACAGCCCCATGTACCATTTTTTCTAAGAGTGTATAGTAGGGCTAGGGCTAGGGCTGAGGATAAGGTTGATAAGGCTGGGGGTAAGGTATAGGGCTGGGGCTGAGGGTGGGGCTATGGTTGGGCTAAAGTAAAGGGCTGAAACTGGGGCCTAGTATTGGTCTTCCAGTCCTCCTGCTGGACCACACATGTTCTACAGTTACAGGTACTACAGCTACAGGTTCTACAGTTACAGGTACTACAGTTACAGGTACTACAGCTACAGGTTCTACAGTTACAGGTACTTCAGTTACAGGTACTTCAGTTACAGGTACTTCAGTTACAGGTACTACAGTTACAGGTACTACAGTTACAGGTACTACAGTTACAGGTTCTACAGTTACAGGTACTACAGTTACAGGTTCTACAGTTACAGGTACTACAGTTACAGGTTCTACAGTTACATGTACTACAGTTACAGGTTCTACAGTTACAGGTACTTCAGTTACAGGTACTTCAGTTACAGGTACTACAGTTACAGGTACTACAGTTACAGGTTCTACAGTTACAGGTACTACAGTTACAGGTTCTACAGTTACATGTACTACAGTTACAGGTTCTACAGTTACAGGTACTACAGTTACAGGTTCTACAGTTACAGGTACTTCAGTTACAGGTACTTCAGTTACAGGTACTACAGTTACAGGTACTACAGTTACAGGTACTTCAGTTACAGGTACTTCAGTTACAGGTACTACAGTTACAGGTACTACAGTTACAGGTACTACAGTTACAGGTTCTACAGTTACAGGTACTACAGTTACAGGTTCTACAGTTACAGGTACTACAGTTACAGGTTCTACAGTTACATGTACTACAGTTACAGGTTCTACAGTTACAGGTACTTCAGTTACAGGTACTTCAGTTACAGGTACTACAGTTACAGGTACTACAGTTACAGGTTCTACAGTTACAGGTACTACAGTTACAGGTTCTACAGTTACATGTACTACAGTTACAGGTTCTACAGTTACAGGTACTACAGTTACAGGTTCTACAGTTACAGGTACTTCAGTTACAGGTACTTCAGTTACAGGTACTACAGTTACAGGTACTACAGTTACAGGTACTTCAGTTACAGGTACTACAGCTACAGGTACTACAGTTACAGGTACTACAGTTACAGGTACTACAGTTACATGTACTACAGTTACAGGTACTACAGTTACAGGTACTACAGTTAAAGGTACTACAGCTACAGGTTCTACAGTTACAGGTACTTCAGTTACAGGTAATACAGTTACAGGTACTACAGCTACAGGTACTACAGTTACAGGTACTACAGTTACAGGTACTACAGTTACAGGTACTTTAGCTACAGGTACTACAGTTACAGGTACTTCAGCTACAAGAGAGAGGGATGGAGGAGTGGCTGTTTGTTAGATGTCATGTAACTATAACTCCTGTTGTTGCCCTGGTTTTGACAGACAGGTGTGGCTGTTATGTCATGTCACTCACTGTTACATATGTTTATTATAGCATAATGTAGGTTTAAGACCTTACCTACCTGAAGGTTAGTAGGACAAGTACGGTAGTCAGACGGGCGGACGGCCGGACGGACAGACAGGTTCAGGCAGAAACAGGCATGTGAAACACAAACGCAAAAGTGCATGCAACACACACACACACAGCTCTGAAGCACGAGGCAGGTCATTGCCCCCCTGTCTGTCATATCTCTGGGGCATGATTCACTCCCCTGCCCTTCCAGAGCCTCTCACCATGTGGGGTGTGGGGACGTGCCCACACATGTTGCCCACCACCAGCTGCCAGTCACCAGGCCCAGCAGGCACGACCATCATCATCGCCATCCTCATCATCATCACCATCATCATCATCAACAATGATCCATTGGTCCAATGATAATATGATGATACAATATCATGGTTACTTGGAAATCACTATGTAGTCTGTGCAAGTGTGTGCGTACTTGCTTGTGTGTGTGCATGTCTGTCAGGCAGGTAAGATGAGATGTCTGGCCAGGGTGCCTGTGATTCACAAGGGACTCAGTCCACTCTGTCATATCTGCTGAAACTCAGGATGGCGTGTGTTTGCATGCGTATGTTCTCCTGTACCCCTGCTGGTGGTTGCCCTTCTGCTGGCTCAGCGATGAATGTCAAGGCAAGGAAGGAAGAAACACACACAAATGCTACAAAACCTAACGTGGCAGACACACAAACACACTGTTTTTAGGTTACCGAAGCATAAGTAGAGCGAACACACGCACATACACACGTTGCACACACACACCTACACACACCTACACACACACACACACACACACACACACACACACACACACACACACACACATACACACCTACACAAATTCTCTCTCCCTCTGAAGCCATAGAAACAAAAGTGGCACACACGTCAGAGCACCTGTGTGCGTCTGAGTCTTTTTCCATCACTGAAGCATCAGACTTAGTCCTATTCATTAATTAATGGCCTTTCAATAAGTTTCAATACCAGCAGCTAGATGACATGGACACAAATAGCGTATTACGTCATCAAAGGGAACTAATGCATCAGAGCTGTGTTTCCATGGTGGCTAAATAGGAGTATAGTCACAGGGTGTACCCCATGCGCGCGAACACAGAGGAAGCACAAATTAGTAAAGGCCCAGTGCAGTCAAAAACATGATTGTCCTAAATTATGTGAACACCCCTTCAAATAATATGCCATTTAGCAGACGCTTTTATCCAAAGCGACGTGTGCATACATTTTTACGTATGGGTGGTCCCGGGGATCGAACCCACTACCCTGGCGTTACAAGCGCCATGCTCTACCAATTGAGCTACAGAGGACCACGTTAGTGGATTCTGCTATTTCAGCCACACCCTTCGCTGACAGGTGTATAAAATCAAGCACACAGCCATGCAATCTCAATAGACAAACATTGGCAGTAGAATGGCCTTACTGAAGAGCTCAGTGACTTTCAACGTGGCACCGTCATAGAATGTCACCTTTCCAACAAGTCAGTTTGTCAAATTTCTCCCTGCTAGATGTGCCCCGGTCAACTGTAAGTGCTGTTATTGTGAAGTGGAAACGTCTAGGAACAACAACGGCTCAGCCGCGAAGTGGTAGGCCACACAAGCTCACAGAACGGGACCGCCGAGTGCTGAAGGGCATAGCGCGTAAAAATCGTCTGTCCTCGGTTGCAACACTCATTATTGAGTTCCAAACTGCCTCTGGAAGCAACTTCAGCACACAAACTGTTCATCGGGAGCATCATGAAATTGGTTTCCATGGCCGAGCAGCATCGGCTGGAGTGATGTAAAGCTCACCGCCATTGGACTCTGGAGCAGTGGAAACGCGTTCTCTGGAGTGATGAATCACGCTTCACCATCTGTCAGTCTGACGGACGAATCTGGGTTTGGCGGATGCCAGGAGAACGCTACCTGCCCGAATGCTGTAAAGTTTGGTGGAGGAGGAATAATGGTCTGGGGTTGTTTTCATGGTTCGGGACTTGAAGGATTTACTTCAGACACCCGACAAGGCCCAAATCCCCGTCATTCGCAGGAGAAAGTGACAGAGATATCGGGGACGTAGGTCGGGGTGCATTGTAAGGATCCGACAGCGAGTGGGTATCAGTCCTATTAGCCAACGTACAATCATTGGATAACAAAATAGACGAGCTACGATCACGAATATCCTACCAACGGGACATTAAAAACTGTAATATCTTATGTTTCAACGAGTCGTGGCTGAACAACGACATGGATAACATACAGATGGAGGGGTTTAGGCTGCATCAGCAAGATAGAACAGCTGCCTCCGGTAAGACAAGGGGTGGCGGTCTGTGTATATTTGTAAACAACAGCTGATGCACGAAATCTAATATTAAGGAAGTCTCGAGGTTTTGCTCGCCTGAGGTAGAGTATCTCATGATAAGCTGTAGACCACACCATTTACGAAGAGAGTTTTCATCTATATTTTTCATAGCTGTCTATTTACCACCACAAACCGATGCTGGCACAAAGACCGCACTCAATGAGCTGTATAAGGCCATAAGCAAACAGGAAAACGCTCATCCAGAGGCGGCGCTCCTAGTGGCCGGGGACTTTAATGCAAGGAAACTTAAATCCGTTTCACATCATTTCTACCAGCATGTTAAATGTGCAACCAGAGGAAAAAAAACTCTAGACCACATTTACTCCACACACAGAGACACGTACAAAGCTCTCCCTCGCCCTCCATTTGGTAAATCTGACCATAATTCTATCCTCCTGATTCCTGCTTACAAGCACAAATTAAAGCAGGAAGCACCAGTGACTCAGTCAATAAAGAAGTGGTCAGACGAAGCAGATGCTAAGCTACAGGACTGTTTTGCTAGCACAGACTGGAATATGTTCCGGGATTCTTCTGATGGCATTGAGGAGTTCACTACATCAGTCACTGGCTTCATCAATAAGTGCATCGATGAAGTCGTCCCCACAGTGACCGTACGTACCCCAACCAGAAACCATGGATTACAGGCAACATCCGCACTGAGCTAAAGGGTAGAGCTGCCGCTTTCAAGGAGCGGAACCCGGACGCTTATAAGAAATCCTGCAATGCCCTCCGACGAACCATCAAACAGGCAAAGCGTCAATACAGGACTAAGATTGAGTCGTACTACACCGGCTCCGACGCTCGTCGGATGTGGCAGGGCTTGCAAACTATTACAGACTACAAAGGGAAGCACAGCCGCGAGCTGCCCAGTGACACGAGCCTACCAGACGAGCTAAATTACTTCTATGCTCACTTCGAGGCAAGGAAGACTGAAGCATGTAAGAGAGCATCAGCTGTTCCGGACGACTGTGTGATCACGCTCTCCGTAGCCAATGTGAGTAAGACCTTTAAACAGGTCAACATTCACAAGGCCCCAGGGCCAGATGGATTAACAGGACGTGTACTCCGAGCATGCTCTGACCAACTTGTGTCTTCACTGACATTTTCAACCTGTCCCTGACTGAGTCTGTAATACCAACATGTTTCAAGCAGGCCACCATAGTCCCTGTGCCCAAGAACACTAAGGTAACCTGCCTAAATGACTACAGACTCGTAGTACTCACGTCTGTAGCCATGAAGTGCTTTGAAAGGCTGGTCATGGCTCACATCAACACCATTATCCCAGAAACCCTAGACCCACTACAATTTGCATACCGCCCCAACAGATCCACAGATTATGCAATCTCTATTGCACTCCACACTGCCCTTTCCCACCTGGACAAAAGGAACACCTACGTGAGAATGCTATTCATTGACTACAGCTCAGCGTTCAACACCATAGTGCCCTCAAAGCTCATCACTAAGCTAAGGACCCTGGGACTAAACAACCTCTCCCTCAATGTGATCAAGATAAAGGAGATGATTGTGGATTACAGGAAAAGGAGGACCGAGCACGCCCCCATTCTCATCGACGGGGCTGTAGTGGAGCAGGTTGAGAGCATCAAGTTCCTTAGTGTCCACATCACCAACAAACTATCATGGTCCAAACACACCAAGACAGTTGTGAAGAGGGCACGACAAAGCCTATTTCCCCTCAGGAGACTGAAAAGATTTGGCATGGGTCCTCAGATCCTCAAAAAGTTATACGGCTGCACCATCGAGAGCATCCTGACTGGTTGCATCACTGCCTGGTATGGCAACTGCTCAGCCTCCGACCGCAAGGCACTACAGAGGGTAGTGCATACGGCCCAGTATATCACTGGGGCCAAGCTTCCTGCCATCCAGGACCTCTATACCATGCAGTGTCAGAGGAAGGCTCTAA
The DNA here is from genome assembly GCF_020615455.1 of Coregonus clupeaformis. NCBI lineage: Eukaryota > Metazoa > Chordata > Actinopteri > Salmoniformes > Salmonidae > Coregonus > Coregonus clupeaformis. The sequence goes on along the minus strand of NC_059196.1, from coordinate 26,856,264 downwards.
AAATTGTCAAAGACTCCAGCCACCCTAGTCATAGACTGTTGTCTCTGTTACCGCACGGCAAGCAATACAGGAGCGCCAAGTCTAGGTCGAAAAGGCTTCTTAACAGCTTCTACCCCCAAGCCATAAGACTCCTGAACAGCTAATCAAATGGCTACCCGGACTATTTGCTCACATCAACACCATTATCCCAGAAACCCTAGACCCACTCAATTTGCATACCGCCCCAACAGATCCACAGATGATGCAATCTCTATTGCACTCCACACTGCCCTTTCCCACCTGGACAAAAGGAACACCTACGTGAGAATGCTATTCATTGACTACAGCTCAGCGTTCAACACCATAGTGCCCTCAAAGCTCATCACTAAGCTAAGGACCCTGGGACTAAACAACCTCTTCCTCAACGTGATCAAGACAAAGGAGATGATTGTGGATTACAGGAAAAGGAGGACCGAGCACGCCCCCATTCTCATCGACGGGGCTGTAGTGGAGCAGATTGAGAGCATCAAGTTCCTTGGTGTCCACATCACCAACAAACGATCATGGTCCAAACACACCAAGACAGTCGTGAAGAGGGCACGACAAAGCCTATTCCCCCTCAGGAGACTGAAAAGATTTGGCATGGGTCCTCAGATCCTCAAAAAGTTATACAGCTGCACCATCGAGAGCATCCTGACTGGTTGCATCACTGCCTGGTATGGCAACTGCTCAGCCTCCGACCGCAAGGCACTACAGAGGGTAGTGCGTATGGCCCAGTACATCACTGGGGCCAAGCTTCTTGCCATCCAGGACCTCTATACCAGGCGGTGTTAGAGGAAGGCCCTAAAAATTGTCAAAGACTCCAGCCACCCTAGTCATAGACTGTTCTCTCTGTTACCGCATGGCAAGCAATACAGGAGCGCCAAGTCTAGGTCGAAAAGGCTTCTTAACAGCTTCTACCCCCAAGCCATAAGACTCCTGAACAGCTAATCAAATGGCTACCCGGACTATTTGCCCCCTGTTTTACGCTGCTGCCACTCTCTGTTTATTATCTGTTGCACAGTCACTTTAACTTTACCTAAATTGCCTCAACTAACCTGTGCCCCTGTACATTGACTCTGTACCGGTACCCCCTGTATATAGCCTCGCTACTGTTATTTTACTGCTGCTCTTTAATTATTATATATTTTTTTTTACTTATCCATTTTTTACTTAACACTTATTGTTTTTTTAAACTGCATTGTTGGTTAAGGGCTTGTAAGTAAGCATTTCACTGTAAGGTCTACACTTGTTGTATTCGGCTCATGTGACAAATAACATTTTATTTTAATTTATTTAATGCCCTTTTAGTGTAAGAGCTGTTCGAAAAGACCGGTTGAAATTTCAGCCTGTTTTGGTGGGATGGAGTTTTGGCCTGCCTGGTGACATCACCAGGCGGTTAATTAGTAAATTAGATAGAGAGTTCCAAACCTCTTTGCCAATAACAGCTAGAGCTAGTTTTCTGTTTTCCCCTCTCCACTCAGACCACTCCCAGACAGTCCTAGCAAAATTCTTGCTTGATAAATTGTTCTTTGCTAAGAAGCTTTTTTTTCTTCTTTTTTTTGGACCATTTTAATTGAAAACAATAACAGTCAGGTACTTAATTGTTACCTAGAAATGATTTGATATTGAGATAAAAACGGCTGCATTGCTGTTGATCGCTACACCTGTTGAAGACGCACCTGGGTGATAATGGTGCTGTAAGTCAGCCTTTGTGTCAAAATGACTCACTCATAGAGCCTGCGTCACACCACCCACGCCGTTCTCTGATGCTCTCTCTCGCTGTGTGTGTGTGTGTGTAGACTGTGGTATTTGTAACATATTTTCCAAAGTCATAAATATAGACAGTAATATGTTAGAAAATAGACACAGGGTAAGGTCAAACTAGTTTTTCCTATTCAGACAGCAATGATATGTTTTCCATAAGAACAGAACTCAAGTGCTCCATCACATTATCATCTCATCTTTGATGACAAGATATGAGGTCATTTCATTCACTAAGACTTTCAGTCTTGAAGGACAATGAATATAGTCCATTAATTCATTAAATAATTAATTCAACTGCTGCTAGTATGAACTAGTTATTTCAGTTAAACCTGCTCATTGATGTGTGTATACCTGACGCAGCCACAAGAGGGCAACAAATCACCCTGTTACTAACCTGGCCATGATCCAGGTACATAAAGCGCTGTTGCACAATCCTGATTACTTCATGATTGGTGGAATGCAAACTTGAGAACAGCTTGTTGTCTTATAGGGTCTAGTGTTCCACCTACTGTACATCTGACATTTAATGACCACATTATAGATTCATAATGCACTATAAAACCATTCAAAATACTGGTAACTGCCAAAATAAAGGAAACACCAACAAAAAGTGTCTTAATAGGTTGTTGTGCCACCACGATCCAGAACAGCATCAATGCACCTTGGCATTGATTCTACAAGTGTCTGTAACTCTATTGGAAAGATCCGACACCATTCTTCCACAAGAAATGTGGTGTTTTGTTGACGGTGGTTGAAAACGCTGTCTTAGGCGCCACTCCAGAACCTCCCATTAGTGTTCAATTGGGTTGAGATCCGGTGACTGAGACGGCCATGACATATGGTTTACATCGTTTTCATGCTCATCAAACCATTCAGTGACCACTCGTGCCCTGTGACTGTGGGCATTGTCATCCTATGGGGGCATAGCCATGGTAGCCAAAATAATGGCCAAAATAATGGCATTTTTATACATGACCCTAAGCATGATGGGATGTTAACTGCTTAATTAACTCAGGAACCACACCTGTGTCTATTTACTGTATTTGGCTGCAACACACACCACCACAGGAGCACACACACACGTCTGCATGAACGCACATGTTCGAACGTGCACACGCGTGTGCTTACACACACACATTCATGCAGGCACGCACGGACGCACACACACAGGCAGGCAGACACACATGCACACACACGCACACACACACACACACACACACACACACCACACACTCAGCAGCACATATGGGAGGCAGATGTGATGTATGAAGCTGGGGTCACAGAGTCCACAGTACCAGCGCTGGATAATTGCCTACCCTGACATAGATATTTCTCAGTGCTCTGTAAAACTCCTATCTATTCATCCTGATATTGGTAAATCCAGGAAATTTCCTGTGGAATGGAAACCATGTTCTACTCTAAAATATCTAATACATTCTATTACATTCGCATCTACCTCAACAACACAGGATATTACATGGGAAGGAGTCGGACAGACCTTTATGAGATGGACAACGGTCTTCTTCTTTTCCCTTTGATCATGACTGACTAGAAACTAGAAACTTTAGCAACACTTAATAAAACAGTAATAAACCATTATTACTAGTTACTAGTTATAAGCATGTATTTCATAGCAATATATCAACAACAGACTCAAAATGGCTGATACTGTCTCAGAATCATTACTGGGTGATAGTAGTAAGCCATCATAAGGATGTCCATGTTCTAAGTGCTTCATACATTATGCCCCTATCACAATGATTTGTAGCTGTGGGCTTGAAGTAGTGTTTTTTTTATCCCGTTCTGGATGTTTCTAGTCCAGCAGATGATAGATATTCATCAGGAGAAATGCTGAGAAGAGCTGATTGAGGGATTGATGAATGGGGGAATGGGAGGAGGAGAGGAGTGGAGGACAAATTCTTAATCTCATTCTTCCTTTCCTAATCATCGAGGAGTAATGTGTGTTCATACCTCTCTATGCCTCACACCTGCTATAGGCTACCCTAGCAGAAACACATGCATACAGACAGACATATACATAAACACACACAGCTATTTACAGTATTTACTGTACACATAGACAGACATATAGAAAGATGTCTTCAGATATGGACGGGACTATGCTCCTAGGGGTGGAAGGCATTAAGAAAACCATCTTGTATGGAGGGACAGCTGAGATGCCCCGGTTCATTACTGGGGCCAAGGTCTCCATCACAACCTATTCCTCTGCTTCAACCTCTCTATCTCTACCCAAATTCATCGATTTCAATCTCTCTATCTACTTCATTTATAATCCTCAGTCTTTCTCTCTTTCTATTTCTCTCAATCTGAATCTCTCCATCTCAATCTATCTATTTAAACATAACTCCATCTATCGACTTTTCTATCCTCTATCTCAAATAGTGGAGATTTTCTCCAGATCACAGACAGTTACTCATCCAGTGCTTTGTCTCCAATTCCAGACAAATCTGATTACTGTAAAGAATATGGTTGCAATAGATTCTAGAACATTGTGTAGATTCTGAAAATCTTCTTACAAGGAACTAAAACAGACACCACCCATTATTACAGTATTGTCAAAAACACAAAAGCTCCTTCTATTCAGAGCATACTGAATAAACACTTAAATATCTCAATAACTATCTCAGTAGCATGAGACACAATACAAACACACTGGAATATCATACACCTAATATCATACACCTAATACAGGTGTCACGTTCGTCGTGTAAAGGATCGGACCAAGGTGCAGCGTGGTATGCGTACATAGTCGTTTATTATATAAACACCGACAAAATAACAAAATCCAACAGAACGTGAAGTTCAAAAGGCTAAACATCCAACAAGCCAAACAGAAACAAGATCCCACAACTAAGGTAGGCAACATGGCTGCCTAAGTATGATCCCCAATCAGAGACAACGATCGACAGCTGCCTCTGATTGGGAACCACACCCGGCCAACATAGATATACACATTCTAGCTATTCACACCCTGACCAAACCAACTAGAGATCTCTATGTCAGGGCGTGACAGTACCCCCCCCCCCCACCAAAGGTGCGGACTCCGGCCGAAAAAAACCTGACTCATTAGGGGAGGGTCCGGGTGGGCATTTAGCCTCGGTGGCGGCTCCGGCTCCGGGCGCGACGTCAACCTTACTGTCCTCTTCTTTTCTGGCTCCCCGTTGCACACCTGGTCCGGTCTGGACCCCGGCGCGATGCTTCCCCTCTCAGTCCTCCCACGATGCACCAAGCCCTGTCTGGACCCTGGTGTGGGAGGCACCGACCCTGGAGAGGGGCTGACGTCTGGGCCTGGACCGGCAATCCTCCCGTGATACACCAAGCCCTGTCTGGACCCTGGTGTGGGAGGCCCAGACCCTGGAGAGGGGTTGACGTCTGGTTCTGGCTCTGCAGTCCTCCCGCGATGCACCAAGTCCTGTCTGGACTCTGGTGTGGGAGAGTAGACGACCAGACCCGGACTAGGCACAGGTGGAGCGGACTGCTCTGGCACTGGAGTGGAGCCACTGACCGGAGCTGAACTGGACCCCAGTGGAGCGGACTGCTCTGGCTCTGGACTGGAGCAGCTGACCGGGGCTGGACTAGGCACCGGTGGAGCGGACTGCTCTGGCATTGGACTGGAGCAGCTAACCGGAGCTGGACTTGGCACCGGTGGAGCGGACTGCTCTGGCACTGGAGTGGAGCAGCTGACCGGAGCTAGACTAGGCACCGGTGGAGCGTACTGCTCTGGCACTGGAGTGGAGCAGCTGACCGGAGCTGGACTTGGCACCGGTGGAGCGGACTGCTCTGACCCTGGACTGGACCGTACCGGGCTGGGGACACGCACCACTAGTCTGGTGCGAGGAGCAGGCACGGGCCGTACCGGGCTGGGGACACACACCACTGGTTTGGTGCAAGGAGCAGGTATGGGGTGCACCGGGCTGGAGACACGCACCACTGGTTTGGTGCGAGGAGCAGGTACGGGCCGTACAGGACTGGAGACACGCACCACTGGTTTGGTGCGTGGAGCAGGTACGGGCCGTACAGGACTGGCGACACGCATCACTGGTTTGGTGCGAGGAGCAGGAACAACCCGTCCTGGCTGAACGCTCATTTTAGCCCGGCAAGAGCGGGGCACCAAGCGCACCGGGCTGTGAATGCGCACAGGAGATACAGTGCGTATCACAGCATAACAGGGTGCCTGTATGGTCCCACGCTCCTTAACACGAGTGCGGGGAGTTGGCTCTACTCTCAAACCTGGCTCCGCCAGCCTCTGCTCTAAGGACTGCGTTCTCCTTTTCTCTAGGGTTAATTCCTCTCTCAGCTCCTCCTGTTGTCTGGCCAGCTCCTCTCTCCGTGCATCCACTGACTCCTTCTCCCTGTGGGCCTCCTGCAGCGCCTCCTTCTGAAGGGAGAGCTCCTACTCCCTCTTCTCTATCAGCCCCCGTATGGTGGTGGTCTCCTCTCTCAGAGTGCTGAGCTGCAGGTCTTTCAGGGCCTCCTGCTGCTTCGCCCACCACCCCGTGTGCCCCCCAACATTTTTTATTGGGGCTGCCCCTCGGGCTTCCTTAGTGATCGGGACCTTTTGAGTTGCCGTTTTTTCTCCCTCAATGTCTCCGTCTGCTCCCAAAGAAGGCGATCCATACCTGCCTGGATCTCTTCCCAAGTCCAGGATCCCTTACCGTCCAAAATATCCTCCCATGTCCATGTTGTCTGCTCTTCCTGTTCACGCTGCTTGGTCCGTTGATGGTGGGATCTTCTGTCACGTTCGTCGTGTAAAGGATTGGACCAAGCAGCAGCGTGGTATGCGTACATAGTCGTTTATTATATAAACACAGACAAAATAACAAAATCCAACAGAACGTGAAGTTCAAAAGGCTAAACATCCAACAAGCCAAACAGAAACAAGATCCCACAACTAAGGTAGGCAACATGGCTGCCTAAGTATGATCCCCAATCAGAGACAACGATCGACAGCTTCCTCTGATTGGGAACCACACCCGGCCAACATAGATATAGACATTGTAGATATTCACACCCTGACCAAACCAACTAGAGATCTCTATGTCAGGGCGTGACAACAGGTGCTTTGTTGTCTTGTGTGTGCATTGCCAGTGTTGTGTGTCATAATGATGATAATTAGAAACAACATTAGGGACAGGTAAAAACAAACAAATTAGCTTTTGTGTCATGTTGTCACGACTTCGGCCGATGCTGCCTCCCCTCGTTCGGGCAGGCTTCGGCGTCCGTCGTCACCGGAGTACTAACCACTGCTGCCCCAATCATCATCACAATTGTCTTGTCTTGTTATCACGCACACCTGGTTCTAATCCCCTAATTAGTCGGTGTATAAGTGTTCCCTCTGCCCCCTTGTCCTTGTGGGTGATTGTTTATTGTGAAGGTTAGTGAAGCTCGGTGGAGCTCGTGTAGTTTGTATCGACAGGAGTATTTTTCCCGTGTGCCTTGTATTTTCCAGTGCACCTGTTTTGTGCCCTGGAGTGTGTTTGACGCATTTCTGCGTAACCCTGTATTTTTGCGGATTAAAGCCTGTTATACTGTGATTTACCCTCCTGCACCTGACTCCTTCAACACCACACCATCACAGAATCACCCACCCGCTTTCATGGAGTCAGCAGGAGACGAGCGCATCCCTGGAGTCGTGGCACGGGTCCAGGAGCATTCCACGATGCTAGCCAGCTTGGGAGAAGCGATGGATCGAGAAGCGATATAAACCTGGCGCAGGGACTCGGTGACATACAGTGGGGAGAACAAGTATTTGATACACTGCTGATTTTGCAGGTTTTCCTACTTACAAAGCATGCAGAGGTCTGTAATTTTTATCATAGGTACACTTCAACTGTGAGAGACGGAATCTAAAACAAAAATCCAGAAAATCACATTGTATGATTTTTAAGTAATTAATTTGCATTTTATTGCATGACATAAGTATTTGATACATCAGAAAAGCAGAACTTAAAATTTGGTACAGAAACCTTTGTTTGCAATTACAGAGATCAAATGTTTCCTGTAGGACTTGACCTTCTCCAGATCCTTCAGGTTTCGGGGCTGTCGCTGGGCAATACGGACTTTCAGCTCCCTCCAAAGATGTTCTATTGGGTTCAGGTCTGGAGACTGGCTAGGCCACTCCAGGACCTTGAGATGCTTCTTACGGAGCCACTCCTTAGTTGCCCTGGCTGTGTGTTTCGGGTCGTTGTCATGCTGGAAGACCCAGCCACGACCCATCTTCAATGCGCTTACTGAGGGAAGGAGGTTGTTGGCCAAGATCTCGCGATACATGGCCCCATCCATCCTCCCCTCAATACGGTGCAGTCGTCCTGTCCCCTTTGCAGAAAAGCATCCCCAAAGAATGATGTTTCCACCTCCATGCTTCACGGTTGGGATGGCGTTCTTGGGGTTGTACTCATCCTTCTTCTTCCTCCAAACACGGCGAGTGGAGTTTAGACCAAAAAGCTATATTTTTGTCTCATCAGACCACATGACCTTCTCCCATTCCTCCTCTGGATCATCCAGATGGTCATTGGCAAACGTCAGACGGGCCTGGACATGCGCTGGCTTGAGCAGGGGGACCTTGCGTGCGCTGCAGGATTTTAATCCATGACGGCGTAGTGTGTTACTAATGGTTTTCTTTGAGACTGTGGTCCCAGCTCTCTTCAGTTCATTGACCAGGTCCTGCCGTGTAGTTCTGGGCTGATCCCTCACCTTCCTCATGATCATTGATGCCCCACGAGGTGAGATCTTGCATGGAGCCCCAGACCGAAGGTGATTGACCGTCATCTTGAACTTCTTCCATTTTCTAATAATTGCGTCAACAGTTGTTGCCTTCTCACCAAGCTACTTGCCTATTGTCCTGTAGCCCATCCCAGTCTTGTGCAGGTCTACAATTTTATCCCTGATGTCCTTACACAGCTCTCTGGTCTTGGCCATTGTGGAGAGGTTGGAGTCTGTTTGATTGAGTGTGTGGACAGGTGTCTTTTATACAGGTAACGAGTTCAAACAGGTGCAGTTAATACAGGTAATGAGTGGAGAACAGGAGGGCTTCTTAAAGAAAAACTAACAGGTCTGTGAGAGCCGGAATTCTTACTGGTTGGTAGGTGATCAAATACTTATGTCATGCAATAAAACGCAAATTAATTACTTAAAGATCATACAATGTGATTTTCTGGATTTTTTTAGATTCCGTCTCTCACAGTTGAAGTGTACCTATGATAAAAATTACAGACCTCTACATGCTTTGTAAGTAGGAAAACCTGCAAAATCGGCAGTGTATCAAATACTTGTTCTCCCCACTGTATGTCACCGAGTCCCTGCGCCAGGTTTATATACGTTCTCTCCACTTCACCCGCCTCCTCGAGTTTCTTCTTTGTGAAGAGGTCTGCGCTCGTGCATTGATTATTGAACACTGAACAGGGAGACGATAATATTTAGTTATCCTCTCCCCCTCATTCCTTCGGTGATTGAATCAATGCATGGGGCGCGCTTCTTCACCAAATTAGATCTCAGGAGTGTGTACAACCTGGTGCGTATCCAAGAGGGAGATGAGTGGAAGACAGCATTCAGTACAACCATGGGGCATTATGAATACCTGGTGATGCCCTATGGTTTGATGAATGCTCCCTCAGTTTTCCAGTCCTATATGAACGAGGTGTTTCGGGACATGCTTGGTCACGGTGTAGTGGTCTACATCGATGACATCCTAGTGTATTCCGCTACATGCGTCGAGCATGTGTCCCTGGTTCGCAAGGTGCTGGCCCAACTGTTGGAAAATGACCTTTATGCTAAGGCAGAGAAGTGTATGTTTTTCCAGCAGTCCGTCTCCTTCCTTGGATACCGCATTTCCACCTCAGGTGTGGAGATGGAGGGAGAACGCATTTCAGCCGTGCGTAATTGGCCGACTCCAACCACGGTTAAGGAGGTGCAGCGCTTCCTTGGCTTTGCCAACTACTATCAGAGGTTTATCCGGGGCTTTGGCAAGGTCGCAGCTCCCATTACCTCCCTGTTGAAGGGTGGGCCGTCCCGGCTCCGCTGGTCTGCTGAGGCTGACCTGGCCTTCAGCCAACTGCGGGGTCTGTTCACCTCAGCCCCAGTACTGGCCCACCCCGATTCATCACTACCGTTCGTAGTGGAGGTGGATGCATCCGAGGTTGGGATAGGAGCTGTCCTATCTCAACGCTCAGGTATGCCACCCAAGCTCCGCCCCTGTGCCTTCTTCTCTAAGAAGCTCAGCCCGGCAGAGCAGAACTACGACGTTGGTGATCGGAGAGCTGTTGGCTGTTGTCTGAGCCTTGACCGTGTGGAGGCATTGGCTCGAAGGGCTGAAACACCCTTTCCTCGTCTGGACAGACAACCGTAACCTGGAGTACATCCGGGCAGCGAGGAGGCTGAATCCTCGCCAGGCCAGGTGGGCCCAATTCATCACCCGGTTTGATTTTACACTGTCATACATTCCGGGTACGAAGAACGTGAAGGCAGACGCACTGTCCCGGCTGTATGACACAGAGGAGAGGCCTATAGAGACAACACCCCCATACACCCGGCCTCCTGCATTGTGGCATCGGTAGTATGGGCGATGGATGCGGATATAGAGCAGGCATTACGCACAGATCCATCTCCACTGCAGTGTCCAGCTGGGCTCCGGTACGTGCCTGCTCTTATCCGTGATCGTCTGATCTTCTGGGCACACACGTCACCCTCCTCTGGTCACCCAGGTATTGGCCGTACAGAGCGCTGCTTGAGCGGAAAGTACTGGTGGCATACCTTGGCTAAGGACATGAGGGTGTACGTCTCCTCCTGCTCGGTGTGCGCCCAAAGGCACCTAGGCACCTCCCAGCGGGTAAGCTACAACCATTACCAGTTCCACAACGACCATGGTCTCATCTTAGTATTGATTTTCTGACTGATCTTCCCCTCTCCCAAGGTAACACCACCATGCTGGTCGTTGTGGACCGCTTATCGAAGTCCTGCCGCCTCCTTCCTCTGCCCGGTCTACCCACGACCCTACAGACTGCGGAGGCCCTGTTTACTCACGTCTTCCGGCACTACGGGGTGCCAGAGGATATCGTGTCCGACCAAGGTCCCCAGTTCACGTCCAAGGTTTGGAAGGCGTTCATGGAACATCTGGGGGTCTCGGTCAGCCTGACCTCTGGGTTCCACCCCGAGTCAAATGGGCAGGTGGAACGATTAAATCAGGATGTGTGTAGGTTCCAGTACAACCAGTACAAGGTAGGCCCTCCTGTAGCTCAGTTGGTAGAGCATGGCGCTTGCAACGCCAGGGTTGTGGGTTCGATTCCCACAGGGGGGCCAGTATGAAAAATGTATGCACTCACTAACTGTAAATCGCTCTCGATATGAGCGTCTGCTAAATGACTAAAATGTAAATGTTCCTGCAGTCCTACTGCCAAGACTGGCCGTGGGAGTGGTCGGTGTTCTTGCCATGGGCAGAATATGCCCAGAACTCTCTCCGCCACTCATCTACTAACACCATTCCAATGTGTTTTAGGTTACCAACCGGTTCTGGCACCGTGGCACCAGAGCCAGACCGAGGCTCCTGCGGTGGATGACTGGTTTCGGCGCGCGGAGGAGACGTGGGATGCTGCCCACGTTCACCTCCAGCTCGCCGTGTGTTGTCAGAAGGTCAATGCTGACCGTCACCGCAGTGAGGCCCCGGTCTTCGTACTGGGGGATCGGGTCTGGCTCTTGACCCGGAATCTGCCCCTCCGCCTGCCCTGCCGGAAGCTGAGCCCGCGGTTTGTGGGGCCGTTCAAAGTCCTGAGGAGAATCAATGAGGTTACGTATAGGTTGTTACTTCCCCCTGATTACCATATTAACCCCTCGTTTCATGTGTCTCTCCTCAGGCAGGTGGTGGTTGGTCCGCTCCAGGAGTCTGAGGTGTGGGAGATTCCTCCACCTCCTCTGGACATCAAGGGGGCCCCGGCGTACTCTGTCCGTGCCATCCTGGATTCGAGGCGCTGGGTGGGGGGCCTTCAGTACCTCGTGGAGTTGGAGGGGTATGGTCCGGAGGAACGGTGCTGGGTCCCGGTGAGGGATATCCTCGATCCCTCCCTGTTGCGGGATTTCCGCCTCGCCCTGCTACGCGTCCTCCTGGTCGGCGCACTGCTGGAGCTGAACGTCTAGGGGGGGGGGGCTGTCACGACTTCGGCCGAGGCTGCCTCCCCTCCTTGTTCGGGCAGGCTTCGGCGTTCGTCGTCACCGGAGTACTAACCACTGCCGCCCCAATCATCATCACAATTGTCTTGTCTTGTTATCACGTACACGTGTGTTTGACGCATTTCTGCGTAACCCCGTATTTTTGCGGATTAAAGCCTGTTATTCTTTGATTTACCCTCCTGCGCCTTAGTCCTTCAACACCACAACATCACACATGTCAATGCTAACCTCAACCCACTATTGAAGAGGATGCAGACGTTTCTGTCAGTTCCCCTTTTTGGTACTTGTCCTTTCTCAGACAATTCAATACATCTCTAGTAAGCTTTGAAAAGCACACATTTGTTGAAAATGTAGGCCCTACTTTCAGTTGTCCGTGTATATTGAGTCCTGTGTAGCTCAATTGGTAGAGCATGGCGTATGCAACGCCAGGGTTGTGGGTTCGATTCCTACGGGGGGCCAGTATGAAAATGTATGCACTCAAGTTGGTTGGATGTCCTTTGGGTGGTGGCCCATTCTTGATACACATGGGAAACTGTTGAGCATGAAAAACCCAGCAGCGTTGCAGTTGGTGACACAAACCGGTGCACCTGGCATCTACCATACCCTGTTCAAAGGCACTTCAATATTTATTCTTGCCCATTCACACTCTGAATGGCACATGTACACAATCCATGTCTCAATTGTTTCAAGGCTTAAAAATCCTTCTTTAACCTGTCTCCTCCCGTTCATCTACACTGATTGATGTGGATTTGTGACACCAAAAGGGTTCATATCTTTCACCTGGATTTACCCAGTCAGTCTATGTCATGGAAAGAGAAGGTGTTCATAATGTTTTGTACACTCAGTGTGTATTTGTTATATCTACAACACCTGCTAGTGAGGGTAACCTAAGGTTGTGTGTGTTCTATTTTAATCTTTGGGTGACTTATTTTCCCCAAAGTTATTTGTGTCTGCTAAAGTCTGGCTGTGTGTGTATAAGTGCATATATGTGTGCGAACTTCCGTATGCGTGTGTTTGTATGTTTACATACATTTGTACATACATTTGTATGTGTATGTTGGTGGAGACAAACAGATGGAGAGCTTAGAGTGTGATTAATATGCAGCAGCTTCACCTTTCCCTAATCGCCTGTGATTACTGCTGACTCACCATGAACACAACCTGGTGAAGGCTATAAACCAGCTGGGGCACAACCATTCATTCATTATCTAGTAACTACAAACTGGGTGCTTTACAGTAGGCTACATTCTGTGACCCTACTAGTGTTGAGGGTAAAATGAAGTGATTACTCATCGCAACTAGCGGAGGGCAATATTGTTACGTTGGATACATAGTTCAGTTGAGGGGGGGAATAGGCTTGGTTTCACAAATACACAAATATATATCCAGGGTCCTTTCTGGTTTAATTGATAGACTAAGTATGACAGACAGTGAGCAATGTCGTACTCCACCTATTCCAATCCAGTCAAATCAGTAAAAAAGGGGAAAGCCTATTTCAACAAAAGTCTTATATCATATAGCGCTGGTCAGTGGCGACCCGTCTTTTTTAAAGTTTTTGCCTGTTTTGCATGTTATTTTGGCATTAATACATCACATATCAGTTTGCAAACAATGTAAAAAATAATAATTGAGTTAATAAAGCCGCCTACAAACATGGTCTCTTTTTTGCTTTTGTTTCAGCCTAGCTCAGTGCTTTCTGTGGTGGTGGGGCAGCCAGCGGAAAATACAGAGCGTAGGGGTTGGTAATGTTTTCTAGTTGCTCCGTGATAGGCTCAGTGTTGTGTCACTCATGGGGACACTACGTCACCGTAAAATCTACGGGGAGAGCTCGAAAATTCAAGCTCCTTTGGTGCTGCCATAGAGTTACATTAGAAGTGCCCATCCAAGAAGGCTCAAGGTCATTGGGCCACAGATAAAATGACGTCAAATCACATTATATCTACAATAGCTTTGATTGGACTGATCATGGCAACATCATACTTTCAAAATCTTAGCTAGCAAGCTAGACAAGCAGCCATCATCATGAATCACGTAGACAATATACTGGCAAATCCTTTTCAATCCTATGAAGAGAAATTATATATAAAACGTAGCGGTGCTCATCGGCTATTGGACATAAACATTACACAACAAGTTGGAAATCGCAATGAGTGGTTTGGAAGGAATCAGTGGCTAACTGCAAGCGTTGCAAAGCAATCACTAGCCTGCAATTCTGTGGAGTGGGTGTGTGGTCCAAGTCTGGGTTTAAGGGTCTCTTTTCCAAGCTTAAAAGTGTCACGATCGTCTAGTAGCGAAGTAGACCAAGGCGCAGCGTGTGAAAGAAACATGACTTTATTATATTAAAGTACTGAACAAAACAAAACACGATCGTGAAGTCCACAGTAACACTGACTGAACACGGAACAAAAACCCACAACCACAAGGTGAAAACAGACAGTTTAAATATGGCTCCCAATCAGAGACAACGAGCCAACAGCTGACACTCGTTACCTCTGATTGGGAGTCACTCATTCAAACAAAGAAATACAACCACATAGAACAACCCAACCAAACAGAACACCACGAAACGAACACACCCTGGCTCAACATACAAAGTCCCGGAGCCAGAGCGTGACAGTACCCCCCCCTAAAGGCGCGGACTGCGACCGCGCCTCAAAACCCCAAACAGGGGAGGGCTGGGTGGGCATTTCTCCTCGGAGGCGGCTCCGGCTCCGGGCTTGACCACCACCCTTCCACAATCCCCCCGTAGCGCCCCCGGTCCGGTCTGACCCCGCTGGCTGGATCTGGACCGGACATAGACGGAGCGGATTGCTCAAACTCCGTAGTGGAGTAGCTGACCTGATCAGGCACCGGACTGACGACGCGCACCCCTGGCTTGGCGCGTGAGGCAGGAACGGACCGGACCTGGCTGACGATACGCACCCTTGGCTTGGTGCGTGGAGCCGGAACGGACCTCACCAGGCTGACGACTCGCATCCTTGGCTTGGTGCGAGTAGCAGGAATGGGCTGGATCAGGCTGACGACTCACACCCTTGGCTTGGTGCGAGTAACAGGAACGAGCTGGACCAGGCCGACGACGCACCCCGTAGGCTTGGTGCGTGGAGCAGGAACAGGCCGGGCTGGGCTGGCGACGCACACCGTAGGTTTGGTGCGTGGAGCAGGAACAGGCCGGGCAGGGCTGGCGACGCACACCGTAGGTTTGGTGCGTGGAGCAGGAACAGGCCGGGCAGGGCTGTCGACGCACACCGTAGACTTGGTGCGAGGAGCAGGAACGGGCCGGGCAGGGCTGTAGACGCACACCGTAGACTTGGTGCGTGGAGCAGGAACAGGCCGGGCAGGGCTGTCGACGCACACCGTAGACTTGGTGCGAGGAGCAGGAACGGGCCGGGCAGGGCTGTCGACGCACACCGTAGACTTGGTGCGTGGAGCAGGAACAGGCCGGGCAGGGCTGTCGACGCACACCGTAGACTTGGTGCGTGGAGCAGGAACAGGCCGGGCAGGGCTGTCGACGCACACCGTAGACTTGGTGCGAGAAGCAGGAACGGGCCGGGCAGGGCTGTCGACGCACACCGTAGACTTGATGCGTGGAGCAGGGACAGGCCGGGCTGGGCTGGCGACGCACACCGTAGGTTTGGTGCGTGGAGCAGGGACAGGCCGGACCGTACTGGGAACACACACCACTGGCTTTAAACGGGGATCAGGAACGGGCCGGACCGGACTGGCAATCCACCTCAGTCCCTCTCGCCGTGCCTCTACGACTTCCTTCCCTCCTCTCGCCAATGGCTCCCGTAACCCGGTGGCCTTCTCTCCTCTTCTCCTATTTCGCCCTGTGGCAGCCTCCTGCTGCCCAGTCGCCCATGCCGTGTGCCCCCCCCCTAAAAAATTATTGGGGGTGCCTCTCGTCCGTCCGATGATGGCACTGCTGACGCCGCTGCTCCTCTCTCGCCAGGGCCTTGATCCTACCCCAAGGTCCCTTGCCCCCGAGCATGTCCTCCCAGGACCACACTTTGCCCACCTGGGCCATCGCCAGCCTCTCCATCTCCTTTCCCGGCGCTTCCTCCCATGTCCAGTCTGCCTCCGTCTGGACACGCTGCTTGGTCGTTGTAAGGTGGGTTTTTCTGTCACGATCGTCTAGTAGCGAAGTAGACCAAGGCGCAGCGTGTGAAAGAAACATGACTTTATTATATTAAAGTACTGAACAAAACAAAACACGATCGTGAAGTCCACAGTAACACTGACTGAACACGGAACAAAAACCCACAACCACAAGGTGAAAACAGACAGTTTAAATATGGCTCCCAATCAGAGACAACGAGCCAACAGCTGACACTCGTTACCTCTGATTGGGAGTCACTCATTCAAACAAAGAAATACAACCACATAGAACAACCCAACCAAACAGAACACCACGAAACGAACACACCCTGGCTCAACATACAAAGTCCCGGAGCCAGAGCGTGACAAAAAGGATAAACATTCAACACCATGGGCCAGAAAAGGTTGAATACATTGACCATGCTGTCAATCCAGCATGACTTCTGTTGCATTCAAAACAACTGGAAACTCAGAACTGGGAAATCTCAGACTTCAGTGAGTTCAAGACAACTGGGAACTCTGAAAAAAACAATGTTGAATCATGACGTCAGTGATCTTCAGGACAGAGTTCTAGAAGGAGGCCCGAGTTCCCGGTCTGAGGTGGGTGACCGTTCAAAACGTATTTTCCCAGTCGGAGCTCGTTTTTTTCAGAGTTCCCATAAATCCCATAAGCACCATAAATCCACAGAATGCCAGACTTTGATGACAAAGTTTGATGACAAAATGTGCCCACAAGAAGGACCGCCGCGGCACCTTCCTGTTCAAGTGAGCACAGCACAACAAGGTGAGTCCAAAAATGTATTGTATGCTGCTGCATAAATGATGTAATATGCCAGGGAGATATATATACTGTAGCTAAGAAAGTAATACTAAGTGTATGTTGTGTAGTAAGCTGTTAGTAGCCCATGTGCCTCACCCTAATAATTTGGTCCGTTTCCCCCTCATAACTCAGCCTACTGTTCTGACTTGGTGGTGCACATGCAGCCTATAGACTGTTTTAGAGAAATGTAATAATACAATATTGTAAGAGCTTTCATTGTCTGCTTATATGCCCCTTTTATTTATCCTTTGGTTCTGACTTGGTGTACAGGGAGAATACTGTAAGAACGGCCCATATTCTGAATTCTGTCGCTGTACATTTCAAAAGTGCTGAACAAATAGTTATATTCACTACGTCCGTACTAGCTCGCTCATTAATGTCTTAATCGAAATTATGGATTGCCTCTTATACGCTCGTCGTCCCCTTATGCCATAGTTTATACATCTTAATTGTAGAAACCACATTTGTTTAAGCAAGTTTTTTTTAAGGCAGTACATGAGGCTGAATGAACTGTTTTGCTGCCATACAAGGCTCCGCTGATAGCCAGGTGTAGCAGTGGTAAGGATTCACTCCATGGTGCTGAAAAGAAAGCTCTGCTGTTGGAAGAGCTTTATGTAGGCCCTAACAGTTTGTGGGCACTGTTTGTCACCGTTATAGTGCAATGAATGTATTGCTTAGTGTTGTGTTGTGTAGTGACTTTGCTGGCATGCATCTAAAAAAAAATTGGGGAGTTTGCCCCACCAAGATTTACATGCTAAAATCGCCACTGGCTCTGGTTAACATTGCTTGCCCCGTCTCTCTGTCTCTCTCTCTCTCCAGCACACTGGCCTCTAGCCCCGGTGGCCAAGAGCCTGTGGCGCATCGCGGAGGGCAAGGACCCTGTGGACATGGCCAACATGTTTGCCTACCACACCCTGGGCTATGATGACCTGGACCAGCTACAGAAGGAGTCTCAGCCTCTCTACTTTGTACTGGAATTGGTCAAGGTTAGAGGGAAACACTGGAATGGAGACATACAGTACCAGTCAAAAGTCTGGACACACCTTCTCATTCAAAGGTTTTTCTTTCTTTTTACTATTTTATACATTGTAGAATAATAGTGAAGACATCAAAACTATGAAATAACACATATGGAGTTATGTAGTAACCAGAAAAGTGTTCAAATAGCCACCCTTTGCCTTGATGACAGCTTTGCACACTCTTGGCATTCTCTCAACCAGCTTCACCTGGAATGCTTTTCCAACAGTCTTGAAGGAGTTCCCACATATGCTGAGCACTTGTTGGCTGCTTTTCCTTCACTCTGCGGTCCGACTCATCCCAAACCATCTCAATTGGATTGAGGTCGGGGGATTCTGGAGGCCAGGTCATCTGATGCAGCACTCCATCACTCTCCTTCTTGGTCAAATAGCCATTGCACAGCTTGGAGGTATGTTGGGTCATTGTCCTGTTGAAAAACAAATGATAGTCCCACTAAGCCCAAACCTGATGGGATGGCATATCACTGCAGAATGCTGTGGTAGCCATACTGGTTAAGTGTACCTTGAATTCTAAATGAATCACAGACAGTGTCACCAGCAAAGCACCCCCACACCATAACACCTCCTCCTCCATGCGTTATGTTGGGAACTACGCATGCAGAGATCATCCGTTCACCCACACCGCATCTCACAAAGACACGGCGGTTGGAACCAAAAATCTCAAATTTGGACACATTTCCACCGATCTAATGTCCATTGCTCGTGTTTCTTGTCCCAAGCAGGTCTATTCTTCTTATTGGTGTCATTTAGTAGTGGTTTCTTTGCAGCAATTCGACCATGAAGGCCTGATTCACACGGTCTCCTCTGAACAGTTGATGTTGAGATGTGTCTGTGACTTGAACTCTGTGAAGCATTTATTTGGCCTGCGATTTCTGAGGCTGGTAACTCTAATGAACTTATCCTCTGCAGCAGAGGTAACTCTGGGTCTTCCATTCCTGTGGCGGTCCTCATGAGAGCCTGTTTCATCATAGCACTTGATGGTTTTTGCAACTGCACTTGAAGAAACTTTAAAAGTTCTTGAAATTGTCCATATTGACTGACCTTCTTGTCTTAAAGTAATGATGGACTGTCGTTTCTCTTTACTTATTTGAGCTGTTCTTGCCATAATATGGACTTAGTCTTTTACCAAATAGGGCTATCTTCTGTATACCCTCCCTACCTTGTCACAACACAACTGATTGGCTCAAACGCATTAAGAAGGAAAGAAATACCACAAATTAACTTTTAAGAAGGCACACCTGTTAATTGAAATGCATTCCAGGTGACTACCTCATGAAGCTGGTTGAGAGAATGCCAAGAGTGTGCAAAGATGTCATCAAGGCAAAGGGTGGCTACTTTGAAGAATCTCAAATATAAAATATATTTTGATTTGTTTAACACTTTTTTGGTTACTTTAGTTACTACATGATGCCATATGTGTTATTTCATAATTTTGATGTCTTCACTATTATTCTACAATGTAAAATATAGTAAAAATAAAGAAACACCCTTGAATGAGTAGGTGTGTCCAAACTTTTGACTGGTAGTGTACACAGAGACACACACACGCACACAGAAATTGTACACACGTACACACACAAATATTGCGCACACAAAGACACACGCTGATCTTGCTCCTCTGCTCGGTGTGTGTGTGTTTGGTTTTACTATCCTTGTGGGGACCAGAAGTCAAGGAAAATTCTGACAAGTGGGGACACAAGGAAAAAGGCTATTTTAGGCTTAGGGGTTAGGTTTAGGGTTATGGTTACAATTAGGGTTAGGGTTAGAATTAGGGTTAGGGGTTAGGTTTAGGGTTTAGTACTCATCAGGTGTGTGATTCGGTGAGAGAGAGAGAGAGAGAGAGAGCTCAAGCATGTTTTTACAAAAACTTTAGATTTAGAGTTAGATAAACTTGGATTTTTTGGCAGGGACATATACAGGATGCTACCCTCCACAACATAACCTTCATTCCAAACCAAAACTCCAAACCTACAACCTGATTTTGGATGGAATTACCTGGAAGGCTTTCTACTACCAAGGATTACTATTCCCAAGCTATACAGCAAATGCTCTGGCAAACAAACACCATCCAACCTGGAACTGAGTGAGTAATGTTTAGTCTGAAGCTATTTTGTACTTTCAAAAACCAAGAAGAAAAATACATTACAATGATATATTTGACTTTATAAGGACTGGATGCTAAGGCTACCAAGCTTGCTAGTACAAAAAGATACAACTTCAATTAGCACTGACGTGTGAAGTGAGAGGTGTCAAAGCCCTTGAGCCCAACAATGGCAGGAGAGTCGCACAGTCTACCCCAACCAAATGGAGAGGCCTTAGAAGCACCCTCCCGCTGTTCAGAGGTAATTCAAATACAGTACCCTCTGTATGTAATGAATGATAAGACATGAAAAGAGTACAAAATGAAGCTCCTTATGGGAAATCAAGAGACACTTTTTGATGACATTTATACAAATGGGAACATAAGCAACCTTATCTTCCACACAGACCATTCCCTGGCATAGCACAGTGCTATATTAGCACACTACCCCTCTGTTAAGAGGGGGGGTGTTAGCGATGGGTGGAAACTCAGGATACTAGACAACGAGGACTCTGAGTCAGCTAATATACAGTGGGGGAAAAAAGTGTTTAGTCAGCCACCAATTGTGCAAGTTCTCCCACTTAAAAAGATGAGAGAGGCCTGTAATTTTCATCATAGGTACACGTCAACTATGACAGACAAAATGAGAAATAAAAATCCAGAAAATCACATTGTAGGATTTTTAATGAATTTATTTGCAAATTATGGTGGAAAATAAGTATTTGGTCAATAACAAAAGTTTCTCAATACTTTGTTATATACCCTTTGTTTGCAATGACACAGGTCAAACGTTTTCTGTAAGTCTTCACAAGGTTTTCACACACTGTTGCTGGTATTGGCCCATTCCTCCATGCAGATCTCCTCTAGAGCAGTGATGTTTTGAGGCTGTCGCTGGGCAACAGGGACTTTCAACTCCCTCCAAAGATTTTCTATGGGGTTGAAATCTGGAGACTGGCTAGGCCACTCCAGGACCTTGAAATGCTTCTTACGAAGCCACTCCTTCGTTGCCCGGGCGGTGTGTTTGGGATCATTGTCATGCTGAAAGACCCAGCCACGTTTAATCTTCAATGCCCTTGCTGATGGAAGGAGGTTTTCACTCAAAATCTCACGATACATGGCCCCATTCATTCTTTCCTTTACACGGATCAGTCGTCCTGGTCCCTTTGCAGAAAAACAGCCCCAAAGCATGATGTTTCCACCCCCATGCTTCACAGTAGGTATGGTGTTGGTGAGGGAGGCCTGCTCTCTCCTTTCCCTGATGTTTAGTTCATTTCATCCCGATCTCCTCTGCATTATTGTAGCCATCTGCTGCAGCCTGTCAACTATGCCTCTGCCTATCCCTGTTCTCTCCTCTCCGCACAGGCTACACAAACGCCTCACACCGCGTGGCTGCTGCCTCTCTAACCTGGTGGTCCCTGCACGCACCACACACCTGGAGTTCCAGGTCTCAGGCAGCCTCTGGAACTGCCGTTCTGCCGCCAACAAGGCTGACTTCATCCCAGCCTATGCCACCCTCCAGTCCCTCGACTTCCTGGCACTGACGGAAACATGGATTACCACTGAAAACACTGCTACTCCTACTGCTCTCTCCTCGTCTGACCATGTGTTCTCGCATACCCCGAGAGCATCTGGTCAGAGGTGTGGTGGCACAGGAATCCTCATCTCTCCCAAGTGGTCATTCTCAATTTTTCCCCTAACCCATCTGTCTATCTCCTCATTTGAATTCCACGCTGTCACAGTCACTAGCCCATTTAAGCTTAATATCCTTGTCATCTATCGCCCTCCAGGTTCCCTTGGAGAGTTCATCAATGAGCTTGACGCCTTGATAAGTTCCTTTCCTGAGGATGGCTCACCCTTCACAGTCTTGGGGGATTTCAACCTCCCCACGTCTACATTTGACTCATTTCTCTCTGCCTCCTTCTTTCCACTCCTCTCCTCTTTTGACCTCACCCTCTCACCATCCCCTCCCACTCACAAGGCAGGCAATACGCTTGACTTCATCTTTACTAGATGTTGCTCTTCTACTAATCTCACTGCAACTCCCCTCCATGTCTCCGACCACTACTTTGTATCCTTTTCTCTCTCTCCTCCAACATTACTCACTCTGCCCCTACACAGATGGTAACGCGCCGCCGCAACCTTCGCTCTCTCTCTCCCACTACTCTCTCCTCTTCCATCCTATCATCTCTTCCCTCTGCTCAATCCTTCTCCCTCCAATCTCCTGATTCTGCCTCCTCAACCCTCCTCTCCTCCCTTTCTGCATCCTTTGACTCCCTGTGTCCCCTATCCTCCCGGCCGGCTCGGTCCTCCCCTCCAGCTCTGTGGCTTGATGACTCATTGCGAGCTCACAGAACAGAGCTCCGGGCAGCTGAGCGGAAATGGAAGAAAACTAAACTCCCTGCCGACCTGGCATCTTTTCACTCCCTCCTCTCTACATTTTCTTCATCTGTTTCTGCTGCTAAGGCCACTTTCTACCACTCTAAATTCCAAGCATCTGCCTCTAACCCTAGGAAGCTCTTTGCCACATTCTCCTCACTGCTGAATCCTCCCCCCCCTCCTCCCTCTCTGTGGATGACTTTGTCAACCACTTTGAAAAGAAGGTTGACGACATCCGATCCTCGTTTGTTAAGTCTAATGACACTGCTGGTCCTGCTCACACTGCCCTACCCTATGCTTTGACTTCTTTCTCCCCTCTCTCTCCAGATAAAATCTTGCGACTAGTGACTGCAGGCCGCCCAACAACCTGCCCACTTGACCCCATCCCCTCCTCTCTTCTCCAGACCATCTCCGGTGACCTTCTCCCCTACCTCACCTCGCTGATCAACTCATCCTTGACCGCTGGCCATGTCCCTTCCGTCTTCAAGAGAGCGAGAGTTGCACCCCTTCTCAAAAAACCAACACTCGATCCCACTGATGTCAACAACTACAGACCAGTATCCCTTCTTTCTTTTCTTTCCAAAACTATTGAGCGTGCCGTCTTTAGCCAACTCTCTTGCTATCTCTCTCAGAATGACCTTCTTGATCCAAACCAGTCAGGTTTCAGGACTGGTCATTCAACTGAGACTGCTCTTCTCTGTGTCACGGAGGCTCTCCGCACTGCTAAAGCTAACTCTCTCTCCTCTGCTCTTGTCCTTCTAGACCTGTCTGCTGCCTTTGATACAGTGAACCATCAGATCCTCCTCTCCACCCTCTCCGAGCTGGGCATCTCCGGCGCGGCTCACTCCTGGATTGCGTCCTACCTGACCGGTCGCTCCTACCAAGTGGCGTGGCGAGAAGCTGTCTCCGCACCACGTGCTCTCACCACTGGTGTCCCCCAGGGCTCAGTTCTAGGCCCTCTCCTTTTCTCCCTATACACCAAGTCACTTGGCTCTGTCATATCCTCACATGGCCTCTCCTATCATTGCTACGCTGACGATACACAACTAATCTTCTCCTTTCCCCCTTCTGATAACCAGGTGGCGAATCGCATCTCTGCATGTCTGGCCGACATATCAGTATGGATGACGGATCACCACCTCAAGCTGAACCCTGGCAAGACGGAGCTGCTCTTCCTCCCGGGGAAGGACTGCCCGTTCCATGATCTCGCCATCACGGTTGACAACTCCGTTGTGTCCTCCTCCCAGAGTGCAAAGAGCCTTGGCGTGACCCTGGACAACACCCTGTCGTTCTCCGCCAACATCAAGGCGGTGACCCGATCCTGCAGGTTCATGCTCTACAACATTCGGAGAGTACGACCCTGCCTTACACAGGAAGCGGCACAGGTCCTAATCCAGGCACTTGTCATCTCCCGTCTGGATTACTGCAACTCGCTGTTGGCTGGGCTCCCTGCCTGTGCCATTAAACCCCTACAACTCATCCAGAATGCCGCAGCCCGTCTGGTGTTCAACCTTCCCAAGTTCTCTCACGTCACCCCCCTCCTCCGCACACTCCACTGGCTTCCAGTTGAAGCTCGCATCCATTACAAGACCATGGTGCTTGCCTATGGAGCAGTGAGGGGAACGGCACCTCCGTACCTTCAGGCTCTGATCAGTCCCTACACCCAGGCGAGGGCATTGCGTTCATCCACCTCTGGCCTGCTGGCTCCCTTCCTCTGCGGAAGCATAGTTCCCGCTCAGCCCAGTCAAAGCTGTTCGCTGCTCTGGCACCCCAATGGTGGAACAAGCTCCCTCACGACGCCAGGACAGCGGAGTCACTCACCACCTTCCGGAGACATTTGAAACCCCACCTCTTTAAGGAACACCTGGGATAGGATAAAGTAATCCTTCTACCCCCAAAAAAAAAAAAAAGTATAATTGTAAAGTGGTTATCCCACTGGCTATAGGGTGAATGAACCAATTTGTAGTCGCTCTGGATAAGAGCGTCTGCTAAATGACGTAAATGTGCCCTTGAGCAAGGCACTTAACCCTAATTGCTCCTGTAAGTCGCTCTGGATAAGAGCGTCTGCTAAATGACTAAAATGTAAATGTAATGTAAATGTGTTCTTTGGATGCAACTCAGCATTCTTTGTCCTCCAAACACGACGAGTTGAGTTTTTACCAAAAAGTTATATTTTGGTTTCATCTGACCATATGACATTCTCCCAGTCCTCTTCTGGATCATCCAAATGCACTCTAGCAAACTTCAGACGGGCCTGGACATGTACTGGCTTAAGCAGGGGGACACGTCTGGCACTGCAGGATTTGAGTCCCTGGCGGCGTAGTGTGTTACTGATGGTAGGCTTTGTTACTTTGGTCCCAGCTCTCTGCAGGTCATTCACTAGGTCCCCCCGTGTGGTTCTGGGATTTTTGCTCACCGTTCTTGTGTTCATTTGGAGCCCCAGATCGAGGGAGATTATCAGTGGTCTTGTATGTGTTCCATTTCCTAATAATTGCTCCCACAGTTGATTTCTTCAAACCAAGCTGCTTACCTATTGCAGATTCAGTCTTCCCAGCCTGGTGCAGGTCTACAATTTTGTTTCTGGTGTCCTTTGACAGCTCTTTGGTCTTGGCCATAGTGGAGTTTGGAGTGTGACTGTTTGAGGTTGTGGACAGGTGTCTTTTATACTGATAACAAGTTCAAACAGGTGCCATTAATACAGGTAACGAGTGGAGGACAGATGAGTCTCTTAAATAAGAAGTTACAGGTCTGTGAGAGCCAGAAATCTTGCTTTTGTAGATGACCAAATACTTATTTTCCACCATAATTTGCAAATAAATTCATTAAAAATCCTACAATGTGATTTTCTGGATTTTTTCTCAATTTGCCTGTCATAGTTGACGTGTACCTATGATGAAAATTACAGGCCTCTCTCATCTTTTTAAGTGGGAGAACTTGCACAATTGGTGGCTGACTAAATACTTTTTTCCCCCACTGTAAATCTCTATAAATCTGGAACAGTATTGGTACAGGGCATCCCCAAAAAGTTCCAGCTGGACTTTCACCTAATCAAAGAAATAGCTCAGCAGGAGAAGCTCTCCCTTGAGAAAGATACCCCCACCCCGAGCGGGTCAGACCAGACCTCTTCATTAAATAACCCCACAGACGAGCAACCCCAAGCAGAAAGTCAACTTCCCAGCACAGAGTACTACTCCCTCATTGAAATTAAGGATAAATTCACCCAGCTGGAGGTAAGGCAGGTGGAGCTTGAACAGCAGGTGATTACACTCTAGTCAGCACAGACCCAGACAACAGTTCAGCATAACAACACCCCCTTAACTAGACCTGGAGAGCCGGAGGTGGAGAGAGACATATCTGCACTCTGGACTGTGGTGAGACAACATCAACAGGAGAAAGAGCAGGAGCAGGAGAAGAACAGAGCACTAGAGGAAAGGATCAGAGTGCTGGAGGAGAAGGTGAGAACGATGACGGGTGACAGAGAACAACCTATTAGAGACCTGGCCACCCCTGCAGAGAAGCCAGCAGAACAGCCCACCTCAGATCCTGGCCAAAGTCTCAACACCGCAGCAGAACAAACAAATGAAGAACCCCAAGCCCAGGGGATCCCAACCCCTCTGAGCACCCCCCCGTCAGCCACCCTGATAGCCCTCCTGATGACCCCCCCACACCCACTGAGGATATACACAAGCCACAGAGTGTACTCCTTATGGACTCAAACTGGAAATACATACAAGAAAATAAACCATTTCCCAAACACAGTGTCTAAACTCTGGTGTCCAAACACCCAGCGCGCCCTAGACCTTCTGTCTGAGGACCAACTAGGATCACCCAGCCACACAATAATACACACAGGCACAAACGACCTGAGAACACAGCAGGAAAGGGTGGCCACAGCACTCAAGGGAGTGATAGAAAAAGCTTCTTCTACTTTCCCCATCGCACAAGTGGTTATCTCAACCCTGCTACCACGAAAATACTTCCACCCTGCTACCATACAGCAGGTAAACGCAAGTATTTCCCGTGACTGTGCCTCAAAACCAAATGTCTACCTGGCCCACCACTCCACCCTGGACTTGAACAGCCTTTAGGACCAGGTCCACCTATACAAGGCAGCAGTGCCCACCTTCGCCCGGACCCTAAAGGATATCGCCCTCAGCCGCAGACCCAACACCTCACACAGGAGCAACAGATCAACAGACACCCCGCCCAGACCTGTGGGACCCCCCCCAAAGCCTTCACTAATTAATCCTGGAATATCGAAGGCCTGAGGTAATCTGCCTTTGGCCTAAAGAGCAGGAACATGGACTTCACCAAATAAATCGGAAATACAGACATTGTCATCCTACAAGAGACATGGTATAGAGGAGACGGACCAACTAGTTGCAGAGAGCTGGTAGTCCCATCCACCCAACTACCAGGTGTGAAACAGGGAAGGGACTTGGGGGTATGCTAATTTGGTATAGAGCAGACCTAACTCATTCTATTAAATTAATCAAAACAGGAACATTTTACATTTGGCTAGAAATTCAAAAGGAAATGATCTCAACAGAGAAAAATGTCCTCCTGTGTGCTACCTATATCCCCCCACTAGAATCCTCATACTTTAATGAAGACAGCTTCTCCATCCTGGAGGAGAAAATTAATCATTTCCAGACCCAGGCACATGTACTAGTTTGTGGCGACCTAAATGCCAGAAATGGACAAGAACCTGACACCCTCAGCACACAGGGGGACAAACACCTACCTGGAGGTGACAGCATTCCCTCCCCCATATGCCCCGCTAGGCACAACTACGACAACATAACCAACAAAAA
The DNA here is from genome assembly GCF_020615455.1 of Coregonus clupeaformis. Taxonomy (NCBI): domain Eukaryota; kingdom Metazoa; phylum Chordata; class Actinopteri; order Salmoniformes; family Salmonidae; genus Coregonus; species Coregonus clupeaformis. The sequence goes on along the minus strand of NC_059196.1, from coordinate 26,829,078 downwards.
CGGGTCACAACTCCTGCAGCTCTGTCGCACGCTGGGTATGTACATAGTCAATGGTAGGCTTCGAGGGGACTCCTATGGTAGGTACACCTATTGTTCATCTCTTGGCAGTAGTATTGTAGACTACTTTATCACTGACCTCAACCCAGAGTCTCTTAGAGCCTTCACAGTCAGCCCACTGACACCCCTATCAGACCACAGCAAAATCACAGTCTACTTCACCAGAGCAATACTCAATCATGAGGCATCAAAGCCAAAGGAACTGAATAATATTAAGAAATGCTATAGATGGAAGGAAAGTAGTGTTGAAACCTACCAAAAAACAATTAGGCAACAACAAATTCAATCCCTTTTAGACAACTTCCTGGACAAAACTGTCACGTCTCCTCCCGTTGCTCCCCTCCGGCGCTCTGATTCACCGGTCTACTGAGCCACCGGTCTGAGCGCACCACCTCGGCAACACCGGAATGGAAACCCAATGCACCCTAATCACCTCCAGTGCACCTGCACCTCATAATTTCATCATCACCCCTATATAGCCCTGGACTGTTCAGTGTTGTGTTGCGTGTGATTGTTAGTGTCATGTCGTGTACTCGCTCTTTGTTGTTCTCTTGCTCAGTGTTAAGTAATCCTTCACATTGTTGATTCCTGCGTCTGCGTTCCTGCCTCTTCGTATCCTCAGTACTCGTCACAGAATCACACACCTATCACGAAGATGGATGCAGCAGGTAATCCCCCTGGAGTTTCCCAGCGCCTCGACCAGCACCAGCAGCAGATTGCCCAGCTGAACGTCGCCAATCAGGAAGTGCTCCAAACGCTGCATAAACTGACCATCGATCCGGTTCCACCTCAGGGAGCGGTGAGTGCACCCAGTCCCCCTCCTCCCGTGCTATCACCAATGTCTGAGGGACCCCTCGCCCTGCCGGAGCGCTATGACGGGAAAACTACGAAATGTAGAGTCTTCCTGCTACAGGTCTCACTGTATCTGGCGCGTCAGCATGGGGCATCTCCATCGGACCAAGCCAGGATAGCGCTGGTGATTTCGCTACTGAAGGGAAAGGCGCTGGATTGGGCCACGGCAGTCTGGGAAGGAGGTGAGGCCGCGGCGCTTCCCTACTCCATCTTCCTCGCTCGGTTCAGGGCGGTGTTCGATCATCCCACGGAGGGAAAGGACGGGGGTGAGCGTCTCCTCTGGCTACAACAGGGAGAGAAGGTCGCGTTCGAGTACGCCCTGAGCTTTCGCACGGTGGCAGCATCTTCCGGCTGGAATGAGCGTGTTCTGCGCACAGCCGTCAGGAGAGGCTTACGGGAGCACATCACGACAGAACTCTCTGTCGGGACGACGAGATGGACCTTGATACCCTCATCGCCTCGTGACGACATGTTGAGAAACCGACGGCGTTCCCAACACCACCCAGAGCCTCGATGCTCACACCATCCGAGCTATGGAAGCCGCACTGCCTCCAACTCCACACCCATGGAGGTGGGCAGCACCCCCTATACCAGCACGGACCACAGATCTCCTGGCGGCTCCCTATCTAGGCGGTATGACACCCGTCGCCGCTCCGTGAGTGTTCCGCCATCACCTGTCACCAAACCATTGTTTTTAGTTCCCCTAACGGTGAATGGTTCTTCCTTCTCTTCGCTTTCCACGGCAATGATATATTCTGGATCAGCGGGGAACCTTATCGATAGGGAGCTGGTCTCTGAATTGGGGTTGCCCACCGTGCCACTGCCTTCTCCGCTACACGTCACCTCGCTGGACAATAAACCACTAGGATCAGGCACCATTATGCACGTCACTCTCCCCATCACCATCCCCACACTACCGGAGCACCAGAAGGAGCTGTCCTTCCACATTGTCACGTCACCCCTTCACCGGATCGTCTTGGGATTGCCCTGGCTCAGACTACACAACCCTCATCAATTGGATCACCAAGAGCATCATAGCCTGGTCCCCCTCATGCCGGAGGCCCTGCCTGCCGGTGGTTTGTTGTTCCATGTCAATGGAGAGTCCGGAGTCTGGCCTCCAGCCCAATATTCCACGTGAGTACGCAGCTCTCTCCGATGTCTTCTCTGCCTCCAAGGCTAAGTGTCTCCCTCCTCACAGGCCCTGGGACTGCGCCATTGACCTGCTGGAGGGACAACACCCCCCAAAGAGTCGCATTTACTCCCTCTCCATAGCGGAAACTGAGGCCATGGAGAAGTATGTGGCGGAAACTCTGAAACAGGGGTTCATCAGACGCTCTACCTCTCCTGCCTCCAACCAGCTTCTTCTTCGTGGCCAAAAAAGACGGAGGACTGAGGCTGTGCATTGACTACCGGGGGCTGAACGCAGTCACCACCAAGTACCGGTACCCCCTCCCTCTGGTTCCGTCGGCCATCGAGCAGCTGCGAGGGGCCCGTTACTTTACCAAGTTGGACCTGAGGAGTGCCTACAACCTGATTCGAATCCGGGAAGGAGACAAGTGGAAGACGACTCAGGCCACTATGAATACTGCGTCATGGCCTACGGCCTCGCCAACGCACCTTCCGTGTTCCAGTCCTTTGTAAATGACGTGTTCCGAGACATGCTGAGTAGACAGCTGGTGGTGTACATCGACGAAACCTGATCTACTCGGCTACGTTCGAGGAGCACGTCAGGGACGTCCAAGCGGTCCTACTCCGCCTCCGGGAACACAGCCTGTTGGTGAAGGGTAGAAATGCGAATTCCACCAACAGGCCATCTCCTTCCTGGGATACAGGATCAGTCCTCAGGGGGTGTGGAAAGAGCGAAGACGGACGCCGTCAGGTCATAGCCAGTGCCCACCACCATCAAGGGCCTACAGAGCTTCCTGGGCTTCTTAAGGGTGGTTCTCAGAAGCTGGCCTGGAACCCTGAGGCTGACGCTACCTTCAAGAGGCTGAAGGAGAGGTTCACCACAACGCCCCTCCTAAAACACCCAGATCCAGCTCGTCCTTTCATCCTGGAGGTGGACGCATCTGAGGAGGGCGTGGGTGGGGTCCTCTCCCAGCGGCAAGGTAAGCCAGAGAAAATGTATCCATGTGCCTTTTTTCTCAAAAAAGCTTACCCCCGCAGAGAGGAACTATGGAGTTGGAGACAGGGAGCTGTTGGCATTGGTCCTCGCTCTGGAGGAATGGAGACACTGGCTGGAGGGCGCAGTCCATCCATTCCGGATTCTCACTGACCACCGGAATTTGGAGCAAATACGGGCAGCGAAACGGATGAACTCTCGTCATGCCAGGTGGGCCCAATTTCTTACTCGCTTTCAGTTTATTCTGTCATACCGCCTAGGATTCCAGAATGTGAAAGCCGACGCACTCTCCAGGATGCACCATACCGGAGAAAGGAAGGATCTGGGGGATCCTGCCTCCGTCTCTCATCGTGGCACCTGTCGTTTGGGATGTGGACGAAGACATCTTTCTGGCGGCTCAGGAGGACCCAGCGCCTACCAACGGCCCTCCGGGGAGCGTGTATGTACCCACCAGGGTCCATGACCGCCTGCTGATCTGGGCGCACACCTATCCTTACGGCAGGGCACTCCGGTATTACGCACACCCTACATTCTCTCTCACAAAAATACTGGTGGCCCACCTTGGCTACTGATGTCTCCCGCTATATCAACTCCTGTTCCGTATGTGCCCAAACGAAGACACCTCGGAACGCCCCGGCAGGCAAACTAGTTCCTCTCCCAGTGCCTCAGCGACCTGGGTCACACCTGTCCATAGACTTTGTCACCGACCTCCCACGTTCTTACGGCTTCACCACAATCCTGGTGGTCGTAGATCGGTTCTCCAAATCATGGCATTTTTTGCCACTAACTGGTCTTCCTTCTGCTCTCCAGGTCGCTGAGGTCCTGTTCCAACAGGTCTTCCGGTATTATGGACTTCCGGAGGACATCGTCTCGGACCGTGGCCCCCAATTCACCTCCCGAGTGTGGAAGGCTTTCCTGGAGAGGATCGGGGCCACGGCCAGCCTCACTTACGGGTATAGGCCTCAGTCAAATGGGCAGGTGGAGCGCATGATCCAGGAGCTGGGGAGGTTTCTTCATTGCCACTGTCAGGACCGACAGGGTGAGTGGGCGAGGTTTCTTCCCTGGGCAGAATATGCCCAGAACGCACTCGTTCACTCCTCCGCGGGGCTCACTCCCTTCCAGTGCGTCCTGGGGTACCAGCCGGCCCTGGCCCCATGGACACCCAGCCAGACCAATGCGCCCGCTGTCGACGAGTGGTTCCGCAAGGCCGGACAGGTCTGGGACACCGCCCATGTCCATCTCCAGAGGGCCATTCGTCGGCAGAAGGACCAAGCCGACTGCCACCGCAGTGAGGCCCCCGTATTCCAGCCTGGTGATGATGTCTGGCTGTCCCTCTCCGCCTGCCCTGCAAGAAACTGAGCCCCCGGTTTGTGGGGCCGTTTAAGGTCCTCCGACGGATAAATGAAGTATCGTACCGGCTGCTCCTTCCCCCTCACTACCGTGTCTCACCCACTTTTCAAGTGTCTCTCCTGGTCCTCTGGCAGATGCCGTCCCCCGGGGTACGCCCCCCCCCGCCCCTGGACATTGACGGGAGTCCGTCGTATGCGGTGAGGGACCTGCTGGACTCCAGGTTCCGTGGGGGACGGCTCCACTACCTGGTGGACTGGGAGGGGTATGGTCCTGAGGAGAGGAGCTGGGTGGGTACTGTCACGTCTCCTCCCGTTGCTCCCCTCCGGCGCTCTGATTCGCCGGTCTACTGAGCCACCGGTCTGAGCGCACCACCTCGGCAACACCAGAATGGAAACCCAACGCACCCTAATCACCTCCAGCGCACCTGCACCTCATCACCACCCCTATATAGCCCTGGACTGTTCAGTGTTTTGTTGTGTGTGATTGTTAGTGTCTTGTCGTGTACTTGCTCTTTGTTGTTCTCTTGCTCAGTGTTAAGTAAACCTTCACATTGTTGATTCCTGCGTCTGCGTCCTGCCTCTTCGTATCCTCAGTACTAGTCACAAAAACGTTCCACTGTAATAGTGAAGGTGTAAACTTGGCAGTAGAAAACCTAAACAGTATATTTGACCTCTCAGCTTCCTATCAAATCTAAAAATCTCTAACAATGACAAATGGTTTGATGAAGAACGCAAAAACCTAAGAAAGAAATAGAGAAACCTATCGAACGAAACACGTAGAGACCCAGAAAACCTGAGCCTACGCCTTCACTATGGTGAATCACTAAAACAATACAGAAATACACTACGGAAAAAGAAGGAACAGCATGTCAGAAATCAGCTCAATGTAATTGAAGAATCCATAGTCTCTAACCACTTCTGGGAAAATTGGAAAACACTAAACAAACAACACAAAGAGCTATTATCCAAAACGGTGATGTATGGGTAAACCACTTCTCCAATATTTTTGGCCCTATAACAAAGAACAAACAGCAAAAAAATATACATGATCAAATGCAAATCTTAGAATCAACTACAGGATAAAATACAAACCCTCCAACCCAAAAAGGCCTGTGGTGTTGATGGTATCCTCAAAGAAATGATAAAATATACAGACAACAAATTCCAATTGGCTATACTTAAACTCTTTAACATCATCCTTAGCTCTGGCATCTTCCCCAATATTTGGAACCAAGGACTGATCACCCCAATCCAGAAAAGTGGAGACAAATTTGACCCCAATAACTACCGTGGGATATGCGTCAACAGCAACCGTGGGAAAATCCTCTGCATTATCATTAACAGCAGACTAGTTCATTTCCTCAGTGAAAACAATGTACTGAGCAAAATACCACGTATTCACCCTGCACACCCTAATTGACAAACAAACAAACCAAAACAAAGGCAAAGTCTTCTCATGCTTTGTTGTTTACAAAAAAGCTTTTGACTCAATTTGGCATGAGGGTCGGCTATACAAATTGATGGAAAGTGGTGTTGGGGGAAAAACATACAACATTATAAAATCCATGTACACCAACAAGTGTGCAGTTAAAATTGGCAAAAAACACACACGTTTCTTTCCACAGGGCCGTTGGGTGAGAAAGGGATACAGTTTAAGCCCCACCCTCTTCAACATATATATCAACGAATTGGTGAGGGCACTAGAACAGTCTGCAGCACTCGGCCTCACCCTACTAGAATCTGAAGTCAAATGTCTCCTGTTTGCTGATGATCTGGTGCTTCTGTCACCAACCAAGGAGGGCCTACAGCAGCACCTAGATCTTCTGCACAGATTCTGTCAGACCTGGGCCCTGACAGTAAATCTCAGTAAGACAAAAATAATGGTGTTCCAAAAAAGGTCCAGTTGCCAGGACCACAAATACAAATTCCATCTAGACACCGTTGCTCTAGAGCACACAAAAAACTATACATACCTCGGGCTAAACATCAGCGCTACAGGTAACTTCCACAAAGCTGTGAACGATCTGAGAGACAAGGCAAGAAGGGCCTTCTATGCCATCAAAAGGAACATAAAATTCAACATACCAATTAGGATCTGGCTAAACATACTTGAATCAAACATACTTGAACCCATTGCCCTTTATGGTTGTGAGGTCTGGGGTCCGCTCACCAACCAAGAATTCACAAAATGGGACAAACACTAAATAAAAAAATATCCTCAGTGTACAACGAAAAACACAAAATAATGCATGCATAGGAGAATTAGGCCGATACTCGCTAATTATCAGAATCCAGAAAATAGCAGTTAAATTCTATAACCACTTAAAAGGAAGCGATTCCCAAACCTTCCATAACAAAGCCATCACCTACAGAGAGATTAACTTGGAGAAGAGTCCCCTCCTGGGGCTCTGTTCACAAACACAAACAGACCCCAAAGAGCCCCCGGACAACAACAACAACACAATTAGACCCAACCAAATCATGAGAAAACAAAAAGAGAATTACTTGACACATTGGAAAGAACTAACAAAAAATCAGAGCAAACTAGAATGCTATTTGGCCCTAAACAGAGAGTACACAGTGTCAGAATAGCTGACCACTGTGACTGACCCAAACTTCAGGAAAGCTTTGACTATGTACAGACTCAGTGAGCATAGCCTTGCTATTGAGGAAGGCCGCCGTAGGCAGACCTGGCTCTCAAGAGAAGACAGGCTATGTGCACACTGTCCACAAAATGAGGTGGAAACTGAGCTGCACTTCCTAACCTCCTGCCAAATGTATGACCATATTAGACACATTTTCCCTCAGATTACAGAGATCCACAAAGAATTTGAAAACAAACCCAATTTTGATGAACTTCCTTATCTACTGGGTGAAATACCACAGTGTACCATCACAGCAGCAAGATTTGTGACCTATTGCCACAAGAAAAGGGCAACCAGTGAAGAACAAACACCATTGTACAGTGGGGAAAAAAAGTATTTAGTCAGCCACCAATTGTGCAAGTTCTCCCACTAAAAAAGATGAGAGAGGCCTGTAATTTTCATCATAGGTACACGTCAACGATGACAGACAAATTGAGAAAAAAAATCCAGAAAATCACATTGTAGGATTTTTTAATGAATTTATTTGCAAATTATGGTGGAAAATAAGTATTTGGTCACCTACAAACAAGCAAGATTCCTGGCTCTCACAGACCTGTAACTTCTTCTTTAAGAGGCTCCTCTGTCCTCCACTCATTACCTGTATTAATGACACCTGTTTGAACTTCTTATCAGTATAAAAGACACCTGTCCACAACCTCAAACAGTCACACTCCAAACTCCACTATGGCCAAGACCAAAGAGCTGTCAAAGGACACCAGAAACAAAATTGTAGACCTGCACCAGGCTGGGAATACTGAATCTGCAATAGGTAAGCAGCTTGGTTTGAAGAAATCAACTGTGGGAGCAATTATTAGGAAATGGAAGACATACAAGACCACTGATAATCTCCCTCGATCTGGGGCTCCACGCAAGATCTCACCCCGTGGGGTCAAAATGATCACAAGAACGGTGAGCAAAAATCCCAGAACCACACGGGGGGGACCTAGTGAATGACCTGCAGAGAGCTGGGACCAAAGTAACAAAGCCTACCATCAGTAACACACTACACCGCCAGGGACTCAAATCCTGCAGTGGCAGACGTGTCCCCCTGCTTAAGCCAGTACATGTCCAGGCCCGTCTGAAGTTTGCTAGAGTGCATTTGGATGATCCAGAAGAGGATTGGGAGAATGTCATATGGTCAGATGAAACCAAAATATAACTTTTTGGTAAAAACTCAACTCATCGTGTTTGGAGGACAAAGAATGCTGAGTTGCATCCAAAGAACACCATACCTACTGTGAAGCATGGGGGTGGAAACATCATGCTTTGGGGCTGTTTTTCTGCAAAGGGACCAGGACGACTGATCCATGTAAAGGAAAGAATGAATGGGGCCATGTATCGCGAGATTTTGAGTGAAAACCTCCTTCCATCAGCAAGGGCATTGAAGATGAAATGTGGCTGGGTCTTTCAGCATGACAATGATCCCAAACACACCGCCCGGGCAACGAAGGAGTGGCTTCGTAAGAAGCATTTCAAGGTCCTGGAGTGGCCTAGCCAGTCTCCAGATCTCAACAGCATAGAAAATCTTTGGAGGGAGTTGAAAGTCCGTGTTGCCCAGCGACAGCCCCAAAACATCACTGCTCTAGAGGAGATCTGCATGGAGGAATGGGCCAAAATACCAGCAACAGTGTGTGAAAACCTTGTGAAGACTTACAGAAAACGTTTGACCTGTGTCATTGCCAACAAAGGGTATATAACAAAGTATTGAGAAACTTTTGTTATTGACCAAATACTTATTTTCCACCATAATTTGCAAATAAATTCATAAAAAATCCTACAATGTGATTTTCTGGATTTTTTTTCCTCATTTTGTCTGTCATAGTTGACGTGTACCTATGATGAAAATTACAGGCCTCTCTCATCTTTTTAAGTGGGAGAACTTGCACAATTGGTGGCTGACTAAATCCTTTTTTTCCCCACTGTAAATACAACCCATATTTATGTTTATTTATTTTCCCATTTGTACTTTAACTATTTGCACATTTTTACAACACTGTATATACACTACCGGTCAAAAGTTTTAGAACACCTACTCATTCAAGGGTTTTTCTTTTTTTTGACTATTTTCTACATTGTAGAATAATAGTTAAGACATCAAAACTATGAAATAACACATATGGAATCATGTAGTAACCAAAAAAGTGTTAAACAAATCAAAATATATTTTATATTTCAGATTCTTCAAATAGCCACCCTTTGCCTTGATGACAGCTTTGCACACTCTTGGCATTCTCTCAACCAGCTTCACCTGGAATGCTTTTCCAACAATCTTGAAGGAGTTCCCACATATGCTGAGCACTTGTTGGCTGCTTTTCCTTCACTCTGCGGTCCGACTCATCCCAAACCATCTCAATTTGGTTGAGGTTGGGGGATTGTGGAGGCCAGGTCATCTGACGCAGCACCCTATCACTCTCCTTCTTGGTAAAATAGCCCTTACACAGCCTGGAGGTGTGTTGGGTCATTGTCCTGTTGAAAAACAAATGATAGTCCCACTAAGCCCAAACCAGATGGGATGGCGTATCACTACAGAATGCTGTGGTAGCCATGCTGGTTAAGTGTGCCTTGAATTCTAAATAAATCACAGACAGTGTCACCAGCAAAGCACCCCCACACCATAACACCTCCTCCTCCATGCTTTACGGTGGGAAATACATATGCGGCGATCATCCGTTCACCCACACCGCATCTCACAAAGACACGGCGGTTGGAACCAAAAATCTTCAATTTGGACTACAGACCAAAGCACAAATTTCCACCGGTCTAATGTCCATTGCTCGTGTTTCTTGGCCCAAGCAAGTCTCTTTGCAGCAATTCGACCATTAAGGCCTGATTCACACAGTCTCCTCTGAACAGTTGATGTTGAGATGTGTCTGTTACTTGAACTCTGTGAAGCATTTATTTGGCCTGCGATTTCTGAGGCTGGTAACTCTAATGAACTTATCCTCTGCAGCAGAGGTAACTCTGGGTCTTCCATTCCTGTGGCGGTCCTCATGAGAGCCTGTTTCATCATAGCACTTGATGGTTTTTGCAACTGCACTTGAAGAAACTTTAAAAGTTCTTGAAATTGTCCATATTGACTGACCTTCTTGTCTTAAAGTAATGATGGACTGTCGTTTCTCTTTACTTATTTGAGCTGTTCTTGCCATAATATGGACTTAGTCTTTTACCAAATAGGGCTATCTTCTGTATACCCCCTTACCTTGTCACAACACAACTGATTGGCTCAAACACATTAAGAAAGAAAGTAATTCCACAAATGAACTTTTAACAAGGCACACCTGTTAATTGAAATGCATTCCAAGTGACTACTTCATGAAGCTGGTTGAGAGAATGCCAAGAGTGTGCAAAGATGTCATCAACGCAAAGCGTGGCTATTTGAAGAATCTGAAATATAAAATATATTTTGATTTGTTTAACACTTTTTTGGTTACTACATGATTCCATATGTGTTATTTCATAATTTTGATGTCTTCACTATTATTCTACAATGTAAAAAATAGTAAAAATATAGAACAACCCTTGAATGAGTAGGTGTTCTAAAACCTTTGACCGGTAGTGTATACATAATATGACATTTGAAATGTCTTTATTCTTTTGGAACTTCTGAGTGTAATGTTTACTGTTAATATTTATTTTTTATTTCACTTTTGTTTACTCTCTACTCACTTGCTTTGGCAATGTTAACATACGTTTCCCATGCCAATAAAGCCCTTAAATTGAAATTTAATTGAGAGAGAGAAAAAGAGAAACAAACGTATCCTACGTCATTGTTACTTATTTATCTATGTTTTTCCTGTAACATTGTTTGGTGGTCAATCCATTTGGGTAGAACATGTATCCATTATGTCTGACTTGAATGGTTGAAGCCCAACAAGTACTGTATCTAGTCATAAAGGGCAAATAAATCAAGCTTGGTTGTAGATTATGTTCTCATGAGATTTTGAATGAATATGGCCTTTTATTATTTCCTTTAATCCATGGTATCTGTATTGTTTTAGAGGGATTTTCACACACTTACAAAGTTTCTACCCTCAATAAGCTTAGTCATTTCTCTGTATCTTGTTGCCACCATTACATTCCACTAGATGGCATTCTTTCTATAGCATAGACCTCAGGGCTAAATACTGTACTATCAAAGTCTAGTTTTGATATATCAAAAACTACTCCAATAACAAAGTAACAAAGAGGAAGTTTGAACTGTTTTATGGGGGGGCTAGGAGAATTCATTCACCAGTATGGCACAGTGCAGAACATTCTCGAACAGAGGTCTCAAACAGAGGTCTCCAACAGACGACATTCTAAAACAGAGTCTTCTAGCTTTTACTCCAGCCCAGCACTAACACACCTGAATACACTAATCATGGTCGATACTGAAGGCTCTGATTAGTTGATTGGAAACAGGAAGTGTTAGTGCTGGGCTGGGACAAAAGCCTGTGCACCCAGTAGCTCTCCAGGAGCATAGTTGGGGAACCCATCTCTAGATTTGGAGAACCCTACTCTAAGTTAATGTGTTGACCTGAGATGCTTTCTGATGGCCTGCATGGTAACGTGAAGTATCACTTTGCTGTGAAAGGAATGATAGGTGATTGCAGTGTCTGAGTGATAGAGGTTACATGCAGTGATGGAGACACTCCCATAACATGACAGACAGCACACCCACCCACAGCTGGCTCCAGTAGGCTCCAGTTATATAATTGGGTAAATGTCTGAGAGACACGTGTGTGTGTGTGTGTGTGTGTGTGAGTAATACAGAGTGCTCAGGATGAGTAAGCCCCTGAGCTTTAGGAAACAGCTAGATTGCAGCTGAAGGACGTGGTGTGTGTGTGGGAATCCCCTATTTGTCATATCCTATTCTCTGTACACTCTTAGAAAAAAGGATTCTTTGGTGTTCTTTATAGAACCTTTAGATTTATTTTAGGATTTTCAAAAACCCTTTACTAAAAAAGGTTATATATACAGTGCCTTTTTCCACATTTTGTTGTGTTACAGCCTGAATTTAAAGTTATTTAGATTTTTTGTCACTGGCCTACACACAATACCCCATAATGTCAAAGTGAAATTATGTTTTTCAATTTTTTTTGTGTGCAAATTAACTAAAATCTAAAAGCTGAAATGTCTTGAGTCAATAAGTATTCAACCTCTTTGTTATGGCAAGCTTAAATAAGTTCAGGAGTAAAATGTTTTACACAGATTCAACCACAAAGACCAGGGAGGTTTTTCAATGCCTCGCAAAGAAGGGCACCTATTGGTAGATGGGTAAAAAAAAACAAGCAAACATTCAATATTAATTAATGATGCTGCTGCATGATTTTGCCTGGTCCAAAAAATGGCTAGCTGACTTCCGACACTGTTAGGTCTCTATGGTAGGGGGAAGATCGAATTCATATTTTGCAACATTGTTGCCGAGGTCTGAGTGGCAAACAGAAAGGTTCATACAAACTTGTGCTGTTGCAAACTAAATGTTAGATAGAAGCAAGAGGAAATAATGTGTTTAATAAAAGCATAGTCCCAGTCGGTATTAGATAGAACGTTGCGGCCCTGCCCGCCTGTATGGAACACAACCTGTGGTTACCTAGGTTACCCCATTGGCTCAAAGCAAAAGCCTGACCTTTTTCAAATGCAATTTTCTTGTTGTCTGCTTGTTTTACTAAATTACAAAACTACATTTAAGAAAAGTACAACATGTCTAAAGATTACATTTCAACATTGCCTGCTCCCAAGCGTTCTCACTACTTAGAAAAACATAATATTGCAGGGCTTCCCTCATGCCCCTTTTCATGAGGGTGTTAGCAGTGAGTGGGTGCTACCGACAGGCTACAGACCGAACATTAAACTAGCCAAGACCAACAACACAAACAAACGGACTATTCAGCTACAAGTAGTGAGTGGAATTACAAACGGACTATACTAAACAAGTGAAATGTCTTACCTGTGATTAAATGTTTTCCACACACATAACTACATGTAGACTACTTTGACACCGGGGCCCCACATTTCCCACTCCCACACAGAATAGCCTGAAGCCACAGGACTCTTCTCGCAGGCTCCATTTCCCTACGTGGGAGCATTGCAAACCATAGTTCGGGATTTTTAACCTGGTTACATGTACATTGAACAACAGCAGCTTTTCAGCATGTTTTGTTATTTCTGTATAACAAAAACATTGATGATGAAGTTAGCTCTTTTACAGAGGGGGGTCAATGGGAACAAATGTTTGTTTTCCCCAATTTGTGGGTGTGTTTGAGGGTAATTCCTTATTATTACCTGAATATCTGAAAGGTTCTATATTTGTTTTCTTAGTTCACCTTTTGTTCTTGTACGTAGCCCTGTTTATTTGTGTTCTTGAACGTAGCCCTGTCTTTAATTTTTGTTCATTGATTTCACCTGTGTTAGTTACCCACCTGGTCTCATCAGCTCCTTATTTAGTTGTTCGGCCATCTACTCTTCCGACGCAGGTATCGTAACCCATAGCCCTCCTTCATTCATATCCATGCCTTGAAAATATGACGGTTCACCTGGGAAATGTCAGGGATTTCTGATGCAATGCAGCAAATACATTGAGCACAACCCCACTAACTTCGCCACCGACAAGAGCAGGGTGGATTTTGTTGTGTCTCTACTCACAGGCAAAGCCCTGGATTGGGCCACCGCCATATGGTCTACCAACAGCACAGAACTCGGATCCAAGACCCATTTCCACACCCTCTTAAAAGAGGTATCCGATCACTCTCCTTCCGGTCATCCTATAGGGGACCTCCTCATAGACCTTCAACAAGGACGCAATTCAGCTGCCGAGTATGCCCTCGAGTTCCGCACCATGGCTGCAGGGAGTGGATGGAGTGAGGCTGCTTTACTTAACGTCTACCAAAGAGGGCTTAACAGGGAACTTCAGGCGGAGCTGGCCTGTAGAGGTGACCTTCAGGATTGAAATCAATACATTCGTATGTCCATCTCCATCGACCACTTCATCGTCGACCGCCGAAGAACTCTGCCACCCAGGAACCCGAAAACGTATTTTTCCATGATTCCGTTATCCCGTCTGAATCTTCCAGAGCCCATGCAGTTGGGCCATGCTCCTCTCCCGCGTATCGAACGTCAAAGGCGGATCCAAGAACGTCTCTGCCTATACTGTGGAGGGAAAGATCATCTACTTAGCCATTGCCCTGTTCGCCCCCCACGGAGAGATGAGAAGGGTACCTCCGCTGCCATGCAGGTAGGCGGGTCTGTATTACTAAATATCTCCCAGAAGCAATTCTCCATCCCAGTATTGATAACCATAAAGGGGGTTACGAAGTACGTAGAGGGCTTGATAGAGTCGGGAGAAGCATGTAGTTTTATCGATCACCAGCTAATACGCATCTGACACAGAGTGTCACCCTCCAGATTGGAGTCTTCCACACCGAAACCATTAAACTCATGGAACTCTCATCCCCCAAACAGCAACTCATCCTTGGACACCCCTGGCTTTGTCGTCACGACCCTGCCATCTCGTGGCGACAAGGTGAACTACTGTCCTGGTCTTCTACCTGCTTCACCAGTTGTCTCAGCCTACCCTGCAGAGCCACCACCATTGAGGACTCTGCCTCTGCAGTGCCACCCACCATACCATCTGAATACGCCCAGTACAGCAATGTCTTCAGCAAAATCAAGGCCTCCACTCTGCCACCACATCGCCCAGGGGACTGTGCTATTGACTTACTCCCTGGAGTGTCCCCACTGAAGGGCCCTGTTTACCGCCTATCTATCCTGGAAAATGAGGCAATGGAGAACTACATTGATGAAGCACTCAAACGGTTTCATTCGTCCTTCTCAAATCAAATCAAATCAAATCAAATTTTATTGGTCACATGCGCCGAATACAACAAGTGCAGACATTACAGTGAAATGCTTACTTACAGCCCTTAACCAACAGTGCGTTTATTTTAAACAAAAAAAGTAAGAATAAAACAACAACAAAAAAAAAAAAAAGTGTTGAGAAAAACAAAGAGCAGAAGTAAAATAAAGTGACAGTAGGGAGGCTATATATACAGGGGGGTAACGGTGCAGAGTCAATGTGCGGGGGGCACCGGCTAGTTGAGGTAGTTGAGGTAATATGTACATGTGGGTAGAGTTAAAGTGACTATGCATAAATACTTAACAGAGTAGCAGCAGCGTAAAAAGGATGGGGTGGGGGGGCAGTGCAAATAGTCCGGGTAGCCATGATTAGCTGTTCAGGAGTCTTATGGCTTGTGGGTAGAAGCTGTTGAGAAGTCTTTTGGACCTAGACTTGGCACTCCGGTACCGCTTGCCGTGCGGTAGCAGAGAGAACAGTCTATGACTAGGGTGGCTGGAGTCTTTGACAATTTTGAGGGCCTTCCTCTGACACCGCCTGGTATAGAGGTCTTGGATGGCAGGGAGCTTTGCCCCAGTGATGTACTGGGCCGTACGCACTACCCTCTGTAGTGCCTTGCGGTCAGAGGCCAAGCAGTTGCCATACCAGGCGGTGATGCAACCAGTCAGGATGCTCTCGATGGTGCAGCTGTAGAATTTTTTGAGGATCTGAGGACCCATGCCAAATCTTTTTAGTCTCCTGAGGGGGAATAGGCTTTGTCGTGCCCTCTTCACGACTGTCTTGGTGTGCTTGGACCATGATAGTTCGTTGGTGATGTGGACACCAAGGAACTTGAAGCTCTCAACCTGTTCCACTACAGCCCCGTCGATGAGAATGGGGGCGTGCTCAGTCCTCTTTTTTTTCCTGTAGTCCACAATCATCTCCTTTGTCTTGGTCACGTTGAGGGAGAGGTTGTTGTCCTGGCACCACACGGCCAGATCTCTGACCTCCTCCCTATAGGCTGTCTCATCGTTGTCGGTGATCAGGCCTACCACTGTTGTGTCGTCGGCAAACTTAATGATGGTGTTGGAGTCGTGCCTGGCCATGCAGTCATGGGTGAACAGAGAGTACAGGAGGGGGACTGAGCACGCACCCCTGAGGGGCCCCCGTGTTGAGGATCAGTGTGGCAGATGTGTTGTTACCTACCCTTACCACCTGGGGGCGGCCCGTCAGGAAGTCCAGGATCCAGTTGCAGAGGGAGGTGTTTAGTCCCAGGATCCTTAGCTTAGTGATGAGCTTAGAGGGCACTATGGTGTTGAATGCTGAGCTGTAGTCAATGAATAGCATTCTCACGTAGGTGTTCCTCTTGTCCAGGTGGGAAAGGGCAGTGTGGAGTGCGATAGAGATTGCATCATCTGTGGATCTGTTGGGGCGGTATGCAAATTGGAGTGGGTCTAGGGTTTCTGGGATTATGCTGTTGATGTGAGCCATGACCAGTCTTTCAAAGCACTTCATGGCTACAGACGTCAGTGCCACGGGTCGGTAGTCATTTAGGCAGGTTATCTTAGAGTTCTTGGGCACGGGGACTATGGTGGTCTGCTTGAAACATGTTGGTATTACAGACTCGGTCAGGGACATGTTGAAAATGTCAGTGAAGACACTTGCCAGTTGGTCAGCACATGCTCGGAGTACACGCCCTGGTAATCCGTCTGGCCCAGCGGCCTTGTGAATGTTGACTTGCTTAAAAGTCTTACTCACATCGGCTACGGAGAGCGTGATCACATAGTCGTCCGGAACAGCTGGTGCTCTCATGCATGCTTCAGTGTTGCTTGCCTCGAAGCGAGCATAGAAGTGGTTTAGCTCGTCTGGTAGGCTTGTGTCACTGGGCAGCTCGCGGCTGTGCTTCCCTTTGTAGTCTGTAATAGTTTTCAAGCCCTGCCACATCCGACGAGCGTCAGAGCCAGTGTAGTATGATTCAATCTTAGACCTGTATTGACTCTTTGCCTGTTTGATGGTTCGTCGGAGGTCATAGCGGGATTTCTTATAAGCTTCCGGGTTAGAGTCCCGTTCCTTGAAAGCGGCAGCTCTACCCTTTAGCTCAGTGCGGATGTTGCCTGTAATCCATGGCTTCTGGTTGGGGTATGTACGTACGGTCACTGTGGGGACGACATCATCGATGCACTTATTGATGAAGCCAGTGACTGATGTGGTGTACTCCTCAATGCTGTCTGAAGAATCCCGGAACATGTTCCAGTCTGTGCTAGCAAAACAGTCCTGTAGCTTGGCATCTGCGTCATCTGACCACTTTTTTATTAACCGAATCACTGGTGCTTCCTGCTTCAGTTTTTGCTTATAAGCAGGAATCAGGAGGATAGAGTTATGGTCAGATTTGCCAAATGGAGGGCGAGGGAGAGCTTTGTATGCGTCTCTGTGTGTGGAGTAAAGGTGGTCTAGAGTTTTTTTCCCTCTGGTTGCACATTTGACATGCTGGTAGAAATTAGGTAGAACGGATTTAAGTTTCCCTGCATTAAAGTCCCCGGCCACTAGGAGCGCTGCATCTGGATGAGCGTTTTCCTGTTGATTAATGGCCTTGTACAACTCATTCAGTGCAATCTTAATGCCAGCATTGGTTTGTGGTGGTAAATAGACAGCTATGAAAAATATAGCTGAAAACTCTCTTGGTAAATAGTGTGGTCTACAGCTTATCATAAGATACTCTACCTCAGGCGAGCAAAACCTCGAGACTTCCTTAGTATTTGATTTTGTACACCAGCTGTTGTTTACAAATATACAGAGACCGCCACCCTTTGTCTTACCGGAGCCAGCCGTTCTGTCCTGCCGATGTAGCGTGTAGCCTGCTAGCTGAATGGTATCATTGTTGTCGTTCAGCCACGACTCCGTGAAACATAAGATATTACAGTTTTTAATGTCCCGTTGGTAGGATAACCGTAATCTTAAATCGTCAATTTTATTCTCAAAAGATTGAACGTTGGCTAATAGTATTGATGGGAGAGGCAGTTTACTCGCTCGCCGTCGGATCTTACAAGGCACCCCCGACCTACGTCCCACGATATCTCCGTCTCTTCCTCAGGCGAATGACGGGGATCTGGGCCTTGCCGGGTGTCTGTAGAATATCCTTCGCGTCCGACTCGTTGAAGAAAAAGTCTTCGTCCAATGCGAGGTGAGTAATCGCTGTCCTGATATCCAGAAGCTCTTTTTGGTTATAAGAGACGATGGCATAAACATTATGTACAAAATAAATTACAAATAACGCGGAAAAACACACATAATAGTACAATTGGTTAGAGGGCTGTAAAACGGCAGCCATCTTCTCTGGCTGCGTCCAGCTTCTTCTTTGTTGGAAAAA
Organism: Coregonus clupeaformis; assembly: GCF_020615455.1. NCBI lineage: Eukaryota > Metazoa > Chordata > Actinopteri > Salmoniformes > Salmonidae > Coregonus > Coregonus clupeaformis. Next base: position 26,810,876 of record NC_059196.1, on the reverse strand, counting down.
AGGACGGTGGTCTTCGTCCATGTATTGATTACCGTTCCCTGAATGACGTTACGGTCAAGAACCGTTTCCCTCTTCCTCTGATTTCAGCGACCCTTGAACAAGTTGGCCACGCCAACATCTATTCAAAACTCGACCTGCAGAGTGCTTATAACCTTGTCCATATACGTGAAGGCGACGAATGGAAGACGGCCTTTATCACCGCATGAGGGCACTATGAATACCTGGTCATGCCCTAATGCTTACTAACGCCCCCGCAGTCTTACAATCCTTTATGAACGAGGTTTTACAGGATATGATCAACCGCATTCTCATTGTCTACATTGATTACATCCTGATTTACTCCCACTCCCTGAAGGAACACATAGAGCATGTACAAAGGGTTCTTCAACGGCTCCTTGACCATAACCTTTTATGTAAAGACTGAAAAGAGCACCTTCCATATAACCTCAGTAAACTTCCTCGGTTTCATACTGACACCTGGAGGGGTCAGCATGGATGAGAACAAAGTCACTGCCGTCAGTAACTGGCCCAAACCCACCACCGTTAAGGAACTCCAACGTTTCATTGGGTTCTCCAACTTCTATCACTGGTTCATTCGGAACTTCAGTTCTACTGTCGCTCCCTTCACTGCCCTTACCAGCCAAAAGACCCGGACCCTTCAATGGACTGATACCGCACTGACTGCTTTCAACACCTTGAAATGCCTCTTCACCTCAGCTCCTGTCCTTCGCCAACCTGATCCGACCCTTCCTTTCACCCTGGAGGTGGATGACTCCGAAGTAAGAGTAGGAGCCATACTCTCTCAGCGGGTGGGAACAAAATCACATCCTTGTGCTTTCTTCTCCAGGAAGTTATCCCCCGCTGAGAGGAATTACGATATGGGGAACAGAGAACTGCTCACCACCAAGCTGGCCCTCGAGGAGTGGTGCAACTGGTTGGAGGGCGCACAACATCCCTTTCTCGTCCTAACAGATCATCGTAATCTGGAATATATCAGAGGGGCCAAGAGGTTAAACTCCAGACAAGCCCGCTGGGCTCTCTTATTCATTTTCATGTTACTTACATCCCTGGAAAGAAAAACGTAAAATCTGATGCTCTCTCCCGCCAGTTTGAACTTCCGACCAGTAACTCAGACCCTACACCCATTCTTCCTTCCTCTTGCATTATGGGACCGGTACAGTGGGAGGTTCACTCTGCCATACAGGAAGCCCTAACCTCAGATCCGGCTCCTCCTGAGACACCAGCTGGGAAGAGTTACGTACCAGCAGCTGTTAGACCCCAACTGATGCAATGGTGTCACACGTCCTTGGGGTCAGGACATCCGGGCATTACACGAACCACCGAACTTCTAGCCCGTAAGTTCTGGTGGTCCTCACTGGCATCCGACATCAGGGATTACACACTCTCCTGTCAAGTCTGCGCTCAAACCAAAAGCCCGCGTCATCTCCCTTCCGGTAAGCTTCAACCTTTGCCAATCCCTCACAGACCCTGGTCCCACATAGCTGTTGACTTCATCACAGACCTTCCTGAATCCTCTGGTAACACCACCATCCTTGTCATAGTAGACCGTTTTTCAAAAATGTGTCGTCTGGTTCCTCTTCCTCATTTACCTAACACCATGGAATTGGCTGAGCATATGATCCAACAGGTGTTCCGTCTGTATGGGATTCCGGAGGACATCGTCTCTGACCGCGGGCCCCAGTTTGTCTCCCGGGTGTGGCAAGCCTTCTGTGACCGACTGGGGGTCGCCCTCAGCCTCTCCTCCGGGTACCATCCCCAGAGCAACGGGCAGACGGAACGCCTGAATCAAGAAATAGGGAAGTACCTCCGCCAACAATGTTCTGTCTCTCCACACGACTGGAGTCGGTATATGGCCTGGGCCGAATACGCCCCATGTTTCCCTGGGAGGCGGAGCCTGGTACTGTCCCAGCTGTCGACGACTGGTTTCGGCATAGTGAGCGGGTATGGGAGACTGCTCACCAGCATCTGCAGGAAGCCTCTAATCTACACCTTTTTCTCCCTGAGTATTCATTACAATATCAACTTGGACTATACACTCTTAGATAAAAAAAAGTGGTTCAATATAGAACATTTTGATCAATTCAAAATGTAACTGCCATTCTCATTTTTAAAAAAAACTTCCATTCCAGCATGGACGCAAGAGGACGTGGTTGAATCAACTTGCAAGTAGCCTATCCCAGTGTTTCCTAATTCTGGTCCTCGAGTACCCCCAACAGTACACAGTTTTGTTGTAGACCTTGACAAACACACCTCATTCAACTCATTGAAGGCTTCATATATTAATATTCCCTTCACCCAGCTCAATGCAACATTGATAGGTTTAGGCTACTACATCATACTCAAATTTTCACTATACACATCATGAGTTTGCTACAACCGAGTCTATGAATGAAAGTTTACATCATAGGTGCACAGGTCGAGAGAAATTTGATTAATCAAGGTGACAGACATTGACACATTCAATAACGCATTGAACAACCTTGCCTGCATCTAACTGATCTAGGGTGTAATCATTAGTCCAACAGTTGCAAACAAGAGTTTCTATTGGACAAATTCAGGTATGTTTCCCCCGTTCCGTTTAAGATACTTTTGTTTAATCAGAATCGGCAGAATGAATACACCCCTGATCACACGTGAACACAGTTCACTTTCATAGCAGCCACATACAAATGGCATGATTCCTTTTATTGTTGGATAATTCCTTCTCGCATCTATGCACTCTCCTTCTCTCACCTTTTCCCTTCACTTGTGGACTTCAGCGCACAACACATCAGGTGTCTGTGACACGGCAAAAAAAATAAACTTTCCAAGCCAAACCTTCATATCATAACCACTAACCCCTACACACAGCCTGCATCGTTGTCACCATATTAGCTAACGTCAAGTAAACATAGCTACAAGAACTAACGCGTTAGTAAACCCGCTACAATCATGCAGTACAGTGTACATTCGCTAGCTAAGTGAAAATGTGTGTGAAAAAACCTAATATAACTCTCTCTCTCTCTCACTTCTCCTTAATTTTTGAAGAAATGTGTTAAACTGTTCAACTATGGTTTTCTCTCTCATTGAGTCAACTACTAACCACATTTTATGCACTACAGTGCTAGCTAGCTGTAGCTTATGCTTTCAGTACTAGATTCATTCTCTGATCCTTTGATTGGATGACAACATGTCAGTTCATGCAGCAAGAGCTCGGATACAGTGCCTTGCAAAAGTATTCATCCCCTTGGCGTTTTTCCTATTTTGTTGCATTACAACCTGTAATTTAAATGGCTTTTTATTTGGATTTCATGTAATGGACATACAAAAAATAGTCTAAATTGGTGAAGTGAAATGAAAAAAAATTACTTGATTCAAAAAATTCTAAAAAATAAATAACGGAAAAGTGCTGTGTGTATATGTATTCACTCCGTTTGCTATGAAGCCCCTAAATAAGATCTGATGCAACCAATTACCTTCAGAAGTCACATAATGAGTTAGATTGCACACGTGGACTTTATTTAAGTGTCACATGATCTGTCACATGATCTCAGTATATATACACCTGTTCTGAAAGGCCCCAGTATCTGCAACACCACTAAGCAAGGGGCACCACCAAACAAGCGGCACCATGAAGATCAAGGAGCTCTCCAAACAGGTCAGGGAATAAAGTTGTGGAGAAGTACAGATCAGGGTTGGGTTATAAAAAAATATCAGAAACTTTGAACATCCCACGGAGCACCATTAAATCCATTATTAAACATTGGAAAGAATATGGCACCACAACAAACCTGCCAAAAGAGGGCCGCCCACCAAAACTCACGGACCAGGCAAGGAGGGCATTAATCAGAGAGGCAACAAAGAGACCAAAGATAACCCTGAAGGAGCTGCAAAGCCGTACACTCCACAGAACTGGGCTTTACGGAAGAGTGGCCAGAAAAAAAGCCATTACTTAAAGAAAAAATAAGCAAACAAGTTTGGTGTTCGCCAAAAGGCATGTGGGAAACTTCCAAACATATGGAAGAAGGTACTCTGGTCAGATGAGACTAAAATTGAGCTTTTTGGCCATCAAGGAAAATGCTTTGTCTGGCGCAAACCCAACACCTCTCATCACCCTGAGAACACCATCCCCACAGTGAAGCATGGTGGTGGCAGCATCATGCTGTGAGGATGTTTTCATCGGCAGGGACTGGGAAACTGGTCAGAACTGAAGGAATGATGGATGACGCTAAATATAGGGAAATTCTTGAGGGAAACGTGTTTCAGTCTTCCAGAGATTCGAGCCTGGGACGGAGGTTCACCTTCCAGCAGGACAATGACCCTAAGCATACTGCTAAAGCAACACTCGAGTGGTTTAAGGTGAAACATTTAATTATCTTGGAATGGCCTAGTCAAAGCCCAGACCTCAATCTGGTAACAACACATCTGCCACACTGATCCTCAACACGGGGGCCCCTCAAGGGTGCGTGCTCATTCCCCTCCTGTACTCCCTGTTCACCCATGACTGCATGGCCAGGCGCGACTCCAACACCATCATTAAGTTTGCCGACAACGATGAGACAGCCTATAGGGAGGAGGTCAGAGACTTGTGTGGTGCCAGGATAACAACCTCTCCCTCAACGTGACCAAGACAAAGGAGATGATTGTGGACTACAGGAAAAAAAAGAGGACTGAGCACGCCCCCATTCTCATCGACGGGCTGTAGTGGAACAGGTTGGGAGCTTCAAGTTCCTTGGTGTCCACATCACCAACAAACTATCATGGTCCAAACACACCAAGACAGTCGTGAAGAGGGCACGACAAAACCTATTCCCCCTCAGGAGACTGAAAAGATTTTGGCATGGGTCCTCAGATCCTCAAAAAATTCTACAGCTGCAACATCGAGAGCATCCTGACTGGTTGCATCACCGCCCGGTATGGCAACTGCTTGGCCTCCGACCGCAAGGCAATACAGAGGGTAGTGCGTACGGCCCAGTACATCACTGGGGCCAAGCTTCCTGCCATCCAGTACCTCTATACCAGGCAGGGTCAGAGGAAGGCCCTCAAAATTGTCAAAGACTCCAGCCACCCTAGTCATAGACTGTTCTCTCTGCTACCGCACGGCAAGCGGTACCGGAGTGCCAAGTCTAGGTCCAAAAGACTTCTCAACAGCTTCTACCCCCAAGCCATAAGACTCCTGAACAGCTAATCATGGCTCCCCAGACTATTTGCACTGCCCCCCCACCCCACACCAAGCTGCTGCTACTCTGTTAATTATTTATGCATAGTCACTTTAACTCTACCCACATGTACAGTGAGGGAAAAAAGTATTTGATCGCCTACTGATTTTGTACGTTTGCCCACTGACAAAGAAATGATCAGTCTATAATTTTAATAGTAGGTTTATTTGAGCAGTGAGAGACAGAATAACAACAACAAAATCCAGAAAAATGCATGTCAAAAATGTTATAAATTGATTTGCATTTTAATGAGAGAAATAAGTATTTGACCCCCTTTCAATCAGAAAGATTTCTGGCTCCCAGGTGTCTTTTATACAGGTAACGAGCTGAGATTAGGAGCACACTCTTAAAGGAATGGGCTACAAGACCATCGCCAAGCAGCTTGGTGAGAAGGTGACAACAGTTGGTGCGATTATTCGCAAATGGAAGAAACACAAAAGACTGTCAATCTCCCTCGGCATGGGGCTCCATGTAAGATCTCACCTCGTGGAGTTGCAATGATCATGAGGACGGTGAGGAATCAGCCCAGAACTACACAGGAGGATCTAGTCAATGATCTCAAGGCAGCTGGGACCATAGTCACCAAGAAAACAATTGGTAACACACTACGCCGTGAAGGACTGAAATCCTGCAGCGCCCGCAAGGTCCCCCTGCACAAGAAAGCACATATACAGGACCGTCTGAAGTTTGCCAATGAACATCTGAAAGATTCAGAGGAGAACTGGGTGAAAGTGTTGTGGTCAGATGAGACCAAAATGGAGCTCTTTGGCATCAACTCAACTCACCATGTTTGGAGGAGGAGGAATGCTGCCTATGACCCCAAGAACACCATCCCCACCGTCAAACATGGAGATGGAAACATTATGCTTTGGGGGTGTTTTTCTGCTAAGGGGACAGGACAACTTCACTGCATCAAAGGGACGATGGACGGGGCCATGTACCATCAAATCTTGGGTGAGAACCTCCTTCCCTCAGCCAGGGCATTGAAAATGGGTCGTGGATGGGTATTCCAGCATGACAATGACCCAAAACACACGGCCAAGGCAACAAAGGAGTGGCTCAAGAAGAAGCACATTAAGGTCCTGGAGTGGCCTAGCCAGTCTCCAGACCTTAATCCCATGGAAAATCTGTGGAGGGAGCTGAAGGTTCGAGTTGCCAAACATCAGCCTCGAAACCTTAATGACTTGGAGAAGATCTGCAAAGAGGAGTGGGACAAAATCCCTCCTGAGATGTGTGCAAACCTGGTGGCCAACTACAAGAAACGTCTGACCTCTGTGATTGCCAACAAGGGTTTTGCCTCCAAGTACTAAGTCATGTTTTGCAGAGGGGTCAAATACTTATTTCCCTCATTAAAATGCAAATCAATTTATAACATTTTTGACATGCGTTTTTCTGGATTTTTTTGTTGTTATTCTGTCTCTCACTGTTCAAATAAACCTACCATTAAAAGTATAGACTGATCATGTCTTTGTCAGTGGGCAAACGTACAAAATCAGCAGGGGATCAAATACTTTTTTCCCTCACTGTACATATTACTTCAACTACCTCAACTAGCCGGTGCCCCCGCACATTGACTCTGCACCGGTACCCCCCTGTATATATAGCCTCCCTACTGTTATTTTATTTTACTTCTGCTCTTTTTTTCTCAACACTTTTTTTGTTGTTTTATTTTACTTTTTTATTTAAAATAAATGCACTGTTGGTTAAGGGCTGTAAGTAAGCATTTCACTGTAATGTCTGCACTGGTTGTATTTGGCGCATGTGGCCAATAAAATTTGATTTGATTTGATTTGAATCCAATTGAGAATCCGTGCTATGACTTAAAGATTGCTGTACACCAGTGGAACCCATCCAACTTGAAGGAGCTGGAGCAGTTTTGCCTTGAAGAATGGGCAAAAATCCCAGTGGCTAGATGTGCCAAGCGTATAGAGACATACCCCAAGAGACTTGCAGCTGTAATTGCTGCAAAAGGTGGCTCTACAAAGTATTGACTTTGGGGGGGGTGAATAGTTATGTACGCTCAAGTTTTCTGTTTTTTTGTCTTATTTCTTGTTTGTTTCACAACAACAATAAAAATGTTGCATCTTTAAAGTAGTATGCATGTTGTGTAAATCAAATGATACAACCCCCCCAAAAAATCAATTTTAATTCCAGGTTGTAAGGCAACAAAATAGGAAAAATACCAAGGGGGTGAATACTTTCGCAACCCACTGTAGGTTGGAGGACGTCCTCCGGATGTTGTCATCATCTAAAAAGGATAACTTTTTTAATGTTTCACTATTTTTATTTTGTATTAAATTCACTGAGGAGGATGGTCCATTGATGTCTGCATAGCATTTTGTCTTCATTTTCTGAATATGAACTCATGTTTTTGCTCATTTTATATTCTTCTCTGAAACCAGTCAGGCAACAACACATACTGTATTGGTGGTAGGTATCCCAGCGGCTAAGGAGTTGGACCTGTGTCTGAAAGGTGGCCAGTTCGAATCCTGGGTCTGGGCATGTGCTCGTCTCAACTGTATGTGTGAGGTCTGCTGTTTGGGGGGTTGAGAATGGAGCAGAAGACACATTTTTGTTGTTCACTGTAACTAATGGACAAAAGTTGTTTTCATTGTATTGTATTGTATTGTATTGTATTGTATTGTATTGTAAAGAAGTCAGCCAGAGTTGACGTGGGCCATCATTCAAACAAAGACATGCCTTCCTGCCCACCAGTACATATTTCAAAACTATTTTTGCATATAATGACAATACATTCTAAAAACTATGCTGGTATTCTATTATCCATTATTTAAATTGTTTATTCAATTATATTGTTAGCAAAACATATTACTATTTAATAGTAGTAGCCATAATTCATAAATGGCACCATGCAGGGTTCTGTATGGAACCATTTTGGTTTAGTGAAAAATAACATCTAGGGTTCTGATCCATATATGAAGCAAGCAATATAACCCTTTTGGGTTCTTTAAGGAACTTTTTTTTCTAAGAGTGTAGGACACAAAAACAGACAACACCAACCTGCCCTTCAAGAACCTCACTTCTCATAGGTCCTCATTTTGGACCATAGCAGCAGAAAACAAGTGCTATCACCTATCATAACATTTAGCACTTTAGGGCTGGCTATACATAGTGTCAATCTAGTTACAGCTTTAAATGCTGTATCTGAAAAAAAAATTTACCCACTGTTTATAATCAGTCGATACAGAATGTGGATGGAAGCCTAAATTCAAGGTTGAACTACAAAGTTTCTATGTCAGTATCCACAAATAAAACCAACCCCCGTGGTAGGTTATTGATTTGGTATCAATTTACCAGTAGGCTATATCAGGTTCCTGACCTGCTGCGTAAAGGGAGCATGGTGGAATTAACATTCCTACCACACCGTGTACACATGTTCAACCAAGCGTGTCCTCGGGACTTTGAGCAAATCTACACAAACAAACCTAAGATCATCAATGCTATTTCGACAAATTAGACAAATTAGAATAGTATAAGTGGCCTATATTAGCATATGCTAGAAGAGGTTTTGAGGCGTCCCACGCGGGGATCAAAGCGCCAGAGAGATTACGCCCTGCCTCTCCTGCTCCTGGCGCGCTTCCATAGTGGTGCTGATGTTGGGAAGCACCGAAGGAGAGAAAGAAGGGGGAAGAGAGGAGGGGGTGGGGAAGGGGCGCCGCACTGCTCTGCTACAAGTTCAACCCAGTGGCTCTGTTGCTGCAGCGTGAGAAACAGCCTTGACACACGGCCGGTTGCGGAACAACACATAGGACACAAACTCACTTTCTCTGTTTTTGGGGGTATATTTGAGAGAAACTCATCTGTATTCCGTCCTTCTTTATTATTTTGAATGAAAAATAAACGTTTATTTAAGTGAGATATAAAGCTGGTAATAATAGAGCATCGCGGTGGGATTGAAAAGGCAGGCGACAGGCGCTTCACTGAGTGATTTGTTCTTTGGCTCTGGCGTTATAGATGGAGAGAGGGAGTGCATATCTCAGAGATCGCTTTCTGATAGCGCGTGTGGATTGAGTGGAACTGCGGAATTGAGGCGGAAGGCATTATTGTTGATTCTAGAGGAAGAATGATGCGCAAATCCAACGGGGAAATACTACTAAATGTTTTATCTCTAATTGAAAGGGGTTGACATAGCCTACCTAAATGGTGCATTAGTATACATATCAACTTGCCACGCAATTGGTTACATTGGGTAGTCTTAGTCTTAGTTTATTGTAAAATCGAAAGAAATTGAATAATTAATCTTGGCACGATTAAAATAAAACAAATGTATCAGGTCAAATAATGGGAATTTAGCACCACTATAACCAGTCTTAGTACTTTACACGAGTAGGCATTTATTTATCCTCTATTGGAAACTAATTTAAATATTTGGGATTTTGAAGAAATGGCAATAAACACTGACACTGAATTCGAGAAATCTAACCTGGGAGAGAGCGGCGGCGCGCCCGCCAACGAGTCTCAGGAGACCGAGAAACTTCTCAGCCCCATGACCACCGAGCCTGCTGGCAGCAACCGTATGAAAATGTCCTCCTCCTTCACCATCAACGTGGGGAGCGAAAAGAACCTGGATGCGGACCAGAACGGCCACAGTGTGCCCTTTAGGTCGGGTTCTGCAGGGCACCTGGCCGCTGCACCCCCCTCCCCATCACGGGTCAGTTTGAGTCGCAGTTGCACCTCTTCCATCGGGAACGCCGCGGTCCAAGAGGCGCAAAAGCCCAAAGACTATCTCATACTGGTCATATTGTCCTGCTTCTGCCCTGTCTGGCCCGTCAGCATTGTTGCTTTGGTATATTCAATTATGGTAAGTGGATATCCATCGTCTGTCTAGGAAAGTGGGGTCTAAAAACACCTGTCGTTTCTTGTCAATTCACTGTTCATCATTGTCCATGCTGTATTGATATAGAAAACATTGGGGGATAAGGGAATCATTATTTGCAATTTCATAATAAAATAGATTTAGGATATTAACAATAGTAATAATCTCAAACAGCATAAAGTCTACGACCTTTTGCCACTAAATCGTAGCCCTATAGCACAGTTGAATTCGAAAGCACCTTTCCCATTCCTGATCAAGTGTAGGCATAAGGGCTCTATTCAATCTGTATCAGTGAAGCGCTAGAAATGCAAAGGTTATTTCCGATTTTGCCAACATATGCAGTGTTTACCTTGAATGCAGTCTCCGCTAACACGGGAACATTGCCTTTAAATTTCAATCATGCTGTAACGCTGAATTTCCGCGATATGGATTGAATAGAGCCCTAAATCTACAACACTGGTCAACAAATAATGTTATGATAAAGGGAAAAGGACAGTATATCAATCACATTTCTGTTCCCAGTATTTTTTCAACTGTCTTTAGCCTACCTAGTGGGAAGGGAGGGATGGGAGTGAGCGCCCACTCAATTACAGCCCTCCCTGCTGGTTCATTCAGAAAAGATCTGCAGCATACCTGCACTTCCTGTACCGGGTGCCATGCAAGTGCCATGATGTCCCAGCTAGACAATAATATGGCCAGTGTTGGCAAGTTGATGTAGCCTTTGTTGCAGCAGATTTATCAATGAGGATGCTAACCAGAATGATATTGTTTTTAAGCATCAGTGTTTCTGGTGCCACATTTTTCAAACTGTGCGCAAAGGGGGCGATTTACAGGCCATTTACACTAGGAAGCGGCATCGTGCGGTGAAACATCGGAAGCCATTTGCTTTCAATGGAAGCAAAGCGAAATATCGTGCCCAGAGTGACTAATCGAAGCTCACCATAGCTTCCAACCCCTACTGGATTGGCTGACAATGGCTGTTGATACATAGCACTACCTAGCTTTCTTGCTAACTTGTTACCACCCACATGAGGGCGAGGCTAGCGTGAGTAGGCGAGTGCTGCTTGTAAAGTGTAAATGACCGGTTAAATCCTGACTTGGCAAATATTGGAAGGATAAAAACGAGCTCACAGAAAAAGTGGTTGTAAACAAAAAATAGCAATATTCTTACCTCAATTGATATCCAAGGACAATGTATTCTGTAGCAACATACATGGACAACAACATCATTTGGTGTTCTAACGCAAGCACAACAATAACCGCATCCAGTTTGCTTAAATTCTGAGGGATCCCGAAAACTGGCATCACCTGACATATCCATCCCCCTCCAATTAATTACATTCCAAAGTGGGTCACAAATATGGCAACTGAGTAATGTTTTTTGTCTTTTTTTTTCTCCAATTAATTAAATAGCACATGAAAAGAGGCTAGGGCTGTTGCGGTGACCGTATTACTGCCACACCAGCAGTCATGAATCATGACCAGTAGTCATGAATAATGACCACAGTAAAATTATGTTACCGTTGAGTCATGGTAATCTCCTTTTATGCACTCTGGACATGTATTAGTACCCAACTCGCTAATGATTATCAGGTAACTATTGTCCCTTAACCACTCTGACATCAATGCAAATGCAATCGAAAATCACATCAAATACTTATCATCAAAACAGTATGTGCTTTTAAAACTCACTTCACTGTGATTGATCCAACCCAGTATCACAGAAATAAACACGAATTGCTTATTAGAAATTAGTGACAGGCACATATTTTTTCGTGTGCAGTCCACGATTTTGTATACAGTGCATTTCAATCACAGATAAAGATAGTAGGTTACTTAAGACAGAAAGGATAGGAAGGAAGTTGGTCTGGGAGGATGGGGTGGGCATATAACACGAATGATGGGAGGGAGGTTGGTCGGGGAGGATGGGTAGGTGTATAACATTCCAAAGTGGGTCACATGACATGAACATCTAGCAACCCAAAGGATGTGTGTTCGAATCTCATCATGGATAACGTTAGCATTTTCGCTAATGACTTTTGAGCTACTTTGCAACTACTTAGCATGTTAGCTAAACCTCCCCCTTCCCCTAACCCTAACCCTTTAACCTAAATCCTAAACCTAACTCTTTAACTACTTAGCTAGCATGTTAACTAGCCCTAACCTTAACCCCTAACCCCCAAACCTAACCTTAACCCTAATCTTAACCCCTAGCCTAGCTAACGTTAGCCACCCAGCTAGCCTAGCTAACTTTAGCCACAACAAAGTGGAATTAGTGTAATGTATATGAATGCATTATGAAGAAAGAAATTGTGTAATACACACGAAATGCGCTGTGATGAAAATTGTGTAATAATGTGTTGGATTGATCAATTTGAAGAAAGAAGTTCAACAACAGGTTGAAACTGAGTGGAACACATGGTGTTGTAAATTTTGATTCAAAGCCTAACACAGCCAAATGGACAGTGCTTTCTAAGGTGATGATTAATTCAAAACACCCATATGCATATTAGAGTTTATGCATATGCATAGACCTATATATGAGCCCAAGCCCGAAAAAAACCTGAATTAAAATAATTATTGTGTTTTATACAATACATAGCCTACCCCATATTACACATGGCAGAATTACATTTAAAAAATACTGATTTAAGAGATCTTTGGTACATAATTGGTCTAGCGTGAGTTAGCGTACAATTATAGTGAATTTGATTTTGAATAGCCTAGTAATAGGGCTTTTTAATAGGCTGACACATTACCTTTAGCTACAGAATATCTCACCACGCTAGCAGAGTGGAAGTGACCTTCCACAGAGTTGCATTATTTTCAAGGGGAACACATAGAGCACCGAGTTGATTATGTCTTTCATACCATGGCTATAATTTAACACATTTGCCACTAGAAATGTGCTCATTTGCAGGTAGAAATGTGTTCAACATCCACTGAAGTATCAAGCAAGTTTACTAGATAGCTACAGTAGTTGCCATGGTAACCAAACAAACAGACTTGCTAGTTAAGCTAACCAAACTATCAGTCCTAGCTTGCTATTATGAAAATCTAATTCAACAATACCAATACTGTTTTCAATTAGACTTTGCTTTCAAAAGCAGCTCAAACAAAACTTGTAAAAATGAACCATAGCCATTGAATTCTACCGTGCAAATATACCGTGCGTTAGAATCCCTTTCAAGCCAAACAGAAAGGACTATTCAACAATGCCATTGTATAAGTAAGGGATAAACACAGACGTTCAGTACATTACCTTGGAAATAATGGACGAGGCATCTGCACGAGGCGGAGCTGAGTACCTTTGCAGAGTTCATTTTTCCAAGGTAATGTACAGAACGGAGGCGTTTATCCCGCTTATACCACATTGGCAAAGAAAACAATATGAAAGCACACATTTACCGGTATTAATACTTTTTGTTGTTGTTATTTTTATAAGTAACTTCATAGTTTCTCATCTTTTGGTTGCTAGAGATGCGACCCATTCGTTCGATTAGTTCGATATTTATGTTTCTTTAGACCTGCCTAAAAAAAAAAATGTTATTATTGTTATGGTGTATATTCACTTGATTTATTCGAGTTTGTATGCGTGGATGTCTGGAGATGCTAAACATGTTTATGTTAATTACGGGTCAATTACCGTGAGACCGGCAGGATTTTGCATGACAATAACCGGCTGACAAAATGTCATGACTGCCACAGCCCTAAGTGAGGCACAGTGTAGGTAGGCTAAGGTGTTAAGCCTCGTGCACACCGGTTGTGTCAAACTGTATGCGTTCTGGCGGAAGTCCATTCATTTCAATGGGAGGCAGTCCGCACTGCTGTGACTCTTCTGTCGGAGTTACAGTGTGTGGCACTGCGTGCAGTGTGTCGCATGCATTGGATAGCCAACTTGTGTGTGTTGCTTTGCCGTGCGGTATCAGACACGGAAGTAGATCAACCACCGAAGAAATTGCTAATATGTAGTGTGATTCTTTTTGTTGTGATACACCGCTTGGATTTGTGAATACTAGTAAAATATACCATACAGCAATGTAATAATGCAACCTGTGTAAACACGGCGTTAGGGTGGCCAACCTTTTATGCTGGACACAATCAATGCTGCGGTCATGTGGTCAAAATTCAAAGCATTTAAAATCTATACTTATAGAGTTCATAGAGACCTTTGAGAACGGGAATAATAACAAACCTCATAAGCAACAGAATGACAAAAGTCTTACCAGACTTAGAATAATATGCCATTTAGCAGACGCTTTTATCCAAAGCGATTTACAGTCATGCGTGCATACATTTTTACGTATGGGTGGTCCCGGGGATCGAACCCACTACCCTGGCGTTATAAGCGCCATGCTCTACCAATTGAGCTACAGAGGACCTCATACATATCAATCAAACATGGTTGATTAAAAATAGACACTTACAAACAAATACAAGAACATGTTTCAGTTTAATACAGTATGATAAAAAACAAATTAATAATGGCTGTTGATGCCAGAGACTTTCGACCGTCTTAAATGGCCTGTTCTATTCAAAACTTTGGAAGCTTTCAACTTTCCAGCTGAAATAATACATTTAATAAAAATATTACGTAAATGTTTTCAAGCAAAAATATACACAAATAATACATTATCTAACGAAATTTCTTTAGAAAGGGGCACAAGACAGGGATGTCCTCTCTCCTCCCTCATATTTGCACTGGTAATTGAACTACTTGCAGAAAGAATTAGACAGGACCCAAACCCAACAGGTATCAGTATTGGTAAACATGAATATAAACTAAACTTATTTGCAGATGATCACCTGATATACGTGACCAATATCGAAAACTCAATGCCCACCTTGCTAAAAATATTTTCAGAATACTCTTAAAACCCTGGGAAATAAAATAAATAATGTCAATAGGAAAAAATATAAATAATACTCATGATCTACAGAAATCCTTTCAGTGAACCACAAAAAATATGAACTACTTAGGATGCTTAATAAGTGAGAACAAACAACAAATATGTAAAGATAACTTTATCGCATTACTCAACAATATGAAAGCAGATCTAATTAAATGGAACAATATTCCCATAAATCTTACAGGTAAAATAAACCTATTCAGAATGGCATGGCTCCCAAAGTTTTTATATTTATTCTCGGTAATACCAATTTCCCCACCGAAGACATTCTTTAAAAAAGTATACTCATTCTTAAAATACTTTATATAGGCAAATAAAACTCATAGAATAAAACTGAAGATTTTATATCTTCCTAAGTCTGAGGGTGGTTTTAATCTTCCAGACTTGGAATTGTATCAACTCGCCACCCAAGGCTTTTACTTGCGACATATAGTTAATTTTACTGCAGTGGGCTAAATCAGGGTCACACAGAGTGATTATTGGTAGTTTTAAACAAGTCTACTTTGAAACAAAAGTATAAACCTCACTCACATGGTTATGGGCTTAAAACAAAGAAGACACCTGTACCATGTCAGATATAGATTGATTACATTTTGAGTTTACATTCCAATATTACACTTTGTATACATCACAGAAGACTGAAATATAACAAAATTTAACAAAAATTATGAAAAATATTAATATCATTCCACCCATGAGACCAAGGAGGGCGCTTTTGGTCATTGACTGCAGGAAAAGGCTACATGCACTAAAGAGGAACAATGGGTACATATTGAAGATGTGCATGCTCATCCCCAGAATCTTTTCACGTGTCTATTTTCAAAGGATAAAGCTAAGAACATGAACAACTTCATAGCTATAACAATATGGAAGAAAATGTAATGTATTCTACAAGAACCAATATCACACCCTAAAAACACAACCCTATGGAACAATCCTTGGATAGCTTTTCAGAATTCACAGATAAATTGGTCCACATGGAAAACTAAAGGCATAGAAACTGTAAATGAGTTGGTAATAGGACATGTATTTATTTCCATTACAGAATTAAAAAGAATTTTGGACTGATCAATGTAGATATTTTAAAGTACAGTGGGGAAAAAAAGTATTTAGTCAGCCACCAATTGTGCAAGTTCTCCCACTTAAAAAGATGAGAGAGGCCTGTAATTTTCATCATAGGTACACGTCAACTATGACAGACAAATTGAGATTTTTTAAATCCAGAAAATCACATTGTAGGATTTTTAATGAATTTATTTGCAAATTATGGTGGAAAATGAGTATTCAGTCACCTACAAACAAGCAAGATTTCTGGCTCTCACAGACCTGTAACTTCTTCTTTAAGAGGCTCCTCTGTCCTCCACTCGTTACCTGTATTAATGGCACCTGTTTGAACTTGTTATCAGTATAAAAGACACCTGTCCACAACCTCAAACAGTCACACTCCAAACTCCACTATGGCCAAGACCAAAGAGCTGTCAAAGGAAACCAGAAACAAAATTGTACACCTGCACCAGGCTGGGAAGACTGCATCTGCAATAGGTAAGCAGCTTGGTTTGAAGAAATCAACTGTGGGAGCAATTATTAGGAAATGGAAGACATACAAGACCACTGATAATCTCCCTCGATCCGGGGCTCCACGCAAGATCTCACCCCGTGGGGTCAAAATGATCACAAGAACGGTGAGCAAAAATCCCAGAACCACACGGGGGGACCTAGTGAATGACCTGCAGAGAGCTGGGACCAAAGTAACAAAGCCTACCACCAGTAACACACTACGCCGCCAGGAACTCAAATCCTGCAGTGCAAGATGTGTCCCCCTGCTTAAGCCAGTACATGTCCAGGCCCGTCTGAAGTTTGCTAGAATGCATTTGGATGATCCAGAAGAGGATTGGGAGAATGTCATATGGTCAGATGAAACCAAAATAGAACTTTTTGGTAAAAACTCAACTCGTCGTGTTTGGAGGACAAAGAATGCTGAGTTGCATCCAAAGAACACCATACCTACTGTGAAGCATGGGGGTGGAAACATCATGCTTTGGGGCTGTTTTTCTGCAAAGGGACCAGGACGACTGATCCGTGTAAAGGAAAGAATGAATGGGGCCATGTATCGTGAGATTTTGAGTGAAAACCTCCTTCCATCAGCAAGGGCATTGAAGATGAAATGTGGCTGGGTCTTTCAGCATGACAATGATCCCAAACACACCGCCCGGGCAACGAAGGAGTGGCTTTGTAAGAAACATTTCAAGGTCCTGGAGGGGCCTAGCCAGTCTCCAGATCTCAACCCCATAGAAAATCTTTGGAGGGAGTTGAAAGTCCGTGTTGCCTAGCGACAGCCCCAAAACATCACTGCTCTAGAGGAGATCTACATGGAGGAATGGGCCAAAATACCAGCAACAGTGTGTGAAAACCTTGTGAAGACTTACAGAAAACGTTTGACCTGTGTCATTGCCAACAAAGGGTATATAACAAAGTATTGAGAAACTTTTGTTATTGACCAAATACTTATTTTCCACCATAATTTGCAAATAAATTCATTAAAAATCCTACAATGTGATTTTCTGGATTTTTTTTTCTCATTTTGTCTGTTATAGTTGACGTGTACCTATGATGAAAATTACAGGCCTCTCTCATCTTTTTAAGTGGGAGAACTTGCACAATTGGTGGCTGACTAAATACTTTTTTCCCCCACTGTACATGCAACTTAAAAGTTTCACATCACAAAATTTTGTTTTTAAATCTTTTGGACATAAAAAGCAATCTTGAGGGAATCCTATTTGAGTCAGAAAATAATATTCATATGATAGGTAAGATATACAAAACCTTGCAGAGAGCCTATCCAACGGACAATCTCTTAAATATATATATAAACTATTGGACCAAGACTTAAAAATAACTGATATTGGCACAAGATGGAGGGAATGTTGGAACATAACTAATGAAATTACAGTTAACGTAAATTTACGCTAAGTCCAGCATAAACTAATGTATAGAATTTATTATACAAGAGACCAAATTCACAAATTCTACAGCACAACAGCAGAGTCATGTCTTAAGTGTAAAACTAACAATGACTCAATAATCCATGCCTTCTGGGAATGCTATAAAGTCCAGAAGTTATGGGTGGAGTGTCAGAAGCATTACAATGTAAATTTACTTTTAATCCGTCTGTCTGCATATTTCAAGACATGGCATATGAGGGTGCAGTGAGATACCCAATGGGTTGGAAGATACTTTTCTCATCAATTATCTTGAAAAAGCATATACTTAAAAACTGGAAATCAACCAATCCTCCATCGTTAACACAATGGAAAGGTCAAATGCTTTATTATGTTGAAAGTACGTGGGCGACAGAGAGAAACAAACTGTTGCAGTTTGAGGCCATGTGGCGGAGAGTGATGTGGGCGCTGGAGATGGGAGTGTGAGCAGGTGGGTCTGGGCAGGTGTGATATCGTTGATGTTTGTGTGAGTCTGTATGCTGTCATTTGTATGTGTATGTTTTGTATTGTAAAAAAAATATATATATATACATGTACACTACCAGTCAAAAGTTTGGACACACCTACTCATTCAAGCGTTTTTCTTTATTTTTACTATTTTTTACATTGTAGAATAATAGTGAAGACATCAAAACTTTGAAATAACACATATGGAATCATGTAGTAACCAAAAAAGTGTTAAACAAATCAAAATATATTTTCTATTTGAGATTCTTCAAATAGCCACCCTTTGCCTTGATGACAGCTTTGCACACTCTTGGCATTCTCTCAACCAGCTTCACCTGGAATGCTTTTCCAACAGTCTTCAAGGAGTTCCCACATATGCTGAGCTGTGTGTGTGTGTGTGTGTGTGTGTGTGTCTGTGTGCTCATATCCATACAGTAGCTGTTTCTTATCAGTGGTACATGTTTGATGGTGCTTTATGTGACTGTCTACATTTGAATGTGATGCACGTGTATATCTCCATATAGGCTATATACAGTTGAAGTCGGAAGTTTACATACACCTTAGCCAAATACATTTAAACTCAGTTTTTCACAATTCCTGACATTTAATCCTAGTAAAAAGTCCCTGTCTTAGGTCAGTTAGGATCACCACTTTAGGTGCCTCCAAGTGGGCTGTCATGTGCCTTTTACTGAGGAGTAGCTTCCGTCTGGCCACTCTACCATAAAGGCCTAATTGGTGGAGTGCTGCAGAGATGGTTGTCCTTCTGGAAGGTTCTCCCATCTCCACAGAGGAACTCTGGAGCTCTGTCAGAGTGACCATCGGGTTCTAGGTCACCTCTATGACCAAGGCCCTTCTCCCCCGATTGCTCAGTTTGGCCGGGAGGCCAGCTCTAGGAAGAGTCTTGGTGGTTCCAAACTTCTTCCATTCTTCCAACAAAATGTGGAAAAAGTGAAGGGGTCTGAATACTTTCCGAATGCACTGTATCTTTTATGACCACCAATGGCCAACTCATGCTGATCTGTAGGTAGAAAAGCAAGGTAGGCTTAACAGATGTAAAACAGCTGTGTGGATGGATATTGGTATTGAGAAACAGAAGACGTGGAGTCAATTATGTGCAGTGGAGAGACAGAGAGAGGCAGGGTTATAGGCTTTTATTGGTCGTGCAGATCTCTCCAGGTAATGGGACTGACTACTAGGACCAAACTGCTACTGCACGCACGGCACATTCACTGGTGAAATATGAGCTTCAGGCTTCAGCCCAATGGATATTTTTCTCTTTCTGTTCAGGTGTGGGAAGGGGGAGCCGTGTGTGTGTGTGTGTGTGTGTGTTTGTGTGTGTGTGTGTGTGTGTGTCTAAATGGCTTATTAGTAATCTTGTGCAGCTGCTACGTTGGGTAGTTTTGAAGTCAGTGTTCCCTCTGAAAGCTTGGAAAGGACACCTGATGTTAACAGATGGGGTGTGATACTGAATGTAGAACAATGGACATATGGTAAATGCACAGAGGAATCAAAACAATGACAGTGCAGATACAGGAAAATGGGTATTCAGTGCTTAGGTAAAGCTTGATAGCAGTTACAGGACTTAGGCATTAGATAATTTTGTATAGATATACTCATAACATGCTGCAGCATTGTAGCAGCAATTTAGCTTTACTGAAGTAGGCCTGCTGATAGTGTTCTACACCCTACTACATCGTACTACATTTTTCAACAACATTTAACATTTAACCTGGACATTTAACCTGGACTAAAAAGCATTTTCAATGGCGATTTTCCATTGAGCTTGCTTTTTAGTCCTGAACCTGGCTTAATCTGTCCCCTGGAAACAGCCCCTTAATGTTGTATGTTAAGGATAAAGCAATCTACCATTGTCATTTATGTTTCCTCGAATACATGACAGTGGGTTTATTGGATTCCCATTTAATTACCTTTCACTAAGAGAGTGTTAAACTATGTGAATCATCAGTCTATCTCTGGAATAGAAAAATTGAATACTCTCTCCAGCTCTTCTCTTCCTTAGAGATACAGTCTAGCCTCATGCAAGCCTTCTACGCACCATCCAACTTACTGTTCACATGCACCACCTCCCAGCTCTTTCACAATTTGCCCTGGGGGAAGACAACCATTGATGAGGATTCATGATGCCCTATGTGAATACTTCAAAGTTGTATCTGTCCATTCTTGAGGAGATATCTGATTTGACATAATGAGGTATTGTAAGCAGAAGGGTAGAAATATTGTTTTCACCGATCCAACTCGGTCAGATCAGTGATGTCTTAACATGGCATCCTATAAGTTCAGGTACCAATCACAAACAATGTGAATATGTGAATAGTAAATTCATTGCAAAAATCAAACCAATTGTTTTTAGACATAGACTGACCAATAGAATGTGGTTAAGATCAGTGATATTTTCAGGGACATAACATACAACTGATGAAGGTGTGAAGTTGTTGAATCAGGTGTTTCAGTGAACTCTTACACACCAGGGTTTCCTACCCCTGCCCTGCCCTTGGGCTCCGTTCCAATACTGTAGAAATGTGTCCTACTGTCCTTCCTCCCTTAAAGTGGTCACTGATCTGATGTGACTGGATTTCTAGAAGTTAGGTTGTAATGGAACTCTTGATCTCGAACTCTCGCCTATCAGATCATGTTAGATCAGCGATTACTTCAAGGGGGGAGGAAAGGAAAGGAGATATTCTAGAGTTATCTGAATACACACGGGCATACACGCACACACACACCAGGGTTGGGCTCAATTCGAATTGAAGGCAGTCAATTCAGGAAGTGATTTGAATAAAACAATTCAGACGTAAAAACGTTTGAAATAAATAGCTTCTACATTTCAGTTTATTGAGAAGTCATTGAAAATAAATGCCATGTATTTGATTATTTAATTGTAATTTTAGTTTACTGCCTTCAATTCGAATTGAGCCCAACCCTGACGTAAGCACACACACACACACACACACACACACACACACACACACACACACACACACACACACACACACACACACACACACACACACACACACACACACACACACACACACACACACACACACACACACACACACACACACACACACAGACACACACACACTGTCCTGGCAGGCCCTCCCTACAGTACAGTAGCTCTGCTCCAGGCTACTCCCATCCCTGGGACCACACTCTTCATTATTAATGACAGCAGCAGGCTGGAGGGAGGGAGAGCACTTTTTTAGAGACTCACAGCTCTTCATCTCCTCCTTCTTTCTCTCTTTCTCCCTCTCTCTCTTGCCCTATCCTCCCTCTTTCTTTCTCTTTCTCTCTCTCTTCCTCCATCTCTCTCTCCATCTATCTGTGTGTCTCTCTTTGTGTCTCTCTACCTCCATCTTCCTCTCCATCTCTTTCTTTCCATCTCCAATTCTCTCTCACTCTCTCTCTCTCCAGCCTCAACTGCAGTGGGAACAACCGCAGGGCTGGGGAGGGGATGTGATGTTTGTGTGTTTGTCGTGTGGGCTTGCCGGGTGGTACTGCAGAATGACAATCACATAGGTGGGACGAGAGGCCAGGTTTTTGCTGAATTTCACATTCATAAGAAAAATATGAGCAGGTCTCCCTCTCCCTGTAAATCAATACAACCATTTATCACCTAGACTGAAGGCTCCCTCACACCTACCCCCAGCTACTAACACATACACATACATACACACACACCAGAACCTAAGCTAATTATTCTTGACTCTTTCTGAGAATACAGCCGATTGGCTGGTGGTCTCTGACCCAGACTGTTCTGACTACCAGTGCACTGTGTGAGTTCCCGCCGCACTAGAGACAGCGTGGAGACTCATGGGTAGAGGGTGAGGGGGAGGGGGGGAGGACAGGGGAGGGGGAGAGGGAGGGAGGGAGGGAGGTAGAGGAATGAAGGGAGCGATACACAGAGGGTAAGAGGGATTGAGAGGGAGAGAGAGGGAGGGAGGGGGAAGGGCGGGAGTGTTGCTCCCTGCAGTGATAAAAGTGTAATCTCATCCATCCCCCATGGAGGGAGTCTCTCCCAGCGCTCCATCCCTCCCCCTCCTGTCTCCCTCTCCCCCTCCCTCCCTGTCCCTCCTCCCTCTATCCTCCCAGCCCTGAGCATACACACCTGTCTTCCAGGGAGCTCTCCCCTCACACACACATAATAGAGAATAACCAGGGAAACACAATGGTTTAAAGCTCTATTTCACAGAAACAATGTCTCACTCACACAATGCTCTACAGTACCTCCGAACAACAATTATGTCCTACCTGTGAACTACAATGAGAACATTTCATGTTTGTGTCAAAGGCTCCAGCTTCATGAAGATGCTCTATTGTGTTTAGTGACATTTTTTTTAGTGATCCAATTGACATTTTAGTCATTTAGCAGACGCTCTTATCCAGAGCGACTTCCAATTAGTGAGTGCATACATTGTTCATACTGACTCAGCACTATAACTCTATTCTGAATAGAATACCCGTTTCATTTAGTTTTGCATACAATTTCAAACGTGTTTGACTTGCTTCGTGTATCAGCAAAGTTGCTTGAGATTATGTCATTTGCAACCTGCAACTGCAACAAAAATTGTGTCCAAATTGCTTCGTTAGAAAATTAGAATATCTACATGAAACTGCCAAAATAAAGGAAACACTTGAGTAAATGAGGGATACAAAGTATATTGAAAGCAGGTGCTTCCACACAGGTGTGGTCCCTGAGTTTATTAAGCAATAAACATCCCATCATGTTTAGGGCCATGTATAAAAATGCCCAGTTGTCCATTATTATGGCTACAAGAAGAGATCTGTGACTTTGAAAGAGGGGTCTCAAAGGAGCATAGGGGGTTTAAAGTGTGTGTGTGTGTGTGTGTGTGTGTATGTGTGTGTGTGTGTCAGTCACCAGATCTCAACCCAATTAAACACTTATGGGAGATTCTGGAGTGGCGCCTGAGACAGCGTTTTCCACCACCATCAACAAAACACCAAATTATGGAATTTCTCGTGGAAGAATGGTGTCGCATCCCTCCAATAATGTTCCAGACAATTTAAGAATCTATGCCAAGGCACATTACATTTTTTTACATTTTACATTTGCATTGAAGCTGTTCTGACGGCTCCTAGTGACCCAATGCCCTATTAAGACACTTTTTGTTTTGGCAGTTACCTGTATATTATACATTTACATTTGGGGTGTGCTATTTGCACATATACTGTTGTGTATATGCCTTTTTGATGTATTAGTCAACCCTTGCAGATTTGTTACTCATACCACCCAGCATATTGAAACAGTAGACTATGTTACTGTACCAGACAGTAAATAGAGTATCACTGGTCTAAGCAGAAGTAATGGGTTAATTTGAAGGGTTCTGTGCCGGATCAGTCCTGATGAAGACCTACAGTATCAGAGGACGTTTTAAAATTCATAACTGAAATAATGACAGTGTTCTGTTTAAGATTATGATTTGTATTCCTCCCTGCCCGCTCATAAACATAACTATCACCGCCAGTTCTGAATTTCAATGAGGCTGCCGCTACGCACACAACACAGCTACTAGCATAGCTAGTAGCTGCTCTAACAGCAAGCATTGAATCACATCTGGATGTCCCGCCTTGTTAAGACACACAGACACACATAAATGCACTTATGCACACAAGTGCACAGGTACACATGCGCACACACACACACACACACACACACACACACACACACACATGCACTCAAGAACCGGTGCCATATACACACAACAGCAAATGAAGAATCCTAAGACACACACGCACGCAAGTGCGTGCACACACACACACACACACACACACACACACACACACACACACACGCATCCCTAGCTAAGAGTGAGTTTTTCTTCAAATGTAATATCGTTTTCATCATCCATAGAGAAAAATGAAGGGGTATTATCAAGGAGATGGGGAAGAAAGTGTCTAGAAATGGGATCACCATTACGGCAGAGCCTCCAGTCATCTACTCAGGCATCATGGTTTAACCTCTTAAGGATCTGACCTTTTTTTCAATTTTCGCCTACCCAAATCTAACTGCCTGTAGCTCAGGACATGAACCAATGAAATGCATATTCTTGATATCATTTGAAAGGAAGAACTTTGAAGTTTGTGGAAATGTGAAATTAATGTAGGAGAATTTAACACATTAGATCTGGTAAAAGATAATCAAATAAAAAAACATGTGTTTTCTATTATTGTTTTTGTTGCATCATCTTTGAAATGCAAGAGAAAGGCCAGACAGTGATGTAGGATTCTAGATGTAATTTAGATGTTGTCCACCAGATGGCAGGTGTGTGTGCAAAGTTTTAGACTGATCCAGTGAAGAATTACATCACTACACAATATTTTGTCACAAGTCTGCCAGGAGTTTTCCCAAATGTGCCGAATTGGTTTTCAATTACATAACTATAGAGAACATACAAAAATGCTATGGTAATACAACATTTAAGTTTGCACACTCCCAGGAATGTCATAAATGATGGATCATTAGCTTCCCTACATCGGTGCCTCCAGTGATGTTATCTCTTTCACTGTTACCCAACGCTTAGGTTTACCTCCACTGTACTCATATCCTTCCATATCCTTGTCTGTACATAATGCCCTGAATCTTTTCTACATGCCCGGTTCTTAAAGCCTTTAGCCGTATCCTTATTCTAGTCCTCCTCTGTTCCTCTGGTGATGTAGAGGCTAACCCAGGCCCTGCAGCCCCCAGTATCACTCCTACTCCCCAGGAGCTATCATTTGTTGACTTCTGTAACCGTAAAAGCCTTGGTTTTCTGCATGTTAACATCAGAAGCCTCCTTCCTAAGTTTGAGTTATTCACTGCGTTAGCACACTCCGCCAACCCTGATGTTCTAGCAGTGTCTGAATCCTGGCTTAGGAAGGCCACCAAAATTCTGAAATTTCCATCCCCAACTACAACATTTTCCGTCTAGATAGAACTGCCAAAGGGGGTGGAGTTGCAATCTACTGTAGAGATAGCCTGCAGAGCTCTATCATACTATCCAGGTCTGTGCCCAAACAGTTTGAGCTTCTACTTCTAAAAATCCACCTTTCCAGAAATAAGTCTCACACTGTTGCCGCTTGCTACAGACCCCCCTCAGCCCCCAGCTGTGCCCTGGACACCATATGTGAATTGATTGCCCACCATTTATCCTCAGAGTTCGTACTGCTTGGTGACCTAAATTGGGATATGCTTAACACCCCGGCCATCCTACAATCCAAACTAGATGCCCTCAATCTCACACAAATTATCAACGAACCTACCAGGTACAACCCTAAATCCGTAAACATGGGTACCCTCATAGATATCATCCTGACTAACTTACCCTCTAAATACACCTCCGCTGTCTTCAACCAGGATCTCAGCGATCACTGCCTTATTGCCTGCGTCCGTAACGGGTCTGCGGTAAAACGACCACCCCTCATCACTGTCAAACGCTCCCTAAAACACTTTAGCGAGCAGGTCTTCCTAATTGACCTGGCCCAGGTATCCTGGATGGATATTGATCTCATTCCGTCAGTAGAGGATGCCTGGTTGTTCTTTAAAAGTAATTTCCTCTCAATCTTAAATAAACATGCCCCATTCAAAAAATACAGAACTAAGAACAGATATAGCCCCTGGTTCTCCTCAGACTTGACTGCCCTTGACCAGCACAAAAACATCCTGTGGCGTACTGCATTAGCATCAAATAGCCCCCGCGATATGCAACTTTTCAGGGAAGTTAGCAACCAATATACACAAGCAGTTAGGAAAGCAAAGGCTAGCTTTTTCAAACAGAAATTTGCATCCTGTAGCACTAACTCCAAAAAGTTTTGGGACACTGTAATGTCCATGGAGAATAAAAGCACCTCCTCCCAGCTGCCCACTGCACTGAGGCTAGGAAACACTATCACCACTGATAAATCTACAATAATCGAGAATTTCAACAAGCATTTTGCTACGGCTGGCCATGCTTTCCACCTGGCTACCACTACCCCGGCCACCAGCTCTGCACCCTCCGCTGCAACTTGCCCATGCTCCCCACCCCCGCTTCTCCTTCACACAAATTCAGACAGCTGATGTTCTGAAAGAGCTGCAAAATCTGGACCCCTACAAATCATCTGGGCTAGACAATCTGGACCCTTTCTTTCTAAAACTAGCCGCCGAAATTGTCGCAACCCCTATTACTAGCCTGTTCAACTTCTCTTTCGTAACGTCTGAGATCCCCAGAGATTGCAAAGCTGCCGCGGTCATCCCCCTCTTCAAAGGGGGTGACACTCTAGATCCAAACTGTTACAGACCTATATCCATCCTGCCCTGCCTTTCGAAAGTTTTTGAAAGCCAAGTTAACAAACAGATCACCGACCATTTCGAATCCCACCGTACCTTCTCCGCTATGCAATCCGGTTTCCGAGCTGGTCATGGGTGCACCTCAGCCACGCTCAAGGTCCTGAACGATATTATAACCGCGATCGATAATAGACAGTACTGTGCAGCCGTCTTCATCGACCTGGCCAAGGCTTTCGACTCTGTCAACCACCGCATTCTTATTGGCAGTAGCCTTGGTTTCTCAAATGACTGCCTCGCCTGGTTCACCAACTACTTCTCAGATAGAGTTCAATGTGTCAAATCGGAGGGCCTGTTGTCTGGACCTATGGCAGTTTCTATGGGGGTGCCACAGGGTTCAATTCTTGGGCCAACTCTTTTCTCTGTGTATATCAATGATGTCGCTCTTGCTGCTGGTGACTCTCAGATCCACCTCTACGCAGACGACACCATTTTGTATACATCTGGCCCTTCATTGGACACTGTGTTAACAAACCTCCAAACGAGCTTCAATGCCATACAACACTCCTTTAGTAGCCTCCAACTGCTCTTAAACTAAATGCATGCTTTTCAATCGAACGCTGCTGGCAGCCGCCCACTCGACTAGAATCACTACTCTCGACGGGTCTGACCTAGAGTATGTGGACAACTACAAATACCTAGGTGTCTGGTTAGACTGTAAACTATCCTTCCAGACTCACATTAAGCATCTCCAATCAAAAGTTAGATCTAGAATCGGCTTCCTATTTCACAACAAAGCCTCCTTCACTCATGCTGCCAAACATGCCCTCGTAAAACTGACTATCCTACCGATCCTTGACTTCGGCGATGTTATTTACAAAATAGCCTCCAACACTCTACTCAGCAAATTGGATGTAGTCTATCACAGAGCCATCCGTTTTGTCACCAAAGCCCCATATACTACCCACCACTGTGACCTGTACGCTCTTGTTGGCTGGTCCTCACTACATATTCGTCGCCAAACCCACTGGCTCCAGGCAATCTATAAATCACTGCTAGGCAAATCCCTGCCTTATCTTAGCTCATTGGTCACCATAGCAACACCCACCCGTAGTATGCGCTCCAGCAGGTATATCTCACTGGTCATCCCCAAAGCCAACACCTCCTTTGGCCGCCATTTCTTCCAGTTCTCTGCTGCCAATGACTGGAACGAATTGCAAAAATCTCTGAAGCTGGAGACTCTTATCTCCCTCACTAACTTTAAGCATCAGTTGTCAGAGCACCTTACTGATCACTGCACCTGTACACAGCCCATCTGAAATTAGCCCACCCAACTACCTCATCCCCATATTGTTATTTATTTTGCTAATTTGCACCCCAGTATCTCTATTTGCACATCATCTCTTGCACATCTATCATTCCAGTGTTAATACTAATTGTAATTATTTTACACTATTGCCTATTTATTGCCTTACCTCCATAACTTGCTACATTTGCACACACTGTATATATATTTTCTGTTGTATTTTTGACTTTATGTTTTGTTTTACCCCATATGTAACTCTGTGTTGTTGTTTTTATCGCACTGCTTTGCTTTATCTTGGCCAGGTCGCTTACCTGGTTAAATAAAGGTGAAATAAAAAATTAAATTAAAAAAAGACACTAACCTTCCCATCGTGTGTGGTGTCAGAGGTCAAACTGTAGAACCCAGTTCCTACATTTGAATATAAAAATAGATTTTTCAAACAAAACTACACTACATTTTATCTCTGGGACCCTCAGGATGACAAATCAGAGCAAGATTACTGAATGTAAGTACACTATTTACCTTCAGAGGTGAATGTACCAAACCAGTTTGTTTTGTTGCTGTGCACTATCCTCAAACAATAGTATGCCATTTTTTAGCTGTAATAGCTACTGTAAATTGGACACTGCAGTTAGATTAACAAGAATGTAACTTTCTGCCCATATAAGACATGTCTATGTCCCGGGAAAGTTGTCTGTTGTTTACAAAACCATTCTAGTCACATCGCATATTGAGCAACAACCGTCCCGTATAAGGGACACCGATCCCGTAGAGGTTATGAATTCAGTTATATGTAATTTCCCCCCAGTTAAAATAGTTTGAAACTGTGTCCTTCTTTCATTCCTCCATTATGTGAAGTTATAACTGATCTGACTTTGATATAAATGAAAGCAATGCAGTATGGTCTCATAGAGCCTCATAGAGGCCAGTTCAGTTCAACACCATGGACAGCACCCACATGCTTCTTGAAGTGCTTTTGTTTCATGTTAAAATACACAATTTGCTATATGCATTTTGTAGTCTTCCTATATATTTTTTGAGATGATTGGTTACATTTTGGTTTACAAGCTGTTGCATGTGGTAGAGTTCTGTTTGCAGCTATTGAACTCCGTAATGCAGTGGAGTGGAGTGGGGGTTGTGAGTGTGCGTGTGTGTGTGTGTGTGTGTGTGTAGGCTAGAGTTGTATCCGTGGGAGCACTGAGGGGTTAATGGGAAAATGCGGTGTACTAGGGAAGCCTGGGTAATTGCAACCTGGTGACATCATCAGAGGTTAGTTGTCTTTTGTGTCTCTTGGTCAGTCAGGATGGCAGCGAATCAGGTCTCACCTCTGGGATTTCTACTAGACACTTGTCACGATCATCCAAGGAGAAAAATGGGGGTGTATTATCAAGAAGATGGAGAAGAAAGTGTCTAGGAGTGGGATCACCATTACAGCAGAGCCTCTAGTCATCTCCTCAGACATCATGGTTTAATAAAGGCTAATTGAATTCTGTTATATGTAATTTCCCCCCAGTTAGAATACTTTGAAACTGTGTTCTTTCATTCCTCCATTGTGTGGTTAAACCGATCTGACTTTGATATAAATGAAAACATAAACCCTCATAGAGGCCAGTCCAACACCATGGACAGCATCCACATGCTTCTTGAAGTGCTTTCGTTTCATGCTAAAATATTACTGTATATCTGCGGTTAGCATTTTGTTGTTTTCCTATATATTTTTTGAGATGATTGGTTAGATTTTGGTTTATAAGCTGTTGGATGTGGTGATGACAGAAACAGATAATACACGACCCTACCCCAGTCTAAGAGGCTGAGGTTGGCCACTGAGTGTCGAGGAGTGTTTTTTGGGTCATTTGGAGAGATGCCTGTTGAGTAGCGATCTGTTTGTAGCTATTGATCTCCATAATGCAGTGGAGTGGAGTGGGGGTTGTGTGTTTGTGTGTGTGTGTGTGCTAGAGTTGCATCCGTGGGAGCAGTGAGGGGTTAATGGGAAAATGTGGTGTACCAGGGAAGCCTGGGTAATTGCAACCTGGTGACATCATCAGAGGTTAGTTGTCTTTTGTGTCTTGGTCAGTCAGGATGGCAGTGAATCAGGTCTCACCTCTGGGATTTCTACTAGTCACTTGTCAGGATTATCCAAAGAGAAAAATGAAGGGCTATAACAAGGAGATGGGGAAGAAAGCGTCTAGATAGATGGGGAAGTTCTACGGAAGCCTGGGTAATTGCAACCCGGTGACATAATCTGAGGTATTTGTCTTTTGTGTCTCTCAGTCACCTCCTGTGGTCACGTGTCACGTCACACACACTGTCACGAGTGTCAGTGTAATGCGGTGGATCGAAGTCAGGCGCAGGACACAGAACTCAATGAAAACATACTTTACTAACAAGTAAAGAAACAAATACAAAATACCTCCACACAGGGAGGAGTAAACCCGCTCACCAAACGACACACGAAACGAATAACAAACATGCACAAAACACAATGGGAGCCACCGGGTAAATAGGGAAGGAGTAATTGCCTGATGGGAAACAGGTGTGTGACAATCAGACAACAACAGGTAGAACATAGAAACATAGAACATAGATCGGCAGCAGCTAGTACTCCGGTGATGACGAACGCCGAAGCCTGCCCGAGCAAGGAGGAGGGGCAGCCTCGGCAGAATCCGTGACACACACACAATATATAGTACAGGAAGGCCCTCACTACACTATTCATCAACTTCAACCAATAACAACCTATAGGCTTGGCAGACAAACTTTCTCAATCAATAAATAGGCCTAACTGTCATTTTCAAATATTGGATATACTTTATACAACATGATAACCTCTTGGTCAAGTCGTTATCGTAAAATGTTTACTAAAGTACCTGGCAAAAGGTTAAATAAATAAAAGGTCTGCAATGAAATTGTCCCAAATTTTGTCGAGCTGTAGGAAATCTCTCAGTTAGTGTTCGTGTTCATTTCTCTGTGGATTAATGGACTAGCAGCTGATAAATATTTCACAGTGAAACACTTAGTGAGACTGAGTGAAATTCAAACAAGTCCAGGTATGTTTGAGAAAAAGTTTAAAGCTGTAAATTGCGGTTAAACCGTGTTCCCGTGAATCTCTGTATGGATTTAAGGGTTTCAGTTGTTGTAAGATTCAGTTGTCCAACAAGGGCACAAGTCATACAGATAGGAAATAAGACATCAGACAGTTTGACTACAAGATAACTAAAAGATGACATGAGAAAGGCAAATGAGATTCAAGATTTGAGTTCAAGTTCATAACTTGATCATCATTCTGACTGTAAGTTGCTCTGGATAAGATTGTCTGCTAAATTACCAAATTGTGTCATGACTGTTGTGTGTCTCTGTGAGGGTGTAAATGCGCCTGGCCTTATGTTGTGTGTCCTCTCCTCTTCAGTCCAGAAACAGCCTGCAGTCGGGAGACATGGACGGAGCTAAGAGACTGGGTAAACTGGCTCGACTTCTCAGTGTCACTTCCATAATCCTGGGTGTGCTCATCATAGTTGTCTACATAACAGTCTCTAGTAAGTAACACACGCACACACACACATACACACACACTGCTGCAATGCATAACCACATGCACATACACACACACATACTGCATAACAATTCCAAGGTAATATTTTAACATACATAAACATACACCAGTCTGTCATCAATCACGTTGATGCCTGGAAAGTGTGCGTGTCCGTGTGTGTGTCTGTCTGTGTGTGTGTGTGTGTGTGTCAGCTCAGCAGATTTCTGAGCTCTGTGTGGATTGATTAAAGACTGCAGCTATAGCAGGCTGGCTGTGTGGCAAGGAGTGTATCCCTCCTGCGGTTTCAGCTACAGACCAGTCTGCCATACTGTAGGAATGACTGGACCTTAACCTTTCTCTCTCTCTCGCTCTCTCTTCCCTAACAGCAACCAAGTGACCAGTGTATAGACCATGAAACAAGAGCACTGCTGCAAGCCAAGCAGAGGATGCAGCATGGAAAAAATCATAAATTCCGTTGATTCCGAGATGAAAAATAGAAAATCATCATCACCTGCTCCACACTGTAATTAGGATCAAGGCAAACAATTAAGAAGTTTAAAGAAGAGTAGGAAATACAGTAGCAAATGAATCAAACAAACAAAAAAGATCCAGATATGCATGCGTTAGATTCCAGTAACATTTGCTTGACGAAGAAAAATAAAATCTTTGATATAAAAAGTGTATTTTAAAAGAACGTTGGACGATTGACTTTAGGTTTGAGGGATTCTCATTGGATTCTCTGTGGAATAAAAATACTCTTAAGATGAAGAAGAGAGGGATGAACAAAGGAATAAAGTGATACAAACTTTTCTGTATCAAGAATGGAAGGAGACCTTGAAAATGGACTCCAAGCTTTGGACTACAAACATCAAGACAGCTGAATAATAACCTGAATATATACCTGGTTGACCTGACCTCCTGCATTGAAAGCATATACAACAATACAGATATATTTGCAATATAAATATATATAGATGAATATATCCATTTACATTTTATAAAAATTGTGTATGTTGGGCTGAGCTGCGATGATTGAGACTTAAGTTAAGATGGCTGCCAGACCGGCAGTGGCTGTCGCCTGATATAGTTTCCCGAAGAGTGTAGTATTTGACCAGGGAACACAATTCAGAGAAGATGTTTTTGAATTTATGTTGTTTATTTTGTAGATTTTTTTTACAAAAAACAGAGACCACTTGCATGCAACCTTTTTCATTTTGTTTGTGAATTCCTATTTGTTTGTCTGTGTTTTTACATTGGGATCAAACGAGCAAGTTGCTTAGAGACTTTGGAGAGTGAATTGTACATAATGTGAGCGTTTCGGCCCCATGTGGGTTGACCGTGGGTAAGGACTCCATAGAAACAGAAAACCCCCTCCCCCTTTCTTCTACCCCCCTCTCCAACCCTCCTTTCCCCTGCCTTGCTGTGGGAGGGGTCTGACTATATTGATGTGCATGCCTACCCTCCCCATCCCCACAACCTCTCTCCAAACATCCATGCCAGAGGATGGGCATAAGTCTGAAGATATGCAATTTGTCAGAACCATCACTCTCCCCTTACCCACTGCCCCCCTAGCTCCCACTCCAACTCCAACCTACCCTACCGCAGTACCTTGCCTCATTACCTGGACTGTTAATGTAACTTGTTTCACAGAATTTATTTTGTAGTACTACAGAGAACAACACAAATCCTTAACCTATTGCCACCCTGCTGTATCGGTATGACGTATTTATATGAAGAATATATATGCAATATTATATAGGCATGCTTTGGGCTAAACAGTACCCAGGTTTGTGTATGTCCCGCTGTAATGTTAAAGGAACATTGTTTTGAGGTTTGATTAATTGATTGGCAGCAGTTATCTCTGTACATGTACTGTAGCACACCAATTTGTCTGTATTCAAATGTGCCTCCATGCCATCTGGAATAAGTCACACAGTTAGTTCAGATCCAACTATGGTAACACAACAAAGGACTGTTATATTGACACACTTCAGATGTTTACTGCAAGGTCATAACACCTCTTATAAAACCTTCATAACCACTACATAATATCTGGCCTCAATTTAAAATCTTCAAAGAGATATGAAGTGATTGATAAAGCACCTGTAATTGGTGAAATGGGTCATCATATTAACATTTTCTAGGTCTCCTTTAGAGGATTAAAACTATGAACACCTACTGGTTAATTCCTTGCTGAATAAAAACCAATACTTCCCCTGTATAAGCATGCAAAGCACTTGATCAATCCAGATCTAACCCAAAGCGAGCATTGACAAACCATTTCCAATCAGAAAGTCACAGCAATTAAAACCTAAAAATTCTGACAATATAATGTTAACATTTTTGGCATCTGTACTGTATTTCTAGAAACAACAAATATAGCAAATAGAAATAGGACCACAGCTGGTGAATGACTCAACATGGTCACGATGTTTAAAGGCACTGAACTCAAGACAGCCTTACAGTACATATTTGGGTATGATAACCAAAAGGACAGCAAGTTTAAGTTGTTATACAAGTTATATTGTACAGTAGGAAGCTCCTGCAGCCACAATGTGCTTCACTGGACAGATGGGCTGAAGAGACATCCCTGTCTAAAGAGCTCTAATGTCTATCTCTGGGCAACAGGCATGGCTCAGTCTGGAAACTTCTCACACAAACTAACTTCCCACACACACCTAAAGGGCTTTTAGAAACCTGATTTAGGGGAGAAAGTAGATGGCTGTTCTTATTTCATACAGTAAGAGCAAATGGCAGAGAGAGAGAGAGAGAGAGGGTGACCGAAATAGAGCAGGGGAGATTCACTGACTCAGTCTGCCATTGAAGAGCCAAAATTCAACTTGATTCCCATAAGACACATTTTAATGGTAATTTCTCTGTTATCACTTGAAGTATCACACTCACCTTCCACACTGTTCTATCACATACTTCACCTGACCATATTTCTGCTGCGAGATGCATACGTGATGTTCTGTGTCAGTAAAACAGTGACTTTCTATTCATGTCCTGATTTTTTCCCCTTTGGATAGCATATGTATATGCTGGTTTCCATCTCTCTGTTGTGAACATTCTGCATGTCTGGAATAAACGTTACCATGCATGGTCTACAGTGAGTTGGACTGATTTATGCTGGTTGGTTTGGCATTGATGGATGTGTATGTGTGCTTGTGGATGGACAGAGTGTATGCCATAGAGGAATGGTCTAGGGGGGAACTGCTGAGTAGTGTGTGAGGGGGGCGTAAAGGGTCAGACAACTCCGCCTTTAAAGTGATGTCTGGAGTAAAGCAGCAGCAGCTCCACTGACATAATGATCAAAGTTAATGTTCCTGTCTGGAACAGGGAAAGGTGTGGAGCTAAACCCTCATGTCAGCACACACACACCCTTTGACAACCTCACTCCTTTTTTCTCTCACACATAACGTATAACAGAACACTCAAAGCACAGGGCTTACAAACACGCACGCACCGACACACACACCTCCAGTTCTCTCATAAAACCCAAAATGCAGTCCGCACAAATGACTACACGTAATGAACATTTTTTGTAGTATTTTTTATTGATTATTAAAGAATAAGATTGGGTCTCTTTACAGCAGTAGCCCCTTGGTATGTCCTGCTGCACTGGAAAACTTACCATGGGGATGAAACCAGAAATAGATTGAGACTCGCAAGTCAAGTGTGCTTGAAAGGTCTATGGACCCACAAAAACAAAATGTTTGCTTTATTTCTCAAATAGTCGTCTTCTGTTTTTTGGTGTCGCCACCTTTACTTCTTTCTTGTTTGTGGTTCTCCTATACGCCATTAGACTCCCTCCTGTGTCTTGCATCTGTGTGCTGTGCTACAATCAGCTGACTTTTTACTTATTTGTGGAAGAACTTGAGTTACAGTGAAAGTACACAATACTTAGTTCTACCCCAGTGATCTTCAAACCAGACAAAAGGATCTGAAATATTCAGAAGCTCTACACTGTAGCACCAGAGTAGGCTAGCTGTGTTAACTGTATGGATGTTTGTTGAACCAGTTATAGACCGATAGCAGTACTGCACTCAGATGACAACATACAGTCCTCCATTTGCCCTCCAGAGAAGAGAGAAACCTGAAAATAGAGATAAAGGAATAAAGTGGACAGTGACACATCACATGAAAAAGGGGAAAATGGGTGTACTTAGAATGGTTTAAGATATTTCCACTTCATGTACCTATACCAATATACCAAACTTCAATATTTCACCGTCCACTGATAAAATGTAATCAACTTAGTGACTAAAACATCCCTGTCTAGTTACCAGATGATAAATGGTGAGATGTAAGGTTTGACAAGACAGAAAGACAAGGTAATTCATGTAAAACTCAGTAGTTGACTATGGAGGTGACAGGGGAGTGATGACAGGTTCCTGTAGAGTCCTGGGGGGAAGCCGTCACCCCCCGCAGACTGCAGTTACATCTCCCGTGCAGTGTGGCTGTCACGACACATACACTTGTGCACTTACGTACATACGCACGCTCACAAGCAGGCAGGTGCATTCAGTTTTACAAAACAGACGTCTGAGGGAGTGTGTGGAGGTGACTCTCATCCGATTGTCAGAGTGAATTAATGTCAGAGCACCTGATTTCCCCATTAAACAGTAATCTAGCTGCTGCAGCCTTGTTTACTGTAACATCTGCAGCCTCTTCCACTGTAAAACCACTTAAAATGCCACTGACAATTTCAAGTTAAAAAAACAAAACTCCTTCCAACTGTAGCATCTTTCAAATCAACGTTCATATTAGGGATGTTAAATGTTAGTCGAATAACCAATTATTCAGCTCAGAACTGGGGGGGCTTACTGGGAATGAACCAGAATGATCAAATGATTTGGCAAAGACTACTGAACAGAAGCTTTCCTTTGTTAAGACTGATCTCAATAGGGTTTCTACTACAGCCACTTACACTGTGAGACACAAACAGACTGGTGATCTCACAGCACGCTGAGCTACAGTAGAATAGGCTTCTATCCAAAACTACAGCCAAGCCTTTGGTGGTTAGATTAGTTAGCACTTTGCTTAGTTCTGCTCAGTGTCAACCTCCCTGCTCACACAAACAGCCTTCATCTCCAGTGAGCTCCTTTCAGTTCGTATTATCAAACACTGGCTGGGAGTTCCCTGTGAACTCATGCTTCACTTTATCTTCTCCAGGAGGCAGAATAGGGTGAGGCAGAATGGGAGACAGAGGTTTGAGGCTCTGTATCATGATGGGCACATAGGGTAGAATAGAATCACAACTTTTAAAATCTGTTTGGAAATTAAATTTGAGCACAGATTTCCAGTTGACATCCATGTATGATTTAAGGTTTGTTGACTTCTGCCTATCTCAAGGTAGGACTTAGTAGGTCATAGATCATGAAGAAGCACAGACAGACTGCTGGTGAATCTCAGATCCACCTCTACGCAGACGACACCATTTTGTATACATCTGGCCCTTCATTGGACACTGTGTTAACAAACCTCCAAACGAGCTTCAATGCCATACAACACTCCTTCAGTAGCCTCCAACTGCTCTTAAACACTAGTAAAACTAAATGCATGCTCTTCAATCGAACGCTGCTGGCACCCGCCCACCCGACTAGAATCACTACTCTCGACAGGTCTGACCTAGAGTATGTGGACAACTACAAATACCTAGGTGTCTGGTTAGACTGTAAACTCTCCTTCCAGACTCACATTAAGAATCTCCAATCCAAAGTTGAATCCAGAATCGGCTTCCAATTTCGCAACAAAGCCTCCTTCACTCATGCTGCCAAACATGCCCTCGTAAAACTGACTATCCTACCGATCCTTGACTTCGGCGATGTTATTTACAAAATAGCCTCCAACACTCTACTCAGCAAATTGGATGTAGTCTATCACAGTGCCATCCGTTTTGTCTCCAAAGCCCCATACACTACCCACTACTGTGACCTGTACGGTCGTTGGCTGGTCCTCGCTACATGTTCGTCATCAAACCCACTGGCTCCAGGCCATCTATAAATCATTGCTAGGCAAATCCCCGCCTTATCTTAGCTCATTGGTCACCATAGCAGCACCCACTCGTAGTCTGCGCTCCAGCAGGTATATCTCACTGGTCATCCCCAAAGCCAACACCTCCTTTGGCCGCCATTCCTTCCAGTTCTCTGCTGCCAATGACTGGAACGAATTGCAAAAATCTCTGAAGCTGGAGACTTATCACCCTCACTAACTTTAAGCATCAGTTGTCAGAGCACCTTACCGATCACTGCACCTGTACACAGCCCATCTGAAATTAGCCCACCCAACTACCTCATCCCTATATTGTTATTTATTTTGCTCTTTTGCACCCCAGTATCTCTATTTGCACATAATCTCTTGCACATCTAGCATTCCAGTGTTAATACTAATTGTAACTATTTTGCACTATGGCCTATTTATTGCCTTACCTCCATAACTTGCTACATTTGCACACACTGTATATATATTTTCTGTTGTATTCTTTTGACTTTGTTTTTTTACCCCATATGTAACTCTGTGTTGTTGTTTTTATCGCACTGCTTTGCTTTATCTTGGCCAGGTCGCAGTTGTAAATGAGAACTTGTTCTCAACTGGCTTACCTGGTTAAATAAAGGTGAAATAAAAAATAAATTAAAAAAGGGCTAAAGGCTGATCACTCTTACAGATCTCTGGACTTCAAGCGATCTTGTGTGGCTCAGTTGGTGAGAGCGTGGTGCTAGCAACACCAAGGTCGTGGGTTCGATTACCACAGGGAAACACATACACACACTAAAAATGTATGCATGCACTCACTGTACTGCAAGTTACTTTGGATAAGTGTCTGCTAAGTGGCATATTAAGTAAGTTGAGGGAAACACGTAATGAAAGAAGTCAGAGACTTTCAGAGTTTTGGTTTAACCATACACCTGTATGTGGCCATTGTTTAAAGTACTACAGTGATTATGAAGTCATCCATGCAGCACAACAGAATTTGCAGCACTAGAGTTCCATCAATGGTCTTCAATGAAAAATACAATTTCTCAATACATGTCGAAGTTCAAAAAAATATATATTGAAAAATAAAATGTTAAGTTCCTAGTATCACATACTGTATATGAATAATTTATTAATAATGCACATTGTACAGGCCATGATGATGATGATGAACATCCTGAATCTCCCGTCACTAAAAAAGGACCATTCAACTAAAAATCCTTCCACCTCAGAAATCTACAACATCGACAGCAAACAGTCCCCCTCTTTCATTTCCGCAGTCTGTCTTCAGAGCCTTTAACTCCTTCTTGAAGCAAGTGTTCTTTATATATAATTCTTTAAAATCTAGTCATATTAGTACATTTGGTCTCCGTTCCCTTAACCAGAGTTGAACAGCACATTCACTTTTGATAGGAAAAAAAAAAAAAAAGATGCTGCTCCATCTCCCCATCTCCTTCTCCCCTCCCACTGCTAAATACAAATCAGGAAGTCCATGCTGGCTTTGATCAATCCTGTTAACTGATTGGGCCAAGAGGATGTCTGTCTGTCCGTCCGTCAGTCCGTCCGTCCGTCCAGCGGCCTCCAATCACTCAAGCCCATTCTCCAGAGTTCTGATTCCGATGTTACAAACGCAGAGTACCGATTGTACGACCGGTCTGTCCGTCATCAGTGAAAGGCGTAGAGCAGCAGGAGGATGGTGCAGACGCCGATGACTCCGCCCAGGATTAGGGAGTCCCGCCTCTTCCGCAGGTTGATTCGCTGGATGAGGTTGTTGATGGCTGGGAAACGATCTGGAGGAGGAAGTTAAGGGAAACAGTGAACCACCTCTTATTACAAGTAATGTTCAGATAATCATTACATTGGAATTATAAACTGGGTGGTTCGAGCCTTGAATGATGATTGGCTGAAAGCTGTTGTATATAAGCCCGTATAGAACAAAACCTTTATTTTTACTGCTCTAATTACATTGGTAACCAGTTTATAATAGCAATAAGGCACCTCAGGGTTTGTGGTATATGGCCAATATACCACGGCTAAGGGCTGTATCCGTGTTGCGTCGTACCTAAGAACAGCCCTTAGACGTGGTATATTGGCCATATACCACACCCCCTCTGGCCTTAATCCTTCATTACAATCTAAAAAAGCTAAACTGCCTGCTTTTCTGGTGTCATTGCTAATTATTTTGTCTGTTCTGAAATCTCTGAAACAGGCAACTGATCTTCTCTTTTGACAGCAAAGTGAAATATTATCCTATATGTTGTTCACAGAACCCTAGCAGGAGTGAGGAATGGAGCAATTTAAGCCTCTCAATCCCCCCAGTCAGTTAAATGGACCAGAATGGATCAAATTGCTCAGCATGCTCAGATATTTCCTTAGAGGCTGGTGTTGGTGCCCCGTGTGAGGAAGATATCGAATCGCCCGGCCGGAAGGCCTGAAAACAATGCTCTGAGCAAAGAGAAGATGCCAGGCAGAAGAGAAGTGACGTGTACTACACTATATTTATACTTGGGATATCACTTTTCAACAGGAAAAGTTCGAAAACCACTGAAGGACGTCTTTAAAGCTGGCTGGGATGGATACATTTTGGATACACCCACAAACTGAAATTGGAGCCTCACACTGAGATAAAACGTTCTAACTGAAACATGCCCAGTGTGCCTTTTAAGCAGTTAGGATGTGTAATGTGAACCGACAGGCACTCTGGCATTCATTGTTTAAGGGACTCTATTGCTGTCTGGTTGCAGCTCACATGAGGTAATAGTATGTTAAATAGAGGACCTAACGAGTAAGAGAATTGCACCAACAATGCCAAGGTCGTGGGTTCAGTTCCTGCGGAGATCACTTAACATGTACACTCTGTAAATTGCTTTGGATAAAAATGTATACTAAGTGGCATTAAAAGACAATTATGATCTAATAAAAGTTGTTAAAAACACATGATACCTGGACAATTTCCAGAATGTATTGTCTGGTTAAAACGCAAAATAAGTATATTTGTGAATATTTTTTTCATGTGAATTTGTTCTCTCTCACACATATATGAACATAGGGTTGGCTTCCCAGACACAGATTAAGGCTAGTCCTGGACTAAACAACATGATGTTTAATGTAGAACCTCCAATATTCATAAGGTTTGCTGGGTGTTGTAAAGGATACTGGCCAAAGTGTTGACCCTGCTCTGTATGGACTTCAACAGCCCTCTCTGGGATGTCATGTTCTCCTTGGTCACCATGGCAATACTGCAGGGAGAGAAGAAGAGGAAGAAGACAGTGACATACACAGGTTAAATCAGGGGAGAGGTGACCCACCCTACAATATCACCCTGTAAGACTTCCGCTTTGTAATAAAACATATTTCCTCCAACCGAGAGTATAGGCAACCCTACAATATCACACCTGTAAGACTTGTTATCAAACAGCTTTTCTCTAGCAGAGTACGAGGCACGATAGTGTGTGTGTGTGTGTGTGTGTGTGTGTGTCCCAGGTGCAACTACCGTGACAGACAGAAGGCAGGTGGAGGCGGAGACACCCATTAGAGGGGGGGACCTTCACATTAATTTAGAATGCAGAGAGAGAGAAATAAAAGGGGGAGCTGAGTCGCTCTGAGGCCCTGTGGATATTAGCGCACAGACACACTGAGGCGTGTAATGCTAACACACAGAGTTTACCAGAGGATTTATTTCAGGAGTGGTGGCAAGGGTAGCCGTGGTGTGGGCCCACAGCCACGCATACATTGAAGCGAGAGCGCACACACACACACACACACACACACACATATATACAAATACACGCACACGTATACAGTACCAGCCAAAGTTTTCTTTATTTTACTATTTTCTACATTGTAGAAAAATTGTGAAGACATCAAAACTATGAAATAACACATATGGAATCATGTAGTAACCAAAAAAGCGTTAAACAAATAATATATTTTATATTTGAGATTCTTCAAAGAAGCCACCCTTTGCCTTGACAGTTTTGCACACTCTTGGCATTTTCTCAACCAGCTTCATGAGGTATTCACCTGGAATGCATTTCAATTAACAGGTGTGCCTTCATAAAAATTCATGTGGAATTTCTTTCCTTCTTAATGCGTTTGAGCCAGTCAGTTGTGTTGTGACAAGGTGGTGGTTGGGGGGGATATATACAGAAGACAGCCCTATTTGGTAAAAGACCAAGTCCATATTATGGCAAAAACAGCTCAAATAAGCAAAGAGAAACGACAGTCCATCATTACTTTAAGACATGAAGGTCAGTCAATACGGAACATTTCAAGAACTTTGAACGTTTCTTCAAGTGA
This sequence comes from Coregonus clupeaformis, assembly GCF_020615455.1. Taxonomy (NCBI): domain Eukaryota; kingdom Metazoa; phylum Chordata; class Actinopteri; order Salmoniformes; family Salmonidae; genus Coregonus; species Coregonus clupeaformis. The sequence goes on along the minus strand of NC_059196.1, from coordinate 26,769,070 downwards.
ACTCGCAAAAAACATCAAGAGCTATGATGAAACTGGCTCGCCACACGAAAGAAGACCCAGAGTTACCTCTGCTGCAGAGGATAAGTTCATTAGAGTTACCAGCCTCAGAAATTGCAGCCCAAATAAATGCTTCACAGAGTTCAAGTCACAGACGCATTTCAAATTCAACTGTTCAGAGGAGACTGCGTGAATCAGGACTTCATGGTCGAATTACTGCAAAGAAACCACTACTAAAGGACACCAATAATAAGAAGAGACTTGCTTGGGCCAAAAAACACGAGCAAAGGACATTAGACCGGTGGAAATCTGTCCTTTGGTCTGATTAGGCCAAATTTGAGATTTTTTGGTTCCAACCGCCGTGTATTTCTGAGACGCAGAGTAGGTGAACGGATGATCTCTGCATGTGTGGTTCCCACCATGAAGCATGGAGGAAGATGTGTGATGGTGTGGGGGTGCTTTGCTGGGTACGCTATCAGTGATTTATTTAGAATTCAAGGCACACTTAACCAGCATGGCTACCACAGCATTCTGCAGCGATAAGCCATCCCATCTGGTTTGTGCTTAATGGGACTATCATTTGTTTTTCAACAGGACAATGACCCAAAACACCTCCAGGCTGTTTAAGGACTATTTGACCAAGAAGGAGAGTGATGGAGTGCTGCATCAGATGACCTGGCCTCCACAATCACCCGACCTCAACCAAATTGAGATGGTTTGGGATGAGTTGGACCGCAGAGTGAAGGAAAAGCAGCCAACAAGTACTCAGCATGTGAGAACTCCTTCCAGACTGTTGGAAAAGCATTCCTCATGAAGCTGGTTGAGAGAATGCCAAGAGTGTGCAAAGCTGTCATCAAGGCAAAGGGTGGCTACTTTGAAGAATCTCAAATATAAAATATATTATTTGTTTAACGCTTTTTTGGTTACTACATGATTCCATATGTGTTATTTCATAGTTTTGATGTCTTCACTATTATTCTACAATTTAGAAATTAGTAAAAATAAAGAAAAACCCTTGAATGAGTAGGTGTGACCAAACTTTTGACTGGTACTGTATGAATTTACAGTCATGGTCAAAAGAGAATGAAACAAATATTAATTTTCATAAAGTCTACTGCCTCAGTTTTTATGATGGCAATTTGCATATACTCCAGAATGTTATGAGGAGTGATCAGATGAATTGCAATTAATTGCAAAGTCCCTCTTTGCCATGAAAATGAACTTAATCCCCCAAATACATTTCCACTGGATTTCAGCCCTGCCACAAAAGGACCAGCTGACATCATGTCAGTGATTGTCTCGTTAACACAGGTGAGAGTGTTGACGAGGACAAGGCTGGAGATCACTCTGTCATGCTGATTGAGTTAGAATAACAGACTGGAAGCTTTAAAAAGGAGGGTGGTGCTTTAAATCATTGTTCATCCTCTGTTAACCATGGTTACCTGCAAGGAAACACTTGCCGTCATCATTGCTTTGCACAAAAAGGGCTTCACAGGCAAGGATATTGCTGCTAGTAAGATTGCACCTAAATCAACCATTTATCAGATCATCAAGAACTTCAAGGAGAGAGGTTCAATTGTTGTGAAGAAGGCTTCAGGGCGCCCAGGAAAGTCCAGCAAGCGCCAGGACCGTCTCCTAAAGTTGATTCAGCTGTGGGATCGGGGCACCACCAGTGCAGAGCTTTCTCAGGAATGGCAGCATGCAGGTGTGAGTGCATCTGCACGCACAGTGAGGCGAAGACTTTTGGAGGATGGCCTGGTGTCAAGAAGGGCAGCGAGGAAGCCACTTCTCTCCAGGAAAAGCATCAGGGACAGACTGATATTCTGCAAAAGGTACAGGGATTGGACTGCTGAGGACTGGGGTAAAGTCATTTTCTCTGATGAATCCCCTTTCTGATTGTTTGGGGCATCCGGAAAAAAGCTTGTCCGGAGAAGACAAGGTGAGCGCTACCATTAGTCCTGTGTCATGCCAACAGTAAAGCATCCTGAGACCATTCATGTGTGGGGTTGCTTCTCAGCCAAGGGAGTGGGCTCACTCACAATTTTGCCTAAAAACACAGCCATGAATAAAGAATGGTACCAACACATCCTCCGAGAGCAACTTCTCCCAACCATCCAAGAACAGTTTGGTGACGAACAATGCCTTTTCCAGCATGATGGAGCACCTTGCCATAAGGCAAAAGTGATAACTAAGTGGCTCGGGGAACAAAACATCGACATTTTGGGTCCATGGCCAGGAAACTCCCCAGACCATAATCCCATTGAGAACTTGTGGTCAATCCTCAAGAGGCGGGTGGAAAAACAAAACCCCACAAATTCGGACAAACTCCAAGCATTGATTATGCAAGAATGGGCTGCCATCAGTCAGGATGTGGCCCAGAAGTTAATTGACAGCATGCCAGGGCGGATTGCAGAGGTCTTGAAAAAGAAGGGTCAACACTGCAAATATTGACTCTTTGCATAAACTTAATGTAATTGTCAATAAAAGCCTTTGACACTTATGGAATGTTTGTAATTATAATTCAGTATACCATAGTAACATCTGACAAAAATATCTCAAAAACACTGAAGCAGCAAACTTTGTGAAGACCAATACTTGTGTCATTCTCAAAACTTTTGACCACGACTGTACAGTTGAAGTCGGAAGTTAACATACACTTAGGTTGGAGTCATTAAAACTCATTTTTCAACCACTCCACAAATTTCTTGTTAACAAACAATAGTTTTGGCAAGTCGGTTAGGACATCTACTTTGTGCATGACACGTAATTTTTCCAACAATTGTTTACAGACAGATTATTTCACTTATAATTCACTGTATCACAATTCCAGTGGGTCAGAAGTTTACATACACTAAGTTGACTGTGCCTTTAAACAGCTTGGAAAATTCCAGAAAATGATGTCATGCCTTTAGAAGCTTCTGATAGGCTAATTGACATAATTTCAAATCACTTGGAGGTGTACCTGTGGATGTATTTCAAGGCCTACCTTCAAACTCAGTGCCTCTTTGCTTGACATCATGGGAAAATCAAAAGAAATCAGCCAAGACCTGAGAAAAAAAATGGTAGACCTCCACAAGACTGGTTCATCCTTAGGAGCAATTTCCAAACGCCTGAAGGTACCACGTTCATCTGTACAAACAATAGTATGCAAGTATAAACACCATGGGACCACGCAGCCGTCATACCGCTCAGGAAGGAGACGCGTTCATCTGTTCCTAGAGATGAACGTACTTTGGTGCGAAAAGTGCAAATCAATCCCAGAACAACAGCAAAGGACCTTGTGAAGATGCTGGAGGAAACAGGTACAAAAAGATCTATATCCACAGTAAAACGAGTCGTATATCGACATAACCTGAAAGGCCGCTCAGCAAGGAAGAAGCCACTGCTCCAAAACCGCCAAAACTGTGTGTGTGTATATATATGCACCTCAGTACCATCAGACGGTACCATTCAGTTAGAGTCCATTTCCTTCAAAGGCGTAAAGCCTGGAACAAAGCCTGAGGGCTTTAGCTAATTTGAGGTCTTGTGGTGTTCTTCGGTGTACATGGACATCCAGCACTTCATGTTCGCCCTTCTCCTTCAGCTGAGTGCTGCCTTGCCATTATTGGAAGATTAAATGGCAGTGATATCGAAACTTCCGCATTCAAACATAGGCCTCGGCAGCTTTGGGGAAGTGAACTATATCTTGGCAGTTAGCACCCAACTCCTTTTAACCCCGCACTGGCATCTGATATAGTTAACCCTGCACCGTCATCCACAGCCCAAAACCCCTCTCCTAATTACTTCCCTTATAATGTGATAAGCCCTCATAAGACAGTATTTGGCAACATACTGATAGATTTTTGTTTTTCATTGGAAAAATACAGGTGTATTAAAATGTATTCCCTGGCATCGTGCTCTGGATACAGGCAGCCTCTTTTTTTGGGCAGCGAGGTGAAAAAAGTCTGGGATCAAGCCGATGTAAACATATGGGAACAGATCTGGTGACACTAATTGCCTAGCTGCAGGTAGGATTACGCAACAGTCAGCCCTGGCCTCAGAGACTGTAACAAGGTAACAACAGTAAAACATGAAAGGGTCCCCTGGGGGCCACCTAGGAGAAAAAATAAGCTTTATTATCTTCTGGCTTTGTGCGTGCATGTGTCTTGTTAGGCGTGTTCAAGACGGGCAGAGAACCGGTAATGATCGTGGCTTTCTCATCCAGTGTAATTTTCTGATTGACTTTAACAAGAGGGAGGAGAGTGGGAGAGGGAGGGAAAGGGTGAAGTCCACTTAATGAAGCACTTGTGCCAGTAGCCTCCCCTACGGGCAGCGATCTGTGGGTGGGCTGTGGCAGGGAGAGAAGATGGATGGGAGGGATAGAGGCAACAGGGAGGCTGAGACGGTGGGAGGGATAGAGGCAACAGGGAGGCTGAGACGGTGGGAGGGATAGAGGCAACAGGGAGGCTGAGACGGTGGGAGGGATAGAGGCAACAGGGAGGCTGAGACGGTGGGAGGGATAGAGGCAACCGGGAGGCTGAGACGGTGGGAGGGATAGAGGCAACCGGGAGGCTGAGACGGTGGGAGGGATAGAGGCAACAGGGAGGCTGAGACGGTGGGAGGGATAGAGGCAACAGGGAGGCTGAGACGGTGGGAGGGATAGAGGCAACAGGGAGGCTGAGACGGTGGGAGGGATAGAGGCAACAGGGAGGCTGAGACGGTGGGAGGGATAGAGGCAACAGGGAGGCTGAGACGGTGGGAGGGATAGAGGCAACAGGGAGGCTGAGACGGGTGGGAGGGATAGAGGCAACAGGGAGGCTGAGACGGTGGGAGGGATAGAGGCAACAGGGAGGCTGAGACGGTGGGAGGGATAGAGGCAACAGGGAGGCTGAGACGGTGGGAGGGATAGAGGCAACAGGGAGGCTGAGACGGTGGGAGGGATAGAGGCAGCCGGGAGGCTGAGACGGTGGGAGGGATAGAGGCAACAGGGAGGCTGAGACGGTGGGAGGGATAGAGACAACAGGGAGGCTGAGACGGTGGGAGGGATAGAGACAACAGGGAGGCTGAGACGGTGGGAGGGATAGAGGCAACAGGGAGGCTGAGACGGTGGGAGGGATAGAGGCAACAGGGAGGCTGAGACGGTGGGAGGGTTAGAGGCAACAGGGAGGCTGAGACGGTGGGAGGGATAGAGGCAACAGGGAGGCTGAGACGGTGGGAGGGATAGAGGCATAGTCCAGTTCCTCTCTCTTCAAACTGTGCTTGACCACATCAGCCCACTTAGGCCTGAAAGCTGGTCTCTATCTCTGGGTTAATGGTGTAATCTCCTCATCTAATGGTGTCACAGAAAAGAGGTGGGGTCAGAGGCAAGGAGCTCCACACAGACCAAGATCACCATCTAATTTGTCAGGATCACTATTGTCCCTGTACTGGACTCTTTAGACATCACCTCGTGCCCATGGAGATGTCTAACGTCCAGTGTAGCAACTAGCTACCACCCTCTCGCCACACCAGCCCCCCAAAATCAAATCAAATTTTATTGGTCATACACACATATTTAGCAGATGTTATTGTGGGTGTAGCGAAATGCTTGTGTTCCTAGCTCCAACAGTGCAGTAGTATCTAACAATTCACAACAATACACACAAATCTAAAAGTAAAAGAACGTGAATTAAGAAATATATAAATATTAGGACGAGCAATGTTGGAGTGGCATTGACTAAAATACAGCAGAATAGAATACAGTATATACCAGTGCATTCGGAAAGTATTCAGACCCTTTGACATTTTGTTACGTTACAAAACATTTCTAAAAACCTGTTTTCGCTTTGTCATTATGGGTTATTGTGTGTAGATTGATGAGGGAAAAAATTATTTAAGCAATTTTAGAATAAGGCTGTAATGTAACAAAATGTGGGAAATATTCAAGGGGTCTGAATACTTTCCCAATTCACTGAACATATGAAATGACCAAAGCAGTATGTAAACATTATTAAAGTGACCAGTGATTCCATGTCTATGTATATAGGGCAGCAGCCTCTAAGGTGCAGGGTTGAGTAACCGGGTGGAAGCCGGCTAGTGATGGCTGTTTAACAGTCTGATGGCCTTGAGATAGAAGCTGTTTTTCAGTCTCTCGGTCCCAGCTTTGATGCACCTGTACTGACCTCACCTTTGGATAGTAGCGGGGTGAACAGGCCGTGGCTCAGGTGGTTGATGTCCTTGATGATCTTTTTGGCCTTCCTGTGACATCGGGTGCTGTAGGTGTCCTGGAGGGCAGGCAGTGTGCCCCCGGTGATGCGTTGGGCAGACCGCACCACCCTCTGGAGAGCCCTGTGGTTGCGGGCGGTGCAGTTGCCGTACCAGGCGGTGATATAGCCCGACAGGATGCTCTCAATTGTGCATCTGTAAATGTTGGTGAGGGTCTTTGGGGCCAAGCAGAATTTATTCAGCCTCCTGAGGTTGAAGAGGCGCTGTTGCACCTTCTTCACCACACTGTTTGTGTGGGGTGGACCATTTCAGATTGTCAATGTTGTGTACGGCGAGGAACTTGACGCTATTCACCTTCTCCACTGCAGTCCCGTCGATGTGGATAGGGGCGTGCTCCCTCTGCTGTTTCCTGAAGTTCACGATAAGCTCCTTCGTTTTGTTGACGTTGAGGGAGAGGTTATTTTCCTGGCACCACTCCGCCAGGGCCCTCACCTCCTCCCTGTAGGCAGTCTCGTCATTTTTGGTATTCAAGCCTACTACTGTTGTGTTGTCTGCAAACCTAATGATTGAGTTGGAGGCTTGCGTGGCCACGCAGTCATGGGTGAACAGGGAGTACAGGAGGGTGCTGAGCACACACCATTGTGGGGCCCTTGTGTTGAGGATCAGCGAAGTGGAGGTCTTGTTTCCTACCTTCACCACCTGGGGGCGGCCCGTCAGGAAGTCCAGGACCCAGTTGCACAGGGTGGGGTTCAGACCCAGGGCCCCGAGCTTAATGATGAACTTGGAGGGTACTATGGTGTTGAAGGCTGAGCTACAGTCAATGAACAGCACTCTTACATAGGTATTCCTCTTGTCCAGATGGGATAGGGCAGTGTGCAGTGCGATGGCGATTGCATCATCTGTTGATCTATTGGGGTGGTATGCAAATTGAGGTGCGTGTCAGGTAAGGTACAGGTGATATGATCCTTAACTAACCTCTCAAAGCACTTCATGATGACAGAAGTGAGTGCTACGGGGCGATAGTCATTTAGTTCAGTTACCTTTGCTTTCTTGGGTACAGGAACAACGGGGGCGGCCCGTCAGGAAGTCCAGGACCCAGTTGCACAGGGTGGGGTTCAGATCAAGGGCCCCGAGCTTAATGATGAACTTGGAGGGTACTATGGTGTTGAAGGCTAAGCTATAGTCAATGAACAGCATTCTTACATAGGTATTCCTCTTGTCCAGATGGTATAGGGCAGTGTGCAGTGCCTCAAAGCACTTCATGATGACAGAAGTGAGTGCTACGAGGCGACAGTCATTAATTCAGTTACCTTTGCTTTCCTGGGTACAGGAACAATGGTGGACATCTTGAAGCAAGTGGGGACAGCAGACTGGGATAGGGAGAGATTGAATATGTCTGTAAACACTCCAGCCAGCTGGTTGACGCATGCTCGGAGGAAGGGGCTAGGGATTCCGTCTGGGCTGGCAGCCAAGCGAGGGTTAACACGCTTAAATGTCTTACTCACGTCGGCCACGGAGAACGAGAGCCCACAGTCCTTGGGAGCGGGCCACGTCGATGGCACTGTGTTATCCTTAAATCCCCCATACACTTTCTGATGAACTCAGGCACCGTGTCCGTGTATACATCAATGTTATTCTCAGGGGCTACCCAGAACATATCCCAGTCCATGTGATCAAAACAAACTTGAAGCATGGATTCCAATTGGTCAGACCAGCGTTGAATAGACCTTAGCACGGGTACTTCCTATTTGAGGAGCAAAATGGAGTCATGATCTGATTTGCCGAAGGGAGGGCATGGGAGGGCCTTGTAGGCATCCCGGAAGGGGGAATAAAAGTGGTCGAGCATTTTAGCAGCGCGAGTACAACAGTCAAGGTGTTGATAGAACTTCGGTAGCGTTTTCCTCAAATTTGCTTTGTTAAAATCCCCAGCTACAACAAATGCGGCCTCATTTCTGGAGACAGTTTAAAGACAACAAAAAAGTCCACACTAGGGAGTAGTGAGTGTGTGTGTGACTATCCCCAAAGTCCCAACAAGGATAGTAAAACAAGAAAAGACACGAGGACAAAGGCTATTTTAGGCTTAGGTTTAAGGTTAGGGAAAATAGGATTTTGAATGGATTTCAATTTTAGGTCACCACAAGGATAGTAAAACATGTGATGTGTGTCTGTGTGTGTGTGTGTGTGTGAGAGAGAGAGATAATGTCTGTCTGCATTAGGCTTACCTTATTGTGTCATCCATCAGCCGGTCAGAGCTGCAAGGAGAGGGAGAGAGATGGTTAGTTTCTGTGTTGAGGCAGCAGCAGTGTGGTGATATGGGGAGATTGAATGACTTGAGCTCCTCCACATCTCTCTGGGAGTCAGGGTGGCATCAATCTATGCCAAGCTGCCCAGAATCCTGAACAGGTCCCTGGGCGGGCTGGGCTGGGCAGGGATAACCGTAAAAGAGCGTAAAAGAGGGGGATGGGGTGGGGGGGCAGTGCAAATAGTCCGGGTAGCCATGATTAGCTGTTCAGGAGTCGTATGGCTTGGGGGTTGAAGCTGTTAAGAAGCCTTTTGGACCTAGACTTGGCGCTCCGATACCGCTTGCCGTGCGATAGCAGAGAGAACAGTCTATGACTAGGGTGGCTGGAGTCTTTTACACATTTTTAGGGCCTTCCTCTGACACCGCCTGGTATAGAGGTCCTGGATGGCAGGAAGCTTGGCCCCAGTGTTCTGGGCCGTACGCACTACCCTCTGCATTCTCCCGTAGGTGTTCCTTTTGTCCAGGTGGGAAAGGGCAGTGTGGAGTGCAATAGAGATTGCATAATCTGTGGATCTGTTGGGGCGGTATGCAAATTGTAGTGGGTCTAGGGTTTCTGGGATAATGGTGTTGATGTGAGCCATGACCAGCCTTTCAAAGCACTTCATGGCTACAGGCGTGAGTACTACGAGTCTGTAATCATTTAGGCAGGTTACCTTAGTGTTCTTGGGCACAGGGACTATGGTGGCCTGCTTGAAACATGTTGGTATTACAGACTCAGTCAGGGACAGGTTGAAAATGTCAGTGAAGACACAATTTGGTCAGAGCATGCTCGGAGTACACGTCCTGTTAATCCAGCTGGCCCTGCGGCCTTGTGAATGTTGACCTGTTTAAAGGTCTTACTCACATTGGCTACGGAGAGCGTGATCACACAGTCGTCCGGAACAGCTGATGCTCTCTTACATGCTTCAGTCTTCCTTGCCTCGAAGTGAGCATAGAAGTAATTTAGCTCGTCTGGTAGGCTCGTGTCACTGGGCAGCTCGCGGCTGTGCTTCGTAGTCTGTAATAGTTTGCAAGCCCTGCCACATCCGACGAGCGTCGGAGCCGGTGTAGTACGACTCAATCTTAGTCCTGTATTGACTCTTTGCCTGTTTGATGGTTCGTCGGAGGGCATAGCGGGATTTCTTATAAGCGTCTGGGTTAGAGTCCCGCTCCTTGAAAGCGGCATCGCTACCCTTTAGCTCAGTGCGGATCTTGCCTGTAATCCATGGCTTCTGGTTGGGGTATGTACGTACGGTCACTGTGGGGACGACGTCATCGATGCACTTATTGATGAAGGCAGTGACTGATGTGGTGTACTCCTCAATGCTATCGGAAGAATCCCGGAACATATTCCAGTCTGTGCTAGCAAAACAGTCCTGTAGCTTAGCATCTGCGTCATCTGTCCACTTTTTTAATTAACCGAGTCACTAGTGCTTCCTGCTTTAGTTTTTGCTTATAAGCAGGAATCAGGAGGATAGAGTTATGGTCAGATTTGCCAAATGGAGGGTGAGGGAGAGCTCTGCACGCATCTCTGTGTGTGGAGTAAAGGTGGTCTAGACTTTTCTTCCCCCTGGTTGCACATTTAACATGCTGGTAGAAATTAGGTAGAACAGATTTAAGTTTCCCTGCATTAAAGTCCCCGGCCACTAGGAGCACTGCCTCTGGATGAGCATTTTCCTGTTTACTTATGGCCTTATTGAGTGCAATCTTAGTGCCAGCATCGGTTTCTGGTGGTAAATAGAAAGCTACGAAAAATATAGATGAAAACTCTTGGTAAATAGTGTGGTCTACAGCTTATCATGAGATACTCTACTCAGACCCTTTACTCAGTACTTTGGGAGAAACTCCCCAAATACAGGTGTGCCAAGCTTGTAGTGTCATACCCAAGAAGACTCGATGCTGTAATCACTGCCAAAGAGCCCGGAATTGAACCCGATCTAACATCTCTGGAGAGAGACCCAAGAAAACTCGATGCTGTAATCGCTGCCATGTATTCAAGGCACCTTTGGCAGCGATTACAGCATTGAGTCTTCTTGAGTATGACACTACAAGCTTGGCACACCTGTATTTGGCGAGTTTCTCCCATTCTTCTCTGCAGATCCTCTCAAGCTCTGTCAGGTTGGATGGGGAGTGTTGCTGCACCGCTATTTTCAGGTCTCAACAGAGATGTTCGATCGCGTTCAATTCCGAGCTCTGGCTGGGCCACTCAGAGACTTGTCCCGAAGCCACTCCTGCGTCATCTTGGCTGTGTGCTTAGGGTTGTTGTCCTGTTGGAAGGTGAACCTTCTCCCCAGTCTGAGCTCCTGAGTGCTCTGGAGCAGGTTTTCATCAAGGATCTCTCTGTACTTTGCTTCGTTCATCTTTCCCTCAATCCTGACTAGTCTCCGAGTCCCTGCCGCTGAAAACATCCCCACAGCATGATGCTGCCACCACCATGCTTCACCGTAGGGGTGGTGCCAGGTTTCCTCCAGACGTGACGCTTGGCATTCAGGCCAAAAGTTCAATCTTGGTTTCATCAGACCAGAGAATCTTGTTTGTCATGGTCTGAGAGTCTTTAGGTGCCTTTTGGCAAACTCCAAGCGGGCAGTCATGTGCCTTTTACTGAGGAGTGGCTTCCGTCTGGCCACTCTACCATAAAGGCCTGATTGATGGAGTGCTGCAGAGACGGTTGTCCTTCTGGAAGGTTCTCCCATCTCCATAGAGGAACTCTGGAGCTCTAGATCAATGAAAACTGGACGCACCTGAGCTCAATCTCGAGTCTCATAGCAAAGGGTCTGAATACTTATGTAAGTAAGGTATTTCGGTTTTGTATTTTAATACATTTGCAACAATTTAAAAAAAAGAACTGTTTTTGTTTTGTCATTATGGGGTATTGCTTTTTTTTTTTTTTAAGTAATCCATTTTAGAATAAGGCTGTAACGTAACAAAATGTGGAAAAAGTCAAGATGTCTGAATACTTTCCGAAGGCACAGTATGTCATCCATTTGCAATAAAAATAAAAAAATAAAAAATAAACCTTCTCATAGGCGCATAAAACAGTGTTGAATAAATCTTAATTCTTTAGAAAGTCATTGTCAGGTGGTTTCAGGGGAGCTGAGGCAGACGTGTAGCTATACTGTGATCTTACCATAAATCTCCATCTCATAAAAAGGAGGGATGACTGTCTGGCAGACTCCAGCTCCATTACATGTATAGTATGTAGGAGCAAGAAGAAGGCTGCACTTAGCTCCTGAAGTGCTTTTCCTTCGCTCTCCCTCCATCCCTCGCTCTCAACTAGCCTAGTGCTAACACCACAGCTAACACCTTGCATGCTAATGCTGCATGACCAGACAGGAGGGAAGGAAGGAAGGAGGGAGTGAGGGACCCTCTCCTGAATGTATATCTGAAATCATCTGACAGATGTGTCTTATGTCCTTTTCACTGTCAGTCAAAGTCAGGCTTACATCATAGCTTTCACCTAGATTCACCTGGTCAGTCTGTCATGGAAAGTCTGCCTCAGTTTTTATGATGGCAATTTCCATATACTCCAGAATGTTATGAATGAGTGATCAGATGAATTGCAATTAATTGCAAAGTCACTCTTTGCCATGAAAATGAACTTAATCCCCCCCAAAAAATTCCCCTGCATTTCAGCCTTGCCACAAAAGAACCAGCTGACATCATCTCAGTGATTCTCTCGTTAACACAGGTGAGAGTGTTGACGAGGACAAGGCCGGAGATCACTCTGTCATGCTGATTGAGTTAGAATAACAGACTGGAAGCTTTAAAAGGAGGGTGGTGCTTGAAATCATTGTTCTTCCTCTGTTAACCATGGTTACCTGCAAGGAAACACGTGCCATCATCATAGCTTTGCACAAAAAGGGCTTCACAGGCAAGGATATTGCTGCTAGTAAGATTGCACCAAAAATCAACCATTTATCGGATCATCAAGAACTTCAAGGAGAGAGGTTCAATTGTTGTGAAGAAGGCTTCAGGGCGCCCAAGAAAGTCCAGCAAGCGCCAGGACCGTCTCCTAAAGTTGATTAAGCTGCGGGATCGGAGCACCACCAGTGCAGAGCTTGCTCAGGAATGGCAGCAGGCAGGTTTGAGTGCATCTGCACCCACAGTGAGGCGAAGACTTTTGGAGGATGGCCTGGTGTCAAGAAGGGCAGCGAGGAAGCCTCTTCTCTCCAGGAAAAACATCAGGGACAGACTGATATTCTGCAAAAGGTACAGGGATTGGACTGCTAAGGACTGGGGTAAAGTCATTTTCTCTGATGAATCCCCTTTCCGATTGTTTGGGGCATCTGGAAAAAAGCTTGTCCGGAGAAGACAAGGTGAGCGCTACCATCAGTCCTGTGTCATGCCAACAGTAAAGCATCCTGAGACCATTCATGTGTGGGGTTGCTTCTCAGCCAAGGGAGTGGGCTCACTCACAATTTTGCCTAAAAACACAGCCATGAATAAAGAATGGTACCAACACATCCTCCGAGAGCAACTTCTCCCAACCATCCAAGAACAGTTTGGTGACGAACAATGCCTTTTCCAGCATGATGGAGCACCTTGCCATAAGGCAAAAGTGATAACTAAGTGGCTCGGAGAACAAAACATCGACATTTTGGGTCCATGGCCAGGAAACTCCCCAGACCTTAATCCCATTGAGAACTTGTGGTCAATCCTCAACAGGCAGGTGGACAAAAAAAAAAACACAAATTCTGACAAACTTGCATTGATTATACAAGAATGGGCTGCTATCAGTCAGGATGTGGCCCAGAAGTTAATTGACAGCATGCCAGGGCGGATTGCAGAGGTCTTGAAAAAGAAGGGTCAACACTGCAAATATTGACTCTTTGTATAAACTTAATGTAATTGTCAATAAAAGCCTTTGACACTTATGGAATGCTTGTAATTATACTTCAGTATACCATAGTAACATCTGACAAAAATATCTAAAAACACTGAAGCAGCAAACTTTGTGAAGACCAATACTTGTGTCATTCTCTAAACTTTTGACCACGACTGTACACCTGACTTGAATACGAACACACAGACAAAATAGTACCACTCCTAACTTCCTACTGCCCACGGTACCCCAACCTATTCTTCAAATAAATAGCCTTGCTATCGTCCCTAGTCCCCTTCACTCAGACACAGTACCAATCACCTCAGAGCTCGTCTCTTCACACACAGCTAATAAGTAGCCTGTTGTTTAGCTGGTGTGTAATCTCACTGTGTCAGTGCAGTGGTAGACCTGGCCCTTTATTCATCTGCAGCCTGAAGCCAACCTGTCGATGAAAATATATTAAGCCTGTGAGATTAGCACTGTTAGCAATGTGCTGCTAATCATTATAAATGGCCTCAGTTGCTGCTGACGAGGCCCTTTACGTCTCTCCCTCTTCCGTCTCTCTTTCTGTCCTATAGCAATTAGCAATAGTATCTTATGGCTGGTCAGAGCCTTACACACACACACAGGGTTTTCCATACGGTATGGAGCTTAAAGAAACTGAAACATTACTACTAGTTTACCCTAGACTCATTCATCTACATTAAGCCAAAGGAATAAAAGGATAGGCTAGCCTCTCGCATAGGGTGGGAGTTCTGTAACTAAGTATGTATTGATGAGCCAAACCCAACAAACAAAAGTCTTTATTGCTATTATCAAAATGTTTTGTTACAGAGCTCTCTTTAGGCAACAGCATGAAAATGGCCAACTCCCTCTTTTCCCATTAGATCCTCTCTGTTATGGAATGTTATTTGATTGCTGCTTATTGCCTTCTCTCTCTCCTCAGTTTAACTTGAACACATTTTCCGGATGGCTGTCCTTCCAGTGTAGGTGTGACGAGATGGTGATTATAAATGGCTAACGTGGTGAAGTGATTGAACAGACAGAAATAATAATGTTGTGAATCTGAACTACAGTGAATGCAACACTTAGCCAGCTGCACACAGAGACCAGGCACTGCATCACAGTATGTCTCAAATGTAAGTCGCTCTGGATAAGAGCGTCTGCTAAATGACCAAAAATAAATAAAAAATAAATGTGACCCTATTCCCTGTATAGACAGTGAACTACTTTTGACGGGCCCTGGTCAAAAGTAGTGCACTACATAGGGAATAGGGTGCCATTTCATCATAGTGGAAGAGAGGAGAAAAGCCAGGAAGCATCTGCACTTCCTATATACTGTTGAAGTCGGAAGTTTACATACACTTAGGTTGGAGTCATTAAAACTTGTTTTTCAACCACTCCACACATTTCTTGTTAACAAACAATAGTTTTTGCAAGTCGGTTAGGACATCTACTTTGTTCATGATACAAGTAATTTTTCCAACAATTGTTTACAGACAGATTATTTCACTTATAATTCACTGTATCACAATTCCAGTGGGTCAGAAGTTTACATACACTAAATTGACTGTGCCTTTAAACAGCTTGGAAAATTTAAAACCTACCATCAAACTCAGTACCACTTTGCTTGACATCATGGGAAAATCAAAAGAAATCAGCCAAGATCTCAGAAAATAAATTGTAGACCTCCACAAGTCTGGTTCATCCTTGGGAGCAATTTCCAAATGGCTGAAGGTACCACGTTCATCTGTACAAACAATAGTACGCAAGTATAAACACCATGGGACCACGCAGCCGTCATACCGCTCAGGAAGGAGACGCGTTCTGTCTCCTAGAGATGAACGTACTTTGGTGCAAAAAGTGCAAATCAAT
Source organism: Coregonus clupeaformis (assembly GCF_020615455.1). Classification (NCBI taxonomy): domain Eukaryota; kingdom Metazoa; phylum Chordata; class Actinopteri; order Salmoniformes; family Salmonidae; genus Coregonus; species Coregonus clupeaformis. The sequence continues at coordinate 26,753,912 of NC_059196.1, read as the reverse complement.
CCCAGAACAACAGCAAAGGACCTTGTGAAGATGCTGGAGGAAACAGGTACAAAAGTATCTATATCCACAGTAAAACAAGTCCTATATCGACATAACCTGAAAGGCCGCTCAGCAAGGATGAAGCCACTGCTCCAAAACCGCCATAAAAAAGCCAGACAACGGTTTGCAACTGCACATGGGGACAAAGATCGTACTTTTTGGAGAAATGTCCTTTGGTCTAATGAATCAAAAATAGAACTGTTTGGCCATAATGACCATCTTTATGTTTGAAGGAAAAAGGGGGTGCTTGCAAGCTGCAGAACACCATCCCAACCGTGAAGCACAGGGGGTGGCAGCATCATGCTGCGGGGGTGCTTTGCTGCAGGAGGGACTGGTGCACTTCACAAAATAGATGGCATCATGAGGAAGGAAAATTATGTGGATATATTGAAGCAACATCTCAAGACATGAGTCAGGAAGTTAAAGCTTGGTCTCAAATGGGTCTTCCAAATGGACAATGACCCCAAGCATACTTCCAAAGTTGTGGCAATATGGCTTAAGGACAACAAAGTCAAGGTATTGGAGTGGCCATCACAAAGCCCTGACCTCAATCCTATAGACAATTTGTGGGCAGAACTGAAAAAGCGTGTGCGAGCAAGGAGGCTTACAAACCTGACTTAGTTACACCAGCTCTGTCAGGAGGAATGGGCCAAAATTCACCCAACTTATTGTGGGAAGGCTACCTGAAACGTTTGACCCAAGTTAAACAATTTAAAGGCAATGCTACCAAATACTAATTGAGTGTATGTAAACTTCTGACCCACTGGGAATGTGATGAAAGAAATAAAAGCTGAAATAATTCATTCTCTCTACTATTATTCTGACATTTCACATTCTTAAAATAAAGTGGTGATCCTAACTTACCTAAGACAGGGAATTTTTACTAGGATTAAATGTCAGGAATTGTGAAAAACTGAGTTTAAATGTGGCTAAGGTGTATGTAAACTCCCGACTTCAACTGTATATTCCAGCATTATGGATGCTAACTAATTAGAACGGAGCTAATGGTGTGGAATGGTGGTGGGATGGGATGACTGTTACAGTATATGGGCACTGGGCAGCATCTTACATTAAATAATGATATGATGGAAATACTGTACGCATACTGAAGAAAAGGCAATCTGCTACTCCTGTAGCTCTGTGTGGCTTTTAAAGGAGCACCCCCACTCCACCATTTTCCTGAACAGACAGAGAGTGTGTGTGTGTGTATGTGTTGACAGGTTAATTAAACCTGAGGTGTTGTTGTTGTGATGTTGATGAAACCAGGCAGTAACATCTAAGCTGGAGATAATGAGGTTTAGCTGCAGTCAGTCAGTCGGAGTAAATCATTTGTTTGGTCTTTCAGGCCCTGGATGAGTAAGGGGGAAGCTGGGCTCAGGAGACCTAGGAGCCTGCTCCCCTGAGTGGAGGAGTCCCCAGAGTCTACCGCCCTAACCTGGAGGGAGAGGACATGGCGAGGACAACTCTCCTCCATCTAGTCCCACAGAGCCTAATAACCTCACAGCACATACGCATACTCTCCTAGTGTCACGATCTGCTTATGCGGCTCAAGTTGCTCATCAAAAACAACGGTCTCAGCACTTTATTTCCTAATTAGAATCAATACAGATAATGTTTCAGAGAAAAGGAGGAAAAAACAAAACAAAGTAGCAGTCAGTAGTGAGTTCAGTCCTCCCTTCAGGGATCAGGACACCAGAGTAGAGCTAGGTCATTGGTGGACAAATCTGGAACATAATTTCCAAATCTCTATTGTTGAAAAAATTATGATTTTATATTCTGCCAGACAGGACGTGATTGTGATAGTCAAGCCAATTTGAATCATGTCGTACACAACAGTACTATACAACGGTGTCTCGGCGTAGCGCACACACACACGGATACCCACGGACACACACACTTCATCCCCTATCCCCCCCCCAGTGATTAAAATCCTCTGGGGGACAGTAGGGGACGCGGGCACGGCCATCCTTCCACTTGTGCCACCTGGCTTTACTGAGAGAGACAGATATATGACTGGCAAGGTCCTCTTGTTACTAATGGGCTGACCAGTGCCTGGAAAACACATATTTTATGGTTAGGACAGGAGGGAACAGCATGACTCAAGGAGAGGCAGAGGGGGGAGGCAGAGGAGGGGAGAGTGAGAGAGGAGGGGGGTGGACAAAGGAGGGAGAGAAAGAGTGGGGGGGGTGGGTGGACAAAGGAGGGAGAGAAAGAGAGTGGGGGGCAGCACGACAGAGGAGGCCGGGGGGGGGGGCAGCACGACAGAGGAGGCCAGGGGGGAGGGGCAGCACGACTCAAAGAGAGAGGGAGAGAGAGAGGAGGGGAGGTGAGAACAGAGCTGTGCTGGCACTTTAAGTTGGTCTGGCCCGTGTCCATGGGGAAGAAATATGGAGGTCTTCAAAAATGATGTATCAAAAGAGGGCTTGATAATCAGGGTGGAGAGAGTGAGTTGACAATGCAGTAGAAGGGGAAATAATAGTGTTATTTAGTGAGGTGTTTTAAACTAACATCATCCTCCTTTCATATTATTGATCACTTCCAAAAAATTACTTCTGTAGCTGTGTGTTCCCAAAGGAAACAGTTGTATCTGCTTATCAAACCATTACGGGTACAACTGCATTTAGTGAGATGGTTCAACTAACCATGGTTTCGTCTTTTCATCGATTCAGAAAATAACATGTCCATTATGATGTCTTGATTCCTGTTTGTATGATTTGTGTTCCTGTTTCAAACTTACTAGAAAATAAAAAAGGGGTTGTTTTGGGACATTGGCTGCGTTCCGATTCTCTACCCTTCTCCTGAAGTGTGCACTTATACACTCCCCCTCATGGATTTAAAAAGGAATGGACTGGTGTGAGGAATACGGTGGAAACTCCTTCAGGCCATGCTTGCCCCAATCCAATGCTTTCATTGCACCAATCCAATGCATGATTGGGAGTGAACGAGTGCACACCTCTGGAGAAGGGTAGAGAATAGGAACGAAGCTAAGGTGTCCATGTGAAGGGGCCCATCTGGACATTAGGTGTCAGGACAGGAGGACCAATAGGAATGCATCTTATGAATGAGGAGGAGGAAGATAGTGGGTTACATTGGTGGAGGGACACATAGCCAAAAGGCTTTGTCCTCATATGGGACCTGACCACAGTCACACCTCTGAAGACCAGATGGGTCACACACACACACACACACACACACACAGGTGTTCCATTCCCAATAGAAACTGTTCCTAACCTCGCACTATTACAACAGCCAAAGCAGCACATATGTAACTCCAAGACATAGCCCATGGTACAAAAAGTCTGGATACTGCATTATGAATGAACCATATTATATGCGGTATTTACCCCATGTTCATACAGTTTTCACATTTTGTCAAGAAAATATAAATGTTGCCACAAGAGGAGATAAAACATTTTTTAAAGCTTTGAAAAACAACAAAACGTCCGCCCGTCACTTGTTTTGGTAAAAGCCTGACGGATGGGGCTGGAGAACTACTCTCACATTCATAAACTGGGTTTCTGTATTGCACTGCTGATGTAAAAAGGGCTTTATAAATATATTTGATTGATTGATTGATTGATTGATTGATTGATTGATTGATAGACCGAGCTATGGATGTAAAGACTGACCATCCATGAATTCAAATTGGTATTTTCACCATGTTTTGAAGAGTTCTGATTGGGTAAGAAAGTTTAACTAAGCTCATGTGGCATAAGTTATATTCTTCAAGAATAGGGCTGTGGTGGTCACAACGTTTTTCTCCTGGCTTCCACACATAGCCTACAATCCACTGATGCAGACCTTTGGAACATCTACATTAAACAATTTCTAATAAATCCATGTAATATAGCCAACACCGTCACAATAAATCCATTATTTATTTTAGACAGGTCTAAAGAAACATGATATGAATAAAATGTAGTCTATTAGCATACTCTGAGTTGTCCTTATGTTATATCCTGATGTGGCTATGCCATTTGGCTGTGGGCTACACTAGTTCATTTTGCAGACAAGATTTGCTTAGAATTCCGTGGCATTATTTTATATAATTTTATAGTATGAAGAATACAATTGAACAAAGCTGAATAAAATAGAAAGGATATTTTCTCCAAATGATTTGAGGGAGTGCGCAAATGCGGCTATTCTGTGTTGAGCGGTTAACAAAGAAATAGGTTTACATATACCTTAGCCAAATACATTTAAACTCAGTTTTTCACAATTCCTGACATTTAATCCTAGTAAAAAGTCCCTGTCTTAGGTCAGTTAGGCTCACCACTTTATTTTAAGAATGTGAAATGTCAGAATAATAGTAGAGAGAATGAATTATTTCAGCTTTTATTTCTTTCATCACATTCCCAGTGGGTCAGAAGTACTTGGTAGCATTTCCTTTAAATTGTTTAAAAGCACTAGCCTATGTCAATCTACTATCCCCCATAGTACAAAAGTTGACCTATTATATTCTGTGCCATCAATAAATATTCCAAACATAGTCTGGGACAGTTGTGGGATTTGATAGATCCCAGATGAGTACATTTAACTTAAAATGTTGATAAACTATTAGGCTATTTCTTCATATTATAAGCGCAGCAATGCGCACACAGCAGTAGGCTATAAGCGCGAATGTTCCATTAGCGGGAAAACACAATTATCAAAAGTGACCACAAATGCGATTATGCATGTAATGCTTTAATTATAAAGGTGCATTTTTATGGTGAAAATTATCTTCCCCAAACTTGAAACTCACGCACTGCTTATGTATGCCAGTTAGACTCTACACCCCTTGTAATGCGGATTAATGTGCTTAATTTTAAGAAGTTATTTGGACACTTTAGTTGTGATACAAACCTTATCAAAACATATAGGCCTATGGGCTAGGCTACATGAGGTGTGCGACTATGATTCAAAAATAAAAAAACAAGGCATTGTTTCCTGCCTTAAGCTGGGCATCATTCACAAGTGATAAGCTAATATTGTCACCCATCAGACTATTCTTGATTTAATCTTGTCTTTACATATACTAAATAATATGTGTGAAATTCGTTTTCATTTAGAATGGACCATTATCATGCACCAGTCTCGAAACAGGGGCATGAAAAAAAATTGCGAATGGAGGACGCTTTTCCTGTGGTTCATTTTCATGACAGCCAGGTAAAGATAAGCAATGTGCTTAACATTTGCTTATTTTATGAAAGTTGAGAAATAAATATAGTAGGCCTAGCCTATAGAAAGCTGATGGGAACCTCCTTTTTAATAGAGGCCATCACTGTTTTCTTGCGCAATTTCATAGCCTATAGAAATGTTGTGCAACATGAGCTCTAAGTGTTTGATTTGATTTCCGATTACATTTGCATTGATGTCAGAGTGATTAGAGGGACAAGAGTGCTGAGTACCAGGCAGTTAGCAAGTTTGGTAGGCTACTAATGACCATCAGCCTAATTACCGTGACTAAACGGTCACGTGGCATTTGACTGCAGTCATGACCCGTGACCGCCGGTGTGGCAGTAATACGGTCACCGCAACAGCCCTATTCAAGAATCAATGGCTATATATCAGAAAAGTCCCAAAAATGATGTACCAATCACAGACTGTAGCTTTAAAAGTTGCTACGACCAAATGCTTCCCGGGTTTAAGGCAACAAAATTGTGAAACATTTGCAAATCCACCTACATTCAATATCAAATTGTAAATCTGTTTTTATAAATCTTAGCATGCACATGTTGGTTCACTCCAAAATGCAGTACTGGTACCTTGACATCACTGAACACACAGCTACAACATTTCCACCAAGTCAGCAGAAAAAGTATATTGCACAGTTGTTAACTCCATATAACCATAATGTTGATCACATGTTATTTTGAGGTCATCACAGGCATAAAAGAGTCAGAGTCGAGCAGAAAAACCATCAGACAGAAAACGAGACGACACAAATCCACGTGAAACAGCTCTCTCTCAGGTAGTGTTGCTCTTGGCTCCTGTGGCCGTCCACTCTCAGTAAAACCTGCCTTTAGACTGTGCTGACATCTACAACTATGACAACACCCAACCCAGCAGCATCTACAGCGTCTACCCAATTGGCCCAACGTCCGGCGTGCAGGTGTGCTGTGACATGGCCACTGACAGCAGGATGGACAGCACGGTGAACTTCTACAGGCGATGGGATCACTACAAGAGAGGGTTTGGCAATGCAGATGGAGAGTACTGGCTGGGGCTGGAGAACATCTTCCATCTCACCCTGAGGAGGAAGTATGAGCCGAGGGTGGACATGGAGGACTTCGGAGGGAAACAGAGCGTTTGCCAAGTACTCCTCCTCCTCTGTGGGTCCAGGAATCGAACGGCTACAAATGAAATCAATTTATAAAGCCCTTTTTAGCAGATGTCACAAAGTGCTTATACTGTACATCGCTAAATTCACCAATGGTGGAGCAGATGACTCGATGTCCTATCACAGCGGTAAAAAATTATCCACTTTTGACAGAGATCAAGATAAGACTAGTGATTTAAATTGCGCTAGAGAGTTAATGGGGGCGTTCTGGTATAACATTTGTGCTCTGACAAGCCCTGATGGTGTGTATGTATGGGGAGTTGATGATTACTTCCTTCCAGTTGGTGTTAACTGGCGTTCCTGGAAAGATGACTACTCTTTTAAATCTATTAGCATGAAAATCAGACCTGCTGTCTCTCTGGCCACTCTAGAGGAGTAGTCTTACAGGGTCTTCCCATCGGCCCAACACCTGTTAATGACCTAAAGCCTAATTTATACCCTACACAAGTACTCAATGAAAGATCGCAATTAGCTACTCTGTGGAGCGTTAAAGCTTGAGTAAAGCTCCAAATCAACTATAATATAATCACCCAAATCAAACATCATGAGCTTGGAAACTATTTAGGACTAAGTATTTGGCTAGAGACAAAGACATATAGGATGTAAGCCATATACAGGTGCCAAAATCAACATAAGTGTCTTAATAGGGCGTTGGGCAACCACGAGCCGCCAGAACAGCTTCAATGCGCCTTGGCATAGATTCTACAAGTGTCTGGAACTCTATTGGAGGGATGCAATTTTTTTTATTAAAATCACACAAAATGACGGTGAGACATTTTAAGGAATCTGAAAAACGACATCGTAGTGCAACATGGGTCAAATGAATGAGCCAATGAAAAGGTTTCATTTAAAGGTCCAATGCAGAAGATTTTATCAATATCAAATCATTTCTGGGTAACAATTAAGTACCTTACTGTAATTGAGTTCCATTCAAATGGCCAAAAACAGCTTTTTAGCAAAACTTTCTCAAGCAAGAATTTTCCAAGGACTGTCTGGGAGTGGTCCTAGTGGGGAGGGGAAAACTGAAAACTATGCGGTTATTGGCAGAGAGGTTTGGAATTATTTGTTATTGGTCTATTAACCATGGTGACAGCGGGGTGAGGAAAGGGGTGAGGGGGTAAGGAGGACAGCTGGGTGAGGGGTAAGGAGGGGATGAGGGGTTGACAGCCATCTGACACAGCTGTTATGAGAGATTGGGTGAATGAATAAAAGGCAAGGTGGCAGATGGAGGAATGGAAGGGAGGAAAGGATGACTGCTCAGCTAGTAAATCATCAGGTGCAGAAGAACTGTTGAGAGCTGCAGCGGGAGCTGATTCATGGCATTTTTATATGCGCCAATGAGACGGGGGATGGATTTATGTGTTGCGCACTCATTCTCAGGCTTTATGGTTCTGTTGTAGAGGGGGCGGAGGGGAGCTAGGACAAGGTAGGGATGTGTGTATCCTCGCGGCGGCAACAGCTACGACTAGGGTGTTCTCCATCCTGCCTCTTAGCTCAGTGCTGTGTTGTTGAGGTCATTAAAAGCCATCAGAACAAAACTAATTCCCTGTGGTATTGTGATTTATCCTCTAGAAACCTACCTTTTCTAGGAGCAAAACTTCACAGCAAGTGCAGAGATCAATGACTCAGTGAAGAACTAACGTAAAGTAACAACTGCATTGTGGAAGGCATCCACACTACTGCATACTGTCACACACTACTGCCTCCTAAATCAGAAAGAAACTACTGGGGTTAACCATAACTTTTCAGATAGAAACTACTGTACTGTCTTCATAACTTTTCTGAGACAATGGGGGTGAGTGAGAGGATCGATGCCAGATTAGAAAATTAGATAGCTAATTAACAGGCATAGCTCCAAGGATCAGTGGAGCTGTCAATCACCTCTGTAGCTCAATTGGTAGAGCATGGCGCTTGTAACGCCAGGGTAGTGGGTTCGATCCCCGGGACCACCCGTACGTAAAAATTAATAAATAATTAACACATTCATGCTGCATCATCACATGTAGTAAGTTGTAAGAGTACTAACGAATATAATGTTACCAGTTATGTTATAATTTGTGTGATATTATAAGCCAAAAGCTTTAGCAAAAACAAGTGCTCTGCTATGAAAGGCAAGCCTGGTTAACATCAATATCAACATTATAACTGGAGCGACACTGTCGAGGTGTACGTGCAGAATCTGCCAAGGCCATCACGCAAACACATACACAGGTGTGTATGCATGCAAACATCAGCAAAAACATACAAGGACACCTTGCCCTCCCCTCCCACAAATTAACACCTACACAGCCATACCCAACACACACATTTAAAACAGTCACGCCCATGTACAATCTCACCCATAAGCACAAGGCAAGCACCTATGCTGAGCAATATAATGCATTATGAATTGGATCTAAGGAATTATAAAGTGCTATTAATGCATTATGAAGAGAGTATCCACAGTTAAAACATGTTTAATTCTGAACATTATGCCATAGTGGCAGGTAGATTCTCAGCACAGAGAATCTGGGTATGGGGGGGGTGACGATGATGCTATTGCTAACTCCAGTACAGGCTGGGACTGGCTCTTTCTCTACCCGCTCCTGAGCTGTTCCTGGGCAGAGAGGAGGAGCAGCTGTCACTCCCTCTCTGGTTCCCCAGGGCTCTCCCCACTCATGCTGAACACATTAGCATATCTGGAGCTAGCATAACGTGCACCAGGACAGCCACAGGAAGTGCAGGAGAGAGAGAGAGAGCGAGAGAGCGAGAGAGAGCGAGATTAAGCAATATAAAAGGAAAGAGAGCACCAGTGGAAGACAGAGTGTATGAGCTTGCGTGTGTGAGTGAGAGAGACACAGAGATAAAGAGGGTGAGGGAGAAAGGGAGCAGGACAGAAGATAACAGAGCAGAGTGAGAGAGAAAAAGAGAGTGTGAGTGGAGGGAGATACAGAAAGAGATAGAAGCGGGAGGGGAAAATGGAGTGAGAGAGAGGGAGAGGAAGAGCATGGAGAAAGAGAATATACAGATAATGAGATGGGATAGGTTGACGGAGAGAGAGAGAGGAAGAAAGGGAGAGGAAGAGAAACATCTGAGCCATATGTCTGTTTAGCCCTGAGTCGATACCGCAGACATTCATTCACCAGTGAGAGAGAGAGCATCAATGACAGAAAGAGAACAAGAGAGAGGGAAGGAGAATCTCTCATTGCTAGTCTCTACTTTCATTGAAAAACTGAGTGCTGATTCATTGGCCTGCAGGCCCCCAGCTAGGGCTGTTACGGTGACTGTATTACTGCCACACCGGCGGTCACGAGTCATGACGGCAGTCAAATGCCACGTGACCGTTTAGTCACGGTAATTAGGCTTCTCCAAGCTCTGATGCTGCTGATGGTCATTAGTAGCCTACCAAACTTGCTAACTGCCTGGTACTCAGCACTCGATTGTCCCGCTAATCACTCTGACATCAATGCAAATGTAATCGAAAATCTAATCAAACCCTTACATTTTACATTTTAGCAGACGCTCTAATCCAGAGCGATTTACATGAGCAATTATTATTATTTATTTTTTAAATGAGCAATTAGGGTTAAGTGTCTTGCTGAAGGGCACAGACAGATTTTTCACCTAGTCGGCTCAGGGATTAGAACCAGCGACCTTTCGGTTACTGGCACAACGCTCTTAACCGCTAAACTACCTGCCGCCCCACAATAATCAAACACTTCATGAGAGCCCATGTGCTCATGTTGCGCAACATTTCTATAGGCTATGCAATTGCGTGAGAAAACAGCGTTTTGATGGCCTCTATTAAAAACAGGATCCCATCAGCTTTCTATAGGCTTACTATATTTATTTCTCAACTTTCCTAATATTAAGCACATTGCTTCTCTTTACAACAGGAGTATAGCCTACCTGGCTGGCATGAAAATGAACCAAGGGAAAAGCGTCCTCCATTCGCTATTTAAATGCATAGATTACATGTATTTTTTCCCACTACCCCCATTTCGAGACAGGTGCATGATAATGGTCTATTCTAAATCAAAACAAATTTCACACATATATTATTTAGTATATGTAAAGACAAGATTAAATCAAGAATAGTCTGATGGGTGACAATATTAGCCTATCACTTGTGAATTATATATTATCATTTGTGAATGATGCCCAGCTTAAGCGCATGCTTTTTTTTGCGACTTTTTAAAAATTATAGTCGCACACCTAGCCCATAGGCTTAAAGTGCATCCGGAAAGTATTCAGACCCCTTAACTCTTTCCACATTTTGTTATGTTACAGCCTTATTCTAAAAAGTATTGAATAATGTTTCCCCCTTATCAATCTATACACAATACCCCATAATGACAAAGCGAAAACAGGTTTTTAGAAACTTTTGAAAATGTATAAAGATAAAACAGAAATATCTTATTTACATAAGTATTCAGACCCTTTGCTATGAGACTCAAAATTGAGCTCAGTTGCATCCTGTTTCCATTGATCATCCTTGAGATGTTTCTACAACTTGATTGGAGTCCACCTGTGGTAAATTCAATTAATTGGACATGATTTGGAAAGGCACACACCTGTCTATATAAGGTCCCACAGTTGACAGTGCATGTCAGAGCAAAAACCAAGCCATGAGGTCGAAGGAATTATCCGTTGAGCTCTGAGACAGGATTGCGTGCACAGATCTGGGGAAGGGTACCATAAATGTCTGCAGCATTGAAGGTCCAAGAACACAGTGGCCTCCATCATTCTTAAATGGAAGAAGTTTGGAACCACCAAGACTCTTCCTAGAGCTGGCCGCCCAGCCAAACTGAGCAATCGGGGGAGAAGGGTCTTCGTCAGGGAGGTGACCAAGAACCCGATGGTCACTCTGACAGAGTTCCAGAGTTCCTCTGTGGAGATGGGAGAACCTTCCAGAAGGACAACCATCTCTGCAGCACTCCACCAAATCAGGCCTTAAAGGTAGAGTGGCCAGACGGAAGCCACTCCTCAGTAAAAGGCACATGACAGCCCTCTGCTGCACACTGCACCATACACGTCACCTTCCCTGACAACCCTGTAGTTTCCCAGTGTAAGGCGCTGGTCGAGTCAGGTACAGCTGGGAACTTTATGGACAGGTCGTTAGCGCTAAGTCTAGGTATTCCATTGGTTCCCCTATCCACTCCACTGCCCATCAAAGCACTTGACAGTCGACCATTAGGGTCAGGGTTCGTTAGGGAAGTTACAGCACCAGTCACGATGGTTACCCAAAGGACCCATAGAGAGCACGTCACATTTTTTATTATTTTGTCCCACGATTTCCCTGTTGTGTTGGGTCTTCCCTGGTTAGCACTATACAACCCAACTTTTTCATGGCCGCAGAGGGTTCACACGGGGTGGTCGCGAGAGTGTCAGGGTAGGTGCCTAGCTGTTTCCGTTGGTGCAACCACGGTGGAAAGTCCAGACACTTTCTCCACCGTGCGCATCCCCCCCCGAATACCTCGATTTGGTGCACGCGTTTTCCAAAACGCAGGCGACCAAATTACCACCTCATCGGGACAGGGGGGATTGCGCGATAAACCTACGAGTAGACGCTGTGCCTCCCAGGAGTCATGTACATCCCCTGTCGCAGGCTGAAACGGAGGCGACGGAGACATACATCTCCGAGTCCCTGCGCCAGGGGTTCATACATCCCTCCATTTCGCCCGCCTCCTCGAGTTTCATTTTTGTGAAGAAGAAAGATGGAGGTCTGCGCCCGTGCATTGATAACCGAGCATTGAACAAGGGGACAATACGTTATAGTTATCCTCTGCCCATCATCCCATCTGTGATCGAGTCAATGCATGGGGCGTGCTTTTTCACAAAATTAGATCTATGGAGTGCGTATAACCTGGTGCGTGTCCGAAAGGGGGACGAATGGAAGACAGCATTCAGCACAACCACGGGGCATTATGAATACCTGGTGATGCCGTACGGTTTGATGAATGCTCCATCCGTTTTCCAGTCCTTTGTGAACAAGGTGTTTCGGGACATGCTTGGTCACGGTGTAGTGGTCTACATCGATGACATTCTGGTGTATTCCGCTACGCGCGCCGAGCATGTGTCCCTGGTTCGCAAAGTGCTGGGCCGACTGTTGGAAAATGACCTTCATGCCAAGGCAGAGAAGTGTCTGTTTTTCCAGCAGTCAGTCTCCTTCCTCGGATACCGCATTACCACCTCAGGTGTGGAGATGGAGGGAGATCGCATTTCAGCCGTGCGTAATTGGTCGACTCCAACCACGGTAAAGGAGGTGCAGCGCTTCTTTGGTTTTTCCAACTACTATCTGAGGTTTATCCGGGGCTTTGACAAGGTCGCAGCTACAATCCCATCTCTGTTGAAGGGTGGGCTGTCCCGGCTCCGCTGGTCTGCTGAGGCTAACAGGGCCTTCAGTAACATGAGGGTTCTGTTCACCTCAGCCCCGGTACTGGCCCATCCCGATCCATCACTACCATTCATAGTGGAGGTGGAATACATCCGAGGTAGGGATAGGCGCTGTCCTGTCTCAACGCTCGGGCACGCCACCCAAGCTCCGCCCCTGTGCCTTCTTCTCCAAGAAGCTCAGCCCGGCGGAGCAGAACTACGACGTTGGTGATCGGGAGCTGTTGGCTGTAGTCAGAGCCCTGACAGTGTGGAGGCACTTGCTCGAGGGGGCGAAACACCCTTTCCTCATCTGGACGGACCACCGTAACCTGGAGTACATCCGGGCAGCGAGGAGGCTGAACCCTCGCCAGGCCAGGTGGGCCCTATTCTTCACCCGGTTTGAGTTTACTCTGTCAAACATCCCTGGTATGAAGAACATGAAGGCAGACGCGCTGTCACCACTGTACGACACAGAGGAGGCCCATAGACAACACTGCCATACTCCCGGCCTCCTGCATTGTGGCGCCGGTAGCATGGGCTATGGACGCGGACATAGAGCAGGTGGTACACACAGAGCCATTTCCACCTAAGTGTCCAGCTGGGCTGCAGTACGTGCCGTCTCGTCCGTGACCGTCTGATCTATTGGGCCAACACGTCTTACCAGTTCCACAACGGCCATGGTCCCACCTGTGTATTGACTTTCTAACTGATCTTCCCCTCTCTCAGGGTAACACCACCATCCTGGTCGTTGTGGACCGCTTTTCAAAAGCCTGCCGCCTCCTTCCTCTGCCCGGTCTCCCCACGGCCCTGCAGATGGCGGAGGCCCTGTTTACTCACGTCTTCCGGCACAACGGGGTGCCAGAGGACATAGCGTCTGACCGGGGTCCCCAGTTCACATCCAGGGTCTGGAAGGCGTTCATGGAACATCTCGGGGTCCTGGTCAGCCTGAATTCTGGGTTTCACCACGAGTCTAATGGGCAGGTGGAACGGGTGAATCAAGATGTGGGTAGGTTCCTACGGTCATACTGCCAGGACCGGCCGGGGGAGTGGTCGGTGTTCTTGCCATGGGCCGAATATGCCCAGAACTCTCTTCGCCACTCCTCCACTAACCTAACTCCCTTTCAATGGGTCTTAGGTTATCAGCCGGTTCTGGCACCGTGGCATCCGAGCCAGACCGAAGCGCCTGCGGTGGATGACTGGTTTCGGCGCGCGGAGGAGATGTGGAATGCTTCTCACGTTCACCTCTAGCGTGCCGTGCGTCGCCAGAAATCCAACCGCAGTGAGGCCCCCGGTTGTTGTACCGGGTGATCGGGTCTGGCTCTCGACCCGGAATCTGCCCCTCCGCCTGCCCTGCCGGAAGCTGAGCCCGCGGTTTGTGGGGCCGTTCAAGGTCCTGAGGAGATTACCGTATTAACCCCTCGTTTCATGTGTCTCTCCTCAGGCCGGTGGTGGCTGTTCTGCTCCAGGAGTCTGAGGTGCGGGAGGTCCCTCCACCCCCTCTGGACATCGAGGTGGCCCTGGCGTACTCCGTCCGTTCCATCCTGGATTCGAGGCGTCAGGTGGGGGCCTTCAGTACCTCAAGGAGTGGGAGGGGTACGGTCCGGAGGAGTGGTGTTGGGTCCCGGTGAGGGATATCCTCGATCCCACCCTGTTGCGGGATTTCCACCGTCGCCATCTGGCTCGCCCTGCTCCACGTCCTCCTGGCCGTCGTCGGCGCGCTGCTGGAGCTGTGCGTTAAGGGGGGGGGGGTACTGTCACGACTTCCTCCGAAGCTGCCTCCTCTCTTTGTTCGGGCAGGCTTCGGCGTTCATCGTCACTGGCCTTCTAGCCACTGCCGCTCCTCATCTAATCATTCCATTTGTTTTGTCTTGTTTATTACACACACCTGGTTTCAATTCCCCTCATCAGTACCTGTGTATTTGTTCCCACTGCCCCCTTGTCTTTGTGTGTGATTGTTTATTGTGGAGGTTATATGAGCTCGGTGGAGCTCCTTGTACTTTGTATCGACATATATACGGAATAAACCTTTATTCTGTGATTTACCCTCCTGCGCCTGACTCCGTCCAAATCACACGTCACAGTAGGCTGTGTGTGGAAGCCAGGAGATGCTAAATGTGTTTATGTTCATTAACGGTCAATTACCATGAGACCGGCAGTTATTTGCTTGACAATCACCGGCTGATGAAATTTCACGGCCGCCACAGTCCTACTCCCAGCCATCTTTGTTTCTTCTGTCCCCAGCCGCTACAGATTGACAGACACTGATTTTAGTGGGGGAAATTACCTCAACATTTTCCAACCCTGAAAAGGTATTTCCCAATAGAAAAGACGACTGGATCCCTTGCCTCCTTCCTGTCTTGAACAGCACATAACTAATAGGAAAATGTTATGCCTTTAAGCAGTACAGGATTCTGCTGGAGGCTAGACTGAAATGGCCAGGGATGGAAGATTACCTGGCTGGAAACAGAGAATGAGAGAACAGCAGAGAAAGAAATCAGGAGAACAGGAAAGGAGTAGAGGGAGGGAGAACAGTGAGAAAGCTAAAAATGTCTAAGGGAGCTGCAATTAGCAGAGCCCCAACCAACATCAGTTCCAGTCACTCTGGACTGATTGGTGCTGCTGCCTGCTCCTCCCTTCTTCCTCTCATTTAATCATGACCAGACTTCTTTACAGATGAAGAGAGGGAGGGGAGAGGCTATGTAATGGAAAGAGCGCATGAATGGGAGACAGTAAGAGCATGTGTGTGTGTCGGCGAGAGACAGAAAGACATGGGCCTAAACAGTACGGCACAACACACTTCAAGGCCCGAGCCATACCTGATAAGACAAGTGTTCTCTTTGGGGACAACAAACAGACTTACACCCCCCCCCCCCCTCCCCGAGAGAGAGGGAACAAGGGAGTAGCGTAGCGGGGAACAAAACACGTCACAGTTGTTCCCCTAACCATTTTGGTACACAGTGAAGTCTACTCTCCAACTTCACACAGCCAGAAACCTATCAGAGCTGATTACAACATGGATATGTTTTAATTAGGGCTGTCAAATGATTAAAATTTTGTATCAAATTAATCAGAATTTTCAGTGGATTAATCATGATTAATCACTATTTGCAATTACACCTGAATCCTAACCATTTTTTTTTCTGAAATGCATACCAAAAGATAAATAACAGGACACAGATACATAATTTTCATATTATGTCTGTTTATTAACACAGCCAAATAATGGTGTTTTAAATCAAGCTGAAACATACTACACACCATAATATTTGTCTTTGGCTGTGGCTCTTGACGGTGGCTTATAGAATGAGTCTTGAGACGCCACTTGCAAAACATCAAGGAAACCTGAGTCTTCTACAATGCTAATGGGTCTACAATCCTTTGCAATCCATTTTGCTATTGTGTTGGTCAAATTATCTGAGGTTGATTTTGTTAATTGCCTGCAAACATTCAGCGTGGTCTGGCGCAAACCACTTGCTGAATCTGACGGCCCAGCAAACGCATGTTTGGCGTTGACATGGTACTTCAAGCTTGAACAGCTCCGGTGAAATTGAAACTCCTTCTTACAAATCTTGCAAATAACCTTGTACTTGTTAACTGTACCATCATCATTCTTTTTATATTTGAATCCGTCAATAGGCCCACTTTGCTCACCTTGCTCCATCTCGCCTCTAGCTCCCAACCACTTTCCTGACCTGAATAATTTGTCACACTGCGCATGCGTGAAATGCGTTAAAAAAATTGACGTAATTAACAGCAAACAACTAATTAACGTTGTTAACGCGCTATTTTTGACAGCCCTAGTTTTAATAGATATTACATGACTTTAACATAGGTTGTAGCATATACAACTTCGATATAGGCCTATAGTGCTTTCAGATCCCCTTTCAATCAATGAGTATCCACATTCAACAATACAACCTGAACCTCGGAAAACGGAGCTGCTCTTCCTCCCGGGGAAGGACTGCCCGCTCCATGATCTCGCCATCACGGTTGACAACTCCATTGTGTCCTCCTCCCAGAGTGCAAAGAACCTTGGCGTGACCCTGGACAACACCCTGTCGTTCTCCGCTAACATCAAAGCGGTGACCCGATCCTGCAGGTTCATGCTCTACAACATTCGCAGAGTACGACCCTACCTTACACAGAAAGCGGCACAGGTCCTAATCCAGGCACTTGTCCTCTCCCGTCTAGATTACTGCAACTCGCTGTTGGCTGGGCTCCCTGCCTGTGCCATTAAACCTCTACAACTTATCCAGAACGCTGCAGCCCGTCTGGTGTACAACCTTCCCAAGTTCTCTCATGTCACCCCGCTCCTCCGCATACTCCACTGGCTTCCAGTTGAGGCTCGCATCTACTACAAGACCATTGTGCTTGCCTACGGAGCTGTGAGGGGAACAGCACCTCCGTACCTTCAGGCTCTGATCAGACCCTACACCCAAACGAGGGCACTACGTTCATCCACCTCTGGCCTTCTAGCTCCCCTACCTCTACGGAAGCACAGTTCCCGCTCAGCCCAGTCAAAGCTATTTGCTGCTCTGGCACCCCAATGGTGGAACAAGCTCCCCCACGACGCCAGGACAGCGGAGTCACTGGCCACCTTCCGGAGACACTTGAAACCCTACCTCTTTAAGGAATACCTGGAATAGTATAAAGTAATCCTTCTACCTCCCCCACCCACCCCATAAAAAAATAAATAAAAAATAAGTGGTTGTCCCACTGGCTATCATAAGTTGAATGCACCAATTTGTAAGTCGCTCTGGATAAGAGTGTCTGCTAAATGATGTAAATGTAAATCCAAAACTAGGCTTCTTCACCATTCACAAATACTATGGTTTCAGATGGGACAGCGGATAATTATGTTTATAATATTTCTCACAGTGACACCAGACTGCACCAAGATGGGTTCCAGGAAGTATTTAATGTTCTGTGTGGTTTCATATGGTACCCATTCATTTAGTCTGTTCCTCAATAAAACATCCTTTTGAACTTTTAACTGGCTACGAGACTATTGCAGCTCTGTGGGTGTAACATTTATTGACAATTGTGATACCTTCTGGAAACAAAGCTCATATTATAAGGAGGATGGGATCCACCCAAATCATTTGGGTTCCTGGATCCTTTCTCAGCATTATAAGGCTGCGTTGAGACAATGACTTATCAATGACCCAAGCCCAGCTCATTTAATCCCTACCATTGTGTCGCTGAGTTGTCATAATGCTTCAGCAAAATGTACATTATCCCAGGGGCATTGGAAGACAATCTAAGTAACCTAATTAATGTCCCTCTTACTGCCCTGAATGCCTCTGCTGATCCCACAGCTATTGTATTCAATAATCATGTGCCTATGAACCAGAGTGATACTGTTAGCACTAAGGCAGTGTACCGAAGTAGGAAGTCCACTGTGTGCAGCTCACCCTGCACAAACATAAATAACATGAACATGTCTACCTCTGCTAAGCTTCCCCGTAAAGCAATAAAAACAATCAAGCATCCCAGAAAAGCCCATAAAAACAGCCCATGTTAACATTTGTAGCTTAAGAAACAAGGTTCATGAAATCAATAATTTGCTAGTAACAGAAAACATTCATATTCTGACAATCTCTGAAACTCACTTAGATAATACCTTTGATGATACAGTGGTAGCAATACATGGTTATAAGATCTACAGAAAAGACAGAAATGCCAAATGTGGAGGTGTGGCCGTTTATATTGAGAACCACATTTCTGTAAAGCTTAGAGAGGATCTCATGTTAAATACTGTTGAAGTAATATGGCTACAGGTTCATCTGCCTCACCTAAAGTCCATTCTGGTGGGAAGCTGCTATAGACAACCAAGTGCTAACAGTCAGTATCTGGATAATGTGTGAAATGCTTGATAATGTATGTGATATCAACAGAGGTATATTTTCTGGATGATTTAAATATTGACTGGCTTTCATCAGGCTGCCCACTCAAGAGAAAGCTTTAAACTGTAACTAGTGCCTGCAACCTGGTTCAGGTTATCAGTCAACCTACCAGGGTAGTTACAAACAGCACAGGAATTAGAATCAACATGTATTGATCACATCTTTACTAATGCTGCAGAAATGTGCTTAAAAGCAGTATCCAAATCCATTGAATGCAGTAATCACAATATAGTAGCCATATCTAGGAAAACCAAAGTTCCAAAGGCTGGGCCTAATATAGTGTATAAGAGGTCATACTATGAATTTAGTAGTGATTCCTATGTTGTTGATGTAAAGAATATTTGTTGGTCCGTGGTGTGTAATGACATGCAACCAGATGCTGCACTTGACACATTTATGAAATTGCTTATCGCAGTTACTAATAAGCATGCACCCACTAAGAAAATGACTGTAAAAACTGTTAAATCCCCTAGGATTGATGAGGAATTGAAAATGTTTATGGTTGAGAGGGATGAGGCAAAAGGAATGGCAAATAAGTCTGACTGCACAACAGATTGGCAAATGTACTGCAAATTGAGAAATCATGAGACTAAACTGAATAAAAATTACAAACTACACTATGAAACAAAGATAAATGACAAAGAATGATAGTAAAAAAAACTTTGGAGCACCTTAAATGAAATTTTGGCCAAAAAGGCAAACTCATTCATTGAATCAGATGACTCATTCATCACAAAACCCACTGATATTGCCAACTTCTTTAATTATTTTTTCATTGGCAAGATTAGCAAACTTAGGCATGACATGCCAGCAACAAACGCTGACACTACACATCCAAGTATATCTGACCAAATTATGAAAGACAAGCATTGTAATTTTGAATTCCGTAGTGTGAAAGAGGTGAGAACATTATTGTTGTCTATCACCGGGGTCTGACAACTTGGATGGAAAATTACTAAGGATAATAGCGGACGATATTGCCATTCCTATTTGCCATATCTTCAATTTAATCCTACTCGAAAGTGTGTGGGCCTGGAGGGAAGGAAAAGTCACTCCGCTACCTAAGAATAGTAAAGCCCCCTTTACTGACTCAAATAACCGACCAATCAGCCTGTTACCAACCCTTAGTAAACTTTGAGACAAAAATGGTGTTTGACCAGATACAATGCTATTTTACAGTAAACTAATTGACAGACTTTCAGCACACTTATAGAGAAGGCCATTCAACAAGCACAGCACTTACACAAATGACTGATGATTGGCTGAGAGAAATCATCAATCATAGTCTGCTGCTGGAAAAAACTTGTTATTGCTGTATACCCCCTGCTATATCGTGGCTAAAGAGTTACCTTTCTAACAGAACACAGAGGGTGTTCTTTAATGGAAGCTTCTCCAACCTAATCCAGGTAGGGCAGCTTTCTAGGCCCCTTACTTTTTAAAATCTTTACTAATGACATGCCACTGGCTTTGAGTAAAACCAGTGTGTCTATGTATGCGGATGACTCAACACTATATACATCAGCTAATAAAGCGACTGAAATGACTGCAACACTTAACAAAGAGCTACAGTTAGTTTCAGAATGGGTGGCAAGGAATAGGTTCATCCTAAATATTTATAAAACTAAAAGCATTGCATTTGGGACAAATCATTCACTAAACCTCAACTAAATCTAGTAACGAATAATGTGTTAATTGAGCAAGTTGAGGTGACTAACCCTGGATTGTAAACTGTCATGGTCAAAATATATTGATACAACAGTAGCTAAGATGGGGAGAAGTCTGTCCATAATAAAGCGCTGCTCTGCCTTCTTAACAGCACTAACAACAAGGCAGGTCCTACAAGCCCTAGTTTTGTCGCACCTGGACTACTGTTCAGTCGCGTGGTCAGGTGCCACAAAGAGGGACTTGCAATGAGCTCAGAACAGGGCAGCACGGCTGGCCCTTGGATGTACATAGAGCGCTAACATTAATAATATGCATGTCAATCTCTCCTGGCTCAAAGTGGAGGAGAGATTAACTTCATCACTACTTGTATTTGTGAGAGGTATTGACATGTTGAATGCACAGAGCTGTCTGTTTGAACTACTGGCACAAAGCTCGGACACTCATGCATACCCCACAAGACATGCCACGAGAGGTCTCTTCAGAGTCCCCAAGTCCAGAACAGACTATGGGAGGCACACAGTACTACATAGAGCCATGACTACATAGAACTCTATTCCACATCAAGTAACTGATGCAAGCAGTAAAATTAGATTTACAAAGAAAAACATAAAAATACACCTTATGGAACAGCGGGGTCTGTGAAGCAACACATAGGCACAGACATGCATACACACACGATAACATACACATGGATTTTGTGTTGTAGATATGTGGTAGTAGAGTAGGGGCCTGAGGGTACACACTTAGTGTGTTTTGAAATCTGTGTGTTTTGAAATCTGTTGTGAAAGTATTGTAATGTTTTTTAAATGGTATAGCAGTCTTAATTTTGCTGGACCCCAGGAAGAGTAGATGCTGCCTTGGCAGCAGCTAATGGGGATCCATAATAAATACAAACAGTGTATGTGCCTACAGGTCAACAAGAGAATATTGAATTTGGAGTTACTGGAGTAATGAATAAATAAAGAAATTCACCTCCTGTAGGGACAGTGCTCTTCAAAGTGCTCTTCAAAACACTGCCTCTGCATGTCTGGCATGGGGATTATGTGTGTCCTGACAGCCTATCATTTTCATCTGCCAAGGTAAGGTTCACCTCCTGTAGGGTAGTGTACTTAGGGCAAGGAGTTTTTCCTGACCACGGGAAACTGGGCGCGCGCACACACCCTACCTCCCTCCCAAACATTTCCACTGCTCTACGCAGCAGAGCTGAAAATCTTGATAGAGGCCGAAGGAAGAAATGCTTCCCATTTGTTTGTCTCTAAACCTCTTTAGGCCATTACCACAGCAGCCAGTAACACATTTCATCCCTTCTTTCTTCCATCACTCTTTCCTGCCCTCTATATAATACAATAGATATAAGGTAATAGAATCAAGCCCACTAAGCTACAGCTCTCTCCCCTCTCCTCCTTATCAGTCATTGGTATAGTAGGGGAAAGTCCTCTCTGGTATTTCCTGTGGTTAACATCATATTATGCTGCTCCCAGCTTGCTGTGTGGTTGAGGCTGTGTACCGGTACAGCAAATATGACCACATTTTCCAAGATTGTATTGTGTTTGATTGTATGTCTGAGCTGGTATAGATATGGCTCAGATACTACTAATGACATAGATAGTCTCCTCTCTTCACAGACCGGCTCTGGGGACTGGTCTAGGATCAGGTTTCGAAACCAACCAAGGTCCTCCACAAAAGCATGGTGAGATTGAGAACTTGACCCAGATCAGCTCTATGTGCCATCTTTTCTCAATGTAATGAGGACAACAATAATATATGCACTATGCAGCTGTGACATTAACAATGGATATTAGAAATTATAAACTGGGTGGTTCGAGCCCTGAATGCTGATTGGCTGACAATTACGTTAGTAACCAGTTTATAATAGCAATAAGGCAATTCGGAGGTTTGTGGTATATGGCCAATATACCACGGCTAAGGGCTGTGTCCAGGCACTCCGCGTTGCGTCGCGCATAAGAACAGCCCTTAGCCGTGGTATATTTGCCATATACCACACCTCCTCGGGCCTTATTGCTTAATTATATCTCGCATCAGTAGCATTTCAAATAAGTGCTATTTCAAGTGCTGCAGTTCTGCCTTTCTTATAATTTTTACATTTACGTCATTTAGCAGACACTCTTATCCAGAGCGACTTACAGTTAGTGCATACATTATTCTTTTTAATTTTCATACCCCATGGGAATCGAACCCACAACCCTGGCGTTGCTAACGCCATGCTCTACCAACTGAGCTACCTCCCTGCCGGCCATTCCCTCCCCTACCCTGGACGACGCTGGGCCAATTGTGCGCCGCCCCATTGGTCTCCCGGTTGCGGCCGGCTACAGCAGAGCCTGGATTCGAACCAGGATCTCTAGTGGCACAGCTAGCACTGCGATGCAGTGCCTTAGACCACTGCGCCACTCGGGAGACTACAAATCCAGACTGAGCAGCTGTCCCCATGCCCTACTTATTGTCACGCATTGTTAAATCACATTAAATGTACACTACAATAGGCTGCTAGTACAGGATAATGTGTTTGTAGAGGTTTTGTTTGGATTCTTTACTCTAATGTTCTGCACAGGCAGTTATTTTCCTGGCCAGTCTCTTTCATTCACAGAGAGGGAAACTGGCTGCTTCACAAACAGAACCTGAATCGGCAGCACCGGAATAAATAAAACTCAGTCAAACAGGTCTTCCACCAACACAGCACAGCATTTTGTAAGGATTCCTTTGGTACTAAAGTAAACAGCACACATAATGTAATGCTGGTGATATCAATGCTGAGAAGTGGGTCCTACCGTCCGAGGCAACTGCTGAGAGACACACAGACACAAAAACCCTTACACCACCTTTACTATGAAATTACACACAGCGAGGTACACTATATATACAAAAGTATGTGGACAACCCTTAAAATTAGTGGACTCAGCTATTTCAGCCACAACCGTTGCTGACGGGTGTATAAAATCGACCACACCGCCATGCAATCTCCATAGACAAACAGTGTCAGTAGAATGGCCTTACTGAAGAGCTCAGTGACTTTCAATGTGGCACCGTCATAGGATGCCACCTTTCCAGCAAGTCAGTTGGTCAAATTTCTGCCCTGCTAGAGCTGTCACGGTCAACTGTATGTGCTGTTATTGTGAAGTGGAAACGTCTAGGAGCAACAACTGCTCAGATCCCATGGCATAGTGTTTATGAACTGATACGCAAAACGATAACGGATTCAAAACTTAGAATCTTTCAATTTAAATTATTATATACAATTCTTGCTACCAATAGAATGTTATTTATATGTGGGATACAATCTTCCCAGCTCTGCAGATTTTGCTGCGAAGAGACAGAAACATTAGATCATTTGTTTTGGTACTGTCCATTTGTAGCTTGTTTTTGGACACAGGTCCAGGAATGGCTAAAGGATTGCAATATTTACCTGGAGCTAACCTTGCAGATAGCATTACTGGGTGATCTGAAAAGTCATAGTCAATCGATCAATAATATAATAATACTTTTAGCAAAAATGTTTATTTTCAATTTACAATCTGTAGAAACAATGAGAATAGAAAGGTTCAGAACTTTTGTAAAACATCACAGTACAGTTGGCAAATAGAAATCCTATATGGATGGTGTTAAGAGATAGATGGGAGGTGTTGAATGGAGTTTAAGGATGGGACTAATAACAACATAACTAATAATGTAAGCATACTGTGTCCATAATAAGTATGTAGGTTTGGAGCTTTTGTGAAAGAGCACAGTTAGAAAGATATGGCATATAGAAGCAAACCAGATGGACATCATGAAAATGATCGGAGAGGTTGAGAGTAGTAGAAGTTCAGGAGAAAAAAAAAATATATATATAATTATTGTAAAATTGACTGTCCATAAAATGTATATAGTAAGTATAAGCTGGAAGTAGAGGCCTAAGCATTGTTGTTCACTAGCTTACTCCAATTAGGGAAAGGGTGGTGGGGTTGGAAAGTAATAAAGGGGAATATATATATTTTTAAATTATATTTTACATTTCAGTGATTTAGCAGACGCTCTTATCCAGAGCGACTTACAGTTAGTGAGTGCATATATATATATTATACTGGTCCCCTGTGGGAAAGGAACCCACAACCCTGGCCTTGCAAACGCCATGCTCTACCAACTGAGCGACACAGGCAAGTTCTCCCACTTAAAAAGATGAGAGAGGCCTGTAATTTTCATCATAGGTACACGTCAACTATGACAGACAAATTGAGAAGAAAAAAAATCCAGAAAATCACATTGTAGGATTTTTTATGAATTTATTTGCAAATTATGGTGGAAAATAAGTATTTGGTCACCTACAAACAAGCAAGATTTCTGGCTCTCACAGACCTGTAACTTCTTCTTTAAGAGGCTCCTCTGTCCTCCACTCGTTACCTGTATTAATGGCACCTGTTTGAACTTGTTATCAGTATAAAAGACACCTGTCCACAACCTCAAACAGTCACACTCCAAACTCCACTATGGCCAAGACCAAAGAGCTGTCAAAGGACACCAGAAACAAAATTGTAGACCTGCACCAGGCTGGGAAGACTGAATCTGCAATAGGTAAGCAGCTTGGTTTGAAGAAATCAACTGTGGGAGCAATTATTAGGAAATGGAAGACATACAAGACTACTGATAATCTCCCTCGATCTGGGGCTCCACGCAAGATCTCACCCCGTGGGGTCAAAATGATCACAAGAACGATGAGCAAAAATCCCAGAACCACACGGGGGGACCTAGTGAATGAACTGCAGAGAGCTGGGACCAAAGTAACAAAGCCTACCATCAGTAACACACTACGCCGCCAGGGACTCAAATCCTGCAGTGCCAGACGTGTCCCCCTGCTTAAGCCAGTACATGTCCAAGCCCGTCTGAAGTTTGCTAGAGTGCATTTGGATGATCCAGAAGAGGATTGGGAGAATGTCATATGGTCAGATGAAACCAAAATAGAACTTTTTGGTAAAAACTCAACTCGTCGTGTTTGGAGGACAAAGAATGCTGAGTTGCATCCAAAGAACACCATACCTACTGTGAAGCATGGGGGTGGAAACATCATGCTTTGGGGCTGTTTTTTCTGCAAATGGACCAGGACGACTGATCCGTGTAAAGGAAAGAATGAATGGGGCCATGTATCGTGAGATTTTGAGTGAAAACCTCCTTCCATCAGCAAGGGCATTGAAGATGAAACGTGGCTGGGTCTTTCAGCATGACAATGATCCCAAACACACCGCCCGGGCAACGAAGGAGTGGCTTCGTAAGAAGCATTTCAAGGTCCTGGAGTGGCCTAGCCAGTCTCCAGATCTCAACCCCATAGAACATCTTTGGAGGGAGTTGAAAGTCCGTGTTGCCCAGCGACAGCCCCAAAACATCACTGCTCTAGAGGAGATATGCATGGAGGAATGGGCCAAAATACCAGCAACAGTGTGTGAAAACCTTGTGAAGACTTACAGAAAACGTTTGACCTGTGTCTTTGCCAACAAAGGGTATATAACAAAGTATTGAGAAACTTTTGTTATTGACCAAATACTTACTTTCCACCATAATTTTCAAATAAATTCATAAAAAATCCTACAAAGTGATTTTCTGGAGAAAAACAAATCTCATTTTGTCTGTCATAGTTGACGTGTACCTATGATGGAAATTACAGGCCTCTCTCATCTTTTTAAGTGGGAGAACTGGCTGACTAAATACTTTTTTTCCCCCACTGTAGAGGTCTGTAATTTGTATCATAGGTACACTTCAACTGTGAGACGGAATCTAAAACAAAAATCCAGAAAATCACATTGTATGATTTTTAAGTAATTAATTTGTGGAGTTTAGACCAAAAAGCTCTATTTTTTTGTCTCATCAGACCACATGACCTTCTCCCATTCCTCCTCTGGATCATCCAGATGGTCATTGGCAAACTTCAGACGGGCCTGGACATGCGCTGGCTTGAGCAGGGGGACCTTGTGTGCGCTGCAGGATTTTAATCCATGACGGCGTAGTGTGTTACTAATGGTTTTCTTTGAGACTGTGGTCCCAGCTCTCTTCAGGTCATTGACCAGGTCCTGCCGTGTAGTTCTGGGCTGATCCCTCACCTTCCTCATGATCATTGATGCCCCACGAGGTGAGATCTTGCATGGAGCCCCAGACCGAGGGTGATTGACCGTCATCTTGAACTTCTTCCATTTTCTAATAATTGCTCCAACAGTTGTTGCCTTCTCACCAAGCTGCTTGCCTATTGTCCTGTAGCCCATCCCAGCCTTGTGCAGGTCTACCATTTTATCCCTGATGTCCTTACACAGCTCTCTGGTCTTGGCCATTGTGGAGAGGTTGGAGTCTGTTTGATTGAGTGTGTGGACAGGTGTCTTTTATACAGGTAACGAGTTCAAACAAGGTGCAGCTAATACAGGTAATGAGTGGAGAACCGGAGGGCTTCTTAAAGAAAAACTAACAGGTCTGTGAGAGCCGGAATTCTTACTGGTTGGTAGGTGATCAAATACTTATGTCATGCAATAAAATGCAAATTAATTACTTAAAAATCATACAATGTAATTTTCTGGATTTTTGTTTTAGATTCCGTCTCTCACAGTTGAAGTGTACCTATGATAAAAATTACAGACCTCTACATGTTTTGTAAGTAGGAAAACCTGCAAAATCGGCAGTGTATCAAATACTTGTTCTCCCCACCCTGTGTGTGTGTGTGTGTGTGTGTGTATATATATATACATACACACACATATACACACACACACACACACACAGGGGTTTGGAAGTGATGCAGACAATTACATTGATGGAAGTTACAATCTGCAATATTAAGCTGATCTACCCCCTAAACATTTTTTTACAAAATAAAACTACGGCTCAGCCGCGAAGAGGTAGGCCACATAAGCTCAAAGAACAGGACCACCAAGTGCTGAAGCACGTAGCGTGTAAAAATCGTCTGTCCTCGGTTGCAACACTCACTACCGAGTTCCAAACTGCCTCTGGAAGCAACGTCAACACAAGAACTGTTCGTCAGGAGCTTCATGAAATGGGTTTCCATGGCCGAGCAGCCGCACACAAGCCTAAGATCACCACGCGCAATGCCAAGCGTCGGCTGGAGTGGTGTAAAGCTCACTGCCATTGGACTCTGGAGTGTCACCATCTGGCAGTCCGATGGACTAATCTGGGTTTGGCGGATGCCAGGAGAACGCTACCAGCCCGAATGCATAGTGCCAACTGTAAAGTTTGGTAGAGGAGGAATAATGGTCTGGGGCTGTTTTTCATGCTTCAGGCTACGCCTCTTAGTTCCAGTGGAGGGAAATCTTAACGCTACAGCATACAATGACATTCTAGACGATTCTGTGCTTGTAAATTTGTGGCAACAGTTTGGGGAAGGCCCTTTCCTGTTTCAGCATGGCAATGCCCCCGTGCACAAAGCGGGGTCCATACAGAAATGGTTTGTCGAGATCAGTGTGGAAGAACTTGACTGGCCTGCACAGAGCCCTGACCACAACCCCACTGAACACCTTTGGGAGGAATTGGAACGCCGACTGCGAGCCAGGCCTAATCGCCCAACACCAGCGCCCGACCTCACTAATGCTCGTGGCTGAATGGAACCAAGTCCCCGCAGCAATGTTCCAACATCTAGTGGAAAGCCTTCCCAGAACAGTGGAGGCTGTTATAGCAGCAAAGGGGGCACCAACTCCATATTAATGCCCATGATCTTGGAATGAGATGTTCGACGAGCAAGTGTCCACATACTTTTGGTCATGTACTGTACTTGAATGAGCACATTCAGTGCAGTGACTGGAAAAATACCATTCAGCCATTTTGTGACAGAACAGTCAAACGGTTTCTTCTAATGAATGGAGGTTTGGGTGCATCTGGAGCAACTGCTATTTGGGGCCAATCCTTCAGTGTAGCCAGGACACATCGGGGTTAGTAGAAGAGAGTAGACCAATCAGAGTTCTTTGTAGTTCTCCGTTACGCCTAATTTGTCTCCTCAGTCAGATGAAGGTTTGCAAGGCCTCCCTCCTGACACTGGCCGTGACACATGCAACTCTGTAGTTAATGTGTGTGTGTGTTTGTCAAGTGCCCCATGCCAGTCCATTCAAGTTGAGATAAATGATACAATGACAGTTCTATTGCTGTGTTGCACTGTGTGGTGTTTATGGTCTGACTTTCTACAGTATGTCCACACTGAATGGGAGTAACCTTCCTGAACTCAAATGTATAGTTGTGCTATGACTGTGTGTGTATTGTGGGGTTTGACCTTTAGGAGTTATTGCCTTGCTATTTTAATGGGAGAATAATACATAGCGTGAAGTTATGTTTTTATGAATTAGTCTGAATTAATTCATTTGCATGCATAGCCAATTAGGCCTAAATTACCCTTTACCTTAAATCTCTTTTTTTATCTTACATTTAATTTAAACAGATCTTAACTTAAGCAGCCAAGTTGCTGTCTACGAAAAAAAACTAGCCAGAAATGCCTCTGAATCAAGATGACACTCGCTGATTTATACATCAAAACATCCTTACCCTGAGCTCTACCTTTAAAATGAAAAACCCAAACAGCTTCCCATCGGTCTTGTTGGGGGCAGAACTGCTTAAGCAGTGCTTAGCAAGCAAACAGCAAGAGCAGGGAGATCATTTTAGAGTTATTCAAAATGGCTGACTGGGCCCATCAACATGAGTTATCCCAGCACAGTGCTGCTCTGCAGACTGCTATTGGCCTGGTTACTGGGAAGTAGCAGCTCCTCTGAGAACTGATACAGCTATGAGAACTGCTCTGGGAACAGCAGATACACTGTACTTGGAATTGCCAGAAGCAAAATGGCAACTTGCTTATAAGAACTTCAGAAAAAGCTTGAGAGAATAATTGTGATATGATAGTATAGGTACTTGGAAAATATTGCGAGATGATATTGCGAAGTAATCTGGTGATTTAGGGGCACAAAAAGTCATGAGCAGTGTGTGTGTATTCGTTCAGGATCTTACTTTCTCAGGTGTTCATGCTCCTTCAGAAACAGTTCTGTTCTTCTGTTGTTCACTCCTGAGCCACTCTTGTATGTCCTGTTGGACAGAAAGAGAGAATGGGTTTAATTCATATAACATATAGTAGTGCATATAAATGAAT
This sequence comes from Coregonus clupeaformis, assembly GCF_020615455.1. NCBI lineage: Eukaryota > Metazoa > Chordata > Actinopteri > Salmoniformes > Salmonidae > Coregonus > Coregonus clupeaformis. The sequence continues at coordinate 26,724,514 of NC_059196.1, read as the reverse complement.
CAGACACAAACTCAAGATGACAATCACTGCTATGACCATATGAAATATTTACTGAGAAATTGCTCCTGATTAATCTAAGGTATTACCAAATTTAGCCACGATTGTATCAAACACAACATCTATTGATTCATCATTGTGACCATTTGAAACAAGGTTAGTCTGAAACAAGGTTAGTCTATGCAGCTACAGTCCAAGCAGACGGGCACAGTTGGTAAAAGGACGAGTTCATTTATAACAGGAGGACAGCCATGCTGTGGAGGTGGTTTAAAGAGACAACTATAGGACTGCAGTAGATGTAGAGCTCTTAAAGCAGCCTGGCCTGAATGGAAAACACTGAGGAGGGTTTCTCCTGCTGTCAACATCACTATGTAGGCTAATGGGCAGGGCTTTGCAGCTCGCCCCTCTCCCTACCACTGCTGGGGGGAGGGGGAGGAGATGGGAGACCTAAGACATAAATGTTAATCCATTGGATGTACAGTAAGCGTTGTCTGCCTTGAGGCATCATACTGTATGGGTGGCTGGCCCTGCATTAAGGCCTCGTACTGCAGGGGTGGCCAGCCCAGTCCTAGCACCCCCAGACCCAGCCCAGTTGGCATCCCAGGCATTGAGAGTCTGTTTAATCATTCCAACAAGGCTTTTAAAAGGGCATGGCAGTAAAACAGCCATAAAACATTTTATGGTCCCGTGTGGCTCAGTTGGTAGAGCATGGCGTCGCCAGGGTTGTGGATGCGTTTCCCACAGGGGGACCAGTACGGAAAAGCACAATAAAATTCACTCACTACTGTAAGTCACTCTGGATAAGAGAGTCTGCTAAATTACTAAAATATACAAATGTTTTGTCGCAGTGAGGAAGGTGCCAGGGCGCTACTGTGCTGGCTAGGGCTGGGAATTGCCAGGGGCCTCACGATACGATATTATCACGATACTTAGGTGCCGATACGATATGTATTACAATACTATATGTATTATGATTAGATACTGCGATTGTATTGCGATTTGATGTTCCAAACATATTGCTCAATATACTGTATGTCTGCTGCAGAGAGACAAGAGAAAATTAGTTTTTGTTGGCTCACTATTTTAAAAGAAGATGGAAAGAAAGCAATAGGATGAAAAATACCAGAGTTTTTGCACAGGTTCAGCAGACTAGCGCTAGCTGACGCTACCTAGCTATACTTGGACACAAATCGATACTTGGAGTCAAAGTATTGATATAATATCATCCAAAATAATATTGTGATATGTAACTATCGATTTTCCCCCCCATCACTAGTGCTGCTCCGTGCTGGACAGAGCTTGGTGTGTGTTGGCCAGAGTAGTCTATTGACACGGCTAGTGCCACACTTCAAATCAAATCTAATTTTATTTGCCACATGCGCTGAATACAACAGGTGTAGACCTTACAGTGAAATGCTTACTTACAAGCCCTTAACCAACAACGCAGTTAAGAAAAATAAGTGAAGTGAAAAATAAAAAACAACAAATAATTAAAGAGCAGCAGTAAAATAAAATAACAGTAGGGAGGCTATTTACAGGGGGTACCGGTACAGAGTCAATGTGCGGGGGCACAGGTTAGTCGATGTAATTGAGGTAATATGTACATGTGGGTAGAGTTAAAGTGGGTAGTGTTAAATACTTGTGGGAGAAGTACAATGAAAATGGACGTGAAGAGGTAGTAATGGAATGGTCCACATCTCAGAGGGATTGGCTGGTCATTGCTACAGTAAAAACCTTAGTGGTCCTGCTGGTCATTGCGCTAACGCTAGTTAGCATTAGCTTGCGAAACTGCCTACATCTTGCATTACCTATCTCATATGTATATTCTGTATTCTATACTATCTATTGCATCTTAGCCTATGCCACTGATAATGACATTGCTCATCCATATATTTATATATTCTTATTCCATTCCTTTACCTAGATATTTATTTACATTTATATATATATATATATATATATATATATATATATATATATATATATATATATATATATATATATATATATATATATATAGTGTTATTGACTGTACGTTTTGTTTATTCCATATGTAACTCTGTGTTGTTGTTTTTTCCGCACTGCTTTGCTTTATCTTCACCAGGTCGCAGTTGTAAATGAGAACTTGTTCTCAACTGGCTTACCTGGTTAAATAAAAGGTTAAATAAATACACAATTTTTTTTTTGTTGTGGAACTGTTAGATATTACTTGCTAGATATTGTTGCACTGTCTGAACTAGAAGCACAAGCATTTCGCTACACTCGCAATAACCATCTGTATGTGACCAATACATTTGATTTGATTTGATACTGGACACCGATACATAAAAATGATATCCACTAGTTCATCTGACTCTGGGGAAGTAGATACCATTGCCCAAATCCCTAAGTATCCCTTTAAGATGGCTGGAGCCATGTGTGTGTGTGGTTTGGTTGTAAACAGACAGAGCCCTCATCTTCTGACTACTGAAGCAGCCACACACCCAGTCAGCTCTGTTGCAGAAGATGGGTGTACTGCTACCTGGTGGGCAACAGGGGAATGTGTGCTGCATTTCCATAACAACGGTTTATAGTTACACAAGAAAGACACCACTCAGCCCCACACTTCAGGGTTTCTAGACCCATTTCAATTATGCTTAATTAAAGTTTGAGCTGAAATGGTAAAACATCACAAAATATGCAAAGACGCTATCAAAATCCCATCAGTTTTACAGGATTGACTTTCCCAAACCATATATACACTATAATAAACTAGGAGGTTTGATCCCTGAATGCTGATTGGCTGAAAGCCATATACCACGGGTATGACCACCAAAAATGTTTTACTGTTCTAATTACGTTGGTAACCAGTTTATAATAGCAATAAGGCACCTTGGGGGTTTGTGGTATATGCCCAATATACTACGGCTAATGCATCGTCGTCAAGTTACGTCATGCCTAAGAACAGCCATTAGCCGTGGTACCACACCTCCTCGGGCCTTATTGCTTAAGTCTATACTGTTCACCAAGTAGCCTATACAAATGGCACACTGTTGATTAGGCCACTCACAGAGTGGATATGAGCACCCAGCAACCCCTGTCGAAAGCTCCTTAGCGCTACTCTCAATTCCCACTGCAGTGGCTGCTGGACTAGCTATAGGCTGTAAGCCCATAAGCACTTTATTGATGCTCTCCTTCCTCTCCACTGACCTGGGATGAATGCATAGAATTAGGAATTAGAATACTAATTGTAATTTTAAAAGATCTCAATGATCGAATGTCTCTGCTGTAACCAAGAAGCTTGACCTTGACATCTAGCCACTTAGCTAGCAAACCAAATGTATAGCTGGAACCCTGAGCTAGACATTATTTATTTGACACATCTTAGATTTTACAGTTATAATTAACTTCTAGTTATAAGCAGTGGCGTAGCACGGTATTGAAAATCATAGTGTCGGTATTTCGAAATATCCCGGTATACATTACATCGCCCAAGCCTACTAGAGAGGGAACATCCATGGTGGATAATGTGTTATTATGTCATGCTGGCAGGGATCTTTTAAAATATACTTATTGGGGGGATTTGGCATTGTCTGGTTACAGGATGTAATACATCACTTAAGAATTATTGCAAACAGTACTGATAAGAGTATGCATGATTGTATGGTGATCTTATAAACAGCGCAATATACTATATCGATTCAAAGAAGCCCAACAACGGTAGGCGACATTACAGTGGACTTTGACATATAAGCTAAGTAACTAGGATGGCCGCCAAACTAACAGCTGCAAGCTGCCATAATATTGATCGACACATAACATGGATTTATATATGAGAAGGCTCAAAAGGAGACCATTGGATGACATAAGAGGCTGAAAACGTGCATGATCGGGTTGCCATGATGATTTTTCAATAGAGTCCAAAGTCTGCATGAAGCTTGAATATACTGTACAATAAATAGGTAGAAAGAACAAGAGGATACAACAGTTTTCTTGTACTTGAAGAGATGCCAAATTATTTTTATAGTCAGGTCAGTCAAGTAGCAGAGGAGTGACGACAAAATGACTATAGGTCTATTTCATAATGACTGTATAGTATCATGTATAGGTGTATCAGCTAAACTGAAATGGCTTTAGAACCTGTGGACCTTGACACAATGGACAACTGTTAAAGAATAGTGGTGAAGCATCCCAGTGGTGCCCTGACAGACTACCACCTCTACCATCTCCCTCTCTGTGTCTCTCTCCCTCTCTATATCTGTCCATCTCGCTCTCTCTTCTTTCCCTCACTTTCGGTCTTTCTGGCTCAGTTTCCCTATTTCTCTGAGTTTCCTGGAAATGGAAGCTCTGAGTCTCTGTATATGCATGACTGCCTGTGTCTCTTCTCCAGTGGCGCGGTGTGAGACAAGGACTGCAGCTACAACCACGAGCTGTCAGCACAGCCTAAGGTTCTCTCACCAGTCTAGTGCTCACGGCTCACTGCAGCGCTGTAGCCTCCAGGCATCCATCCACCTCACCGCCCTCCCAGGAGGAGTTCCAATATGATGCCAACTCAATGCTTGATAGTACAAACAATAGGGGTTCTTGTTAGCTTAGCGCTGTTGTACACTGCTCAAAAAATAAAGGGAACACTTAAACAACACAATGTAACTCCAAGTCAATCACACTTCTGTGAAATCAAACTGTCCACTTAGGAAGCAACACTGATTGACAATTAATGTCACATGCTGTTGTGCAAATGGAATAGACAACAGGTGGAAATTATAGGCAATTAGCAAGACACCCCCAATAAAGAAGTGGTTCTGCAGGTGGTGACCACAGACCACTTCTCAGTTCCTATGCTTCCTGGCTGATGTTTTGGTCACTTTTGAATGCTGGTGGTGCTTTCACTCTAGTGGTAGCATGAGACGGAGTCTACAACCCACACAAGTGGCTCAGGTAGTGCAGCTCATCCAGGATGGCACATCAATGCGAGCTGTGGCAAGAAGGTTTGCTGTGTCTGTCAGCATAGTGTCCAGAGCATGGAGGCGCTACCAGGAGACAGCCCAGTACATCAGGAGAAGTGGAGGAGGCCAACAACCCAGCAGCAAGACCGCTACCTCCACCTTTGTGCAAGGAGGAGCAGGAGGAGCACTGCCAGAGCCCTGCAAAATGACCTCCAGCAGGCCACAAATGTGCATGTGTCTGCTCAAACGGTCAGAAACAGACTCCATGAAGGTGGTATGAGGGCCCGACGTCCACAGGTGGGGGTTGTGCTTACAGCCCAACACCGTGCAGGACGTTTGGCATTTGCCAGAGAACACCAAGATTGGCAAATTCGCCATTATACCTTTTTTCAACATTTTATCAAAAAATTAAGTTTTTTTGTCAATGAGTATATTTGAATTTAACCACCATATTTGTTGCATTATTTGTTCTGTCGTTTCTGGAGGATTAAATTGAAATTGCAACCAACTTTCTATGGCTTGTTTTAGAAATAGTGATATTTGGGAGATGATTTCCTTTTCAAATAACTGAAAATGAGTGGTTGTAATCTGAATAAAGGGAAAAAGGCCATTTTTGAACATTGGGTGAGACAATCTTACTAATTTGCTTGAGAACCAGTTCGGATTTAAGTATAACTTTTGTATGACTGAAGCTTTTAGTGATAGGTCTAATGCTTTAATATTTAATAATTTCTGTCCTCCGAATTCATATTCATTATATAAATAGGCCCTTTTAATTTTGTCTGGCTTGCCGTTCCAAATAAAAGTGAATATTTTTTTCTCATATAATTTTAAAAAGCTGTTTGCTAGGCGTAGGCAAGACCATATGCAAATAGGTAAACTGGGATAATACTAAAGAGTTAAATCAGGGTGATTTTTCCACAAATTGACAGGTATTTACCTTTCCATGGTAGCAAGATCTTATCTATTTTTGCTAACTTTCTATTAAAATGTATTGAAGTGAGATCATTTATTTCCTTTGGGATATGTATTCCGAGTATATCCACATCACCATCAGACCATTTTATTGGTAAACTACATGGTAATGTAAAATTTTTATTTTTTAGTGATCCAATACGGAATATAGTACATTTGTCATAATTTGGTTGTAATCCAGAGAGATTAGAAAATGTATCTAGATCCTCTATGAGGCTGTGGAGGGATTCTAGTTGTGGATTTAAAAGAAAACATGAATCATCAGCATACAATGACACCTTTGTTTTTAAGCCCTGGATTTCTATTCCTCTGATATTATTATTGGATCTGATTTTAATAGCTAACATCTCGATGGCCACAATAAATAGATATGCCGATAGTGGACAACCTTGTTTCACTCCTCTTGACAGTTTAAAACTTTCTGAGAAATAGCCATTATTTACTATTTTACACCTAGGGTTACTACTATAAATGATTTTGACCCATTTTATAAGAGATTCTCCAAAATTGAAATGCTCCAGGCATTTATATATAAACCCCAGTTGCACTTTATCAAATGCCTTTTCGAAGTCTACTATGAATAGCAGGCCTGGTTTCCCATATTTTCCATAGTGTTCTATTGTTTCCAATACTTGCCTTATATCATCTCCAATGTATCTTCCATGTAAAAAACCTGTCTGATTAGAATGAATAATATCCGACAATACCTTTTTAATTCTATGTGCTATACATTTTGCTAGAATTCTTGCATCACAACACTTAAGTGTAAGGGGCCTCCAATTTTTTTAATGGACTGGATCTTTATATTTTCCACTTGTATCCCGTTTCAGTAATAATGAGATCAGACCTTCTTCTTGAGTGTCAGATAATCTACCATTTACATAGGAGTGATTAAAACATGCTAATAACGGTGCTTTTAGTATATAAAAAAGGTTTGGTATACCTCGACTGGTATGCCATCCAACCCTGGAGTTTTCCCAGACTTAAAGTCTTTAATTGCATCCAGAGGTTCCTCCTCTGTAATTTCACCTTCACATGAGTCTTTCTGTATGGCTGTTAATTTTACATTATCAATAGAAAAAAAATCTCTACAATTAGCTTCAGTTAGAGGAGATGGAGGCGACTGAAAAGAAAACATATGCTTAAAGTACCTTCTATCCTCCTTCAAAATATCATTTGGTGAACCATGGGTGACTCCGTCAATTGTAACCAGTTTCATAAAATTATTTTTGGTAGCATTCCTATGTTGAAGATTAAAAAAGAATTTTGTGCATTTTTCCCCATATTCCATCCAGTTTGCTTTATTTTTATAATATATTACACTTGATCTTTCTTGAATAAGTTTCTCCATTTCTTTTTGTTTTTCCTCTAATTTATTCTGAGCCTCTATGTTACAGTTTTTATTGCCATCTATCTGTTCTGTTAGACTTTCTATTTCCTTTGTTAGTATAAACTCTTTTGACCTAAATTGCTTTTGTTTTCGAGATGAGTACTGAATTGCATGGCCTCTAAAGGCACATTTAAAGGTGTCCCATACAATAAGGGGATTTACTGTACCTGTTATGTCGGAAAAAGTCAGTTATAAATTCCTTTGTTCTAATTATAAATACATTATCATCCAATAGGCTTTGATTAAATTTCCAATATCCTCGCCCACGTGGAAATTCAGTAAGAGTAATGTATATGCCAATTATATGATGGTCCGACTGCATTCTGTCCCCTATCATCACTTTTTTAACTTTTGGTGCCAACGAGAATGAGATAAGAAAGAAGTCAAGACGACTAGCTTGATTGAGTCTCCGCCATGTATACAGTGGGGGAAAAAAGTATTTAGTCAGCCACCAATTGTGCAAGTTCTCCCACTTAAAAAGATGAGAGAGGCCTGTAATTTTCATCATAGGTACACGTCAACTATGACAGACAAATTGAGGGAAAAAAATTCCAGAAAATCACATTGTAGGATTTTTTATGAATTTATTTGCAAATTATGGTGGAAAATAAGTATTTGGTCACCTACAAACAAGCAAGATTTCTGGCTCTCACAGACCTGTAACTTCTTCTTTAAGAGGCTCCTCTGTCCTCCACTCGTTACCTGTATTAATGGCACCTGTTTGAACTTGTTATCAGTATAAAAGACACCTGTCCACAACCTCAAACAGTCACACTCCAAACTCCACTATGGCCAAGACCAAAGAGCTGTCAAAGGACATCAGAAACAAAATTGTAGACCTGCACCAGGCTGGGAAGACTGAATCTGCAATAGGTAAGCAGCTTGGTTTGAATAAATCAACTGTGGGAGCAATTATTAGGAAATGGAAGACATACAAGACCACTGATAATCTCTCTCGATCTGGGGCTCCACGCAAGATCTCACCCCGTGGGGTCAAAATGATCACAAGAACGGTGAGCAAAAATCCCAGAACCACACGGGGGGACCTAGTGAATGACCTGCAGAGAGCTGGGACCAAAGTAACAAAGCCTACCATCAGTAACACACTACGCCACCAGGGACTCAAATCCTGCAGTGCCAGACGTGTCCCCCTGCTTAAGCCAGTACATGTTCAGGCCCGTCTGAAGTTTGCTAGAGTGCATTTGGATGATCCAGAAGAGGATTGGGAGAATGTCATATGGTCAGATGAAACCAAAATAGAACTTTTTGGTAAAAACTCAACTTGTCGTGTTTGGAGGACAAAGAATGCTGAGTTGCATCCAAAGAACACCATACCTACTGTGAAGCATGGGGGTGGAAACATCATGCTTTGGGGCTGTTTTTCTGCAAAGGGACCAGGACGACTGATCCGTGTAAAGGAAAGAATGAATGGGGCCATGTATCGTGAGATTTTGAGTGAAAACCTCCTTCCATCAGCAAGGGCATTGAAGATGAAACGTGGCTGGGTCTTTCAGCATGACAATGATCCCAAACACACCGCCCGGGCAACGAAGGAGTGGCTTCGTAAGAAGCATTTCAAGGTCCTGGAGTGGCCTAGCCAGTCTCCAGATCTCAACCCCATAGAAAATCTTTGGAGGGAGTTGAAAGTCCGTGTTGCCCAGCGACAGCACCAAAACATCACTGCTCTAGAGGAGATCTGCATGGAGGAATGGGCCAAAATACCAGCAACAGTGTGTGAAAACCTTGTGAAGACTTACAGAAAACGTTTGACCTGTGTCATTGCCAACAAAGGGTATATAACAAAGTATTGAGAAACTTTTGTTATTGACCAAATACTTATTTTCCACCATAATTTGCAAATAAATTCATTAAAAATCCTACAATGTGATTTTCTGGATTTTTCTTCTCATTTTGTCTGTCATAGTTGACGTGTACCTATGATGAAAATTACAGGTCTCTCTCATCTTTTTAAGTGGGAGAACTTGCTACAATTGGTGGCTGACTAAATCATTTTTTCCCCCACTGTATCTCACTAGATCAGGATATTTAAGTCTACTAGTTCTAATGTATCCATGACATTCACAATTTCCTTAAGAGCATGTGGGTGATTGATTGTGGTGTGATTTCCTTTACGGTCCATTGAGCTATTTAAAACAGTATTATAATCCCCCACCATAATAATATTGTCTTGAATTGCTTGCAGCGTTGATAATTTATTATATATATTGTCAAAGAAGTGTGGATCATCATTATTTGGTCCGTAAAGGTTAAATGAGCCATATCTGTTTATGGTCCAATAAAATATTTAAAATAATCCACCTACCTTGCGTATCTATTTGGACAATTTGCACATTCGGATCGAAATTACTATTAATTAATATCATCACCCCTTTTGAATTACTTTGCCCATGGGAGAAGTATATTCCCCTCCCCCCCAAATTTCTTTTTCCACGCAACTTCATCTCGAATTGTTGACTGAGTTTCCTGTATACAATAGATATTATATTCCTTCTCTTTGAGCCATGTAAATATTGATCTTCTTTTGTTATTATCAGCTAAGCCATTGCAATTATAACTGGCTATACTTATTTCACCATACACCATAATGAGATACAAGTTTCAAGTCTATTTATCATTATATATTTTCGTAAATGTACCAATAAAAAAAATACCGTAATGATTGAGTGTCCATATAGCTGTACCGTGATATTTGCATTGCTACTGAGTAACCCTTCAATTGTTCTCCACTAATTCCCCCGCTAAAGCCCCTTCCCATCCCAAGTTGAGCCGTCATCCCAGTGATCGGCATCCCACCCACGTCCCTCCGGATCCCTAAGGCCCCGAGAGGCCAGGACCCATCCATCGAAAACAGCACCCAGTGCCACCCACAAAACAGAAGCAGATTAACCGCCAAAAGAATTTCCAATCTCTCTCTCTCTCTCTCTCTCTCTCATATATATATATAACTATTTTAAAAAAATGCATATCCTATTTTCCATCATTATCAATTAATATGTGTAATAATGTCAGCAGTTCATGCGTAGGATTTTAACATATAACCCGGATTGCCATTGTATTACATTTAATTTATTGACAAGCAATTATTATCCTAGCAAATAACTACCGTGGTCCATCCCATACCCCCAACATCCCCACCCCCCCCCCACAACAGATGCCGGACAAACACGCACGCACACTCACATACTCCAACACACTCAACCCCCCTCCTCCACAATCCACCATAAAATCGGATACTCAACGGCTGTTATATCCCAGAGCCCAACTCAAGAAAGGACCTGATTTACGAGTGCACATACAGTTACAGCTGATTGAGAAAGCATGCAGATTGAGCAGAAATTGACAACAATGTGAGATTTGATTAATCTACTTAATCTATGTCAAGTCCTAGGTGATGGAGATCAGATCCACCCTCTTCACCTGAGACACAAACACTCTGATCCCGTTGTAACCTTTTTTCCCAAGCATCTCCGTGCAGTCAGACCTTTGATTATTTTGTGCCACCTGGGCCACAATGATAAACCCCCTCTCTGATTGTCCGAGTGTGACCCCCTCCCCATGGGTCACTGCAGCCAGTGTTGCCAGCACTGCCACTACCTGGGTGGGGGTACCCCACCGGAATCCCCACCGGCTAGGTAAAAGGTCATCAAGGTTCTCATTAGCAGCTTTGAGAATTTCCTTGTATATTATGCTCTCCCATCAGGGGGCTCTGGCTTTGTAGGACCAACCCTGCCAGGCAGGCTCAGAATCTTGAGGGGGCGGTGCTACTCAAGTAGGTCTCTGACCGCATTTATTTATCTGTTTAGGCTGCATATTCACAGCAGGTCCATAAAAGAGATGGGAACTTCTCTTTGGTGTATGGGTCACTCAGGTGAGTGTCTAGGATATAGGGTTAGGGATCTTACCATCATGATAGGACAATAAAACATTAGATTAGATGTATACTATATTTAAAAATGTATATCCCTCATCTACACAAAATTGAAAGCTCTCTCACTACCCCTGCTCATAGACCCCCGTCGGCTCTGGGATATGCAACCATTTCCCCTCTCACTCACTTAACGCCGCACCTTTCCAAACACAAAAATGCACACCACATGGTTGACTGCGGAAGAAATGGGCCGAGTGTGCAAACGCACCTGCATCCACACCTGCCGCAAGGGGGAAAGGACGCCAGAGAGAACACAGGACCAACCACAACAACCATCCGCCAAAACAACAACCGCCCGCCAAAAAAGCCATGTTCTAATTAGTTATATTTGAAGATGTATTATTCTGCTTGTTCTCTATTCTTGTTATATCGTTTTATCCTTTTATAAAATACTATACTTACTATAAATGTTCTTTAATATTACAATCCCTATCATTGCTAGTATTGGGTGTTCCATTATTCGACTCCTCTATTACAACTTTTAGAATAGCCATGGAGTAGTCTTTGTGTCTCTGAACATTTGGTTGTCGATATACAGTTTATCCACCACGAGTGCAACACGTTTCCCTTTTAATCTGTTTTCCTTGAAAATTGGATACAGAACTTTGCGCCTTTGTGCAATCTCCCTCGGGAACTGATCATTCATGCCTATTTTCATGCCAGCAAGTCTCTTCCCTAGGCTTTTAACCATTGCTTTATCCTTAAAAAATTCAAATTTGGCGCTCATATTTCTGTCCTCTTTTTCCGAAACGGTGTACACGTTCGAGTTGGATTTTATCGACAGCCTCGAGTGGGATTTGAAGCCTTCATAATATTCTCTGTTATTTCTCCCTCCTTTTCCTGAATACCCGTAAGTCCTAGATTTTCTCTCATCGATCTAGTTTGGATGTCTAGTAAGGCTTCTCAGAAGGTTGTTCTCCTTTTTAAGTTCCCTAACGTCCGTTTCCATCTTAGAGACTGTCACTTTTAATTTTTTGGTTTCTTTCTCACTCATTTGAAAACTCGCTTTCAACTCTACGTCCTAACTGACCAATTTTAGTATGCCCAATTTGTCATTTATCGACTTCAACAGGTCGCTTTCCACACCTATCAGACCCAGTGGTGAAAAGCATATATTATCTGTATCAGTCGATGAGTCGCGTTTCCTCTTGGGGATCAGTTCTCCTCGCTTATCTTCCGCCATGTTTGGGTGTTGCATGTTGTTGTAATAGTTGTCGATATATTTCTCTAGCCTTATGATTTGTTTTGTGTTATTATCCAGATTGAATTTTATTAACTGCGAATATATGAAATGCTAATATTTAGTCTAACTTCCTGATTTTGAATATGTTTTTATCTTGAGGTGGTTTGTACGGCTTTCTATTCAATACGCCATCTTGTCTACGTGCGCGTCATGTGCCTGCGTCTGTTGTATTGATTATTAGCACTGTCGTTAGCTTCAGTAGCTTGGCTATTAGTGTGTGTGTTAGTTCAGCCTTAGCACGCAACAAGATTCAAGCATGTGGGCTTTGAAAGCATTACAACACCAGTCTAAATCCTTGAGGAGCAGCATGTATGTAGTTTGTCATTTCCCCATGTGTAAGTTAACGCTTACATTACATCATACACCATGTAGGCTACCTGGATCAGAATGCACACAATCATAAAAATGGTTCTTTGGGGACTTTAGTTTTTTGAAAACCGTGATGACTAAGACAGGACAGGAATACCACTAAAATAAAGCTCACTTTTCCCATCACATTGTGTGGGTGGGCAGTAATGTCCTTTTCTCAAGCAGAACAATTTTAAATTCAGTCCACTGCAAACAGAACAGTGAAAGGTTCATTCCCAGGCACCATGATGTATGGTTAATGTGGAGCACATGGAGAACACACGACTGCATGGAACAACAGTGAGCACTGATCTGAATATATAAGGAGGGGTGTGTGCTGTGTATGTGCTCAATATGAATCCTGCAGTGGTCTCGTGGTGCGGCCTGCTGCATCTTACAAAGATCAATAAGCCATTAAAACACAGACAAGAGTCATGGTCTGGTTGCCTAGCCCTCATTTCAATCTCCTCATTCACTACCAAGCCAATCAGTGGAGCACTGAGCACCTTCTCTCTCATTACAGAGGCCCATGGAGGTAGGGCTTGGCGGTAAACCATAAAAAACTATTGGAATTAATTCACGGACTGGTTTGGATTTTTACTTTATGTGGCGTACCGCGGACAAGCCACCAGGGGGAGACTCGTCGAGGCCTGGTGACAGCCAGTCTACATCACACGGCGGTGGCTCCCTCTGCTGGACTTGCCAGGTCTCGACGGGTCCTCCGACCAGGACTAAATTGGGGCTGATTGAGGCTGGTGAGTAATCAAGGGGCTGATTGCTCACCAGCCATACGGGGCCCATAAAGATGCCAGGAGGGCAGCACAGGGGAGAGGTTGCTACCGGATAGTCATCCTCACGGTCTGCTAGAATCGAGGGGCTTGGTGTTCTACCCCAGAGGAGACAGCATTTCCCGGAGCCCAGAAGACTAACCCTGTTTCTTTTCCTTATTGTTTTAAATAAACACCCTTGAAACTGAGGTATCACACTTGTGTCTGATCTGTGTAAAAGTTTAGATCAAACCCCCTGGTCTGCCACATTTACCTTCTATTAAAAAGGTATTTTAATGTTTGATTTGTTACATTAAATCATAGCAATCACCCGTTTTTATTGGCAGTAAGAAAACCGCTAAAAGCTGAGAACTGCTAGCCAACTTTCTAGCACAACAAGTCAACAACTTCGTGAAGGCAAGCTTGGCAGTTCTTATTTGTGACTATGCACAAATAAGAACTGCAATTGAAGCCAAAAACAGTCAAAGATCATCATATTTATTCTCATAAAGGAGACTTGACGAAATACAGGCATACTAAGACAAAAGTGACAGTGTGTAAATTGATAACAAATTAGCGCAGGAAATGAAGAGATTTATGAAAAAGCAGTTAGTGAATGCTGGAATTTAACAAATAACTATGGAAATGAGAACCATTGGATTTTCATTCCTACGCAATGTTCTACAAATAGGACTACTTCACTGTCAGTTTTGTACTATTATTTTTGGTTGAAGTTTATTTGAATAGCATAAAGCAATCAGAATGGAGAAAGTCCAATAAAACCACATATAATTAATTTGTTGCCATGTACTACCCCTAAGCATACTTAGAACTTTTATTATTCAGAAACAAATACCGTCCAAAATTTGAAAACTACAGTGATATGATCATTTTGGCCATATCGCCCAGCCCTATATGGAGGATATGATTCCTGAAGGTTTTACAGGTCTAAAATAACATGGCTATCTACAGGGTGTACCAGTACCGAGTTGATGTGCATCGGTACGAGGTCATTAAGGTAGCTATGTACATATAAGTTGAGGTAAAGTGACTAGGCAACAGGATAGATCGATAGTAGCAGCAGCGTATGTGGCGAGTGTGAAAGTGCCTATAAAGAAAGGTTCAACGCAGTGTTTTACCCTTTCATTGTATATGCTTTTGTCACCCCATCCGGCCAGTGGCATCTGGTCAGATGAGGTAATCTGGTCAGATGAGACTAAAATGTAGCTTTTTGGCCATCAAGGAAAACGCTATATCTGTCGCAAACCCAGCAACTCTCATCACCCCGAGAACACCATCCCCACAGTGAAGCATGGTGGTGGCAGCATCATGCTGTGGGGATGTTTTTCATCTGCAGGGACTGGGAAACTGGTCAGAATTGAAGGAATGATGGATGGCGCTAAATACAGGGAAATTCTTGAGGGAAACCTGTTTCAGTCTTCCAGAGATTTGAGACTGGGACGGAGGTTCACCTTCCAGCAGGACAATGACCCTAAGCATACTGCTAAAGCAACACTTGAGTGGTTTAAGGGGAAACATTTAAATGTCTTGGAATGGCCTAGTCAAAGCCCAGACCTCAATCCAATTGAGAATCTGTGGTATGACTTCAAGATTGCTGTACACCAGCAGAACCCATCCAACTTGAAGGAGCTGGAGCAGTTTTGCCTTGAAGAATGGGCAAAGATCCCAGTGGCTAAATGTGCCAAGCTTATAGACATACCTCAAGAGACTTGCAGCTGTAATTGCTGCAAAAGGTGGCTCTACAAAGTATTGACCTTGGGGGGGGTGAATAGTTATGCATGCTCAAGTTCTGTTTTTTTGTCTCATTTCTTGTTTGTTTCACAAGACAAAATATTTTGGATCTTCAAAGTGGTATGCATGTTGTGTAAATCAAATGATACAAACCTCCAAAAAATCAATTTTAATTCCAGGTTGTAAGGCAACAAAATAGGAAAAATGCCAAGGGGGGTAAATACTTTCGCAAGCCACTGTATATACTGACATCATGTGACAGATCATGTGACACTTAGATTGCACACAGGTGGACTTTATTTAACTAATTATGTGACTTCTGAAGGTAACTGGTTGCAGCAGATCTTATTTAGGGGCTTCATAGCAAAGGGGGTGAATACATACGCACGCTTTTCCGTTATTTCTTTTTTTCAAGTTTTTGAAACAAGTTATTTTTTTCATTTCACTTCACCAATTTGGACTATTTTGTGTACGTCCATTACATGAAATCCAAATAAAAATCCATTTAAATTACAGATTGTAATGCAACAAAATAGGAAAAACGCCAAGCGGGATGAATACTTTTGCAAGGCACTGTAGAGAACCATAATAATCAATATAATCATATGCTTTATCAATCGCCCCTTTCAGTTGAAATAGTCAACACAACCTGTTGTTTCAAGTCAGTACTTGTTTCAAGTCAATACAAAGTTATGGTAAGACAGGATCTATGATGGAGGGAGGGATACTCACTCAATGTCTTTTCGGACAGACCCCAGCAAATCTTCTCTCTCCCGGATGGCAAGGAAGTTGGCTTTGGTTTTGTGGAATTCGTGAGTGTAGTCCTAGGGTACAGCAACAAAAAACAGGAGTTAAGGGAATGAAAAACGATTAACCCCATGGGAGTTAAGTGAAAATTCAAACGATGCATGCAGAGCTCAAGTTAGGACTAAGTTCTAAGAGAGGAATAGGCGAAAGATGAGGGGGAGTGAAAGAGAGGGAGGGAGGGAGAGAGAAAGAGAGAGAAACATTTAGAAAGAGTAAGAGACAGACAGACCTGCAGGATGTCTCTGTGTCTCTGGAGCGTGTGCATCAGGGCTGCGTTGAGGGACGTCACCCCCGGGGTGCTGGTGTACTCCACCATCTTGTCATTCACACCCGTGAGCTGAGAGACACAGCACCGTCAGTACACATACACACAACAATGCAGGATTCAACCATGTTGGCATGCCTATGATAGTGAAGCTGAATACTACTTGAGAACAAAAATACATTCTGAAATTTCATATAAACTTCATTTAATTAGAATTATTTGCTGTGAAGTCTTACTTTGGCCAGCAGCTGTTCAATCTCCACAGACATGGTCTCAAACATTCTGTCCTGTGTGGAGTTGTTGAGGAGGGGAGTAGTATCTGAGTTGCTATAGGGCAAAGAGGAAGACAAGGAGGGAGAGAAAGACTATTAGGACTCCCAACATGTGGGCTTGGTAGAGGCACTGTATCACCATATTTGTAACACCTATCAGTTCTTTCATCCATAAACACCAAGAAAAGGCATGTTTAAAGGAGAATCTCCATTGAAAGTGCTTTTTAGTCCAGGAGAAGGCTTAATCTCTGTCCGGGAAACTGGCCCTGAAGGTGTAGAAGGCTAGGAGCTAGAAACCTGAATGGGACTGGGCACTAGTATCACCTGTAATGTAGGAACTAGGCCCTAGGGGAAGGGGTTAGGGACCTAAATGGAACTGGTCTTAGACTTACCTGTCTCCTCGACGGCCATCTCTGGAGCTGCTGTAGCTGGTACACAGTTTACTGAAGGACACCAGCTTCAGGTCCAGCTCATTCTCCAGCTGCCTGGCCTGCTTTCGCAAATCTGGGATGTGCAACACACATAGCAGACACACACACCGTTTGGAATTGAGAAACAGGGTTGGCATTAACGTAAGCCTACAGAAAGATTGTAATCCAAATAGCTAAATCAGTCATATCAGTCATATTAATTAGATGTTGTCTTGCTGTCTTTTCCATATAGGTAGTTAAACATCAGAATTGTTTTCTGAACATAAGTATTTTACTGTATTCAACTAACGTTAGTTATCTATACAATAGTGGTAGGTAGATAACTTTAGCTAAGTGGAAACAAAAAAACTACCAGGCAGTCCTCTAACGTAATCATCTTGCTGCTGTTGACAAGAACTTGACTGGCTAACTAACTAGTTAGCTAGCTAGCACACAAACATAATTTTCCTAACGTTGGCTGAACATATTGATAGCTACATTACTAACGTTAGCTAGCTAGGTGAAACTGAAATCACATAGCTAGTTAATCAACTCGACAGCAATCTAGCTAGTTAGCTAACTACTGTATACAACTAATCTAAAATAGCTAGCTACAACCTAAAGTTTGTATAGATATGTATTTGAAACTAGCTTGCTAGGCTAACCAACATTAGCAAGCTAGCTAGCTGACGTTAACGTTACATCCGTAAACGCTTCACTTGCTAGTAAAGCTTGTTTTGCTAGCTAGCTGTCTCATGGACAGGCCACCCAACGGCGTGTCGATTTGCTCCAAATTTGACAACACCTTTGGCCTGTAAACCCCCTTATAATTTACCAAACATCGTTGTAAATGTATCCAATGGCTCTGTCTGATCACACCCTAGTTGCGCCAGTTTGCCACCTCACCTTCCCAGTAGTTGCTGCTTCCTCCTGCCATTTTTGTTGTCCAACGTCATCAGCTGACGCACGGCCCACCTGCTGTACATGGAACTTGAAAACTCCAACCACAACTGTACACTACAACAGCGCCTCCCCGTGCCGCTAACTAGTCATGTGCAGCATCTATTGACAAACTGGTCAGAATATTGGGAACAAAAAAAGCAGTGTATGTATAACCTCATTGACAGTAATTGATAGCGGAATTATTGTATGAGAAAGACAACTACAGACCACACCTGCCAGCAGAAGAGAATAGGATGTTGCCTTTATAGCCTTCTTTTCAGATAAGCTGTGTCCACATTCCTCTTCCCCTCCCCCATAAAAATAAAATGGCAAATGGTAGTAGTCTGCACACAAACAACTGCATTTTGACATCCCAAAATCCAGCCTATTAACTGACTAAACTAAATCTGCGGTAACACATTTTTCACCTCTCATAGCAGCCACCATGCAAGTTGTCTTCATTCAAAACATGAATTCATTGGCTGTCCACTAGTGGCAATAGTGGGTCAATAGAAGATGCTAAAATTGTGATTCTAATTTATATCAACATTTTGCTGCTATGTTGCTGCTGAATGACAGATACAGTATAATTTGGCTGAGAAGAGATGAGAGCAGAGTCAAACCAAAGCAACGAATTAGGACATAATTCATTTTCTTTCCATATTGTTTTATTTCATCAATGTCTTGAAGAGTGTTCATGTTAGCATGTCTGTCATATCACCAAATACAAAGTAACAGGTTGGTTTGTTATGAAATGTGTGTTGTGTTGTATAGTCAGGGTTAACTTGAATTGCACTTATTTTTCTCATTCAAATACACTTGGCAACAGTTCATTACCTACAATCAATTCAGTTTCATATAAAAAAAAGAAACAAAATAACCATTTACAAAACCCCAACATCCATTCAGAAAACACACTCTCTCCATCTCTCTCTCACACACACACAAAGAAAGTAAAACAAACAGAAAAATAACTTAATTTCTCCCCCTCCCCTAAGATTAGCTGGCATCGCTACAATATTGATTATGTGCAACTGAGATGATAGCTAGGAGTCAGACACCCCTGTAGACTAGTGGTACTCCACCCTGGTCCTGAAGAACTACATGGTGTACAGGGTTTTGTTCCAGGTAAGCACTAACACACCTGATTCAACTAACCAGTTACTCAATAAGACTTCAATGAGAGTAGAATTGGGAGGGTTAGTGTTGGGATGGAACAAAAGTCTGCACACCTTATACTCCTCATAACCAGGGTTGGTGACCACTGTTGTAGAGGAAGATGCCCTCCTCTCTAAACACTCTCCTGCCACTGTTGGATGCTTCTAGAGCAGAAGTTCTGCACCTTTTCAGTAATGTAGGGTTGCCATCTACCATAAGGATTTGATAGAATTATATCAGATGTACAAATAAATCACTAATGAATGCATGAAAAAAATTAACAGCAAAAATAGAGAAATAAAAGTAAATTACAACAAAATATACATCTATGTGTTGCGGCCAATTATTAAAGCATGGGTAAGTAAGTTGCCATCTTAAAGGTCATTTTGAGATATGAAACATTTTAAACAAGCTGGTATGTGTGTAGAAAGTAAAAAGCATACATATTCTCTTTAAAATGGAAAAACATTTTAAGAAAACCATACATTTGTAATCTACAGTATTTGCATCTATTTCAATGTGCTTTCCCTGAACAATTAAATGGGGAATCATGTATTTGTAATTAACATACAGTGCTTGTAGTACAATGCATAGAGGGCCTTGTGCTGTATGTCCAAGATGGCACATGAACAAGCAGAGGGCAATAGAAGTGAAAACACATGCAGCCTGTGAACCTGGGCCCATTGTAAGTCTTCTGCTCTGAAAGAGTGCATCACTTAAAATACTCAAGACCCCTGGATGAATCCTGGAAGACTATTATGTCTTCCATACCACCTGAGTATTTAATGGATCACAGATTATAATCTGTACTAGACCATAATCTGGACGAGATTCCAGTATATTTACTATGCTTCTACTACAGCCCTAAAAGAGAGTGGCGTGTCTACCTCCACAGCAGCCAAGGCACTGTGTTTGATGCTCCCTCTGAAAGATTGGGTAACTGTACTGTGACATCATTGACAAAAACCTTGAGAAATTGACATTTCTTGAATCATTTCAAATTACTGTAGTTAGTATATTCATTGGTACTAGTTCTAAACATAAGTATCAAATAAATATATGGACAGGTTGATGAGTGGTTAGCTGCATAAGTGTGCATGTGTGTGTTGCGTGCATGAAAGAAAAAAAGGTTGCCCAGCTCCACTTGGCCTTTAGTGTGCACCCGTGAACAGAGCTAAGCAGGTGCTGATTTGGATGATTCGGCTTGGACACCAGCCATAGAGGACAGTTGTAGTCTCTGATGGGCTAGAGGAGGACAGGCGAATAGGACATGGGGAATCTTATAGGGACGGACAAGAACAAGTCCTCCCTGCTCCACCTCTTCCTCCCTTTCCCTCCAGTAAGGCAGAGCCACAGAGCACAATACCGGCCAACTCAACAGTCATAGGGAGGGGCAGTAGTAGTAGAGCAATTCAACAGTAACAGAGTGATGCTGAGACTCAGATTTGTCACTTTAAAATGTATGTCAAACAAAAACTTTACAACTCTATGCACTCTAACTATTACAATTTCCACTGAACATTTTACGAAAACACATTTACTTGAAGAACAGTGCAGATGCACATTTTGGTAAAAGAATGACGGCACAAACCGTAATTATTACTAAACTTTGCATCTGCATTGTTCTTCAAGTAAATGTGTTTTTGTAAAATGTTCTATGGAAATGGTTAAAAGTAGTCCTTGTGTATAGAGTTTTATGGTGTATTCAACTTTGCAATCATTGGTTTTTGAGTCTCAGCATCACTCTGTTAATGTGGAATTGCCCAGTACTAACAGGGTCGTATTCATTAGGGCACACCGTAGCAAAACGTTTTTAAACAAAAGAAAGCAAAAATAAGCGTTTCTTGACGTCCCCTGTTTCCGTTCGTTTGGTGCCTAATGAATACGACCCAGGTTGGCCGTGTATGTATGTATGTATGTATGTGGGATCTCAGAGTTTGTCGGCGTTGGCGTAGAGTGTGTCCTCATCGCTCTCGCTCTCATCCTGGAACTCATTGGAGAGCAGGGACTTCTTGGAGCCCATGGAGGTGAGGCGTATCTCGTCCTCGTAATCGTCACGGTGCTGCCGCAGCCGGTGGAAACCATCCTTCTGCTGGTTGGACTTAGCAGCGCACACGCACCAGATGATACAGGCTGTCACCACCAGGGCCGTCATGGAGGCCGCTGCAGGGAAGGACAGACAAGCATATACAGTGAGGGAAAAAAGTATTTGATCCCCTGCTGATTTTGTACGTTTGCCCACTGACAAAGAAACGATCAGTCTATAATTTTAATGGTAGGTTTATTTGAACAGTGAGAGACAGAATAACAACAAAAAAATCCAGAAAAACGCATGTCAAAAATGTTATAAATTGATTTGCATTTTAATTAGGGAAATAAGTATTTGACCCCCTCTCAATCAGAAAGATTTCTGGCTCCTAGGCGTCTTTTATACAGGTAACGAGCTGAGATTAGGAGCACACTCTTAAAGGCAGTGCCCCTGATCTCAGCTTGTTACCTGTATAAAAGACACCTGTCCACAGAAGCAATCAATCTATTAGATTCCAAACTCTCCACCATGGCCAAGACCAAAAGAGCTCTCCAAGGATGTTAAGGACAAGATTGTAGACCTACACAAGGCTGGAATGGGCTACAAGACCATTGCCAAGCAGCTTGGTGAGAAGGTGACAACAGTTGGTGTGATTATTCGCAAATGGAAGAAACACAAAAGACTGTCAATCTCCCTCAGCCTGGGGCTCCATGCAAGATCTCACCTCGTGGAGTTGCAATGATAATGAGAACGGTGAGGAATCAGCCCAGAACTACATGGGAGGATCTTGTCAATGATCTCAAGGCAGCTGGGACCATAGTCACCAAGAAAACAATTGGTAACACACTACGCCGTGAAGGACTGAAATTCTGCAGCGCCCGCAAGGTCCCCCTGCTCAAGAAAGTACATATACATGCCATCTGAAGTTTGCCAATGAACATCTGAATGATTCAGAGGAGAACTGGGTGAAAGTGTTGTGGTCAGATGAGACCAAAATCGAGCTCTTTGGCATCAACTCAACTCGCCGTGTTTGGAGGAGGAGGAATGCTGCCTATGACCCCAAGAACACCATCCCCACCGTCAAACATTGAGGTGGAAACATTATACTTTGGGGGTGTTTTTCTGCTAAGGGGACAGGACAACTTCACCGCATCAAAGGGACGATGGACGGGGCCATGTACCGTCAAATCTTGGGTGAGAACCTCCTTCCCTCAGCCAGGGCATTGAAAATGGGTCGTGGATTGGTATTCCAGCATGACAATGACCCAAAACACACGGCCAAGGCAACAAAGGAGTGGCTCAAGAAGAAGCACATTAAGGTCCTGGAGTGGCCTAGCCAGTCTCCAGACCTTAATCCCATTGAAAATATGTGGAGGGAGCTGAAGGTTCGAGTTGCCAAACGTCAGCCTCAAAATCTTAATGACTTGGAGAAGATCTGCAAAGAGGAGTGGGACAAAATCCCTCCTGAGATGTGTGCAAACCTGGTGGCCAACTACAAGAAATGTCTGACCTCTGTGATTGCCAACAAGGGTTTTGCCAACAAGTACTAAGTCATGTTTTGCAGAGGGGTCAAATACTTATTTCCAAATCAATTTATAACATTTTTGACATGCGTTTTTCTGGATTTTGTTGTTGTTATTCTGTCTCTCACTGTTCAAATAAACCTACCATTAAAATTATAGACTGACCATGTCTTTGTCAGTGGGCAAACGTACAAAATCAGCAGGGGATCAAATACTTTTTTCCCTCACTGTCTACAGTGCATTTTGAAAGTATTCTGACCTCTTCCCTTTTTCCACATGTTGTTACGTTACAGCATTATTCTAAAATGGATTAAATAAATACAAAAATCTCAATCTACATACAATACCCCATAATGACAAAGAGAAACAGGTTTTTAGAAATTTCAGCAAATGTATTAAAAATTAAAACTAAAATACCTTATTTACATAAGTATTCAGACCCTTTGCTATGAGACTCAAAATTGAGCTCAGGTACATCCTGTTTCCATTTATCATCCTTGAGATGTTTCTACAACTTGATTGGAGTCCACCTGTGGGAAATTGAATTGATTGGACAAGGTACACACCTGTCTATATAAGGTCCCACAGTTGACAGTGCATGTCAGAGCAATAACCAAGCCATGAGGTCGAAGGAATTGTCCGTAGAGCTCAAAGACAGGATTTTGTCGAGGCACAGATCTGGGGAACGGTACCCAAAAAATTCTGCAGCATTGAAGGTCCCCAAGAACACAGTGGCCTCCATCATTCTTAAATGGAAGAAGTTTGGAACCACCAAGACTCTTCCTAGAGCTGGCCGCCCGGCCAAACTGAGCAATCGGGGGAGAAGGGCCTTGGTCAGGGAGGTTACCAAGAATTCGATGGTCACTCTGACAGAGCTCCAGAGTTCCTCTGTGGAGATGGGAAAACCTCCCAGAAGGACAACCATCTCTGCAGCATTCCACCAATCAGGCCTTTATGGTAGAGTGGCCCGACGGAAGCCACTCCTCAGTAAAAGGCACATGACAGTCCACTTGGAGTTTGCCAAAAGGCACCTAAAGGACTCTTGGACCATGAGAAACAAGATTTTCTGGTCTGATGAACTATTTGGCCTGAATGCCAAGCGTCACATCAGGAGGAAACCTGGCACCATCCCTACGGTCAAGCATGGTGGTGACAGCATCATGCTGTGGGGATGTTTTTCAGCGGCAGGGACTGGGAGACTAGTCAGGATCGAGGGAAAGATGAACAGAGCAAAGTACAGACAGATCCTTGATGAAAACCTGCTCCAGAGCGCTCAAGGCCTCAGTCTGGGGTGAAGGTTCACCTTCCAACAGGACAACGACCCTAAGCACACAGCCAAAACAACAGAGGTGTGGCTTCAGGACAAGTCTCTTAATGTACTTGAGTGGCCCAATCAGAGCCCGGACTTGAACCCAATCTAACATCTCTGGAGAGACCTGAAAATAGCTGTGCAGCGACACTCCACATCCAACCTGACAGAGCTTGAGAGGATCTGCAGAGAAGAATGGGAGAAACTCCCCAAATACAGGTGTGCCAAGCTTGTAGCATCATATACCCAAGAAGACTCAAAGCTGTAATCGCTGCCAAAGGTGCTTCAAGAAGGTACTGAGTAAAAAGTCTGACTACTTATGTAAATGTGATATTTCAAATTTGAACAACCAGTTTTTATTTGGCATTATGGGGTAATGTGTGTAGATTGAAGAGGGGGGAAAAAAACATTTAATCAATGTTAGAATACGGCTGTAAGGTAACAAAATGTGGAAAACGTAAATGGGTCTGATTTCTTTCCGAATGCACTGTACATGAGGCAGAGGCACAAAACAAACATATGTCCTAAAGACCTACAGCATTTAACTTATTCACCTTGTCATACTCCCTACAATAGTCCCTGGGCCGACTAGGTGAAAAATCTGTCGATGTGCCCTTGAGCAAAGCACTTTACCCTAATTGCTCCTGTAAATCGGTCTGGATAAGAGCATCTTATTTTTTTATTTTTTTAAGTCATTGTCTGCAATCATCTGGCAACATTACACAAAAGGTAACATCTCCACAAAACACATTTCTCCTCATGCTTACCTGCAGTAGCCACAACAAACTCCCGGGGCAGGCCAAAAATGCGGTTGTCCATGTCAAACTCAATGATGATGGACGTGGCGGCTTCATATGACGACACAACCACCTCCTGCCGTTGTTGCTGGTAGCCATCAGCCACAGCCTCTATGTTGTGGTTTCCTGGTGCCAGCAGAGCATGGAAGTAGCCTCCCTCTGCAGTGAACACCCTCACACCCCCGTTCAACACTATCATGGCCCCCACGATGGGCTTCCCACTCTTATCCTTCACCATGCCACGCACACCTTTATGGACCTGAGAGAGACAGAAACACAGATTTCATGTAAAGTACACAGAACAAAAAGTAAGTAGCCTTGTCCGAGCCAGAACGGCCGATAGGGCAGGAGCCTATATCCTGTTACTGTAGCGTAAGACAGCTTGATGTACAGTACAAGTACACACCCTGAACAGGACGCTAGCAAAGATTTGTATAACTAAACCCAGATAGACCACAGCCCGTCGTTTCAAATGGGAACAAATGAGTCAAAGTGGGTGAAATCAGTCTCATTGTTCTATCTGTGACGTTAGTCTATCGCAGGAAGACAGACTATCACTAGTCTATTACATTAAGTAATATTATTTTAATTAAATCTGCGGTGGCAATATTGACACATGTATGCCATGTACGCATTCAATAATGTATCAAACAAATGCGTTTGATAAGTAACCAATCAGAGTGCCAAAATGCATGAATTAATTATTATCAAACACACTCAATAACTCTTATCAACGTGTTTGTGAACTTATTTCATGCATTTGTATCACATGACCCCAGATCAGAGGTCAAGGGTATTACTGACCTCCACCAGCATGCTGAGCAGTGCCTTCCTGTTCTCAGCCCACAGCGTGGCCAGCTGCTCGGCCGGGGGGAACAGACAGCAGCCTGTATACACCGTGATCTCTGGACAGTGGCCAAAGTCCACACTGAAGTCCTGGAACACACAGACAGACAGACATACACACAGATCAGAAGAGGCATATTGATGACCAATAAATATAGTCCTGTCGTTCCAGATGCCTCTTTGGGCCCGGGTTGACAGAACAACCCTCCTCCTATGAGAGGTATAGAATTAGAACGCAGGGGTTGATGAAACATACCTTCATGCTGCCCATGTGACTTTGTCTCTCTGCTGCCCTGAGTACTCCATCTGGGATGTTACCCACTGGGGAGAGAGGAGGAGAAGAGGAGGCTGAAACAGAGGAGTCAATAGATATATAGAAGCTATCTTCTTTTCCAATTCAAAACTTCATTTTAATTCAGTCTATAGGTCACAATGGTCTATTTGTGGTGCTGTTGGTACATACTTTGGCCATTGCTTGGACATCCTGTATCCCCCAGGTGCATCTTGGGATGGTTTCTGGCGTACACATTGGCCAGGTACTTCAAAGTTTCCTCATTTTCAACTGAAAAAAAGTACACGATTAGTTAACTATTAATTTTCCCACTAAAATATTATATTTGGAGCTCCATGCTCCTACCTGGCTGTACAGGCTTGTCGTAGGGGTAAGTAGCCAACAGGGAGCCTCCATCCAGGGCTACAGAGAGTGTGAAGCCCCTCTCTAAGATCAGGTCCATCACTGCCCTGGTCTCTGGCTGAGCCATCACCACGCGCTGGGAGGCATTACCTACAGCAGCAGCACACACAGACACGATACCATCAGACATGTAAGGGCATGCAAATACACACACACACACACACAACACACACACAAACATCTCCGTCTATCCAACAACAGCAGGTACTGACCGAAGAAGTCAGTGTCCAGATCTTTCCCGTGTGCGTTGGTCATGCCCACAGTAGAGGTGCACTGTTTCTCTCTGGCCAGCTCTCGTCCATCTGGGTTGATGGAGGGAAGGATGACGATCCGCGTCTCGTTTATCAACTGTGGAGAGGAGAAGAGGGAGAAGGATAAAGAGGAATGCTGGATAAACAGGACAGCAGTGATATTTAATGGGAGCTTTTTTATTTTACAACATCTCTAAACTGTTTAGAAAGTGTGGTAGATCACAAAATCCACATTTTATGAATATTTAGCCATTTCAAGGCAACACAACTGTGCAAGGGTGTGAATAATTTCACTAGGCACTGTAGTTATGATTGGAGTAGTAAAACCATCTCAGTTAAAGCATCTCACCCTGGTAATGGTGGGGTTCTTGCCATAGTTGATGCAGAGGAAGGCAGCGAACTCCAGCAGGAGCTCTGTGCCCACGGGGGCGTTGCCATGGATACCTCCCACCAAGCGGATCTTGGGCTCGGCCGTTTCAGGCTCGTCTGGTTTGTTGGAGATCTCCAAGGCCCAGATGGTCCTGTACTCCACACTCTGGCCCAAACTAGACACAAAAATGTATTTTATTATCAGTTCCACTGTAGATAATATGGAATATGGTTACCTAGCAGACTCTTCTGCATAGAGACGTAGACCATAATTCAAACCATTTGGAGGAGAGGTTTTGAGGTTAGCCATTAGGGGTACAGGGGGGCAGGTAGCCTAGCGGTTAGAGCGTTGGGCCAGTAACCGGAAGGTCGCTGGTTCGAATACCTGAGCCAACAAGGTGAAAAATCTGTCGATGTGCCCTTGAACAAGGCACTTAACCCTAATTTGCTCCATGGACGCCGTACTACTATGGCAGACCCTGTAAAACAATACATTTCTCTGGTGTATGTGATAATATATATACACCTTTTTTTTTTACATGACAAGTAAAATTATTTTGATGAAGGGCAGTTACACTAGGGGTTAGAGGTCAGTGTTTACCTATGCAGGGCGTGACATTTGATGAGTTTAGCTAGGAGGTCATAACTCAGGCCTACCTATGTAGGGAGGTGATCTTGGGGAAGTTGAGCGTCAAACCCCTCAGGAACTCAGACAGCTCCTTGTAGTGTCTGTATCTGAAGCTGCTCTCTGTGGCAGTACTCTGAACCAGCTGCTCCAGCCCCTGGCCCAGAGACAGGTCCTTAATGAAGCTCTGGAACACCTCCTCTGCAGGGTCCTGGGTGGCCCTGGGGTCCTTGGGGGCCTGGCCGTTGGGCTCCGAACGCACCCGTGTCAGCCGGAAGTCTACCAGC
The DNA here is from genome assembly GCF_020615455.1 of Coregonus clupeaformis. Classification (NCBI taxonomy): domain Eukaryota; kingdom Metazoa; phylum Chordata; class Actinopteri; order Salmoniformes; family Salmonidae; genus Coregonus; species Coregonus clupeaformis. Next base: position 26,696,584 of record NC_059196.1, on the reverse strand, counting down.
TCCACCCCCTCCTCTGGCACTGTGGCGTAGATCTTTACCGAGTTGTACCTGAGAAGACGGGGAGGGAGGGTTAGGGTATAGAAGGTTGTTCATTCTAGCTGTTCTGTTTCTGTGGGTTAGGGTGTGGTTACCCTGCAGATAAATAGGGTTTTGTGGACCGGTCTTGGGTCTACATTTTAAACAAACCCTCTAATTTATCTCAGTTACTACTATGGTCCTGTCTCTCACCCCCGTGCGGAGGCTGTGAGGTGGTACGTTCCAGGGACCAGAAGTCTCCAGTATTCTCCATCTAGGTTGGTTGTGATTGGATGATCAATCTCCTCCACCGTGATGGTGGCATTAGGGATTCCTGTACCATCTTTAATGTCTATCACCATGCCCTTCACTCCTCTGTGGACCTGCAGAGGCACACACACACACAGGATGATTACCTCAAATTGAAGTTGGTGCATTTGAGACAAAATAAGTAGGTAAGACAAAGGGAAAGAGAGAAATTATATGTAAAAAATAAATACAATTGAGTTAGTGAGAGAGTGTGATTAAGAGAGTGAGTGAGAGTGAGTGAGGGTGATGAATGAATGAGAGCGTAGTGAAGGACAGCATGTAAGTATGCTGACCTGGTGGATGTACTGCAGTAAGGCTCTGCGGTTCTGGTCCCAGTACAAAGGCAGGTGCTGGGCTTTAGGGTACTTCACACAGCCCAACTCTATGGTCACCTCAAAACAGTTAGTGTTCAGGTAGTTCCAGTCCTGCATCCCACCTGGCGAGAGAACACAAAGAGAAGTCAGATACACACGCACAGGTGCGCACAGACACACAAATTCTTCCTCTCAGTGTGTGTATTGGCATGGGAGGGCACGTACCGGGAACATTGTACCAGTTGGCGCCGTTGGTGATGCCGTCCTCAAAGAACTCCGATGGGTAAAGGTCCTCACAAGGGTGCCCTTTGTGCATCAGAGCATTTTCCTGGACACACATCAAAAAGGGCAAATGCAATGCAATACAAACAGCAGAATTGAAACAGTAAACGTATCTTCAACTGTCCAGTGGTTCTATTAACAGAATAAAAATAATTTACAACTGTATAAATATATTCATTAAAAAGTGACATTAATGGACTGATATAATGACCGAAATTGTTTGTTGAAGTCCACTGACCTGAGAGTAGGCTCTGGCCACCAGTTTAAAGACCTTGTCATCAGGACACTTGCTGTACTCCGTACGTCCCTGCTTGTCATCATCATATGGGTAGTTGACCACCAATGACCCTGTAGTGGGCAGAGAGGAAATATGCAATGAGAATACAGTATATTACTAAAATAATAAAGCTGTCTTCCAAAGTGGGCCAATATGTCGGTGGCAGGCCAATATACAATTTTTATAAACATTGGAAAATGGGGGCGCTTAGGGCTTACCCCCATGTAGGTTGGCTGAGAGCACGAAGGGATTATTCTTGAGCCACTTCATCACAGCGATGGTCTCTGGCTGCCTGGGTTCAGTGATGGTAGTAAACTGGTCAGGGAAGTTACGGTTCAGGTCAAAGTTGTTACTGTTGTTGCGTCCCGTGTACCCTCTGACATCACCTGCGAGAGAAAATGAACAGAAAACAATACAAATACATTGCACCCTAAATACATTATATCTATATCTCAATTAATTATACAAAGACAACTGAAATGGATCATTCTGATGTCACAGTACCAAAACACATATTTCCAGGGCTTATTTTAATAATAGGGTAGTTACACCTTAAATATTTCCCCTGTTGATCAACTTCCTGTTTATAAAGCGCTGGGGAAAACAGCAGCACAACTGCCTGAGCTAAAACTAGACCTATGTAAGAGGAAGTGTGAGAAAATCTACAGGGCAAATAAGGAAGCTAGGCAGCAAAAGAGAAGAAATTCCATTCAGAATTATTTCAAGGTCTCAGTCTGACAATTGACATACAGATAGTTTCTGCTAGCATATTCAAGTTATTTGAATCGGACACTTGTTTTTGTTCACAGCCAGACAGTTACTTACCGCTAATCATGTTAAATGCCTTATTTTAGGGCTACACTGCATTTTTCTTCACCTGGCATGTGTACAGGCAACATTTTCACAAATAGACCCCCCCCACACACACACACACACACACACACACACACTTCCCTCTCTTACCCTCCCTGGCGATCTCATAACCATCTGGGTTCATGGAAGGCATGATGTGTATCCGGGTCGTGTTGACCAGCTGGGTGACCTCAGGGTCGCTGCCATAGTTACGGCACAGGTACTCAATGAGGTTGAGGAGCAGCTCGCGTCCCACCACCTCGTTCCCGTGCATGTTAGCTATGTACTTGAACTCTGGTTCACCTGAAGGAAAGGGGAGAAAAGAGGCGGAAAAATAAAGAAAAAAGTGTTAGACTGCTATTAAAAAATAGTGCAGTCGGCTGAGAGAGAATGAGGGCGGCAGCCTCCTGAACAAATTCACACTCAATTAAACTAAAGCACTCCATTCATTCCTTATCCTTGCAGTGCCATTTCAAGGCCACCAAAATATTGAAAAAACACAACGCTGTAATGGACCTGCTGATACGAGTGAGTACCCCACATTCAAAAGGATATGAAGCTACTAGATCATTGAGCTGAAGCAATAATATCAGGATCTTTTTAAGGAAGAAAACAGCAGAACTGCTATTTTTCTAGACTATGAATTTCAGTGTTTGAACACAATCCAGTTACTGTAAGAAGTTAGATCATCATAAACCAAACAACCATAGATTGAAGGCCTCAATTTAGAGCTAATAGTCTCTTCTGGAGCTCCAGTCACACCAAATCACATCCATACCTGGCTCGTGGACGGTGGGGTTGTCTGATATCACCATGACGTAGAGCTCACGGTCCTCTGCTGACTTCCCAATGGAGTAGAGATGAGCGATGGAACGGAACCCGTTGCTGTACCTGTTGTGTTGAAAGAACAAGGCTTTTTCACATTTTATTCAAGCTCTCACATCCTAACATTACTTGCTAGCTTAATATTTTAAATGCTTCACTGCAAAGGCTATAACACAAACATAACAGTACCTGCGCAGGAACAGCTCCATGTCATTGTAGTGGTGATGGCGGAAGTCCTGTGGCTGGATGGGCTGGTGCTCAGGCTGGGCTGGGGGCTGAGCCTCCTGGGGAGTGGAGCTCTCGTTGGCCACAGAGGTCCCCATCTCAGAGGTGGTGCTGGAGGTCTCGATGGTGGTGGAGTCAGGGTCAGAGGTTGTGGTAGGGACGGTGGTAGTGGTGATGGTGGGGGTAAAGGGTACGGTTATGCCAACTGTGGGTTCATTTCCCAGTGGTGCCAGGGTGAAGTTGAGCTCGGTGGCCTTGCCCTCCACCACTTGAACCCCAACTACTGTCATGGACATGTACCTATGAAGACCGAGACATTGAATATGTTTATTTTGTTGCAGTTAAAATAAAATAAAACAAAACATTTCGTAATGCAAAAAACTAAGTGAAACCCCTGTGCACAGCAGTGCGTCTACATCCAGGTGATATATTTGAAATGTATTTCACCAGGAAGTGTCAGGTAACATGGGAAAGTACCAGTAACAGGGGAAAATATCTTAGAGGAAATTAAGCTCTAAGATGTACATTTACTTCCTGTAAGAAAACACCACACAAATCAGTTCCAAGAAAAACAGACAGGAACTAAAATCAGGAGTAGAGTATGCTTCTTTCGTTAAATACTTTATTTTCTGTACACTGTGCCTGCAAGTTACTGTAGCAACAATAGAGGAGCTCATTCCTCCAGCAGTACTTACCCCGTGGCTATAGCTGAGACGTTGTATGTCCCAGGGAGCAGCAGGCGGTAGTAGTCACCAAACTGGGCCGTGGTCAGGTTATGGTTGATGCCTGCCACCACGATCCTGACATCAGGCAGCGCTGTCCCATTGGCAGCGTCCTTCACATAGCCTCTCACTCCAATGTGAACCTGGGAGAGAACAGGATAAAGTCAGAAGAGATCTCAAACACTGTTCCTATTGCCTCAGTAGCTGGGAACAAAAGAAGCTCAAATCACTAAGTGCTGCCTAGAACTAATTAACTACTGCAAACGGATGTCAAGACGGAACAATCTCTTCAATTAAAATAAATAAATAAATAAATAAATAAATAGAGTGCAGTAGTAAGAACCGGAGAGTAATACTACGGATATTCATATGTGCAATGAAATTATGTGTATGATAGTTTGAAAGTTTGAGTGTGACACTGTCTTGTGAAAGCCTACCTGCTCCAGGTAGGCAATGAGTGACTCCCTGTTGTAGTCCCACTCTTTCTTTAACTCGGAGGCCGGGGGAAATTTACAGCAGCTCAGTTCTATGGTGATCTCCAGGCAATTTCCATTCAGGTAGTTATAGTCCTGCATGCCTCCTGAACAGGGATTACAAATTGTAGTTTATGTCAATAATTTTTCATGCAAACATTTCAATGTCTCTCTGCTTCAAAACCACTCAAGAAGACATCCATATCACTTTTGGAAGCACAAACTAAAGAAAGTGGGCAAGCATACAAAATAAACTGTCAAAAGAAAGTGTTGACTCAATCTCTTCTGTTTAGGTCATGAAAGCAACAGCATGAACACAGGCCTAATGCTTTGGATCAGGAATGTCCTTAAAATCTACACCAAACCCAGGATATAGGTGAAAGGTGTAGATCAATCCAAAGTGCCTCTGGCAAAGGAGAGCAGAGCAGGCTGTGGCCAGCACTAGCCTTTCCTCCAGTCCAGGGCTGCCTGGTGGAGGAATGTTTTTGATGTGGCCTGGTGCCACCTGCCACCCAGACAGCGTTCCCAGGTTGCACTCAGCACAGAGCCAGACAGCAGGCCGGCAGTAGGCCTCTGGAGAGTGGCCATGACTGGGTGGGCGCTGTAACCCAATAAGGGTTTCCGTTTGGAAAATGTGGTGCCGGACATTTAACCGACAGCATTTTAAATGTACCGGACATTTGAGAAATGTACTGGACCCATATGCATTGGGTGTGTAACCGTATTATGGCGTCCATTCACGGTGCTCAGAATGACAGAAATCACATTTTGATTATGGTAATTAATATTAACAGAACATGCAAGACGAGGATGCAACGATGTGTGGTCCATCTTATTGAAATATGATGCACACTTTGAAGATGTTAGAATAACTGTCCACATTTACTTTTCCTCTACCAACAAGATAAGTAAGGAACAGCAAAATTACTAGCCAACGTCAATCTACCATAGTACCCATAGTAGAAAAGTTTACCTAGGCCTATTGTATTGGTCAGCTTGTCGAGAAAGAAATAGTCTATTCCAAACTGACTCTGGGACAGTTGTGGGACGATAGAGCCCAAACTCATCCAACCAGTAGGCCTAGGCTACATAAACAACACGTTAAAAAGCAATGAGTCTGATGCAACAGATCAGAACATTTAGCTGAACATTTTGATAAACTATTATTTCTTCACATTATAAGCACAGCAATGCGCACAAGGCAGTAGTGCAAATGTTAGTTCCATAATGCAATTAGCGGGACAACTGTTGTCAAAATTGCACCGCACACGCGAGCAGTTTCATGTGACAGATGAAAATATCAGTTAGAAATGTAGAAAGAGGGGAGATCTAATATGCAACAACTAGCATGGGATGCTAATATGACTAGGATTGCGCCTTTGGCTACTGGATAACGAAAGAAAGTTGATGTAAAATAATTGCCTCCACGGATATGGTCAGATTTTGTCTAGGCAACTTTGAAGCAAGGTAAGAGATGCCTCATAATATGTAGTAAAACTTTCAGGTTTCAAACAATTAAGAATATGTTTTCAAAATGCATAGTGGTGTGTGACGTGCTGATGAAGCCTGCCTTCCATTGCCTATGCATTTGCTGTTTGAGATGATGTAGTAGCAGCTCTCGCGCTGTCTGACAGATTCTGCACTCAAAAGCTTTGTATCTCTCTATGCTTTGCGAGTGTGATAAATAAGATACAGTGCATTCTGAAAGTATTCAGACCCCTTGACTTTTTCCACATTTTGTTACGTTACAGCCTTAATCTAAAATGTATTAAATACGTTTATTTCCTCATCAATCTACCCACAATACCCCTAATGACAAAGCAAAAACAGGTTTTTAGAAATTTTTGCAAATGTATTAAAAATTTAAAACTGAAATACCTTATTTACATAAGTAATCAGACCCTTTGCTTTCAGACTCGAAATTAAGCGTTGATCATTGATCATGCTTGAGATGTTTCTACAACTTGATTGGAGTCCACCTGTGGTAAATTCAATTGATTGGATATGATTTGGAAAGGCACACACCTGTCTATATAAAAGGTCCCACAGTTGACAGTGCATGTCAAGAGTAAAAATCAAGCCATGAGGTCAAAAGGAATTGTCCATAGAGATCCAAGACAGGATTGTGTCAAGGCACAAATCTGAGGAAGGGTAAAATGTGAATTCATATTTTTTTATGTGCACCGCACCGCTCGCAAGTGCGGTGCACTTTTGACAACAGTTTTCCCGCTAATTGCATTATGGAAAAAACATTTGCACTACTGCCTTATGCGCATTGCTGCGCTTATAATGTGAATAAATAATAGTTTATCAAAATGTTCAGCTAAATGTTCTGATCTGTTGCATCATACTCATTGCTTTTTAACGTTTTTTTTTAAATGTAGCCTATGCCTACTGGTCAAAAGTTTGGACACACCTCATTCCAGGGTTTTTCTTAATTATTTACTATTTTCTACATTGTAGAAAAATAGTGAAGAGATCAAAACTATGAAATAACACATATGGAATCATGTTGTAACCAAAAAAGTGTTAAACAAATCAAAATATATTTTATATTTGAGATTCGTCACATAGCCAACCTTTGTTTTGATGACAGCTTGGCACACTCTTGGCAATCTCTGAACCAGCATCACCTGGAATGCTTTTCCAAAAGTCTTGAAGGAGTTCCCACATATACTGAGCACTTGTTGGCTGCTTTTCCTTCACTCTACGGTGGGAAATACACATGCAGAGATCATCCGTTCACCCACACCGCATCTCACAAAGCCACGGCGGTTGGAACCAAAAATCTCCAATTTGGACTCCAGACAAAAGGACACATTTCCACCGGTCTAACGTCCATTGCTCGTGTTTCTTGGCCCAAGCAAGTCTCTTCTTCTTATTGGTGTCCTTTAGTAGTGGTTTCTTTGTAGCAATTCGACCATGAAGGCCTGATTCACACAGTCTCCTCTGAACAGTTGCTGTAGAGATGTGTCTGTTACTTGAACTTTGGGCTGCAATTTCTGAGGGTGGTAACTTTAACTTATCCTCTGCAGCAGAGGTAACTCTGGTTCTTCCATACCTGTGGCGGTCCTCATGAGAGCCAGTTTCATCATAGCACTTGATGGTTTTTGCGACTGCACTTGAAGAAACTTTCAAAGTTCTTGACATTTTCCGTATTGACTGACCTTCATGTCTTAAAGTAATGATGGACTGTTGTTTTTCTTTGCTTATTTGAGGTGTTCTTGCCATAATATGGACTTGGTCTTTTACCAAATAGGGCCATTTTCTGTATACCCTCTCCCCCTTGTCACAACACAACTGATTGGCTCAAAACACATTAAGAAGGAAAGATGTCATCAAGACAAAGGTTGGCTACTTTGAAGAATCTCAAATATTTGTTTAACACTTTTTTGGTTACTACATGATTCCATATGTGTTATTTCATAGTTTATGTCTTCACTATTATTCTACAATGTAAAAATTAGTACAAATAAAGAAAAACCCTTGAATGAGTAGGTGTGTCCAAACTTTTGACTGGTAATATATATACACACACAGTTGAAGTCGGAAGTTTACATACAGTTAGGTTGGAATCATTAAAACTCGTTTTTCAACCACTCCACAAATTTCTTGTCAACAAACTATAGTTTTGGTAAGTCGGTTAGGACATCTACTTTGTGTATGACACAAGTCATTTTTCCAACAATTGTTTACAGATTATTTCACTGTATCACAATTCCAGTGGGTCAGAAGTTTACATACACTAAGTTGACTGTGCCTTTTGTAGACCTCCACAAGTCTAATTCATCCTTGGGAGCAATTTCCAAATGCCTGAAGGTACCATGTTAATCTGTACAAACACTAGTACGCAAGTATAAACACCATGGGACCACGCAGCCATCATACCGCTCAGGAAGGAGACACGTTCTGTATCCTAGAGATGAACGTACTTTGATGTGAAAAGTGCAAATCAATCCCTGAACAACAGCAAAGGACATTGTTAAATCAAGATGGCGTAGTAGTGCGGTCGTGTTTGTGTTGTGTCGTCGTGTAAATAGCCAGTTTTTTTGGTCTTTTATTCATTTATATATATATATATATATATATATATATATATATATATATATATATATATATATATATATATATATGACACACACAAACATCTCACTTTCTATCCTTTAACTAAATATACTTTCCTGCACCCCGCCTCACCCAATGTGGAACGGATTCTATTATTTCTTTATTTTTATCAAGAACCTACGGCTGAAACTAGCCAGCTAACTAGCGGGCCGGACCTAGCGGGCCGGGGCTAGCTGAAGTGGTTTCAACAGGCTTCCCGTTGCGACGACCACGAAGATCCATCTGCTAGCCCCGGCCCGCTAGCACGCCCAATCAACAGCCGTGCCTCCTGCTCGCCTGTGTTTTAGCAGCCTACGATCTGCTCCCGGACTTACTTAGTGCTGTTCACTGAACCTTATGATCACTCAGCTACACAGCTAATGCCTGCTGGACTGTTCCTTTACACGGTACCCCATCCTGTTTATCTGTTTAGCCTCAGCCCAAACTTTCGTCGCCATTACCAGTTGTTGTCTTAGCCCTCTCGAATAACACCTATGATTGCGTTATGCCTCTCTCCTATGTCAATATGCCTAGCCTATTGCTGTTTGGGTTAGTTCTTATTATACAATTTCACTGTAGAGCCCCAAGTTCAGCTCAACCAGCCTCAGAGAGCTCCTTTGTCCCACCCCCCATACACACGGAGACCGGCTCAATCGGTCTCCCATGGGGCGGCGCACAATTGGCCCAGCGTCGTCCAGGGTAGGGGAGGGAATGGCCGGCAGGGATGTAGCTCAGTTGGTAGAGCATGGCGTTTGCAACGCCAGGGTTGTGGGTTCGATTCCCACGGGGGGGCAGTATGAAAGAAAATAAATAATTATGTATGCACTCACTAACTGTAAGTCGCTCTGGATAAGAGCGTCTGCTAAATGACTAAAATGTAAATGTAAAATGTACCTCCAGTGATGCTCTCTCTTTCATAGTTACCCAATGCTTAGGTGTACCTCCACTGTACTCATATCCTTGTCTGTCCATAATGCCCTGAATCTATTCTACAACCCCGGAAATCTCCCCCTTTTATTCTCTGTACCAAACGCACTAGAAGACCAGTTCTTAAAGCCTTTAGCCGTATACTTATTATATTCCTCCTCTGTTCCTCTGGTGATGTAGAGGTTAACCCAGGCCCTGTAGCCCCCAGTATCACTCCTACCCCCCAGGCGCTATCATTTGTTGACTTCTGTAACTGTAAACGCCTTGGTTTCTTGCATGTTAACATCAGAAGCCTCCTCCCCAAGTTTCAGTTATTCACTGCGTTAGCACACTCTGCCAACCCTGATGTTCTAGCAGTGTCTGAATCTTGGCTTAGGAAGGCCACCAAAAATTCAGATATTTCCATCCCGAACTACAACATTTTCCGTCGAGATAGAACTGCCAAAGGGGGGCGGAGTTGCAATCTACTGTAGAGATAGCCTGCAGAGCTCTATCATACTATCCAGGTCTGTGCCCAAACAGTTTGAACTTCTACTTCTAAAAATCCACCTTTCCAGAAATAAGTCTCTCACTGTTGCCGCTTGCTACAGACCCCCCTCAGCCCCCAGTTGTGCCCTGGACACGATATGTGAATTGCTTGCCCCCCATCTATCCTCAGAGTTCGTACTGCTTGGTGACCTAAACTGGGATATGCTTTACACCCCGGCCGTCCTACAATCTAAACTAGATGCCCTCAATCTCACACAAATTATCAAGGAACCTACCAGGTACAACCCTAAATCCGTATACATGTGCACCCTCATAGATATCATCCTGACTAATTTACCCTCTAAATACACCTCCGCTGTCTTCAACCAGGATCTCAGCGATCACTGCCTCATTGCTATATGATGTCAAGCAAAGCGGCACTGAGTTTGAAGGTAGGCCTTGAAATACATCCACAGGTACACCTCCAATTGACTCAAATGATGTCAATTAGCCTATTAGAAGGTTCTAAAGCCATGACATCATTTTCTGGAATTTTCCAAGCTGTTTAAAGGCACAGTCAACTTAGTGTATGTAAACTTCTGACCCACTGGAATTGTGATACAGTGAATTATAAGTGAAATAATCTGTCTGTAAACATTTGTTGGAAAAATTACTTGTGTCATGCACAAAGTAGATGTCCTAACCGACTTGCCAAAACTATAGTTTGTTAACAAGAAATTTGTGGAGTGGTTGAAAAACGAGTTTTAATGACTCCACCCTAAGTGTATGTAAACTTCAGACTTCAACTATATATATTGGACAAGAGAGGCACACTTCCAGCGGATTGTACAGAAAGGGGAAGAGGAGAAGATAAAAAAAAAAAAGTTTTTTTTATAGGTATGAAAACAAAAAATATAAAAAAATTCTTTTTCTCTTGTTGGCTCTTAAGGGTTAACAGTTCAGGGATGTCTCTTCCACATCCAAAATCATAATTCTCACTCGCTCAGATAACTTTTCCCCAGCCTTACTGTAGTCCACGTTGCAGCTAGTGGCCAACCCAGCAAAAAGTCCTTCCAAATGTCTCTCACGTATTTCCACAGGTGCATATATCCAAAGGTGAGTATTTCCCAAAGGTAAGTATCTCCAAATCCTTATATTCCTCATGGAAGTGGATGTGCAGCACTCTTGTCCTCCAGAGGGCCCAGGTTGGAGACTGTGTCTCTTCCCTTCCCAAACCTTCCGCTCATCAGCTCCTCATTTGTTTCAGCTGCGTGGGAAGATTGGCCATAGAGGGGTGGAGTTCCCGACCATACCAGCAGATGGAGCCATAGCTGTCTGGGTTTGCAGCCACCTCAGGGGGGATGTAACATCCCTCCAGGACACAGCCTCTCGTGACATCACACATCCCCCTCCTCGGGACCGACGTCCTCGTCGGGGTAAAGGCAGCGAAGAAGGCATCACGCCGGGAGAGGGCGTCCCGCATTGCCGTGGTGCTTGCCAGACTGCTCTCTCTTCAACTCCTCCAACTCTAGGACCAGGGACTCAGCCCCCTGTTGTCTCTCCTTGAGTTTCTTACTGAACGCATCAGCCTTGGTTTTAGCAGAGTTTAGCTTCTGTTGAGCAGCTTTCAGTTCCTTCTCTCTCTCTGCCTCCGCATTCTTCATCTTGTTCTCCAACACCTTGTACTTCTCCTCTGCCTTCTTCTGACCTCCTTACTACTGCGCAGGGTCTCCTCACACTCCTCGATGGTCCTGCGCAGCCTCTCCAGCTCCTCCTGTTGCTTAGGGAAGGAGCTCTGTTGTAGTTTAGCCTGGAGGATATCTAACTCTTCTGTCTTCATGTCTAACTGTTGCTTTAACAAACGATACCTCTCTCATCGGTCCCCTTCAGACCAGACAGTTCTTTGTCCAGATTCTGTAGCTCCGTCTCTGTGTCGGTCTGGGCACCTGCCATCCCTATCAGAGCCCGGGCGGGAGTGAGTAACTCGGAGGATTGCACCGGAGCCTTCCCAGGATGAGTCTTGCCTCTCCGTTTCCGAGGTACTCGGGTTATCCTCTCCTGAGACTCTCTCCAGAGTGGGTAAAAGGCTGGGCAGTCTCGTCCAATTAGGACAGGGACGGGGAGGGAATCAACCACCCCCGCCGTCGTGTGTATGGTTCCCCGTGTGCTGGTCATTGTAAGTTCAGTAATGGGGTATTCTCTGGTGTCCCCATGGACACAGGAAACTGGGAGGACTTTCCCGGGGGTCAGACACGTTGGGCCCACCAAATCCTTACGCACCAGGGTGGCCCGGCTACCAGAATCCAGTAAGGCCTCCACATCATGGTGATTCACAGTTACCGGGCAGGTGGGGGGTCGATCTGGGCCGCCATCTACGACTCCCAAGAGCGAGGCAAAACGGTGTGTGGGTGCTGAGCTGGAGGACTCCGCAGTGGGCATAGGTTCATCGGCTGGTTTCCCACACTGCCAGGAGATATGTCCCATCTCCCCACACCGGTAACACTGTCGAAGTTTCCCCTCCTGGTGTACTCTTCTTGGACCCGCCTGGTTTCTGGCTCCCCTGGAGCCGGGATAAGTCCTGACGTGGCTGGGTTCGAGACCTTGGGGTCCTTTGGACGGGTTCTTCCCATTTGTGGTGGGGCCGCCCTCCTGGGGTCTTTTTCGAAGCATTCAGCATCTCCGCTGTGGCCTGGTACTTTTCCACAGCTTCCACGGTCAGATCAGCCGTGGTCAAGGCCTGTTGACTGATGACCCGTTTTGCCTCATAAGGCAGGGCGCGTAGGTAACGATCCACCACAACGGCCTCCACCACCGCCGCTGCTGTATTCCTCTGCGGATCCAGCCATTTCCTTGCGATTCGGACAAGTTCATGCATCTGCGCCCGAGGAGGTTGGTCTGGTTGGAAGGTCCAGCTGTGAAAGCGCTGGGCCATACCAAACTTTGTGAGTCCATATCTGCTGAGGATCTCAGACTTCAGGGCATCATAGTCAGTAACCTGGTCAGGGGCCCAGGTCCCGGACAGCATTCAGCGATTCCCGGTTAGAAAGGGGGCTAACAGACCAACCCACTGTTGCTTGGGCCAGGCTTCCCTAGTGGCCGTGGCCTCAAATGCATGCAGGTATGCCTCAATGTCATCGGTAGCTCCCATCTTAGATATAAAGTCACTTGCCTTTATTGGGCGGGTATTTTGGACCACCCTCTGTCTCTGCAACTGCAATTCCTCTGCCTTCAGAAGGTTGGCTTTCTTTTGCTCCTCCAAGAGAGCCACGTTTGCTTGCATCTGGGCTTGCTGGCCAGCAACAAGGGCTTTCAATATGTCCTCCATTTCAGTCGGCGGGGGCCTACGGCCAACTTGGAAAACTGGGTGATCAAACCTTCGGTATCCTCCTCTGACATGCACTATTAACGCTTGAGCGTGCCCGTATTCTCCACCATCTGTGACGTCACGAGAGGCTACACAGCTTTCAGCGGGATTGCTCAAGTAGTGCAAGGAGACAAGGTTCAAACAAAACAAGGATTTTATTATAGGTCTTGGGAAATTAACGAAAATATAACAAAATTCTGTTCTCTTGTGGCTCTTTATATATATATATATATATATATATATATATATATATATATATATATATATATATATATATATATATATATATATAGTTGAAGTTTACATACACTTAGGGTGGAGTCATTATACATGCATACATCAGTGGGGAAAATAAGTATTTAGTCAGCCACCAATTGTGCAAGTTCTCCCACTTAAAAAAGATGAGAGGCCTGTAATTTTTAGGTACACGTCAACTATGACAGACAAAATGAGAAAAAAAATCCAGAAAATCACATTGTAGGATTTTTAATGAATTTATTTGCAAATTATGGTGGAAAATAAGTATTTGGTCAATAACAAAAGTTTCTCAATACTTTGTTATATACCCTTTGTTGGCAATGACACAGGTCAAACGTTTTCTGTAAGTCTTCACAAGGTTTTCACACTGTTGCTGGTATTTTGGCCCATTCCTCCATGCAGATCTCCTCTAGAGCAGTGATGTTTTGGGGCTGTCGCTGGGCAACACGGACTTTCAACTCCCTCCAAAGATTTTCTATGGGGTTGAGATCTGGAGACTGGCTAGGCCACTCCAGGACCTTGAAATGCTTCTTACAAAGCCACTCCTTAGTTGCCCTGGCTGTGTGTTTCGGGGCGTTGTCATGCTGGAAGATCCAGCCACGACCCATCTTCAATGCTCTTACTGAGGAAAGGATGTTGTTGGCCAAGATCTCACGATACATGGCCCCATCCATCCTCCCATCCTCCATGCTTCACAGTTGGGATGGTGTTCTTGGGGTTGTATTCATCCTTCTTCTTCCTCCAAACGAGTGGAGTTTAGACCAAAAAGCTCTATTTTTGTCTCATCAGACCACATAACCTTCTCCCATTCCTCCTCTGGATCATCCAGATGGTCATTGGCAAACTTCAGACGGGCCTGGACATGCGCTGGCTTGAGCAGGGGGACCTTGCGTGCGCTGCAGGATTTTAATCCATGACGGCGTAGTGTGTTACTAATGGTTTTCTTTGAGACTGTGGTCCCAGCTCTCTTCAGGTCATTGACCAGGTCCTGCCGTGTAGTTCTGGGCTGATCCGTCATCTTCCTCATGATCATTGATGCCCCACGAGGTGAGATCTTGCATGGAGCCCCAGACCGAGGGTGATTGACCATCATCTTGAACTTCTTCCATTTTCTAATAATTGCGCCAACAGTTGTTGCCTTCTCACCAAGTTGCTTGCCTATTGACCTGTAGCCCATCCCAGCCTTGTGCAGGTCTACAATTTTATCCCTGATGTCCTTACACAGCTCTCTGGTCTTGGCCATTGTGGAGAGGTTGGAGTCTGTTTGATTGATTGAGTGTGTGGACAGGTGTCTTTTATACAGGTAACGAGTTCAAACAGGTGCAGTTAATACAGGTAATGAGAGGAGAACAGGAGGGCTTCTTAAAGAAAAACTAACAGGTCTGTGAGAGCCGGAATTCTTACTGGTTGGTAGGTGATCAAATACTTATGTCATGCAATAAAATGCAAATTAATTACATAAAAATTACATGTGATTTTCTGGATGTTTGTTTTAGATTCCGTCTCTCACTGTTGAGGTGTACCTAGGATAAAAATTACAGACCTCTACATGCTTTGTAAGTAGGAAAACCTGCAAAATCGGCAGTGTATCAAATACTTGTTCTCCCCACTGTATATATCTCATATATTTTTTTTTATTGGCCAAAAGCCGGCTATTACTGGCTAACGGAACCCAATAGAAGTAGGAAACTCAACTCTCTTCCTCACACACACACAAACAAACAAGGCTAAGTCACTCTGCAGCCTCTACACAGACACAATCCAGCGTGCAAATGCATGCTAGTGCGCATAATCGCGCTCACGCACAAACCCACCCACACACGAGACAAACATCACAAACAACAAGACCAGCTCTTTTATGTGAATGTGTGAGGCCTACCAGCCTCAGGTTAGAAATGCTGCTGTGTGCATATTATATCAGACAGCACGATGTGGGCAAGATACAACACAGCCGATTCAGCATTTACATAATCAAACGACACACACACACACACACACACACACAGCAGAGACAGCTAGCGTGGCTGATAGTGATTTAGCCAACTACATGACGTGGCTCTAATACAGGAATCTTCAGAAGGTATTTGACACAGACAGGAAGAGGAGGGGAACAGGAGGGGGAGAAACGGAGGGGAGAGGAAGCGAGTGTCCATCCATCCATCCTCAGTGAGTGGCTGTAATCACTTACCATGCACCAGATAAAAAAGTAATCTCCAGTAAGGCGGCTGTTTAATCCACACACATCAGGGTTGAATCTGTGCTTGTTAGGCTAGTTCTCACTGCGAGAGGAAAGGTATCAGAAAGCACTGAGTAAGCCCTTACTAACACAGTACTGAGTCAGCCTCGGACAAGCCAGAATACAAGCCAGAGTGGTACATGCAGCTGTTAAACAGCCTCTCAAATGGCTGCATCACTGTGACTGCCTGAACTGCAGATTGATTCTGGGTTCTGTGGTTTTGGTTGACTGGTAAAGAGTTTAGAAACCACAAGACAGTTGTTTGGCGGGTTATTTTAAATCTATTTGATGCCAGGCCTAATGGTGGCAGCATAGCACAATTTATATTTCTACCTTTTTAAAATGGGGTTAATGGAGTTCTCATAGTATTTTGCTTGGGTCATGGTAGGGGCAATATTACTACACTTGTTGGACTGCCTTGCATGGCTGTTAATTGGCAGGGTGTGTGTCAGCACCAGTCTAGTTGTGCTAAGCTGACAGCTGTGGTAAAACAGATCAACAGGGCAGTGCCCTTTGTGAGCCTGTACTTTAGGGATGTTAGTTAGGGCGGTTCCCAAGGGCTAAGTTCCATATGGTGACACCAGCAGGGTGCAACAGGCCTAGTCTAGGTCTCTGACAGTGACTATGGACACTGGCAAATAACATTAGCATGAAAAAGACTATACATTTACATTTTACATTTTTAGTCATTTAGCAGACGCTCTTCTCCAGAGCGACTTACAGTTAGTGCATACATTATTTTTTATTTTTCATACAGTGTGCATTGTAACAATGCTCGAATAATAGTAATCTTAGTGACTTTTTCGTGTTTAACAATTTGCCCGGCAGCACCTTTGATGCGTGTTTCATATGACAACGTCATATTAGACAATATCTGACAATAACAGGGTGGTGTACATAATAAACTGGCCAGAGTGAACAAACAAGATATTTGGTTTACTTGTCCCAATGCGATACCATGGACATAACTATGTTGTATGATTTAGGGATGTAGCTCAGTTGGTAGAGCATGGCGTTTGCAACACCAGGGTTGTGGGTTCGATTCCCATGGGGGGCCAGTATGAAAAATAAAAATGTATGCACTCACTAACTGTAAGTCGCTCTGGATAAGAGCGTCTGCTAAATGACTAAAATGTAAATGTAAAATGTAAGAATAAGAAAGGGATATAGAAGATTGACTTTATTTAGTGATTTTGACACCTTTTAGAGACTAGTCAACATTTGCTGTTCGGTCACCAATCAAAGCAAAGTAAATAGCCTATTCGCCCGACTCCATGGCTGGCTATATGAAAGCTGAAACACGCAAAATAAAATAAATTAAAAATGTGCCACAAAACAGTAATTAAGTGGATTTCAACTCATCGTTACCACTTACAATACATGGGACGTGTTCACTCACAGGAGATGATGAAGGCGCATCATGCCCTCCCTCCTCCGTGAAAAGAAATTCAACTGCAGCCAACCACAGCACACAAAAATAACACAGGTACGAAGAGGAGGGACAGAAAGCAGACTGACAAATCAGCAGTTTCCAGTTCATCGCTCGTTTGTGACTGACAGGCTTTGTGACTGACATCCTGTTGTTTTTACAGTAATTTACTGGCAGCCAGTTAAATTCTAAAGAAACTTAGGTTTAGAACTACATTACTGTAAACTCCCAGGGAATTTTTGTGCAGTTGATTTCCATGTAAAAGGGCCCATGAGCACCAAGTTTATAGGAGCATGTCAAATTGGGTGTCAAATGAAAGCGAAGAGTAAAACAATGTTTTTAATTAAGGCAAAGTTTGGACACACCTCCTCATTCCAGGTTTTATGTAAAATTTTTACTATTTTCTACATTGTAGAATAATAGTGAAGACATCAAAACTATGAAATAACACCCAAAAAGTGTTAAATCAAAATTTATTTTATATTTGTGATTCTTGAAAGTAGCCACCCTTTACCTTGATGACAGCTTTGTACACTCTTGGCATTCTCTCAACCAGCTTCATGAGGTAGTCACCTGGAATGCATTTCAATTAACAGGTGTGCCTTGTTAAAAGTCAATTTTTGGAATTTCTTTCCTTCTTAATGCGTTTGAGCCAATTAGTTGAGTTGTGACAAGGTAGGGGTGGTATACAGAAGACAGCCCTATTTGGTAAAAGACCAAGTCCATATTATGGCAAGAACAGCTCAAATAAGCAAAGAGAAAATGACAGTCCATCATTACATTAAGACATGAAGGTCTGTCAATCTGGAACATTTCAAGAACTTTGAAAGTTTCTTCAAGTGCAGGCACAAAAAACATCAAGCACTATGATGAAACTGGCTCTCATGAGGACCGCCACAGGAATGGAAGACCCAGAGTTACCTCTGCTGCAGAGGATAAGGTCATTAGAGTTAACTGCACCTCAGATTGCAGCCCAAATAAATGCTTCACAGAGTTCAAGTAACAGACACATATCAACATCAACTGTTCAGAGGAGACTGCGTGAATCAGGCCTTCATGGTCGAATTACTGCAAAGAAAGCACTACTAAAGGACACCAATAAGAAGAAGAGACTTGCTTGGGCCATGAAACAGGAGCAATGGACATTAGACCGGTGGAAATCTGTCCTTTGGTCTGATGAGTCCAAATTTGAGATTTTTGGTTCCAACCGCTGTGTCTTTGTGAGACGCAGAGTAGGTGAACGGATGATCTCTGCATGTGTGGTTCCCACCGTGAAGCATGGAGGAGATGGTGTGGGGGTGCTTTGCTGGTGACACGGTCAGTGGTTTATTTAGAATTCAAGGCACACTTAACCAGCATGGCTACCACAGCATTCTGCAGCGATACGCCATCCCATCTGGTTTGCACTTAGTGGGACAATACAATATTTTCAACAGGACAATGACCCAAAACACACCTCCAGGATGTGTAAGGGCTATTTGACCAAGAAGGAGAGTGATGGAGTGCTGCATCATATGACCTTGGCCTCCCCAATCACCCGACCTCAACCCAATTGAGATGGTTTGGGATTAGTTGGACCGCAGAGTGAAGGAAAAGCAGCTAACAAGTGCTCAGCATATGCGGGAACTTCCTCATGAAGCTGGTTGAGAGAATTCCAAGAGTGTGCAAAGCTGTCATCAAGGCAAAGGGTGGCTACTTTGAAAAATCTGAAATATATTTTTATTTATTTAACACTTTTTTGGTTACTACATGATTCCATATGTGTTATTTCATAGTTTCGATGTCTTCACTATTATTCTACAATGTAGAAAATAGTAAAAATAAAGAAAGATGAGTAGGTGTGTCCAGACTTTTGACTGGTACTGCATACATGTTCAATCCTAAAAATGTGGAATAAGCAAAGGATTTGATTTCTTGTCAAACAAATGGAAAACGGGTCTTAGAAAAAGTCTACCAGAAAGTCTTTAAAAAATGTTTTAGAAATACATCAAACATTATAATGTTGAAGTAAAGACCCCTGCCAACTAATATCAACACATAATAAGTCAGGAAAAAAATATTCTGCCTTGTGTAAGTGTTTTTACTGATATTTTGTTTATGAATTAGTAAGTGATTCAAACTTGAAATTCTGTTACCAAATCGGTAACAGAAGTTCAGATTGTAAAAAAACATGGTAACGGAATTTCTGCTATTGAATTGGCCACAATGCGAAATCATAGTAGTCACAAACTACGGTTGGGTCACCTGCTTCTGTCCTCACCTGCTACTGTTATGTTCAGCTGATAACTGTTTTCTTTCTCTTTTTGTCATCTGGTGGTCAAAACAAGAGTGTGAAAAGTCTGGACTACCCCTCCCTTTCTCTCTCTCTATCTCCAATTAATGTCACCTCTCCCGGCTCTTACACCTACCCATGAGACCACTCTCTTTCCATTTACTGTAACCAGCATCCTCACCCACTGAGCAACACCGGACGTCGATGGACGTTGAAATTTGGTCAGTCTGCCCTGGCCTTGATTTCAACGTCCAGAGCCATCATTTTTTGGTCTGGTCCGACCAGCCTTGATTTCAACTTCCACAGACATCTGGACCGGCCTTCATTTGGCCCAAACATAGACGTCCATGATTGGTTCAGATTTGGTCTGGATCAAATCTGAATGAAGCATAGACGTCTATGTTTCACAAGTTTGGACAGAACAGTACCGTACAGAAGAGCACAGTAGAGTACGGTAAAGAAAAGTATAGTTCAGTACAGTAGAGTAGAATAGTGGAGTACAGTACACAGTTGAGCACACTAGAGTTGAGTACACTATAACGTACTGAAGTATACTCTATTGAACTGAACTCTACTGCTCTGTGCTGTGCTATACTGCACTGGACTCTACTTTGATGTCCAAACTTGTGAAACATAGAAGTCTATGATTGATTCAGATTTGGTCCGGTCCGGACCAACCAAATTTGGTCTTGTTTGGTGGCGGAGCTCATTAAAATAAGCCAGTGTGTAGAATAATACCCAAATATGCAATCTTCCAGTAAATATGTTTCTGTAAAATGTTCTGTGTAAATTGTTAAGAATAGTCCTTACGCATAGAGTTGTATGGTTTGTTGAACTTTGAAATCAATGGTTTTTGTTTGGCATACATTTTAAGTGAAAAATCTGAGTCTCAGCATAATTCCGTTACCTTGGAATTGCCCTACATTAACCTCACAGCCAAAGACAAGTAGATCCCTGACTGACTTTGATAATCACAAGAAGACAGACTTTCGACAAGACAAGTGGGAGTGTTATGGCAATAGACTTTTAAACAGAGAAATTCCCCAGAACTAGCCTTGTCATCACTACAATCACCATAATGTCTGTTGTTCTGTCTGTTTGCAGTGATGAATGTTTGTAGCATTAGGCCTACTAATCCTGCAATACTGTTTGTATTGGGTTTCCACCCAGACCACAGGGACCTATTTATTGCCTTGCTCAACCAGCCCTGTTCTCATCCCCCAGTAAAGAATTGATTCATTCCATAATCCAGACAAAAGCTACAAACACATAAAGCTGCTAGGCCTATGAATACAGGGTACCTAATCCGGCTAGTAGGAAAACAACCCCGTTTGAATAACATTTAGTGCAGAGCTGGAGCAACCAGGCCTTCAGTATTTTAACTGTAAATGAGGCCACATATGTTCTTTAATATAGTTCTCTACTACAGCATAATGATTTGTCCTGATGGCTGTTAAAAAGGTTAGCTGTGAAGTCAGTGAGTTAGGCTGTTGTTTTCTATCTATGAGATTATTATCAGTTATGAAAAACAAATAACAGACCTATAGTAGGTAGGGATGTGCATCTTTCCCTTTCAAGACGATTCGTACATATCACGGATCCCATACAATACGTTTTAGTTTGAAATGATTCGATGCAATCCGGTTTGATTAGACAAATGAATTGATGCGAATCAGTGCACTAACATTTGGTGAATAAACATACATTTCCCATTCTAAATTAAAATCTGCTGCTGATGGAACTCATGAGCTGGGCCTCTCTGAGCTGGGCCTCTCTGAGCTGGGCCTCTCTGAGCTGGGCCTCTCTGAGCTGGATCGGTCTGAGCTGCTGTCTGATGCAGGGGCGCAACTTTGATTTTAGAAGTGGGGGGGAACATCATTATTTTATTTATTTTTGGTCGGATAAACACTCCAAGGGATACTAGTGGGCTTCTCCCACCCCACTATTAGATTAGTAGGAGGCAATGTACGTTTTTATATTTCTCCACCCACTTTTGATCTGAAATCACCATCACCCACTAAAAATGGTTTGAGCTAGTAATGTATAAATATTTATCTTTACAAATTAGCCATGACATAGCCAATGAATATATATAGCACAACTCCTCCCGTTTCGACCATGCAGTGCCGCTTCGCTCGCAAAAGTGATGATGGCTGTCATCATTTTGAAATTATCAACTTGTCCCTGTATATCTAAAAATGACCATATACAGTGGTTGTATAAAGCAAAACTACCAAAACTATCGCTGATGGTGAACCTGATCAAAATAGGACATTTACTATTTTTTCAACAATTGTTTACAGACAGATTATTTCACTTATAATTCACTGTATCACAATTCCAGTGGGTCAGAAGTTTACATACACTAAGTTGACTGTGCCTTTAAACAGCTTAGAAAATTCCAGAAAATTATGTCATGGCTTTAGAAGCTTCTGATAGGCTAATTGACATCATTTGAGTCAATTGGAGGTGTACCTGTGGATGTATTTCTAGGCCTACCTTCAAACTCAGTGCCTCTCTGCTTGACATCACGGGAAAATCAAAAGAAATCAGCCAAGACCTCAGAAAATAAATTGTAGACCTCCACAAGTCTGGTTCATCCTTGGGAGCAATTTCCAAACGCCTGAAGGTACCACGTTCATCTGTACAAACAATAGTACGCAAGTATAAACACCATGGGACCATGCAGCCGTCACACCACTCAGGAAGGAGACGCATTCTGTCTCCTAGAGATGAACGTACTTTGGTGCGAAAAGTGCAAATCAATCCCAGAACAACAGCAAAGGACCTTGTGAAGATGCTGGAGGAAACAGGTACAAATGTATCTATATCCACAGTAAAACGAGTCCAATATCGACATAACCGGGAAAGGCCGCTCAGCAAGGAAGAAGCCACTGCTCCAAAACCGACATAAAAAAGCCAGACTACGGTTTGCAACTGCAGATAGCGATAAAGATCGTACTTTTTGGAGAAATGTCCTCTGGCCTGAAGAAACAAAAATAGAACTGTTTGGCCATAATGACCATCGTCATGTTTGGAGGAAAAAGGGCATAGCCGAAGAACACCATCCCAACCGTGAAGCACGGGGGTGGCAGCATCATGCTGTGGGGGTGCTTTGCTGCAGGAGGGACTGGTGTACTTCACAAAATAGATGGCATCATGAGGAAGGAAAATGATGTGAATATATTGAAGCAACATCTCAAGACATCAGTCAGGAAGTTAAAGCTTGGTCGCAAATGGGTCTTCCAAATGGACAATGACCCCAAGCATACTTCCAAAGTTGTGGCAAAATGGTTTAAGGACAACAAAGTCAAGGTATTGGAGTAGCCATCACAAAGCCCTGATCTCAATCCTATAGAACATTTGTGGGCAGAACTGAAAAAGCGTGTGCGAGCAAGGAGGCCTACAAACCTGACTCAGTTACACCAGCTCTGTCAGGAGGAATGGGCCAGAATTCACCCAACTTATTGTGGGAAGCTTGTGGAAGGCTACCTGAAATGTTTGACCCAAGTTAAACAATTTAAAGGCAATGCTACCAAATACGAATTGAGTGTATGTAAACTTCTGATCCACTGGGAATGTGATGAAAGAAATAAAAGCTGAAATAAATAATTATCTTCTATTATTCTGACATTTCACATTCTTAAAATAAAGTGAGGATCCTAACTGACCTAAGACATAATTTTTACTAGGATTAAATGTCAGGGATTGTGAAAATCTGAGTTTAAATTTATTTGGCTAAGATGTATGTAAACCTCCGACCTCAATTGTAGGTCCAGCGGTTCTCATTTCAGCCTTGTAAAAACAGCCAGCTCATCTCCTTTCCAAGACCCCAACTTTCTTTTGGTTTTCCTATTGGAATAAGGTCACACCAATCATCATAATTGTATTAGCCAATCAGCAGCCTTTTCCCCAGGGACTTAGTGTAATACCCGACCAGGCAGTGCCTCAGGCAGTCTGTAGTTTCCATTCTGATGACCAACCTGTTTTTCTCTCCTGCTTATACTACCTCCTTATTGTGCGTGTAGCTAAGTGCAAAAATCTTGATGTCTTGTTGTTTGGAGCTAAATAGTGTATGTTGTAAATATGTACCATTTGTGTTAAACTTGTTAGCTAGCTAGCTTGCATACTCCCGCTAGCGTTAGTTTTAGCATCCGGAATGCATTACTATTTAGCATGCTTATTAACCATTAGCATTTGTTAGCATTTGTCTGTGGTGCTAGGCTATTTTCGGTTGTAGATCACTCATGCTTATTATGTTGTTTTATAATGTGTAGTTATTTCTACATTGCTCTATTGTTCTTTGTGCATCTATCATCTGTTTGGGTCCACATAGCCTGTTTAGTTGTTGACATGCAAATAGGCATATTTTGCCCATACTGTGCTATAGCCTAAGTTCTCCTCTTTTCTTTACAGAACCACAATTAGTATCAGAGAGAGTGGTGTTGTATGTGTGTGTGTGGATCTTCATTAAACCTTGAACTGGAACTACTGCTTCCTCGTGTTCTGAACGGACACCCTGTGGTGGCTGCTACCGGCCTAAAATCAAGCACCTACATTTTTTATCCCTTTTTATTGGTCCTTCAAATTCATAAACAACCCATATTTTTCAAGCCTCATGCTAAGTCATGATAACAAACACTAAACCGGACATAAGAGATACCACAGGGTACCAAGAACAACGGAACTGACTGTTGTCATCCAAGTATGAACAGTCAGAAACAGAGCACTGGGTATTGCTAGTGAGTAAAAGGACTAGGCTAGTTAAAATGATTTAGGCTATAAATAGCCTATAGGCCCAAGTAGTTTATAAACTGTTCATGAATTATCAGTTTATCAATTCGTCGGGGCATGGATTCTACAAGGTGTCGAAAGCGTTCCACAGGGATGCTGCCCATGTTGACTCCAATGCTTCCCACTGTTGTGTGAAGTTGGCTGATGTCCTTTGGGTGGTGGATCATTCTTGATACATATGGGAAACTGTTGAGCGTGAAAAACTCAGCAGTGTAGCAGTTCTTGACACAAACCTGTGCACCTGGCACCTACTACCATACACCGTTCAAAGGCACTTAAATCTTTTGTCTTGCCCATTCACCCTCTGAATGGCACACATCCACAATCTATGTCTCAATTGTCTCAAGGCTTAAAAATCCTTCATCTACACTGATTGAAGTGGATTTAACAAGTGACATCAATAAGGGATCATAGCTTTCACCTGGATTCACCTGGTCAGTCTATGGCATGGAAAGAGCATGTGTTCTTCATGTTTTGTACACTCAGTGTACATCCAGTTGATTCAAGGCTTTTTCCCTAGGAGTAGCCTATATGCCTGTGTAAACTACAGGTATGTCAAATATAGTAGACAATAGCATAGAGCACGTGTCAAACTCATTCCATGGAGGGCAGAGTGTCTGCAGCTTTTTCTCCTTGTACTTGATTGACGAATTAAGGTCACATTAGTATAGGAACTCCCCTCACCTGGTTGTCTAGGTCTTAATTGAAAGGAAAAACCAGCAGACACTAGGCCAGGGTTTCCCAAACTCTGTCCTTGGGACCCAAAGGGATGCACATTTTGGTTTTTGCCCTAGTACTATACAGCTGATTCAAATAATAAACTAATTATCAAGCTTTGATCATCTGAATCAGCTGTGTATTGTTAGGGCAAAAACCAAAACGTGCACCGAGTTTGGGAAATGCTGCACTAGGCCCTCCATGGAATGAGTTTCACACCCCTGGCATAGAGGAAAGAGGTAAATTAGCTATAAAATGAGTCTACAAAAAAAGCTTGTCAAAAGGTTATCAGTGATCTATTGCAATTATCCAAGTCAACCCACACTGCCAAGTACCTAAACGTTCCTTCTCTCCCCATTTTCTCTACCTCTCCCTCCCTCCCTATAATTCTCTCTCCTCTCTTTCTCTCTCAGTCACCTCTCAGAAGGTCATAATGACAATTAGCTAGATTCTAAACTCACATTCTTAATGTTCTAATAAGATCTTACGATATCGTTGGATACAATTCCCTCCTGTCATTTCCTCATTAAGCATTGTGTAAATCTATTCTCAAATTCATTACTTGTTAAGACACCTAAACTTTACACCTCCTAGTTTCACCTTTAAATGACACCTCTGCTGTTCCTTTGATCGTGCTTATAGAACACAGATTTCCTCTGATGATATCTATCCCCTGCAGTCTCCATTAACTACAAGAGGCAGTCAATTTAGATTCAGGTGAGTTATGATGAAGAAACCAGAATTAGTCTTCTGCCAAGTCATAATTTACAACTGAAGCAGAGGCAGTCTGTTAGAGCAGATTCAGGTATTATTGAGGAATGGCTGAGAATATACCTGGAACTCACAACCCCCTATTACACTCCCACACAGACACATGATAAACAGTCACACACACACACATAGGGTGATGACAACACACGTTTATACAGGAAAAGCCTGAAACCTTCAGACTCAGATTAGAGTATCATCTCATCGCCCCTCGTCTGGCTCTCTTTCCAAACCCCTGACCTGACCTGCCAGCAGCCACACAGCACAACACAGAGACTGGGGGTCCAGTTACTGCCTGTGGAACACAGACACTGGTATTCCTGAACATTAAGGGGGGGTAGTGGGGGGACAGCAAGCTGCATGGACAGGTGGTGTCACACACACAGACAGCTGGTAAAAGACGGATAGGATAACCTGAGACCAGTCGGGCTTTCTGTGAGGAGAGAACAGCGAGCAGGTCTGCCCTGCAGGGGTGAATAGTACAATACTAGCTAGCTGGGTCTGTTGTCCCCTGCCACAGCTGCTCTGCTAGATAGTGAAGTCAGCGCAATGGAACACCTGTATGTTAAAAGCCGTACTCTGATTTAATAGCCTAATTAGTGGGGTTTTAAACTAAGACTAGACAGACAATCACAGCTGTGGTTTGGTTCTCAAATAGACCCAAAATTAGTTGAGGGAAATATATTAAGTGAAAATTGGGCCATGGAAAATGTACAGTAGCAAAGACAGAGGATACAATCACACTAATTAATTAACCCCTTTTCATGGCAACCCATAGCCTAGACATCACACATAAGGCTTTGTCCCAATGACAAAAAGTAAGCCTGTACCATGGCAGTGAAAGCCCACACTATACATGTTATCATATAGATTTTTTCCCTTACTATAGGCCTACATGTCATTCAATATTAATGTTAAGGTGTCTCCATGAACTCATGAAACACTGAGCTGAGTAAAACCTGATATCCAGCTGATTATGAACACCTGAGAGGTAAAATTATCACATGATGTCGTCAGTCTCTGAGAAGAGAGAACATTTTTAAATAGACCCCAATGGACCTAATTGTCAGGGCAACCCAGCACTCCGCTCTCTGTTTCAACAATAATGTGTGATTGTTCTGAGAGAGGTGAGGTGGGATAATGAGTGAAATGATTTTTTAAAAGCCGCTGGAGATATTTTCTCAAGAAATGGAAAGACAAATTATGAAGAAGAGAAGAAAATAAATTACAAAAGGAAAATACTGGAGCTGGTCTAGGCTACTTTGTGTGTGAACCATATCCTCTTTTTCAACAAACTAATAAGGAAAAAGAACATGACCTTGGCTCCCCAAAGAGCATCATCAGTGGTCTGATAGTTAAGGAGAAAAAAGTCTTACCGGGTACATCGTACCACTTTGCCCCGTTGACAATGCCATCCTCGAAAGTCTCGTCGGGGGTATCTGGGCACTTGGGCTCCCCGGTCCTCATGACGGGGTGGTTCTTGGCGTAGGTCAGCGCCAGGTGTTTAAACAGGTTGTCGTCCACAGAGCGGCTGTAGTAACCCTGCATCTTGTGGGAGGCTGAGTCATCAAAGGGGTAGCTGGCCACCACAGTGCCACCATGCAGGTTCCCTGACAGGACAAACCTGGAGGGACACAACAACAACACAATGTATCAGGAGGCAGGGGATATATAGTAGGCCTAGTATCTACAGTCTGTCTGTAGCCTACATCTTATGGTCAAGGGGAAGGGAAAGGGGGGAAACCTTTAACTGAGGCTGAGCTGAAGTACACACACGAGCACGCCCCCATTCACATCGACGGGGCTTTAGTGGAGCGGGTCGATAGCTTCAAGTTCTTGGTGTCCACATCACTAAGGACCTATCAAGGTCCAAACACACCAACACAGTCGTGTGGAGGGCACGGCAACGCCTATTCCCCCTCTGGAGGCTGAAAAGATTTGGCATGAGACCTCAGATCCTCAAAAAGTTCTACAGCTGCACCATCGAGAGCATCCTGACTGGTTGCGTCACCGCTTGGTATGGCAACTGCTCGGCATCCGACCGCAAGGCGCTACTGAGGGTAGTGCGCACGGCCCAGTACATCACTGGGGCCTAGCTCCTTGCCATCCAGGACCTCTAAACCAGGCGTTATCAGAGGAAGGCCCTAAAAATTGGCAAAGACTCCAGCCACCCTAGTCATAGACTGTTCTCTCTACTACCGCATGGCAAGCGGTACCGGAGTGCCAAGTCTAGGTCCAAAAGTCTCCTTAACAGCTTCTACCCCCAAGCCATAAGACTCCTGAACAGCTAATCAAATGGCTACCCAGACTATTTGCATTGACCACCTTATTTATTATAATTTGTTTGCACAGGCTCGATGTACCCTCCTCACTGGACTCTAACCACACATTCACATATCCCACACTGACACTCTAACACACTGTAACATTCCTTCACACGCTCTGTTTATTATCTATGCATAGTCACTTTCCCCTACCTACATGTACATATTACCTCAACTAACCCATACCCCTGCACATTGAATCAGTACCAGTACCCCTTGTATATAGCCTCATTATTGTTATTTTATAGTGGTACTATTATTCCTTTAGTTAACAAATTTTTCTTACTTCCTTTATTTTATATATTTTTTTGCATTGTTGGTTAATGGCTCGTAAGTAAGCATTTCACGGTAAGGTCGACACCTGTTGTATTCGGCGCATGTGACAAATAAAATGTGATTTGATGTGGGCTATTGTGTTCCCATAGATATCACAGTGATTTAATAAAATTAACTATATGCAATAACAGGACATCATTAGATGTTTTTCAACAGCTGTTTGTTCAGTAACAGCTGGAAGAGGAGGTATAGTGTTTATTTTGACAGGTCTTTAGACAAAGGTGGCCAGCCTAAAGTTGTATGGCAGGCTACTTATGTTGGCCTATTGGAGTCTGATGTTGATCGAGGGCATTCCCAACTGTTAGCTGGCAACAGTAAATGGAGAGATCCTTCAGGGGGAGGGAGGGGGTATTTAGGGTCCATGAGGAGGTGCTTCAGAACAATAGGAACAATGATAGATGCAGGCTGCCAGTAAAGTCCTTGGTTGCAGCAGTTATCATTTGCAGTAAGGGATGTCTGTGTAGCCCAGGGTTCTGGAGTGTCGCAGGCACTTCATATTTTTACAACCTGGAAGATGAGGTGTGTGGCGTGTTGAATTTAGGTAATTAGTGAAGTGATCAATTATCTCAGTTGGTCAGGTGTGGTGCCTATGTCTGAACAAAATGATGCAGTACCTGGGCCACTCCAGGAAACGGATTGCCTACCCATGGTGTAGCCCATACATTTGAGCCCCATCTCACCATCTGCATTTGGTTATAAACAATGTAAACTAAACAAACACACATCATGGTGTATGTAGGTCTATGTAAATAGATCAGAGAAATAAATACTTACCTTTTCTCCAGGATCCATTTAATGACAGCTGTAACCTCGGGAATATCCTCTTGTTGGACGTTGATGTTGTCAAACTGGTCAGGAAAACTTCGGTTGAGGTCCATGCCCCTGGCGTTGGAACGACCCCCCGCGTCGCCACTGCAGTCCCCCTCTCTGGACCTCTCGAACCCGTCTGGGTTCATACTGGGCATAATGTAAATATCCGTGCTCGTCACCAACTCCGTGATACGCGGGTCCTCTCCATACCTCGTCAATAGGTAGTCCACAAGGTACACCAATACTTGCCTCGAGATAGTTTCGTCCCCGTGCATGTTCCCCACGTATTTACATTTGGGTTTTCCCGGTACGTCAGCGTTGGGGTCCTTTGTGATTCGCATAACCCACAACTCCCTGCCCTGCACGGACTGGCCTATACTGGACAGGTTGGCAATGTTAGGGTATTTCAGGGCCATGAACTTCAGTAGCCGGGTCATTTCCACATAATTGTAGTATTTTGTATAGTCTTCTACCTCCTCTTTCGCGGCGGTGTTGCTTCTGACAAGCCTCGCCTCGCCGACGCTCAGAGCCGTGATGGGGACAACAACAAAAAGGAGGAAGACGAAAAGTGAGACGCATAGTTTCGACGCTGAATGTCGATGCTCCCGCAAATATGTTGCCATGTTTCCGACTCTCCTACCTCTTCAACATCCACTCTTGTGAAATAAAAAGGTAAACGATGAGGACAAAGCTATCTAGCTAACCCAGACTGTATGCATCCAACTTCCCGTTACGCTTTCATAGGGGCGGGGCTTTGGTTGATGTCACTCTCCTTGAGGAGGAGCCTCTTTTTAAAGTGTTTTGCAGAATATATTATTTGAGAATACAGTACAGTATTTTAGTTCTGTACATTGATATCTGTCAATATTAGCCAGTATTGTAATATAAAAAATGCATTGCAATGCATTGTATAAATATTCATGGAACGTGGTAGGTTGTACATTGCCTTTGTTGTCTCAATATTTCCATAGTCTCAATTTCCCAAACATATTCCTCATACAGAATAGGCTATTAACTACCAAATTGCATTGGATAAGCCTGACAGTTACCATGCATTTAGGCACGATTTGTCCTATAATGCTCAATATTTCAGATGGAGAATGGTACTGAATTGAGACAGACTGTTTTTTTTAGTGTTGCCTGAGAGGGGCAGTGTTGGATAAACTCTTCATGACATCTCAATAGAGCTTGGTTAAATTGAAACATTTTACTTCACACAAAGTATTTCATTTCACTCATGATTGAAGCTTTGTATTTTATTTTGCATTATGGCTAAAATAGTTTAGATTTCTGGGGTTTGTATTTGTGTGCTATAGGGTGTAATATAGTTTGCTTTTGGTATGAAGGTCCACTTAGTAGACGCTTAATATTAATATTTCCTATATTTCTTATAACCAAGGGTGGAAATGGTTTGTTCAAGGAGATGGGACTACTGAGAACTGCTGAGAAAATATACTAGTAGAGAGTAGAGAGAAAAAACTGTTAAAACAAGTAAAGACAATTGACCCCAGAGCAGGTTAATAGCAGACTTTTGTATCGCTGTTTATTTTTGTTGCTCATTCTTTCTTTATTGATCACTGTGGCTGTGAATTCCCCGTGACAACACTGAGAACAGCATCAAAGCCTGAGTCGTACCACCCGAGACCCTTCTCTCCGCTCACTGTGGGGCGTATCCCTCACTTTTCTTTTCTTTCTTATTCTCTCGTTCTCTCGATTTTCTTCTTTCGGCGATGGAACAAAATAAAAGTGCTGTAAACATCTTTGTCGCTGTGGAGCACCAGAAGCGTCAGGAGCCGTTGGTCTTAGAGGTCTGACAGGACTACTGGCCAAGCTTGGAATGATAGGGTGGAGGAAGGATAAGAGGAGGAGGAGGGAGAGGAGGAAGAGGAGGAGGGGTGAAAAAGGGAGGAGGCCGTGGAAGCTCTCACTGCTGGATGCGGCGCAGAGACTGGACCTGGAAGGTCTGAGCGTGGGAGACCCAGCTAAAGGGGGAGAGGGAGAGAGGGAGAAAATATCCACAAACAAGCCCCAGCCCTTAGTCTAGGCACCTGTAGATCAGAAAGAGTTGGCCTCTACAGTACATGTTAGTCATCTTTATAATATCCAGGGACACCATATAATAGCTATTTTTTTTCTAATTTTTCACCATAGTGTCCTTTTAACACATTTGGCAAAGAGAGGTCAGTAAGGTCACAGGACACTCATTTACAGTGCATTTTAATGTATTCAGACCCCTTGACTTTTTCCACATTTTGTCGATGAAATTCCCTGCGGCACCGGAGTCCACTAGAGCTGTAGAGACAACACCTGACGGACAGCCAGCCAGTGAAATGGTTACCAGAAAGGGTTTGGCGGAAAACGATGATGATGGAATACTCACGCCTACCCTGTGAGACGGAAGATCACGTGGTCGCCCCTCTGCCCTAGTGGACTCCAGGTTGGGACGCACCAGACACCGATGAAGCTGGTGCCCCTCCTGGCCGCAATAGGGACAAAGCCACAGCAGTCTCTGGCGACGCCGCTCTGCCTGGGAGAGGTGTGTGGCCCCTACCTCCATGGGTTCAGGCTCTGTTTCAGGACAGCCAAAGGAGGGAGGCGAGTGGTGGGCACCAGCGCTCCCGAAGAAGGTTATCCAGACGGATCACGATGAGTGCGTCCAAGGATAGGTTGTCATCCCGATACGCCAACTCCGTCGGTGACCTCATCGCGCAGTCCTCACCGGAAGAGAGTGCGGAATGCCGGCTCATTCCAGCCACTGGAGGCTGCCACAGACCGAAAGGTGAGGGCGTACTCTGCAGCAGTCTGGGCACCCTGCTGCAGTTGGGGAAGTTGCTCACCTCCCTCTCTGCCCTCTGGAGGATGGTCAAAGATCGCCCTGAACAGAGCCATCAACCTCTCATAGGAACCCAGCTCCTCCTCCAACGCCGTCTGGTCAGCAGGGAACTGACTGTGGCAACCTTGGACCTCTCGGTGGTGGGGGCTCCCATCTGATGGGCGAAATAGAGGGAGAACTGGAGTAGGAAGCCACAGCATTTCGATGGAGTACCGTCATACTTCTCTGGAAGGGACAGTAGGGCATCGCTGACCTGGATGGACGGCTGGGTAGGCTGGGGGACTGGCTCACTGTGACGACCCGTGTTAGGAGGCCCTCTGATAGGGGTATGGGGAGCCTCGCTGGTGGTGTCGAGGCGGTGGAGAATGTGGAGAACCTCCTCCATGGCCATACCCAGTTGCGCCAGCTGGTCGTGGTGTTGGTGGAGTAGATGATCCTGTTCCTGGATCTTCTGGAAGATGGTTTTCTCCTCTGCTGCTTCCATATTGTGAGGCAGTATTCTGTCACATATACGCAGGGAGTCAGGAAGCAGGTGCAGAAGGAGAGTTGAATAACAATGATGCAAGGCAAATGAACAAAACAGGGGATGCGTACTGAACATGAAAACAAACCAATACTGCCTGATGACTAAGGCTACTGAGGGCTGAATAAAGGGAAGGTAATCAAGGTGATGATGAAGTCCAGGTGTGCGTAATGATGGGGAGCAGGTGTGCGTAATGATGGGGAGCAGGTGTGTGTAATAATGGTTGCCAGGGCCATTAGTTAGTAGACCGGCGACGTCGAGCGCTGGAGAGAGGGAGCAGGAGTAGGCGTGACACTATCAAGGATAGCTACTTGTATCTGTTAAATGTAATAATGTCAGTGTCAATAACAGTAAGTAGAGCTAGAGACATGGACTGAGGCCAGAACCCAGGCTTCTGTTCCAATATTGGGCCTCTGTTCCAATATCGGTACAAGCTTACTATGTGAGTGAAGCAATGTATTAGGCATTCTAAGTGGAATGCTAGAATGGATATTGGAACATAGCCCATAGAGGAGAGTGCCTGTCTGGCCTAGCCTGGCAGGAACAGGAAGTGGGCTTCAGGTAGTTATAGTCCTGCATGCCTCCTGAACAGGGATTACAAAATATAGCCTATGTCAAACATTTTTCCTGTAAACATTTAATTGTCTCTGCTTCAAAACCACAAACAAAAAAAAGTGGGCAAGCATACAAAATAAACTTCACTGTCACAAGCAAGTGTGTTGACTCAATCTCTTCTGTTTAGGTCATGAAAGCAACAGCATGGACAGAGACCTAACGCTTTGAATCAGGAACTTCCTTAAATCTCCACATAACCCAGGATGTAGTCTACAAGGTGTTGATCAATGCAAAGATCCTCTAGCAGAGCAGAGCAGAACCGGCTGTGGCCAGCACCAGCCTTTCCTCCAGTCCAGCGCTGCCAGGGGGAGGAATGTGTTTGCTGTGGCCTGATGCCACCTGCCGCTCAGGCAGTGCTCCCAGATTGTCCTCAGCACAGAGCCAGACAGCAGGCAGGCACTAGGCCTCTGGAGGGTTGCCATGACTGGGTGGGCGCTGGAACCTAATAGAAGTAGGAAAATCAACTCTCTTCCTCACAGAGACAAACAAGGTCAAGTCACTCTGCCACCTTTACACAGACACAATCCAGCATGCAAATGCATGCTAGTAAGCATAGTTGCACACACGCATATGCACACACACACACACACACACACACACACACACACACACACACACACACACACACACACACACACACACTCACACACTAATTCACAGGAGACAAACATCACAAACAACAAGACCAGCTCTTTTATGTGAATGTGTGAGGCCTACCAGCCTCAGGTTAGAAATGCTGCTGTGTGCAGATTATATCAGACAGCACGATGTGGGCAAGATACAACACAGCCGATTCAGCATTTACATAATGAAACGACACACACACACACACAGGCAGCAGCAGAGACCGCTAACTTGGCTGCTTGAGATTTGGCCAACTACAGGACGTGTCTTTAATACAGCAATCTTCAGAAGGTATTTGACACAGAGGCAGTGAGAGGATGAGGTGGGGGAGAAAAGGAAAAGAGGAAACAAGTCAAATCAAATCAAATCAAATTGTATTGGCCACATGCGCCGAATACAACAGGTGCAGACATTACAGTGAAATGCTTACTTACAGCCCTTAACAAACAGTGCATTTATTTTTAATAAAAAAGTAAAATAAAACAACAACAAAAAAGTGTTGAGAAAAAAAGAGCAGAAGTAAAATAAAATAACAGTAGGGAGGCTATATATACAGGGGGGTACCGGTGCAGAGTCAATGTGCGGGGGCACCGGCTAGTTGAGGTAGTTGAAGTAATATGTACATGTGGGTAGAGTTAAAGTGTCCGTCCATCCATCCACCCATCCATCCATCCATCCATCCTCAGTGAGTGGCTGTAATCACTTACCATGCACCAGATAAAAAAGTAATCTCCAGTAAGGCGGCTGTTTAATCCACACACATCAGGGTTGAATCTGTGCTTGTTAGGCTAGTTCTCACTGCGAGAGGAAAGGTATCAGAAAGCACTGAGTAAGCCCTTACTAACACAGTACTGAGTCAGCCTCGGACAAGCCAGAATACAAGCCAGAGTGGTACATGCAGCTGTTGAACATCGTCTCAAATGGCTGCATCACTGTGACTGTCTGGCCTGCAGATTGATTCTGGGTTCTTTGGTTTTGGTTGACTGGTAAAGAGTTTAGATATAAAACCACAAGACAGTTTGGTGGGTTATTTTAAATCTATTTGATGCTACGCTTTATGGCAGTAGCATAACATATATTTCTACATTTTTCCCATCTGAATGGAGTTCTCATAGTATTTTGCTTGAGTCATGGTAGGGGAAATATTACTAAACATGTTGAACTGCCTGTTAAATGGCAGGGTGTGTGTCAGCACCAGTCTAGTTGTGCTAAGCTGACAGCTGTGGTAAAACAGATCAACAGGGCGGTGTCCCATGTGAGCCTGTTTTAGAGAGTACTTTAGGGGTGGTTCCCAAGGGCTTGGTCCCATATGGTTACACCAGCAGGGTGCAACAGGCCCAGGCTGTCTCCGACAGTGACTCTATGGACACTGGCTAATAACCTCAGCATGAAAAAGACTGTATAGTGTGCATTGTAACAATGCTCCTAATATTAGTTACGTTATACTGACTTTTTCGTGTTTAACAAAATTGGCCCGGGAGCACCTGTGATGTGTAACATATGACAACATGTCATATTAGACTATATCTGAGAGCAAACATACTCCAGAGATAGGCTAGAGGTCCTGTCATGAGCTCTATCAGCCCCACCCTCCACATCCTCCCTCCAGGTAGGATACACACGGCGTGATAATGACACACCCTCATCTCACTGTGCGGTAACCATTGTGTCTATATCTATCACCTGACCCAAGCCCTGGGTAAAGCCCCCAGATTTCATAGATGAGATCTATACATAAGATAAGAACGGACGGAGTTAAAGAGCCTGCATGGGGTTAAATGTACATACATTAGGCCTGTTACTTCCTGTTTACTTTACTTACAACCGCAGGCTCTGAAGTGGTAGAGGACAGAGAGAAAGGAGAACAGGAATAAATGTAACACTACTGTTATCAGCCCTTGTTGTCACACTCTGGCTCCGGGACTTTGTATTTGAGCCAGGGTGTATTCGTTTTGTTGGGTTTGGTTTGGTTATGTTGGGTATTTGGGTGTGCTTGGTTTTGGTTGTTCTTGTTAGTCATATGACTCCCAATCGGAGGTAACGAGTGGCAGCTGTCGGCTCGTTATCTCTGATTGGGAGCCATATTTAAACTGTGTGTTTTCACCTTGGGTTTGTGGGTTTTTGTTCCGTTTCGGTCAGTGTAACCGTGGACTTCATGAGTCGTCTTTTGTTTTGTAGTTAGATACTTTAAGTCAATAAAGTCATGTTTCTTGGACACGCTGCGCCTTGGTCTCCTTCGCTCCTAGACGACCGTGACAGAAAAACCCACCAATCTAGGACCAAGCGGCGTGTCAAGCGGCAACAGGACCCACATACACAGGATTCATGGACGCCTATAAAGGATTCATGGACATGGGAGGAGATACTGGATGGAAAGGGTCCTTGGGCACAACCGGGAGAATATCGCCGTCCTCGTGAAGAGCTGGAGGCAGCTAAAGCCGAGAGGAGGCGATATGAGGAGGCAGCACGGAGGCAAGACTGGAAGCCCGAGAGTACTACCCAAAAATTTCTTGGGGGGCTTAAAGGGAGTGTGGCGAAGTCAGGTAGGAGACCTGCGCCTACTCCCTGTACTTACCGTGGAGAGCGAGAGTACGGGCAGACACCGTGTTACGCAGTAGAGCGCATGGTGTCTCCTGTACGCGTGCATAGCCCGGTTCGGTACATTCCAGCTCCACGTATCGGCCGGGCTAGATTGAGCGTTGAGCCGGATGTCATGAAGCCGGCCCCCACGCATCCGGCCACCAGTGCGTCTCCTCGGGCCGCTTACATGGCACCAGCCTTACGCATGGTGTCCCCGGTTCGCCTACATAGCCCGGTGCGGGTTATTCCACCTCCCCGTACTGGTCGGGCGACGGGGAGCATACAACCAGGTAAGGTTGGGCAGGCTCAGTGCTCAAGGGAGCCAGTAAGCCTGCACGGTCCGGTATTTCCGGCGCCACCTCCCCGCTCCAGCCCAGTACCACCAGTGCCTACACCACGCACCAAGCCTCCTGTGTGTCCCCAGAGTCCTGTGCGTCCTGTTCCTGCTCCCCGCACTAGCCCTGAGATGCGTGTCCTCAGCCCGGTACCTCCAGTTCCGGCACCACGCATCCGGCCACCAGTGCGTCTCAGCCGGCCAGAGTCTGCCGTCTGCCCAACGGCGCCTGAACTGCCCGTCTGCCCAACGGCGCCTGAACTGCCCGTCTGCCCAACGGGCGCCTGAACTGCCCGTCTGCCCAACGGCGCCTGAACTGCCCGTCTGCCAAGCGCTGCATAAGCCGCCCGTCTGTACTGAGCCTGCAAAGCCGCCCCGTCTGCCATGAGCCTTCAGAGCCGTCCCGCTGGACCGGAGCCGCTAGAGCCTTCCGCCAGACAGGAGCCGCTAGAGCCTTCCGCCAGACAGGAGCAGCCGAAGCCTTCCGCCAGACAGGAGCAGCCAGAGCCTTCCGCCAGACAGGAGCAGCCAGAGCCTTCCGCCAGACAGGATCAGCCAGAGCCTTCCGCCAGACAGGATCAGCCAGAGCCTTCCGCCAGACAGGATCAGCCAGAGCCTTCCGCCAGACAGGATCAGCCAGAGCCTTCCGCCAGACAGGATCAGCCAGAGCCTTCCGCCAGCCATGAGCAGCCAGATCCGTCAGCCAGCCACGAGCAGCCAGATCCGTCAGCCAGCCATGAGCAGCCAGATCCGTCAGCCAGCCATGAGCAGCCAGATCCGTCAGCCAGCCATGAGCAGCCAGATTCGTCAGCCAGCCGCGAGCAGCCAGATCCGTCAGCCAGCCATGAGCAGCCAGATCCGTCAGCCAGCCATGAGCCGTCCAGCCAGGATCCGCCAGAGCCGTCCAGCCAGGATCCGCCAGCCAGCCAGGATCCGCCAGAGCCAGCCAGCCAGGATCCGCCATTCAGTCCGGTGCTGCCCCTTATCCTGGTGCTGCCCCTTATCCTGGTGCTGCCCCTTATCCTGGTGCTGCCCCTTAGTCCGGTGCTGCCCCTTAGTCCGGTGCTGCCTCTTAGTCCGGTGCTGCCCCTTAATCCAGTGGGGTTAAATTGGAGGGTGGTCATTGGGAGGAGGCTACGTAAGCGGGTAGTGACTATGGTGGGGTGGGGACCACGACCTGTGCCAGAGCCGCCACCGTGGACAGACGCCCTCCCAGACCCTCCCCTAGACTTTAGGCTGGTGCGCCCTGAGTTCGCACCTTAAGGGGGGGGTTATGTCACACTCTGGCTCCGGGACTTTGTATTTGAGCCAGGGTGTATTCGTTTTGTTGGGTTTGGTTTGGTTATGTTGGG
Source organism: Coregonus clupeaformis (assembly GCF_020615455.1). Taxonomy (NCBI): domain Eukaryota; kingdom Metazoa; phylum Chordata; class Actinopteri; order Salmoniformes; family Salmonidae; genus Coregonus; species Coregonus clupeaformis. The sequence continues at coordinate 26,658,622 of NC_059196.1, read as the reverse complement.
TATTTGGGTGTGCTTGGTTTTGGTTGTTCTTGTTAGTCATATGACTCCCAATCGGAGGTAACGAGTGGCAGCTGTCGGCTCGTTATCTCTGATTGGGAGCCATATTTAAACTGTGTGTTTTCACCTTGGGTTTGTGGGTTTTTGTTCCGTTTCGGTCAGTGTAACCGTGGACTTCATGAGTCGTCTTTTGTTTTGTAGTTAGATACTTTAAGTCAATAAAGTCATGTTTCTTGGACACGCTGCGCCTTGGTCTCCTTCGCTCCTAGACGACCGTGACACTTGTTGTGGTTTGTGGGTTTTCTGACATTCTAATTCTGAAATGTGCATGTGTGAAAACCAGACCTAGGTTAAAATTGTGAGGCAATGTATTTACTTTCAAATATACAGTAGTATATTGTAGTAGCTGCGCTTGAATGAATTTCAATTGATACATTTTCCAACGCAATGTCACAAAAAACATCCATAATGTGACACAGTTATTGTCCAAGAGTCTCCCAGGGAGTTGTTGTACATTAACCTCACAGCCCAAGACAAGTAGATAATTGACTGACTTTGATAATCATAAGAAGACAGACTTTCGACAAGACTCACTACAAGACAAGTGGGAGTGTTTTGGCAATAAACTTTTAAAAAGAGAATTTCCCAATAACTAGCCTTGTCATCACTACAATCACCATAATGTCTGTAGTTCTCTGTTGTTTGCAGTGATGAATGTTTGTAGCATTAGGCCTACTAATCCTGCAATACTGTTTGTATTGGGTTTCCACCCAGACCACAGGGGCCTATTTATTGCCTTGCTCAACCAGCCCTGTTCTCATTCGCCAGTAAAGAATTGATTCATTCCATAATCCAGACAAAAGCTACAAACACATAAAGCTGCAAGGCCTATGAATACAGGGTACCTAATCCGGCTAGTAGGAAAACAACCCCGTTTGAATAGCATTTAGTGCAGAGATGGAGCAACCAGGTCTTCAGTATTTTAACTGTAAATATGTTCTTTAATATACAGTACCAGTCAAAAGTTTGGACACACCTCCTCATTCCAGGGTTTTTCTTTATTTGTACTACTTTCTACATTGTAGAATAATAGTGAAGACATCAAAACTATGAAATAACACATATGGAATCATGTAGTAACCAAAAAAGTGTTAAACAAATCAAAATATATTTTAGATTTGAGATTCCTCAAAGTAGCCACCCTTTGCCTTGATGACAGCTTTGCATACTCTTGGCATTCTCTCAACCAGCTTCATGAGTGTCAGGGGTGCTGAAGGTGGGTGTGGTGCAGGAATCAAGCGCAGGACGCAGAAACTAAGTCCAAAAGACTTTAGTGAAATATTCACGTAGTACACGAGCACAACAAGCCCGGAGGCGAAATAAAGGCGCACACAGGTGTCAAACAATAGGCGCACTAACATGTGCGAAAACCTCTCCAACACAACGGAGGGAAACACGTAGCTCAGAACACCAAACAGAAGAGCAATCACACACAACACCTGACACACACAACGAGAACTAAATAGGACACTAATGAGGACTAACTAGACACAGGTGTACAACATCAAGACAAAACCAAACGAACATGAAACATAGATCGGTGGCAGCTAGTACTCCGGGGACGACGACCGCCGAAACCTGCCCGAACAAGGAGGAGGAGTAGCCTCGGCCGAAACTGTGACAGTACCCCCCCCTTGACGCGCGGCTCCAGCCGTGCGCCGACCCCGGCCTCGGGGACGACCAGGAGCAGGGCGCGCGGGATGGTCCCGGTGGAACTCCGACAGGAGAGACGGGTCTAGGATGTCCCTCCGCGGCACCCAGCACCGCTCCTCCGGGCCGTACCCCTCCCACTCCACGAGATACTGGAGACCCCCCATCCGGCGTCTTGAGTCCAAGATGGACCGAACGGTGTACGCCGGAGCCCCCTCGATGTCCAGTGGGGGCGGAGGAGTCTCTCCTATCTCACCTTCCTGGAGTGGACCAGCTACCACCGGCCTAAGAAGAGACACATGGAACGAGGGGTTAATATTCTTATATTCAACAGGCAGATGTAACCTATAACACCCCTCGTTCAATCTTCTCAGGACTTTAAAAGGCACCACAAACCGCCGACCCAGCTTCCGGCAGGGCAGGCGGAGGGGTAGGTTTCTGGTAGAGAGCCAGACTCGATCTCCGGGTGCGTACACCGGCCCCTCACTGCGGTGGAGATCGGCGCTCGCCTTGTGTCAACGGATGGCCCGCTGCAGGTGGACGTGTGCAGCGTTCCACGTCTCCTCCGAGCGCCTCATCCAATCATCCACTGCAGGGGCCTCGATCTGGCTCTGCTGCCAAGGTGCCAGAACCGGCTGGTAACCTAACACACATTGGAAGGGGGTTAGGTTGGTAGAGGAGTGGCGGAGAGAGTTCTGGGCCATCTCGGCCCAGGGAATGTACCGAGCCCACTCCTCAGGCCGGTCCTGGCAATACGACCTCAGAAACCTACCCACATCCTGGTTGACTCGTTCTACCTGCCCATTACTCTCCGGGTGGTACCCTGAGGTAAGGCTCACCGAGACCCCCAAACGCTCTCCATACTCGGGAGGTAAACTGGGGGCCTCGATCAGACACTATATCCTCGGGTACCCCGTAATGCCGGAAGACGTGGGTAAATAGTGCCTCTGCAGTTTGTAGGGCAGTAGGAAGACCCGCCATAGGGAGAAGACGACAGGCCTTAGAGAACTGGTCCACAACGACCAGGATGGTGGTATTCCCCTGAGAGAGGGGAAGGTCTGTCACAAAATCCACTGAGAGGTGGGACCATGGTCGTTGTGGAACGGGCAGGGGTTGTAACTTACCCCTGGGCAGGTGTCTGGGCGCCTTACACTGGGCGCACACCGAGCAGGAGGAGACATAAACCCTCACATCCCTGGCTAACATGGGCCACCAGTATTTAGTGCTAAAACAATGCACTGTCCGGCCAATACCCGGATGTCCAGAGGAGGGTGACGTGTGAGCCCAGTAAATGAGTCGATCCCGAATCTCGAGCGGAACGTACCTCCGACCCACAGGACACTGTGGAGGGCTGGGGTCGGTACGCAACGCCCGCTCGATTTCAGCATCGACCTCCCACACCACCGGTGCCACAAGACAAGACGCCGGTAGTATGGGAGTAGGCTCAACGGACCTCTCCTCCGTGTCATACCGCCGGGACAGCACATCTGCCTTACCGTTCTGGGACCCAGGGATGTACGTGATTTTAAATACGAACCTGGCGAGAAACATACTCCATCGAGCCTGGCGAGGGTTCAGTCTCCTCGCTGCCCGGATGTACTCCAGGTTCCGATGGTCAGTCAAAATGAGGAAAGGGTGTTGAGCCCCCTCAAGCCAATGCCTCCACACCTTAAGGGCCTGAACTACAGCTAACAGCTCCCTGTCCCCGACGTCATAATTTCGCTCCGCCGGGCTGAGCTTTTTAGAGTAAAAAGCACAGGGGCGGAGTTTAGGTGGCGTGCCGGACCGTTGAGAGAGTACGGCCCCTATACCGGCCTCAGACGCGTCCACCTCGACCTGAAAGGGTAATGCGGGGTCCGGATGCGCCAGCACCGGAGCCGAACTAAACAGGTCCTTCAGTCTACTAAAGGCCCTGTCCACATCAGCTGACCACTGCAGGCGCACCGGACCCACTTTCAGAAGGAACGTGATGGGAGCTACCACCTGTCCAAAACCCCGGATAAACCTCCGGTAGTAATTCGCAAAGCCCAAGAACTGCTGCACCTCTTTGACAGTGGTTGGAGTTTGCCAATTACGCACGGCTGACACACGATCCATCTCCATTCTCAACCATGACGCGGACAACCGATAACCCAAAAAGGAGACAGACTCCTGGAAAAACAGACATTTCTCTGCCTTGACATACAGGTCGTGCTCCAACAGCCTCCTCAATACACGACGCACCAGGGCTATATGCTCGGCTCGGGTAGACGAGTACACTAGAATGTCATCAATGTACACGACCACCCCTTGCCCCTGCATATCCCGGAAAATCTCATCCACTAAGGATTGGAAGACTGATGGAGCATTCATCAACCCGTATGGCATGACGAGATACTCGAAATGACCTGACGTGGTACTAAACGCTGTTTTCCATTCGTCGCCCTCCCTAATGCGCACCAAGTTATACGCGCTCCTGAGATCCAGTTTTGTGAAAACACGCGCTCCGTGCAACGACTCCGTCATGGTCGCAATCAGAGGGGAGTGGATAACTGTATTTCACAGTAATCTGATTGAGACCACGGTAATCGATGCACGGGCGCAACCCTCCATCTTTTTTCTTCACAAAAAGAAGCTCGAAGAGGCGGGAGAAGTGGAGGGCCGTATGTATCCCTGTCTCAAAGATTCGGCTATGTAAGTTTCCATAGCTTTTCTCTCCTCTTGAGACAAAGGATACACGTGGCTCCGTGGGAGCGCTGCTCCTGCCTGGAGATCAATCGCACAATCCCCCTGTCTATGAGGAGGCAACTGCGTCGCCCTAGCTTTACTAAACACGAGAGCCAAATCCCCATATTCAGGCGGAATGTGCAGTGCGGGCACTTGGTTTGGACTTTCCACCGAGGTCGCCCCTACGGAAACACCCAGACATCGCCCCTCACACTGAGCAGACCACCCATTGAGAGCCCTCTGTTGCCACGAAATAGCAGGGTTATGGGTACTTAACCAGGGAATTCCCAGCACCACCGGGTACGCAGGAGAGTCGATCAGATACAGCTGTATAGTCTCCTCATGACCCCCCTGCGCACACATCCTAAGTGGCGCTGTGATTTCCCTAATCAACCCCGACCCCAACGGGCGGCTATCTAAAGCATGAACGGGAAAAGGCTTGTCGACAGGCAGGAGAGGGATCCCTAAATCTAAACAAAACTTCCGATCAACAAAATTCCCAGCTGCGCCTGAATCTACTAGCGCCTTATGCTGGGAATGAGGTGCAACCTGTGGAAAACAAACAGGTATACAAAAGTGCGCAACAGAGAGCTCTGGGTAAGTGGGGCGTCTACTCACCTGGGAAGGCTCCCCAGTGCGTGGCCTGTTGTCTCCTCCCTCGGGGAACCATCCCCAGCACCTGGCCGCAGTGTGCCCTCCACGACCGCAATTGGTGCAGGGGACAGGCCCCCTCGGGCTCCTCCTCTTCCTTTCTCTAGCGCCAGCACCCCCGAGCTCCATAGGGCTCGGCTCGGAGGTGCCGGAGGGTGGAATGGACGGACCCCACTCGGGACGTCCACGGGTGGCCAGCAGGGTGTCCAGACGGATGGACATGTCGACCAACTGGTCGAAGGTGAAATTGGTGTCCCTGCAGGCCAACTCACGTTGCACGTCCTCCCGTAGGCTACATCGAAAATGGTCGATGAGGGCCCGTTCATTCCACCCTGCGTCTGCCGCTAGAGTCTGGAACTCCAGTGCGAACGCCTGTGCGCTCTTCCTCCCCTGTCTCAGGTGGAATAGACGCTCCCCCGCCGCTTTGCCCTCAGGTGGATGGTCGAACACGGCCTTGAAGCGACGGGAGAACTCGGCGTAGGAGATGGTGGTGGCGTCCATCCTCCTCCACTCGGCGTTGGCCCATTCCAACGCCTTGCCCGTGAGACAGGAGATGAGGGCGGAAACGCCTCGTGTCCCGAGGGCACCGGGTGTACAGTGGCCAGGTAGAGCTCCACCTGCAGGAGGAACCCCTGACACCCGGCAGCTGTGCCGTCATACGCCCTCGGGAGCGAGGCCGAATCCCACTGGGTTCCGGACCTGGGACTGGTGGACCGGCCGATGGGGGTGGCAAGGTAGGTGGAGGTGTGGGTACCCCTCTGGACTCCCATCGGTGCAGGGTGTTGATGACGTCCTGTAGAGCGGTCCCCAGTTGTCTGATCTGGTCATCCTGGCCGCGGACATGCTCCTCCAGCGACTCAGGCGTGACTGTTGTTCCTGCTGATTCCATTCATTAAAGGTGTGTGATTCTGTCAGGGGTGCTGAAGGTGGGTGTGGTGCAGGAATCAAGCACAGGACGCAGAAACTAAGTCCAAAAGACTTTAGTGAAATATTCACGTAGTACACGAGCACAACAAGCCCGGAGGCAAAATAAAGGCGCACACAGGCGTCAAACAATAGGCGCACTAACATGTGCGAAAACCTCTCCAACACAACGGAGGGAAACACGTAGCTCAGAACACCAAATAGAAGAGCAATCACACACAACACCTGACACACACAACGAGAACTAAATAGGACACTAATGAGGACTAACTAGACACAGGTGTACAACATCAAGACAAAACCAAACGAACATGAAACATAGATCGGTGGCAGCTAGTACTCCGGGGACGACGACCGCCGAAACCTGCCCGAACAAGGAGGAGGAGCAGCCTCGGCCGAAACCGTGACAATGAGGTAGTCACCTGGAATGCATTTCAGTTAACAGGTGTGCGTTCTTAAAAGTTAGTTTGTGGAATTTCTTTCCTTCTTAATGCGTTTGAGCCAATCAGGTGTGTTGAGACAAGGTAGGGGTGGTATACAGAAGATAGCCCTATTTGGTAAAATACCAAGTCCATATTAATGCAAGAACAGCTCAAATAAGCAAAGAGAAACGGGGCAGTCATTCTCCCCTGGGATAGGCTATACACAGTGTGAGTGACACACCCTCATCCAGTGTTTTCCCTAAGTACATGGAGTAGCCAGCCAAATAGAAAAAGTAGCCAGCCAGGGAGTTCCAGTGTCAGGCATCAGTGTGCAGCGGTAGGACGGAGTCAGGCACAGGACACAGAGCTAGTAGACAATGTACTTTACTCGTAAATATAACTGAACATAATCTCCACGCAGGGAGGACAATCCCGCTCACCAGTCGTTGACACCAAACATAGAACAAACACGCACACAACACAGTGGGAGCCAGAGGGTAAATAGGGAACAAATCATGACATAATGGGAACCAGGTGTGTACAATTAAGACAAAACAAGTTGAACACAGAAACATAGATCGGCGGCAGCTAGTACTCCGGTGACGACGAACGCCGAAGCCTGCCCGAGCAAGGAGGAGGGGCAGCCTCGGCTGAATCTGTGACATCCAGCTGGCTACTTTGCAGAACGAGCTCTATTATAGTGGCCTCTGGTACATTCTAATGCCTTGATTCCATCCGAAATACACTACGCTAAATTATTTAATACTTTAACGACTTTACCTCCCAGATTGGTCAAATGAGTTGTGGTATGGAGTAGAAATACATGACTTCACAATAAATATGTATGAAAATGTATGAATTCAGTGTGTTCTTAGTTATTTTGGATATTTTCTAGGCCTAGCCCTATATGATCAGGACAATTTTTTAAGTAAGATAATCTTTTTAAAACATTACACTGGTCTTCTCATGAGAATAAAGTCATATCTTCAGTTTGATAAACAATATAGAAATGCAGGAAAATTGTTTTAAAAATGCAAACATTTTCAGTGGTAAGACCCCCATGACCCCAGATTGTATAAAAGTGGGGATGCACAAAGTCCATGACTAGACCTACAGGTATGATTGAAGAATGAAGCAGGTGTTAATCATGGGCTTTGCTATACAGAAAGCAACAGTTGACTAGTCCATTTGACACTTTAATGAAATCAGTAGGCCTATATCAATATCTTGAATAATACTAAGTATCATTAGCTTTTATAACCTTCAATCTGTTTTATCATATTTTGGACCAGAATGAGGCTCTCTCACCACTACCTACTGTTCCTGCAGTGAGGATTCAAAATCTTCATTTAATATTTTCATTATTTATCTGCAGATAATCGCTAGTACTGGATTGGACCCCCTTTGCCTCCAGAACAGCCTGAATTCTTCAGGGCATGGAAACATTGCTCAATTGGTATCAATGGACCTAACGTGTCAGGAAAACATTCCCCACACCATTACACCACCGCCACCAGCCTGTACAGTTGACACCAGGCAAGATGAGGCCATGGACTCATGCTGCTTATGCCAAATCCTGACTCTGCCATCAGCATGATGCAACAGGAACCGGGATTCGTGAGACCAGGCAAGCCCACTGGAGCCGCTTCTTCTTGTTTTTAGCTGACAGGAGTGGAACCCGACGTGGTCGTCTGCTGCAATAGCCCATCTGTGACAACGACCGACAAGTTGTGCGTTCCGAGATGCCATTCTGCACACCACTGTTGTACGGAGCCGTTATTTGTCACGATTCTTGCCATTTTCCTTCGACCTCTCATCAACAAGCTGTTTTTTCGCCCACAGGACTGCCACTGACTGGATGTTTTTTGTTTGTCGCATCATTCTTGGTAAACCCTAGAAACTGTCGTGCGTGAAAAGCCCAGGAGGCCGGCCGTTTCTGAGATACTGGAACAGGGCTGCCTGGTACCAATGAGCATACCACGCTCACAGTCGCTTAGGTCACTCGTTTTGCCCATTCCAACGTTCATTCGAACAGTAACTGAATGCCTCGATGCCTCTTTAGATTTGAGATTCCTCAAAGTAGCCACCCTTTGCCTTGATGACAGCTTTGCACACTCTTGGCATTCTCTCAACCAGCTTCATGAGGTAGTCACCTGGAATGCATTTCAATTAACAGGTGTGCCTTGTTAAAAGTTCATTTTTGGAATTTCTTTCCTTCTTAATGCGTTTGAGCCAATCAGTTGTGTTGTGACAAGGTAGGGGGGGTATACAGAAGATCAAAATACCAAGTCCAAGTCCTTCCTCATGAAGCTGGTTGAGAGAATGCCAAGAGTGTGCAAAGCTGTCATCAAGGCAAAGGGTGGCTCCTTTGAAGAATCTCAAATCTAAAGTATATTTTGATTTGTTTAACACTTTTTGGTTACTACATGATTCCATGTGTGTTATTTCATAGTTTTGATGTCTTCACTATTATTCTACAATGTAGAAAATAGTAAAAATAAAGAAAAACCCTTGAATGAGTAGGTGTGTCCAAACCTTTGACTGGTAATGTATACATTTTCAACCATTTTCTATCCTAATAATGTGGAATAAGCAAAGGCTTTGATTTCTTGTCAAACAAATGGAAAACGGGTCTTAGAAAAAGTCTACCAGAAAAAGTCTTAAAAGGTATTAGAAATACATAAAAACATAATAATGTTGAAGTAAAGACCCCTGCCAACTAATATCACCACATATTTAGTTTAGGAAAACTAATTCTGCCTTGTGTAAGTTTAAGAAACATTTCCATGTGTCTTGAAATTTCGTTACCAAAAACCCACATATCTTTAAGATATTTTCTAATTTCTGTCCCTCATGAGGGAGGATAATGAAAGTTCACAGAAGTAACAAGGTAGACTTATCAATTAGTTAAGTGTTTTTTCTGATATTTTGTGAATAAAACTTGAAATTCTGTTACCAAATCGGTAACAGAAGTTCAGATTTAAATATATATATATATATATTTTGATTTGTTTAACACTTTTTTGGTTACTACATGATTCCATATGTGCTATGTAATAGTTTTGATGTCTTCACTGTTATTCTACAATGTAGAAAATAGTAAAAATATAGAAAAACCCTTGAATGAGTAAGTGTGTCCAAACTTTTGACTGGTTCTGTAGTTCCCTACTACAGCATAATGATTTGTCCTGATGGCTGTTAAAAGGCTAGCTGTGATGTCAGTGAGCTAGAAAATAACAGCCTATCTATGAGATTATTATAAATTATGAAAAACAAATGTAACTGGAAAAACAGATCTATACTTGGCCTAGCAGTTCTCATTTCAGCCTCATGCTAAGTCGTGATGATAAACACTAAAACAGACATAAGAGAGACCACAGGGTACCAAGACCAACGGAATTGACTGTTGTTGTCATCCAAGTATGACAACAACATTGGTTCCTTGTTTCGGCCGAGGCTGCTCCTCCTCCTTGCTCGGGCAGGCTTCGGCGGTCGTCGTCCCCGGAGTACTAGCTACCACCGTTGTATGTTATCGATGTTTGTTTGGTTTTGTCTTTATTGTACACCTGTTTCCGTTTGGGTTAATGATGTCCCCTATAAGTTTCTCGTTTTGTTAGTCGTGTGTTGTGTGTTATTGTTCGCCTGTCATTTGGTGCTGCTCGTATTTTTCGTATGTTGTTTATTCTGGTCCGTCGCACTGTTGGTTTCGTGCGCCTAGGATTAGTGTTTTACGCACTGCTGCGTATCGTTCGCCTCCTGTTTTGTTGAGGCCCAGTGTCTTGTTTAAGTTTTGTGCAGTAAAGTCGGTTTGACTTAGCTTCTGTGTCCTGCGTGTGACTCCTCCACCACATCCACATCAGCCGGTTCTGACAGAATAACACACCCCCATGGAGTCAGCAGGAGCAGCAGCAGCGCACGAGTCGATGGAGGAGCGCGTATAACTTGGTGCGCATTAGGGGGGGCGATGAATGGAAGACAGCATTTAGTACCACCTCGGGTCATTACGAGTATCTCGTCATGCCATACGGGTTGATGAATGCTCCTTCAGTCTTCCAATCCTTCGTGGATGAGATCTTCCGGGACATGCAGGGGCAGGGTGTGGTCGTGTACATTGATGACATTCTGGTGTACTCTTCTACCCGAGCCGAGCATGTAGCCCTGGTGCGCCGAGTGTTGAGGAGGCTGTTGGAGCACGACCTGTATGTCAAGGCAGAGAAATGTCTGTTTTTCCAGGAGTCGGTCTCCTTTCTGGGTTATCAGTTGTCCGCGTCAGGGGTGAAGATGGAGGTGGACCGTGTGTCAGCCGTGCGTAATTGGCAAACCCCAACCACGGTTAAAGAGGTGCAGCAGTTTTTGGGGTTTGCAAATTACTACCGGAGGTTTATCCGGGGTTTTGGACAGGTGGCAGCTCCCATAACGTCCCTTTTGAAGGGGGGTCCGGTGCGTTTGCAGTGGTCAGCCGAGGCGGACAGGGCTTTTGGGAGACTGAAGGACCTGTTTACTTCGGCTCCGGTGCTGGCGCATCCGGATCCCGCTTTACCATTTCAGGTAGAGGTGGACGCGTCAGAGGCCGGTATTGGGGCCGTACTATCGCAACGGTCCGGCACGCCACCTAAACTCCGCCCCTGTGCTTTTTACTCTAAGAAGCTCAGCCCGGCGGAGCGAAATTATGACGTAGGGGACAGGGAGCTGTTAGCCGTGGTACAGGCCCTAAAGGTGTGGAGGCATTGGCTTGAGGGGGCTCAACACCCTTTTCTCATTTTGACTGACCACCGTAACCTGGAGTACATCCGGGCAGCTAGGAGATTGACCCCTCGTCAGGCGCGGTGGAACATGTTTCTGGCCCGGTTCGTATTTAAAATCACGTACATCCCTGGGTCCCAGAAAGGTAAGGCAGACGCCCTGTCCCGGCGGTATGACACAGAGGAGAGGTCCGTTGAGCCTACTCCCATACTGCCGGAGTCGTGTCTGGTGGCACCGGTAGTGTGGGAGGGAGGTCGATGCGGAAATCGAGCGGGCGTTGCGTACCGACCCTAGCCCTCCACAGTGTCCTGTGGGTCGGACGTACGTTCCGCTCGAGGTTCGGGATCGACTGATTTACTGGGCTCACACGTCACCCTCCTCTGGACATCCAGGTATTGGCCGGACAGTGCACTGCCTTAGCGTTAAGTACTGGTGGCCAACGTTAGCCAGGGATGTGAGGGTTTATGTCTCCTCCTGCTCGGTGTGCGCCCAGTGTAAGGCGCCCCGACACCTGCCCAGGGGTAAGTTACAACCCCTGCCCGTTCCACAACGACCCTTGTCTCACCTCTCGGTGGATTTCATCACAGACCTTCCCCCCTCGCAGGGGAGTACCACTATACTGGTCGTTGTGGATCGGTTCTCTAAGGCCTGTCGTCTCCTCCCAATGCCGGGTCTCCCTACTGCCCTACAGACCGCTGAGGCACTATTCACCCACGTCTTTCGGCACTACGGGGTACCCGAGGATATAGTGTCTGATCGAGGTCCCCAGTTCACCTCCAGAGTCTGGAGGGCTTTCATGGAACGCTTGGGGGTCTCGGTAAGCCTTACCTCGGGTTACCACCCGGAGAGCAATGGGCAGGTAGAACGTGTGAACCAGGATGTGGGTAGGTTTCTGAGATCGTATTGCCAGGGCCGGCCGGAGGAGTGGGCGAGGTATGTTCCCTGGGCAGAGATGGCCCAGAACTCTCTCCGCCACTCCTCCACCAACCTAACCCCTTTCCAATGTGTGTTAGGGTACCAGCCGGTTCTGGCACCGTGGCATCAGAGCCAGATCGAGGCCCCTGCGGTGGATGAGTGGGTACGGCGCTCGGAGGAGACGTGGAACGCTGCACACGTCCATCTGCAGCGGGCTATCCGTCGACAAAAGGCGAGCGCCGATCTCCACCGCAGTGAGGGGCCGGTGTACGCACCTGGAGATCGAGTCTGGCTCTCGACCAGAAACCTACCCCTCCGCCTGCCCTGCCGGAAGCTGGGTCGGCGGTTTGTGGGGCCTTTTAAAGTCCTGAGGAGATTGAACGAGGTGTGTTACAGGTTACAACTGCCTAATGATTATCGCATTAACCCCTCGTTCCATGTGTCTCTTCTCAGGCCGGTGGTAGCTGGTCCACTCCAAGAAGGTGAGATAGGAGAGACTCCTCCGCCCCCACTGGACATCGAGGGGGCTCCGGCGTACACAGTTCGGTCCATCTTGGACTCGAGACGTCGGATGGGGGGTCTCCAATATCTCGTGGAGTGGGAGGGGTACGGCCCGGAGGAACGGTGCTGGGTGCCGAGGAGGGACATCCTAGACCCGTCTCTCCTGACAGAGTTCCACCGTGGTCACCCCACGCTCCCTGCTCCGCGTTCTCCTGGTCGTCCCCGAGGCCGGGGTCGGCGCACGGCTGGAGCCGCGCGTCAAGGGGGGGGTACTGTCACGGTTTCGGCCGAGGCTGCTCCTCCTCCTTGCTCGGGCAGGCTTCGGCGGTCGTCGTCCCCGGAGTACTAGCTACCACCGTTGTATGTTATCGATGTTTGTTTGGTTTTGTCTTTGGCTAAGAGTTTCCTTTTGCGAGTGTGGCGACTTCGCAAAAACGGAACTCTCAATGTCTAACACGTATAGACCCAGAACTTCACTCAGCTGACCAAATTACGCAAGATTTTAATTCTGGTTCAACCGAGATTACCACTGAAATAACGTTTAATCCAGGACAAGGCTTAATCTATGTCCAGGAAACCCACCCTCAGTGTCAACTCAACTTTATTGTTAAAGGTTTGTTAGGTTATAAAGGGCCAAACTGTTCAATTCATTCTCTTCATTTAAGAAAAAACCAGCGATAGGCAAATTCGTATAAGTGAGTCTAACTAACGTCAGTCAATGCCAGCGATGATGATATAGTTAGAGCAGCTAGCAAGGCTGTCAGCTGGGTGAGAATTGACAACATGATACCCCTCCTCAGAAACACTTGGGGCCATATTGAGTTTCAGCAGGGTAGGCCCACTTAATAAACCGTTTGCATGCCAAATACCAGCAAACAATGAATCGACCGTGGGTTAGCCAGCCAAGCCTCCTGTCTCAGGGTCTGTCTGCCTTTCATACACTTTACCAACCCAATCTGGTGGACATCTGTATGGGGCTTTACCTTGTCATTAAGGATAGACCACTCGCACAGGCACCACCATGGCTAACTCTGGTACTGAACTTTCCCCCAGCCTGAGAGGGGGGTATGTATCCTGTCTCTGGCCCCCCCAACTAGGTGGGCGGTTCAGAGTGGGTATCTCTACTGGGAGCTGATGGACGTCTCTTGTTTTTTAGTAAAGGGGAACAAAAAGCTCCTGGAAAGTGTAGAGAGACAGGTGCCGTAGTGAGCTTAGTAGGTCACCCCTGTAACAGAGCTTTAAAGGTTGGCTTGGAGTGACCTAGGGCGGTCGAGCTGTCTAAGCCGATGTCTCCCGATCAAATATACTGCTGCAGCATGGGTTTGAATCCAGCCTGTCAGCTTCCTGCTTCCCCTGTTTGTCTCCTGGCCTCTAGAGGTCAGCTGTGTTCCCCTTTTGCCTTAGTTTTTCCTCATGTGTCCTAATTAGCTTATCTATGTCACCTGTGCCTTGTTTCCCCTTGAGTATTTTAGCTGTGTGTTTTCCCCTTGTTTCTCACTTGGTTATTGCGTCCTGACTGTGTGTCTCCTGCTTTGTCTCACCGTGTCTGTCCTAGTAAGTTGTTGAAGTTATCTTTAGTTTGTTTTTCTCCCTCGTGGAGTTGTTTTGTTTTGCCTCCTGTTTTGGAATATTAAATCTACTTGCCTGGAGTATTGCCTTGGGTGTTTCATTTGGGTCCTACAACATTTCCTCTGTGGCTAAGGGGTAGTACCCCCAGCTCTACACATCTGAGACCGGAGTTCTAACCCGGCTTGTGACAGAATAACCAAGTCCATCATGGACCCAGAAACACTCAGTTCCCAGGACCTGTTGGCGGTGATCATTCGACATGAGGCTTCTTTCCAGCGCCATGAAGCCGTTCTCAGCCGACAAGAGGAGCTGATGGCTAGACATTCTCAACTCCTGGCCGAAATGATGAGTTCCCTTCACCAGCTCTTTGAACGCCTCCTTGGTTCTCCCCCCTTCCCCCGGTCACCTCCCAGTGACGACAGGCCTTCTCGGTTGGCGGAGCCCCGACTACCACCTCCCAAGCCCTTTTCTGGGGATCCAAGCTCTTGTCAGGGTTTCCTCACCCAATGCTCCCTCACCTTCGAGCTCCAACCCTCAAGTTTTCCCACAGACCGTTCCAAGATTGCCTACCTCATTACCCTTCTTTCAGACAAGGCGCTCGCCTGGGCCTCTGCGGTGTGGCAGTCCCAGGAGGCCTGTTGTGACTCCCACGCTGCATTTGTAGAAGAATTCAAGCGGGTGTTCGATCATCCTGTCAGTGGGCGGGAGGCTTCCAAGCGCCTACTGTCTCTCCGTCAGGGCCCCCGAAGCACGGCAGATTTTGCCATTGAGTTCCGAACCATAGCAGCAAGGAGCGGATGGAATGATGAAGCGCTGAGGGTCTGCTTTCAGGGAGGGTTATCTGAGCCCCTTCAAGATGAGTTAGCCACCCGTGAACCAGCTGAAGATCTCGAGTCCCTCATAGCCTTGGCCATCCGCCTGGACAATCGTCTAAGAGAGCGGAGAACGGCTCGCCGTCAGGTGTCTCAGTCCCAAGTTCCTCTGAGCAGCTCTGTTTCTCCTGTTTGGACTCCGTCATTCAGAGCTGCCCCGGCTCCTGAACTGCCCCAAGATTCCCCGGAGAGCATGCAGTTAGGCCGTTCCAGGCTTTCTTCCAACGAAAGGGAACGTCGCATGAGGGAGCCGTCGGTGCCTCTACTGCGGGGTTGCCGGCCACTTCCGCTCCACTTGCCCCGAGCTTTCGGGAAACGCCTGTCCCCGCCCAGCTACAGGAGGGTTGTGATGGGGAAAATTAGAGCTCCTCCTACTAACGCGGTCCTAGCTATTCCAGCCACTCTGTCCTGGGAGGGCCACCAGCATCGGGTCCAGGCTATGATCGATTCCGGTGCCGCAGGTGATTTTATGGATGTAACCTTGGCTAAGGAACTTAAGATCCCTACCCAACTACTTCCTCAACCCCAGGCAGTTACAGCCTTAGATGGCCGACCTCTGGAACCAGGAAAAGTTACTGAGGCGACTCAGTCCCTGCGACTTACCATCTCTCAACACCAGCAGGAGGAGACCTTCTATCTCATTGACTCTCCCGAGTATCCTATTATCCTGGGTCACCCTTGGCTATGCAGACATAATCCCCAGATCGACTGGCCTACTGGCACCATTCTTAGCTGGGGTCCCACTTGCCAACTCACCTGCATGCTTCAGAGTTCCTCAGCCCCTAGTACCCAGTTTCAAGAGTCTGTTGACGTCTCCCGAGTCCCCAGTGTTTACCATCGGTTCAAAACAGTGTTCAGCAAGGCCCGGGCTACTGCCTTACCGCCTCATCGCACTTATGACTGTGCCATTGATCTACTCCCTGGGTGCTGCCCTCCTAGAGGTCGGATCTTTTCCTTGTCCTCCCCCGAGCACGCAGCTATGGACACTTACATTAAGGAGTCCTTGGCAGCCGGCCTCATCTATGCCTCTACTTCCCCGGCTGGGGCGGGCTTCTTTTTTGTTGAAAAGAAAGACGGGGGTCTGAGGCCTTGTATTGATTACCGGGGACTCAACAAGATCACGGTTCGGAATCGATACCCTCTTCCTCTCATGGCCACTGCTTTTGAGCTGCTTCAAGGGGCTTCCATTTTTACTAAGCTGGATCTCCGCAATGCTTACCATCTCGTGCGGATCCGGCCAGGAGACGAATGGAAGACGGCGTTCAACACGCCCACGGGACACTATGAATATCGGGTGATGCCGTTCGGGCTCACCAATGCCCCCGCAGTATTCCAAGCCCTGATTAATGATGTTCTCCGGGATATGCTTAATCTGTTCGTCTTCGTGTACCTGGACGATATCCTCATCTTCTCGAGGTCACTGAAGGAGCATGAGGGGCATGTTAGCCGGGTTCTCCAGAGGCTCCTTGACAATCACCTCTACGTTAAGCCTGAGAAGTGTGAATTTCATGTTTCTCAGACTCAGTTTCTCGGGTTTATTGTCACTCCCGGGCACCTAGAGATGGATCCCAAGAAGGTCAAGGCGGTCCACGATTGGCCCACACCTGCCACGGTCAAGGAGGTTCAACGGTTCATTGGCTTTTCTAACTTCTATCGGAAGTTCATCAAGAATTTCAGCTCGGTGGTAGCCCCCTTGACGACGCTTACCAAGGGAGGAGGGACCAAGATTCACTGGGGTCCGGAAGCAGCAGGGGCCTTCGAGGATCTCAAGCGCCGCTTCACTTCTGCTCCGATTCTGGTGACCCCTGACCCAGAGAGACCTTTCGTGGTGGAGGTGGACGCCTCAGAGGTGGGGGTGGGAGCCGTCCTGTCACAGAGGGGTGCGGATGGGAGATTACACCCTTGTGCCTTCATGTCTCGCCGCCTGTCTGAGGCCGAGCGCAACTACCACGTGGGGGATCTAGAGTTGCTTGCGGTTAAACTGGCCTTGGAAGAGTGGCGCCATTGGCTTGAGGGGGCTCAGCACCCTTTCCAGGTTCTCACAGACCACAAGAACCTGGAATATCTCCAACAGGCTAAGCGGATGAACCCTCGGCAAGCACGATGGTCCCTTTTCTTTAATCGATTCCAGTTCATCCTGACTTACCGACCTGGCACCAAGAACGTCAAGCCGGATGCTCTGTCTCGAGTCTATTCTCCCGAGGTACAAGAGAAGCCCTTGGCATCGATTATTCCGAGGTCTAGGATCGTCGCACCTCTTCAGTGGGAACTAGAAAGAGGGGTACGAGAAGCTCTTGCCCATGAGCCCGATCCAGGCGGTGGTCCTGCCGGTCGCCTGTACGTTCCTCTCTCGGTTCGGGCCCGCGTCTTGCAGTGGGGTCATGAGTCGCCCTTGACATGCCATCCTGGCAGTGCTCGCACACTGGAGTTCCTCCGACGGCGGTTTTGGTGGCCGTCCATCAAGAAGGACGTGCAGGTCTACGTTGAGGCCTGCCCTGTGTGCAACCAGGGAAAGTCGACACGCCAGCGACCCCAGGGACTGCTCCATCCCTTACCTGTTCCTCGAAGGCCATGGTCACACCTTTCGCTGGACTTTGTTACGGGACTTCCTCTATCCCAGGGCAACACCGTCATCCTTGTGGTGGTAGACCGTTTCTCTAAGGCTGCCCGGTTTATTCCCCTGCCCAAGCTGCCCTCGGCTAAGGAGACTGCTGAGCTCCTCATGAACCATGTCTTCCGGATATTTGGCATTCCCCTGGACGTGGTCTCTGACCGAGGTCCCCAATCTCGTCCCGGTTTTGGGGGCCTTCTGCAGGCTTATTGGGGCCACAGCCAGCCTATCGTCAGGATTCCATCCAGAGTCTAATGGCCAAACGGAACGGATTAATCAGGATCTGGAGACCACCCTGCGGTGTATGGCGGCCAGTAATCCCACGTCTTGGGCCACCTATATCATTTGGGCTGAATATGCCCACAACACCCTCCAGTCCTCAGCCACCGGATTGTCCCCCTTCGAATGCCAGTTCGGTTACAACCCTCCTTTGTTTCCAGAGGAAGAGGCGCAAGTTGGTGTTCCCTCGGCCCAGCGCTTTGTCCAACGCTGTAGGCGGACCTGGAAGAAGGCCAGGTGTACCCTCCTTCGGACCTCCCAGAGATACCAAAGTCAGGCTAATCGCCACCGCCGGACGGCCCCTAGTTTCCGAGCTGGTCAGAGAGTTTGGTTGGCCACTAAGAACTTGCCCCTCCGGGTCGAATCCAAGAAGCTGTCCCAGAGATACATCGGCCCTTTCCGCATTTCTAGAAAGGTTAACCCTGTGTCGTATCGTTTAGTTCTGCCTCGCTCCCTTAGAGTTAACCCCACTTTCCATGTTTCACTCCTTAAACCTGTCTTGTCTTCTCCTTTTGCCCCCCCCACAGACCCCCGCCACCTCCCAGGATCATAGACGGCCAGCCAGCCTACACAGTCCGCCGGATACTGGACTCCCGGAGGGTCCAGAACTCTCTGCAGTATCTGGTGGACTGGGAGGGCTACGGGCCAGAGGAGCGCTCCTGGGTTCCAGCCAGGGACATCCTGGACCCAGGGTTGATCCGAGATTTTCGCACCCTGGGGCCAGGGTGTTCTGGAAGGAACGTCAGGAGTCGTTCCTAGAGGAGGGGGTCCTGTCAGCTTCCTGCTTCCCCTGTTTGTCTCCTGGCCTCTAGAGGTCAGCTGTGTTCCCCCTTTTGCCTTAGTTTTTCCTCATGTGTCCTAATTAGCTTATCTATGTCACCTGTGCCTTGTTTCCCCTTGAGTATTTTAGCTGTGTGTTTTCCCCTTGTTTCTCACTTGGTTATTGCGTCCTGACTGTGTGTCTCCTGCTTTGTCTCACCGTGTCTGTCCTAGTAAGTTGTTGAAGTTATCTTTAGTTTGTTTTTCTCCCCTCGTGGAGTTGTTTTGTTTTGCCTCCTGTTTTGGAATATTAAATCTACTTGCCTGGAGTATTGCCTTGGGTGTTTCATTTGGGTCCTACAACATTTCCTCTGTGGCTAAGGGGTAGTACCCCCAGCTCTACACATCTGAGACCGGAGTTCTAACCCGGCTTGTGACACAGCCCACTGCTATTTCAGCACACTCACTGCTCTATCTTTCCTCTATATGACTGTTCTATCTGTAAAGGACGTCACACTGCTTGCTTAGCGAGTACCACTTCCTCCCGATTCGGCCCATACCTGGAACGAACTCGGGACCTCTGCCTTGCTAGCACGTGACTGCCCTCCTGAAGCGTCTTACCAGTCGGCACTACGTGAAAAGCTAGCTATTCGCTGACGCAAGTGGGGACACTTCAGGCTGAGGAGTAAGTTTCACAGAACCCTATGTGCTACATATCCAATAAACCAAAAATTATGTGCCTCACTCCTTCAAAAAAAAGTTGTCTTGGTTTGATGATCTATTAATCTCAGGTCCAAGGACTTCGTTCCACCCTCCCTTGTACTTTATGCCATTAAGTTTCTGATTACTAGTCTTGGGGCAATCTATATATTCTAAAACTAGTTTTAGGACAACATTTGACTCCGTTTGTTAAGCTTTGATGTAGTTCAAAGAAACCTACTGCCTACAAGATATGACAATTAGCTATATGGAAAAAGGTTAAAGAGAGAACAGGAAACATCACATCCACAAAACATTTGTAAAGTGGTACACGAATGAAACGATGGGGATTCCACTGATCTGTAAAGGTCAATCTGGTAAAACGGATAAAGCATGAGCATTAAATAGATTACCTTCATGGGATAAGGGGATCCAAAACAATGTGTGAAATGTGATCTATCTGGCTTTAAAATTGAAATTGAAATTATCTGGAACAAAATGCACAAAGAAAATAGAAAATAAGTGTTTATTTTTTTAACCACAAACTCAGGTCAATTTACAAAATCATGAAATCACATTGTGTACGGTTTACATTTTTTTATTTTTGTCATTTAGCAGACGCTCTTATCCAGAGCAAGTTACATTAGTGCATTCATCTTAAGATAACTAGGTGAGACAACAACATATCACCATCGTAGCAAGTACATTATCCCTCAACAAAGTAGTTATCAGTGACACAGAGGAGAGCGGTCTCAGTTGAGTGAGCAGCCTTGAAGCCTGACTGGTTAGGTTCAAGAAGATCGTTCTGAGAGAGATAACAGTTATCCGCCGAGAGGGAGTTTAGAGGGAGAGGAGGTGGAGGATTAAGGAGGGAGGAGAAGGGTATCCCAGGGTTGGAGGCAGAGGCTTGAAATTTAGAGTGATAGAAAGCGGCTTTAACAGCAGATACAGAAGAAGAGAAGGTAGAGAGGAGGGAGTGGAAGGATGATAGGTCCTCCGGAAATGTAGTTTTCCTCCATTTCTGTGCAGCTGCCCGTAACCCTGTTCTGTGAGCACAGTGACTCACTCAGCCACGGAGTGGGTGGGATGGGCCGAGCCGGCCAGGGGGGGAAAGGGAACAGTGAGAGTCAAAGGATGCGGAAAAGGAGGAGAGTAGGGTCAAGGAGGCAGAGTCAGGAGACAGGAGGGAGAAGGATTTAGCAGAAGGGAGAGATGATAGGAGAGAGTAGTGGGAGAAAGAGAGCAAAGATTGTGACGGCGCATGACCATCTGGGAAGGGGCTGAGTGGGTAGAAATGGAGAGAAAAATTAATTAAGTAGTGATCAGGGAAACAAAGGGGGGGGGTGCAGTGAGATTAGTAGGCGAACAGCCTCTATTAAAGATTAGGTCAAGCGTATTGCCTGCCTTGTGAGTAGAAGGGGACTGGGAAAGGGTGAGGTCAAAAGAGGAAAGGAGTGGAAAGAAAGGATCGAAGTCAGGCGTCGAGGAGGTTGAAGTCGCCCATTACGATAAGTGGTGAGCCATCGTTGTGAAATGAGCTTATCAAGGTGTAAACTCATTGAGGAATTCTCCAAGGGCACCTGGTGAGTGATAGATGACAACAAAGTTAAGCTTGAGTGGACAAGAGACAGTGACCGCATGGAATTCAAATGAGGAGATACAGGTGAGAGAGGGGAAAATATAAAATCTCCACTTAGGAGAAATAAGTAGCCCTGTGCCACCACCGCGACGACCAGATGCACTCAGACTATGAGAGAACACATAGTCAGATGACGAGAGAGCAGCTGTAGTAGCACTGTTCTCTGGGGTAGTCCATGTCTCTGTCAGGGCCAAAAAGTGTAGGGATGAACTCAGCCTTCTTGACCGCAGATCGGCAGTTCCAAACGCTGCTGGAATTCCACATGGGTTGTGCACGCAGAGTGCACTAAATTAGAAGGTTTGCACCAAAGAGGTGGGAAGCGTCTGTAAAACCCACAAAGAGAGGAGCGAACAGGGTTATCTGGACGGTTATCTGGACGGTCGGCCAGCCGGACCTAGCAATCTGGCCAGCGAGCCAGACCTATAGTGAATTTGGAAAGTATTCAGACCCCTTGACTTTTTCCACATTTTGTTACGTTACAGTCTTATTCTAAAATTGATTAAATTGTTTTTTCCCCTCATCAATCTACACACAATACCCCATAATGACAAAGCAAAAACAGGTTCATAGAAATTTCTGCAAATGTATTAAAAATACAATTTGAATTATCACATTTACATAAGTAGACAGACTTTTTACTCAGTACCTTCTTGAAGCACCTTTGGCAGCGATTACAGCTTCGAGTCTTCTTGGGTATATAACGCTACAAGCTTGGCACACCTGTATTTGGGAAGTTTCTCCCATTCTTCTCTGCAGATCCTCTCAAGCTCTGTCAGGTTGGATGTGGAGTGTCGCTGCACAGCTATTTTCAGGTCTCTCCAGAGATGTTAGATCGGGTTTATTTATTTATTTATTTTTATTTTTTGTCATTTAGCAGACGCTCTTATCCAGAGCGACTTACAGGAGCAATTAGGGTTAAGTGCCTTGCTCAAGGGCACATCAACAGATTTTTCACCTAGTCGGCTCGGGGATTAGAACCAGCGACCTTTCGGTTACTGGCACAACGCTCTTACCCACTAAGCTACCTGCCGCCCCGGGTTCAAGTCAGGCTCTGACTGGGCCACTCAAGTACGTTAAGAGACTTGTCCCGAAGCCACACCTGCTTTGTCTTGGCTGTGTGCTAACCTGCTCGTTGTCCTGTTGGAAGGTGAACCTTCACCCCAGTCTGAGGTCCTGAGCGCTCTGGAGCAGGTTTGCATCAAGGATCTCTCTGTACTTTGCTCCGTTCATCTTTCCCTCGATCCCGACTAGTCTCCCAGTCCCTGCCACTGAAAAACATCCCCACAGCATGATGCTGCCACCACCATGCTTCATCGTAGGGATGGTACCAGGCTTCCTCGTGACGTGACACTTAGCATTCAGGCAAAATAGTTCCATTTTGGTTTCATCAGACCAGAGAATCTTGTTTCTCATGGTCTGAGAGTCCTTTAGGTGCCTTTTGGCAAACTCCAAGCGGGCTGTCATGTGCCTTTTACTGAGGAGTGGCTTCCGTCTGGCCACTCTACCATAAAGGCCTGATTGGTGGATCGCTGCAGAGATGGTTGTCCTTCTGGAAGGTTCTCCCATCTCCGCTGACGAACTCTGGAGCTCTGTCAGAGTGATCATTGGGTTCTTGGTCACCTCCCTGATGATGGCCCTTCTCCCCCGATTGCTCAATTTGGCCGGGCGGCCAGCTCTAGGAAGAGTCTTGGTGGTTCCAAACTTATTCCATTTAAGAATGATGGAGACCACTGTGCTCTTGGGGACCTTCAATGCTGCAGAAATGGTGGGGTACCCTTCCCCAGATCTGTGCCTCGACACAATCCTGTCTCAGAGCTGGCTGGCCGGCCGGACCTAGCTGTCTGGCCTACCTATCTGACCTAGCTATCTGGCCGTCCGGCCGGACCTATCTGTCTGGCCGGACCTAGCTATCTGGCCGAACCAACTATCTGGCCGGCTGGACGGATCTACCTATCTGGCCGAACCAACTATCTGTCCGTGCAATGGCTAATTCATTTAAACTTAGGCTTTGGCTTTCTTGTATAGATCAGGTACTACCTGTATGCTGAATTGGGTGCAAGAGGGAAGTTCATAACATGGCTAGAGCACTTTCACGAGGTGATGAAACCCCTTATTCTCAACCACAGAGAATGGGTGCATATCCACCGACTATAAACCAAAGACTGTAAAAAAATATAAACATAGCCTAATATTTTGTTTTATGTATTCATTCAGGTTCACAGTGCGGACCGAAACCGAGGTTCCTGTACTGAACAGTTTGGTAAGAATACCTTTGTTTTTTATTAAATATTTTTTGGGTCATTTAGCAGACGCTCCTATCCAGAGCGACTTACAGTTAGTAAGTGCATACATTCTTTTTTGTATTTTTCATACTGGCCCGCCGTGGGAATCGAACACACAACCCTGGCGTTGCAAACACCATGCTCTACATCCCTGCCAGCCATTCCCTTGGGTCTCCCAGTCACGGCCAGCTACGACAGAGCCTGGATTCAAACCAGGATCCAGTAGCACAGCTAGCACTGCGATGCAGTGCCTTAGACCACTGCGCCACTCGGGAGACAGTGGTCTATACCTATACCATTACAGCCCTATTAAGTAGGCTACTAGGTAGAGGCAGAACTTAAATTAATTTGCCCAAGCAAGACAATACCAACAGCAACTTATTGAATCAAAAAATATATTTGCTACTCTTGTAGGACCTGATATCCTTCCAAACTATAGATGAGGCACTAAGGCTGGGGCCAAGTGAAGCTCCTTAAACATGATCTAAAGCTGTCAAACTTGTGACGTATTATATTGGACTATTGGAGTCATGGTGTTCCACATCTGCGCCGCCTGTTTCATTAAATCAGAATAAATCAAGGTAAGTAATGCACGTTGCTTAATGCAGTGGCCTACACTGACACTTATTCTATTTTGCAAGGTGCGTGAGTATATAGCCGCATCATCAAGTAATTCTGCTAAGGAGGAGATATGATGGAGAGACGCATCAAGACAAATTGGTGCTGTGACATCATTGTGGCAACGGCAAAACGTAATCTAGTGACTTCTAGCGACAAATCAAGGAGTCAATAGCTATTCTCACTGAAAAATGGTTGGCAACACTGCGTTCTACCTCCTCTTTCGCGGCGTTATGCTGCGGTCACAGGCTAGTAGAAACTAGTGGTGCTTTCAAGACAACTGGGAACTCGGAAATAACCGAGGTTAGGCAAAATCATGACGTCAATGATCTTCAGGTCGGTAATTCAGAGCTCTAGAAAGATGCCAGAGTTTCCGATTTGGAATTCCGAGTTGGATGACCGTTCAAAA
Source organism: Coregonus clupeaformis (assembly GCF_020615455.1). Classification (NCBI taxonomy): domain Eukaryota; kingdom Metazoa; phylum Chordata; class Actinopteri; order Salmoniformes; family Salmonidae; genus Coregonus; species Coregonus clupeaformis. Next base: position 26,634,316 of record NC_059196.1, on the reverse strand, counting down.
CGATTTTCCCAGCTGGAGGTTGTTTATTTCCGAGTTCCCAGTTGTCTTGAACGCACTGAAGTCGGAAGTCGGAGATTTCAAGCGTTCCCAGTTGTTATGAAAGCGGCACATGAAACTTGCTAATTGGCTGTAGTTATACACGTGCCGAGTTCAACCAGTTAGCAAGTCAGACATTTCTGTTTCCTAGTTCCTACTAGCGCGTCAACGCGGCATTATGCAGCGTTCAAAACAACTGGGAACTCGGAAATATCCGACTTCCGACTTCAGTGCGTTCAAGACAACTGGGCACTCAGGGAAAAAACAAGCTCCGACTGGGATCATTTTGTATTTTTTACAGTCATCCAACTCGTAACTACAAGTCGGAAACTCTGGCATCTTTATAGAGCTCAGACTTTCCCACCTGGAGATCACTGACATCATGATCCCAGTTGTCTTGAAAGCATCATTAGTACTGCTTCTGACAAGCCTCGCCGGCGCACAGAGCCGTTATCCCAGTGCTCGTGATGGGGACAACAACAAAAAGGAGGAAGCCGAAAAATGAGACGCATAGTTTCGGCGCTGTATGTCAATGCTCCCGCAAAGATGTTGCCATGTTTCTGACTCTCCTTGTAATATATGGAGCTAATGATAGTCCATAACTCCCTTGTGTTTAACAGCCCATCAGTATCCTTCTTGAGGTTGAAGGTCAAGCGGATATGTAAATTAGTTGTCTTCAGTTTGAAGTGTGCCTGCGTGCACAGTGTTAATTCTTACAATGCTTCAGATATAAAGCTAAAAGTAATAGTACTTCAGTCTCCATTGTCAAGTTAATTATACCGTACCATCTAGAGCACGACACTCCTACCTCTTGAAAACATCCCCGCTTGTGAAATAAAAAGGTAAACGATGAAAACATTTCTAGCTATCTAGAATCTTGCTAGCTGTCTCTCCGGCCAGCCTGCCAGTGTCTGCATCCAACTCCTTTTAAAGGGGCGGGGGTTTCGTCTGATGTCAGTCTCCTCTTTTTAAGGTCAGCGCTATCCGGGGTCCTTGTGACGTCTCTACCCCCAATGAAGTTGACATTTTAAATGGTTAAGGTAAGGGTTAGGGTTATGTAATGGTTATGTTTGAAGTTAGGGTAAGGGTATGGGTTAAGGTTAGGGTTTAGGGCAGGGCAGGGACATCGCAAGGATTCCGGATTGCACTGACCCTCTTTTTAAGGTGGCTTGAAGAAGCTAGAATTTGAGACTACATACAGTGGGGAGAACAAGTATTTGATACACTGCCGATTTTGCAGGTTTTCCTACTTACAAAGCATGTAGAGGTCTGTAATTTTTATCATAGGTACACTTCAACTGTGAGAGATGGAATCTAAAACAAAAATCCAGAAAATCACATTGTATGATTTTTAAGTAATTAATTTGCATTTTATTGCATGACATAAGTATTTGATCACCTACCAACCAGTAAGAATTCCGGCTCTCACAGACCTGTTAGTTTTTCTTTAAGAAGCCCTCCTGTTCTCCACTCATTACCTGTATTAACTGCACCTGTTTGAACTTGTTACCTGTATAAAAGACACCTGTCCACACACTCAATCAAACAGACTCCAACCTCTCCACAATGGCCAAGACCAGAGAGCTGTGTAAGGACATTAGGGATAAAATTGTAGACCTGCACAAGGCTGGGATGGGCTACAGGACAATAGGCAAGCAGCTTGGTGAGAAGGCAATAACTGTTGGCGCGATTATTAGAAAATGGAAGAAGTTCAAGATGACGGTCAATCACCCTCAGTCTGGGACTCCATGCAAGATCTCACCTCGTGGGGCATCAATGATCAGGAGGAAGGTGAGGGATCAGCCCAGAACTACACAGCAGGACCTGGTCAATGATCTGAAGAGAGCTGGGACCACAGTCTCAAAGAAAACCATTAGTAACACACTACGCCGCCATGGTTTAAAATCCTGCAGCGCACGCAAGGTCCCCCTGCTCAAGCCAGCGCATGTCCAGGCCCGTCTGAAGTTTGCCAATGACCATCTGGATGATCCAGAGGAGGAATGGGAGAAGGTAATGTGGTCTGATGAGACAAAAATAGAGCTTTTTGGTCTAAACTCCACTCGCCGTGTTTGGAGGAAGAAGAAGGATGAGTACAACCCCAAGAACACCATCCCAACCGTGAAGCATGGATGTGGAAACATCATTCTTTGGGGATGCTTTTCTGCAAAGGGGACAGGACGACTGCACCGTATTGAGGGGAGGATGGATGGGGCCATGTATCGCGAGATCTTGGCCAACAACCTCCTTCCCTCAGTAAGAGCATTGAAGATGGGTCGTGGCTGGGTCTTCCAGCATGACAACGACCCGAAACACACAGCCAGGGCAACGAAGGAGTGGCTCCGTAAGAAGCATCTCAAGGTCCTGGAGTGGCCTAGCCAGTCTCCAGACCTGAACCCAATAGAAAATCTTTGGAGGGAGCTGAAAGTCCGTATTGCCCAGCGACAGCCCCCGAAACCTGAAGGATCTGGAGAAGGTCTGTATGGAGGAGTGGGCCAAAATCCCTGCTGCAGTGTGTGCAAACCTGGTCAAGACCTACAGGAAACATATGATCTCTGTAATTGCAAACAAAGGTTTCTGTACCAAATATTAAGTTCTGCTTTTCTGATGTATCAAATACTTATGTCATGCAATAAAATGCAAATTAATTACTTAAAAATCATACAATGTGATTTTCTGGATTTTTGTTTTAGATTCCGTCTCTGACAGTTGAAGTGTACCTATGATAAAAATTACAGACCTCTACATGCTTTGTAAGTAGGAAAACCTCCAAAATCGGCAGTGTATCAAATACTTGTTCTCCCCACTGTATACAGTAGTACAGTGTATTTTAGTTCTGTACAATGATATCTGTCAACATTAGTCAGTAATGTAATATACAAAAAAGAAATGAATATTACTGAAACGTGGTAGGTTGTAAATTGCCATTCTTGTCTCAATATTACCATAGTCTCAATTTCCCAAACATATTCCTCATACAGTATACGCTATTGACACTAAATTGCATGGGATAGTCCTGACAGACCCCATGCATTTAGGCAAGATTTTCCCCTAATGGTTAATATTTCAGATGGAGAATGGTACTGAATTGAGACAGACTGGGTTTTTTGGTGTTGCCTGAGAGGGCACTGTTGGATAAACGCTTTGTGACATCTTAATAGACCTGGGTTTAATTAAACCGTTTTACTTCACACCAAGTATTTAATTTCACTCATGATTAAAGCTTTGTATTGTATTTTGCATTATGGCTAAAATACATTGATATTTCTGGAGTTTCTAATTGTGTGCTGTGCTATAGGGTTTAATATGTGTCACAGTTTGCTTTCGGTATGAAGGTCCACTTAGTAGACACTTTATATTTATATTTCTTATAACCAAGGGTGACATTAGTTTGTTCAATGTGATGGGACTACTGCACATAAAAGTAACTGACATTATAGGGTCATTTCAACTAAGAGTTTATAGCTACTTGTCTGCCACTGTATGCTTGTAAGGGTAGGCCTAGAAGTGATGGAATGCTATGGTGTAACTCCAGCCCAGTTTGACCCCAGTTTATAGTGACCGGAAACCTGATGCTGAACATGAACCAGTAGATTATAGCCCTTTTTTATGGTAGGCAGGTGCATATTGACATAACCAACTCTTCTAACCTCTATTACAGATAGTGAAGCCTTCATTACAAAGTAGTAGCCTACAGAGGAAAGGGCTGAGAACTGCTGAGAAAATATAATAGTAGAGAGTAGAGAGAAAAAACTGTTAAAACAAGTAAAGACAATTGACCCCAGAGCAGGTTAATAGCAGACTTTTGTATCGCTGTTTATTTTTGTTGCTCATTCTTTCTTTATTGATCACTGTGGCTGTGAATTCCCCGTGACAACACTGAGAACAGCATCAAAGCCTGAGTCGTACCACCCGAGACCCTTCTCTCCGCTCACTGTGGGGCGTATCCCTCACTTTTCTTTTCTTTCTTATTCTCTCGTTCTCTCGATTTTCTTCTTTCGGCGATGGAACAAAACAAAAGTGCTGTAAACATCTTTGTCGCTGTGGAGCACCAGAAGCGTCAGGAGCCGTTGGTCTTAGAGGTCTGACAGGACTACTGGCCAAGCTTGGAATGATAGGGTGGAGGAAGGATAAGAGGAGGAGGAGGGAGAGGAGGAAGAGGAGGGGTGAAAAAGGGAGGAGGCCGTGGAAGCTCTCACTGCTGGATGCGGCGCAGAGACTGGACCTGGAAGGTCTGAGCGTGGGAGCCCCACTCCCTGTAGTGTTTGTACTCTCCGGCATGACGGTCGCACTCCATGATGTACTGGTAGCCGCGGTAACCGGGGAACTGGTAGCACACCCAGCTAAAGGGGGAGAGGGAGAGAGGGAGAAAATATCCAGAAACAAGCCCCAGCCCTTACCCTGTAGAGCAGGGATGGGCAACTGGCGGCTACTTTTGTAGGTCCGCGGATCAAGTTCCACAAACAAAATAAAAAATACAGTAACTTAATTAGCCCATGTCAGCTAAATATTTTTATATTGGTAAGTTAGTCTAGTAGCCAGCTATCTAAACTTGTAGTAATCATGGTTGAATTACCAACCAGTGGTCCCCCATTGATCATCAGATATCGTATTGAAAACGGATAATTTTTCTCTCCATCCCATGGCAAAATGAGTAGAATTGCAGCAAACGTACTTTAAAACTGCAAAAATGTTTCTACACTTAGGGCCCCAAAAGACTACAAGTGTGGGTATGGATGTGGGTATGCAGACCCCCGAGCCACTGTGGCCCCTCATGATGTTACGATTTTTTGTGGCCCCCATCCCCATCAAAGTTGCTCATCCCTGCTCTAGAGCCTAGGCACTTGTAGATCAGAAAGAGTTGGCCTCTACTGTACATGTTAGTCCTCTGTATAATATCCAGGGACACCATATAATAGCTATTTATTTTTCATTTTTCACCATAGTGTCCCTTTAACACATTTGGCAAAGAGAGGTCAGTAAGGTCACTGGACACTCATTTAGATAATTAATCATTTACTTTTTTTAATAGTTTTTTGCTTAGTTCTATTATGATCTGTTACAGAAAGGATTATCCTCTCACCGTTTATCTAGTTATTACAATGGATTTCAATTATATAGTTATTACAATGGATTTTATTCTTACTGCACATTACACCTTTTTAGTAGTTTGTCCAAATTTTGCGACCGCTAGACGCAATTGATTCCTCTATTACTGATTGTTATGAGCATAGTCTTCTGTAGTGTGAAAAAGGAAGCCAGGACTTCTACTCCTGCTACTTACGCTCCACTCTGGACCTGCATGGATCCGATCTCGTTGTTGCCCCAGCCCATGGCCTGCAGGGAGGGGTAGTCATCGTTCATCTCCCACTGCTTGCCAATGAAGTTCTCCCTTTCGAACACCACAATCTTGGACTCCTTATGGTTCTGTGCAGTTCAGAGAGAGGAGGGGGCAATTTCAGGTTACATTCAACCTGTTTCACTGAGAACTATTTACGAAAGATATACTGTGTAGAATTATGTAGACAGTAGGAAATCTTTATAATACTATGTTTTATTAACTTTGTCATTTAGTGCTTTCAATAACACTGGTAGAGGCTATCAAGGATAGCTACTTGTATCTGTTAAATGAAATAATGTCAGTGTCAGTAACAGTGATTAGAGCCAGACTGTCAGTGTCACTCACAAGAGCCAGAGACATAGACTGAGGCCAGGACCCAGGCTTCTGTTCCAATATCTGTACTAGCATACTATTTGAATGAATCAATGTATTGGGCATTCTAAGTGGAATTCTACAACGGATATTGGAACGTAGCCCACAGACGAGAGTGTCTGTCTGGCCTGGTCTGGAAGGAACAGGAAGTAGGCTTGGATAGTACACTCACGGCAGAGCAGACTGGGCGGAAGGACATCAACCTTTCGATGTGGTAGGCGTTGCTGCCGCTCCAGGACTCCCAGCGAGGGTACTCTCCACGCTCCAACACAAACTGCTGCCCAGAGAAGCTGGAGTGCTCGTACCCTACCCAGCTACACATACACAGAGAGAGAGAGAGAGAGAGAGAGAGAGAGAGAGAGAGAGAGAGAGAGAGAGAGAGAGAGAGAGAGAGAGAGAGAGAGAGAGAGAGAGAGAGAGAGAGAGAGAGAGAGAGAGAGAGAGAGACACATGGAAAGTCAGACAGATACAAAGAGTGACAGACAGACAGACAAAAAGAGTGACAGAGAGACATAGAGAGGGATAGAGAGACATAGAGAGACATAGAGAGATATACAGATATACAGTACATGTGGATAGATGCAAGGGTGGAGCAAAGACTTTGTCATGTTTTTTATGAAATTGTCTATTTCCATGATACAGGATGTGTCTATCAGTATCCCTTAGAAATTGTTGCCTGTGCAATGGTCCCATGGCCCCTGAAGGATCATGTGTAACCTGTCAGGGAGATAAATATCCTACAGTATGTAGATGTGTTTGTGTTTTGGGGGGCTGGCTGACTTACGCTCCACATTCGACCTTCAGGGAGCGGATGTTGTCCATGCCACACTCCATTATGTTCTGGCAGGAAGCAGTGAACTCCATACGCTTTCCCTGGAAGTTCTCCTGGTCGTAGACTGTGATCTAGGACAGAGGATATAGTGCATATTTGTAATCTGCCCGACATACTATTGCTGTTTTTTAAAAACTGTTTTTAACACAACCAGTATCTCTGCTAGAGAGCGCACTTCCGTGTGCAAAGCTTTCCTTTCTCCTCTTACGTCTGTTTATGAAAAATGGAAAAGATTGTGGAACGTTGTTAAATAGTTGTGGAAACGTGGTGTACATAACATTGACTCACCTTCCATGGTCCCATTGGGTTAGGAGTAGTCAGCGCCATGTTTGATATCTCAGTAATAATTGACCTGCAGTGCAGAAAGCACACAGTCACAGAAAGTCACATTTCTGTTTGTCCTTACAGGGAGACCAGGGCAGACATGACTAAACCACCATGGACCATCTCAACTCAGCTCTAGCTCTTGCATCAGTCTGTGCCCAGCAGCTAATGCCCAAACATGTTAATGTCATGGTTATGCTAATGTGGCAGAGACTAGAGACTCTATGCTAGAGACTCACGACAAGCCCAAACAAAGCACTGCCCTGTGCTGTTGCTGATGATAATGCAATGCACATAGGGCTGAGGGAGGAGATGCACACCACAAAAACAGCTAGCTAAAGCCAGAGTGAGGATACAAAGCAGAGCACAGATACCAACCGAGAAGTGCAAATACTATAGTATAATACTGAAAAAACTCCTCTCTAATACATAGGCCTGGTATCTAACATTGGTATGTAATACCACAAATAAAATAGTACAGTGCAAAGCATCCACCCACATTTCTGAATGATATGTGATAATGATGTATGCTTTATTAGTTGTTATAAATTCTACATGGTGAACAATTGTATCATGTGCCTGTAAGTCATGCCATTGTCACACCCTGAGTGTGTAAAGTAAACTATGCTGTTGATGGGGTCACAGCATACATACAGTAGCATTCTAGTGTGATGCATGATGTTGACTGTGATGACGATTGGTGTGTCCATTTAGAGTATGTGTGTGTGTGTGTGTGTGTCCTATGAGTGTGTGTGCGTATGACCCTTTCTGTACATTCCCGAAGCTCAGCAGAAAACAGCAAAGAAAAAAAAAACAGGACAATGGACAATGTAAATGGACAACAATGCCAGCAAAAGGCTATAGGCCAAACGGTCTAAAGATGGAGGGCTTACCTGACCTACCCCAAAAAATAGCTGTGTAGCGCTCAAGGGGGGCTCCACAAAACGATGTCCTGACCCCTGAGTAAACGGGCCTATTTATACACAGTGGTGGTGAATGGAGCCCAGGCCTGTGGGACGGGGTAGGAGTCAGCACATTGCTGGGCCCTCCATTGTTCCTGACTGAGCCACAGGGCTTTAGGCTCTCCCCCGCCTGCCACGGTGTGCTGGTGTACTGGTCTGAATGCAGGGCACCGTGCCCAGTGCCGATTAACACAAGTCTCTGGACAAGTGTCCGGACCCTGTGATTATACAGACATAGACTACACCCAGTCCTGGCCCTGCCCTGGTCATAGCCCAGCCCCTAACACACAACATGCTTGCAGTAGTTAATGTATATGCTGTTGAGGAAAAAGATAGGGACACACGTCAGAAGGAGGATGTACCAAAATTCTAACCATTTCAAAATGTGTTTTTTAGATGACAATTGGTCAATATTTAACATACTGTTATTGGAATGCTGTGAACATAACCATCAGATTAAAATACATCAATAAAACAGGTTTTTCTCAGCTATACCATATCAGATGTTCTGAGGCACCTATGACTTAAATGTACACTCTCATGACGAGTGATATTAAGTTAGCTAATTAAAGAAAACAAGTTATCAAGAAGTGCTCAATAAACTAAGAAGATCTCCAGTGAACCAAGAATTTCACTAACATAGCTCTTCGGAAGCCCTTCCCAAATGAAAAAGTACTATAGTATACTATGGTATAAATACTATAGTATTCACTTCAGTGTTTTTGCAGACTTTACTGTAGTATTGTTTTACTAGGTAAGTTGACTGAGAACACATTCTCATTTACAGCAACGAACTGGGGAATAGTTACAGGAGAGAGGAGGGGGATGAATGAGCCAATTAGAAGCTGGGGATGATTACGTGGCCATGATGTCCAGATTGGGAATTTAGCCAGGACACCAGGGTTAACACCCCTAGTCTTACAATAAGTGCCACAGAGAGTCAGGACACCCGTTTAACGTCCCATCTGAAAGACACAGAGCAATGTCCCCAATCACTGCCCTGGGGCATTGGGATATTATTTTTTTTGACCAAAGAAAGAGTGTCTCCTACTGGCCCTCCAACACCACTTCCAGCAGCATCTGGTCTCCCATCCAGGACCAACCCTGCTTAGCTTGAGAATTAAGTCAGAATTGGGATGCAGGGTAGTATGCTGCTGGCTCCATTCACTGTAGTGTTTTTGTGGACCAAACAGTACAGTGAATACTGTAGTATTTACTGTAGTATACAGTTAACTATAGTATAAATACTGTAGTAAAAAAAAACTGTAGTATATACTATAGTAATTAATGTTGTGTTTTTGCGGATTGTAGTATACTGTAGTATTTACTGTAGTGTTTTTATTTTATTATCTTTGACATAGAAGTGCAGGCTTTCTCCTTGAGGAAACTTCCTGGAGAAAAACTAAAAGAGAACATTTTCCTTAAAGGGTACCTCTCAACCCCAATTTCGTCCTTTGCCCAACCCCTTCAAATTTAAAACAAAATGCATTCAGGTGAGAAGTTGTGGGTGGGGGGAATTGTTCATAAATATTCATTTTGGTGGTGGATAAACGTAGTTGTACCTGATCCAAACACTTTCTCACTAAAGCCTACTGTCACGAGTTGCTAAGCCAGAACCCAGAAGCAGACCAGGACAAGGTAAGTTGAAACGAAGGTGAGTGTTTATTACAAATTCAAGAGTGATGCTGAATAATCCAGGGAACAGAGCGGGCGGCGTTGATTAGTTGTTGGGGGTGCAGTGGTTGATCCCATCCTGGGTCGGCAGCCGCCGACCACCAGGCAGAGGTTGGATGAAGGTTCCGGACGGGTGACTGCAGATGGAACAAAACGGGGGTAAGTAAGCAACAAACCAACAAGGTGCAAAAACAACAAAACTAACGCTAGGCTCTAAGACTGATACTCTGGTAAACCTACTGTTCATGGCTAACGATCCGGCAGGGAATGGATGTTAGGCCAGAGCCTAAGAAGGGTGATGATCAGGACCAGGTGTGCAGATTGCTGATGGGATGCAGGTGCGGAAATCAAGAGAGCTCCCCGGAGCGTTCCCCGAACCCTCGGGAAACTGGAGATCACGAACAGAAAAACTAGTCACCAGACAGGACCCGACTCAGACTGCCGGGATCGTTACAGTACCCCCCTCCGACGAACGCCACCGGGCGGACTCCCGGAGCGCCAGGATGGAGGCGGTAGAAGTCACTGATGAGGTCAGCATCTAGGACCTGTCGCCGCGGAATCCAACTCCTCTCTTCAGGACCATACCCCTCCCAGTCCACGAGATACTGGAAACCCCGGCCCCGCCGTCTGGAATCCATGATGCGACGCACCGTGTAGGCAGGACCACCTCCGATCATCCGAGGAGGAGGAGGAGGAGGCGGAGGAGGCAACAGAGGACTGAGGAAAACAGGCTTGAGGCAGGAGACATGAAAGGTGGGATGGACTCTGAGCGTCCTCGGGAGTTTGAGTCGAACTGCCACCGGATTGATCACCTTCTCCACCACAAACGGACCAATGAACTTCGGTAACAACTTCCTAGACTCAGTCCGTAACGGAAGATCCCGTGTGGCCAACCAGACCCCTATCTCCGATGGAATAGGTGGGAGCGGGGATCCGGCGACGATTCGCCTGGAGCTGATACCGGTCCGAAACTCTAAGGAGTGCCTTTCTGGCCCGATGCCAGGTCCGGTGGCAACGACGAATATGGGCCTGAACAGAAGGCACTGAGAGCTCCTTCTCCTGAGAAGGGAACAGGGGAGGTTGGTAGCCATACAGGCACTGGAAGGGAGACATCCCAGTGGCAGATGTAGGGAGAGTATTGTGGGCATACTCAACCCAAGGCAACTGAGAGACCCAGGAGGTGGGGTTGGAAGAGACCAGGCAGCGTAGCGTGGATTCCATCTTCTGGTTGGCTCTCTCCGCCTGACCATTGGATTGGGGGTGAAAACCAGATGTGAGACTGACTGTAGCTCCAATGGCCAAACAGAAGGACTTCCAGACAGCAGAGGTAAACTGAGGGCCACGGTCGGAAACGATATCACTGGGCAAACCGTGGACCCTGAAAACCTCCCTAACCAGGATCTCGGACGTCTCCGAGGCAGAGGGAAGCTTGGCAATTGGCACAAAGTGGGCGAACTTGCTGAATCTGTCCACGATAGTCAGAACGACCGTGTTCCCCTCAGAAGCGGGCAACCCAGTGACGAAGTCCAGGGCCAGATGCGACCATGGTCGCCGGGGAATAGGAAGGGGGTGAAGTAGTCCAGAGCTGGGCCGATTGGTACTCTTATTCTGCGCACACACTGGACAGGCAGCAACAAAACCCCGAGTATCCTCGGCCATGGCAGGCCACCAAAAACGTCTGCGAAGAAACGCCATTGTCCGAGCCACGCCAGGGTGACAAGCCATCTTGCTGGCGTGGGACCATTTGAGGACAGCAGGACGAACCCGACTCAGGCACAAACAACCGACCGGGTGGACCGTTACCGGACCGGGCTGAGTCCGAAGGGCCGCCAGCACCTCCTCCTCAATCTTCCACATAACTGCTCCCACGACGCAGTTCCGGGGAGAATTGTCTCGGTCTTGGACCCACTCTCCTCCGTCTTGGAGAACATCCGGGACAAGGCGTCCGCCTTGCCGTTCTTAGATCCAGGTCGGAACGTCAGGGAAAACTTGAATCGTCCGAAAAACAACGCCCACCTGGCCTGACGGGAGTTGAGACGTTTAGCCGATTGCACGTAAGCAAGATTCTTGTGGTCAGTCCAGACAATAAACGGTTGCTCCGCCCCCTCCAACCAGTGGCGCCACTCCTCCAAGGCAAGTTTCACCGCGAGAAGCTCCCGGTTACCCACATCGTAATTCCTCTCCGCAGGCGAAAGGCGACGAGAGTAGTAGGCGCAGGGATGGAGTTTACTGTCCGTGGAGCATCGCTGCGACAGGATGGCGCCAACTCCCACATCAGACGCGTCCCACTTCAACGACGAACTGACGGGCCGTGTCCGGTTGAGAGAGAATCGGTGCGTTGGTGAATCGCCTCTTCAAATCCAGAAACGCTCGATCCGCCTCCGGATTCCACTTGAAGGTCCTGATACTGGAAGTCAAGGCAGTTAACGGAGCGGCCACACGGCTGTAATCCCGGATGAATCTGCGGTAGAAATTCGCAAACCCCAAAAATCTCTGGAGCTGCAATCTCGTACCGGGCTGGGCCCATTCCAGAACCGCTCTAACCTTCTCCTGGTCCATCCTAATCTCTCCCCTGGAGATGATGTACCCGAGAAAGGATGTCGTGTGGGCGTGAAACTCGCACTTCTCGGCCTTCACGAACAGGCGATTCTCCAACAATCGCTGCAGAACCTGCCGGACATGCTGGACGTGGTCGGAAGGTTCCTTCGAGAAGATCAGAATGTCATCCAGGTAAACAAACACAAAGAGACCGATCATATCTCTCAGGACGTCGTTCACCATACTCTGGAATACCGCTGGAGCATTGGTCAGTCCAAACGGCATCACCTGATACTCGAAGTGACCCATCGGTGTATTGAAACCCGTCAACCACTCGTCCCCCTCTCTGATCCGGACCATGTGATACGCATTGCGTAGGTCTAGCTTGGTGAACACCGTAGCACCCTGTAAGGAGTCGAAGGCAGAACTCATCAAGGGCAGGGGATACTTGTTCTTGACCGTGATGTCATTCAACCCCCGATAATCAATACACGGTCGAAGAGAGCCATCCTTCTTACCCACAAAGAAGAATCCTGCCCCCCAGGGGTGATGACGAGGGACGAACGAGACCAGCAGCTAGGGACTCCTTGATGTAGGTCTCCAAAGCCTCACGTTCAGGTCGGGAGATACTGTATAACCTTCCCTTGAGGTAGACAGCTCCAGGGAACAGGTTGATGGCACAATCATATGGTCGGTGGGGAGGGAGTGACAGAGCCTTCTGCTTACTGAAAACTTCCCCCAAATCGTGATATGTCTCGGGAACCAGGGACAAATCTGGGGGTTTAGCCTCAATCACCTGACTGGGAACCGAATGGGGGCAGGCAGTCTTGAGACAGTTAGCATGACAATCAAGGCTCCAACTCGTTACCTTGCCCGTCACCCAATCGAACGTGGGATTGTGTTCCTTCAGCCAGGGGTATCCAAGGACCAGAGGAACATGGGAAGACGGCAGAATGAAGAATGAAATCATCTCAGAATGATTCCCCGACAACCGCATCTTAACCGGTTCAGTCCTCATCGTGATACGTGCCAGACTACTGCCGTTCAGAGTGGTCGCTTCAATGGCTTCCGGCAATTGCTCCTTGGAAAGCCCCAGCTGTTCCACCAACTCGGCATCAAGAAAGCTTCCATCGGCACCTGAATCGATAAAAGCGTTAATCGCTAAGCTCTGATTCCTGTTCACAAGGGTAGCCGGGAAACGGGGTCTGACAGAGGTACTGAGAGGTTGAAACTGGCTCGCTAAAAGTCCTCCCAACTTTAGCGAGCCGGGCAGTTTGACGACCGCCGGGAACAAGTGAAGATGTAATGTCCCGAGCTACCACAGTAGAGGCAGCAGTTGGTCTTACGTCTATGTTGACGCTCCTCCTTGGTTAACCCGTGCCGCCCCACTTGCATGGGTTCAGAATCGGGAGAGAGGACCTCTCCACTAATCCTTTGTGGTGGAGAATGATCGACGTGTTCTGGTCCACCACCCGACCCGACTGGGAACTGAGAAGCTGATCGATTGGACGGACCCCCATTGCTTCTCCCTCCTTCGCTCTCGGACTCGATTATCCACCCGAATAGACAAGGCTACCAAGCTGTCCAGGTCACTAGGCTCCGGATAGGAGATCAACTCATCCTTGAGCTGCTCCGACAGACCCTGGTAAAAGGCCGCTTGCAGAGACTCCTCGTTCCACCCACTCTCCACAGCCAACGTCTTGAACTCGATCACGAAGTCGGCCACGCTGCGAGTTCCTTGGTGAAGCGAAAACAGGCGCCTAGCTGCGTCCCTCCCTCGGACGGAATGGTCGAAGAGCTTCCTCATCTCGGCCGTGAACCCCTGGTATGAAGCCATGCAGGGGTCTTGTCGTTCCCAAACGGCTGAAGCCCACTCCAGCGCTCGACCACGCAGCAACGCAATCACAAAGGCTATCCTAGCCTTGTCTGTGGCATAAGAGTAGGGCTGTAGATCGAACACTAATCCACACTGCATAAGGAAGGAACGGCATCTTCCCAGCTCCCCCTCATATTTATCCGGCGTCGGAACCTTGGGCTCACGGAAGGACACAGCTCCAGAAGCGGCAGGCGAGATGGGTGAAACCGGTAGTGGATCCTCCACCGGAAACTTGCGTTGGTTCTGGACCTCCGTCAGACCGGTAGAAAGGTTCCGAACTGACAACGCGATCTCCTGTAGTACCGTGCTATGATGGCCCAACATCTTCTCCTGATGGGTAATGGCATGGCGAACAGAGTCCAGGTCCGCTGGGTTCATTACTGGCCGGATCGTTCTGTCACGAGTTGCTAAGCCAGAACCCAGAAGCAGACCAGGACAAGGTAAGTTGAAACGAAGGTGAGTGTTTATTACAAATTCAAGAGTGATGCTGAATAATCCAGGGAACAGAGCGGGCGGCGTTGATTAGTTGTTGGGGGTGCAGTGGTTGATCCCATCCTGGGTCGGCAGCCGCCGACCACCAGGCAGAGGTTGGATGAAGGTTCCGGACGGGTGACTGCAGATGGAACAAAACGGGGGTAAGTAAGCAACAAACCAACAAGGTGCAAAAACAACAAAACTAACGCTAGGCTCTAAGACTGATACTCTGGTAAACCTACTGTTCATGGCTAACGATCCGGCAGGGAATGGATGTTAGGCCAGAGCCTAAGAAGGGTGATGATCAGGACCAGGTGTGCAGATTGCTGATGGGATGCAGGTGCGGAAATCAAGAGAGCTCCCCGGAGCGTTCCCGAACCCTCGGGAAACTGGAGATCACGAACAGAAAAACTAGTCACCAGACAGGACCCGACTCAGACTGCCGGGATCGTTACACCTACTTACCAGAAGTCTGCTGGCACGCTCTGATAATAAAATGATGTGCATCTAGAGCAAATATGGCTCTGGACAGTTAGCTCACAGTGGTAAGGCGCAGAGTTCCTGACATCTATTGGCACTTGCGGTGTAATTTCGAATTCCCGAAGGAAATGTGCCTTTTGAATTTTGTGTAACGTCAGTAGTCTAGTCAAGGAAGCATCATGCAAAATATTGGCACATTCCACTTACCACAGCCTGGTCTCATAGACTAGACGTAACATATTAAATGTAAATCCGGGACACTCAAATTAGTACGATATGTTACGTTTGGTACAGTGAGGGAAAAAAGTATTTGATCCCCTGCTGATTTTGTACGTTTGCCCACTGACAAGGAAATGATCAGTCTATAATTTTAATGGTAGGTTTATTTGAACAGTGAGAGACAGAATAACAACAAAAACATCCAGAAAAACGCATGTCAAAAATGTTATAAATTGATTTGCATTTTAATGAGGGAAATAAGTATTTGACCCCCTCTCAATCAGAAAGATTTCTGGCTCCCAGGTGTCTTTTATACAGGTAACAAGCTGAGATTAGGAGCACACTCTTAAAGGGAGTGCTCCTAATCTCAGCTTGTTACCTGTATAAAAGACACCTGTCCACAGAAGCAATCAATCAATCATATTCCAAACTCTCCACCATGGCCAAGACCAAAGAGCTCTCCAAGGATGTCAGGGACAAGATTGTAGACCTACACAACGCTGGAATGGGCTACAAGACCATCGCCAAGCAGCTTGGTGAGAAGGTGACAACAGTTGGTGCGATTATTGGCAAATGGAAGAAACACAAAATAACTGTCAATCTCCCTCGGCTTGGGGCACCATGCAAGATCTCACCTCGTGGAGTTGCAATGATCATGAGAACGGTGAGGAATCAGCCCAGAACTACACGGGAGGATCTTGTCAATGATCTCAAGGCAGCTGGGACCATAGTCACCAAGAAAACAATTGGTAACACACTACGCCGTGAAGGACTGAAATCCTGCAGCGCCCGCAAGGTCCCCCTGCTCAAGAAAGCACATATACAGGGCCATCTGAAGTTTGCCAATGAACATCTGAATGATTCAGAGGAGAACTGGGTGAAAGTGTTGTGGTCAGATGAGACCAAAATCGAGCTCTTTGGCATCAACTCAACTCGCCGTGTTTGGAGGAGGAGGAATGCTGCCTATGACCCCAAGAACACCATCCCCACCGTCAAACATAGAGGTGGAAATATTATGCTTTGGGGTGTTTTTCTGCTAAGGGGACAGGACAACTTCACCGCATCAAAGGGACGATGGACGGAGCCATGTACCGTCAAATCTTGGGTGAGAACCTCCTTCCCTCAGCCAGGGCATTGAAAATGGGTAGTGGATGGGTATTCCAGCATGACAATGACCCAAAACACACGGCCAAGGCAACAAAGGAGTGGCTCAAGAAGAAGCACATTAAGGTCCTGGAGTGGCCTAGCCAGTCTCCAGACCTTAATCCCATAGAACATCTGTGGAGGGAGCTGAAGGTTCGAGTTGCCAAACGTCAGCCTCGAAACCTTAATGACTTGGAGAAGATCTGCAAAGAGGAGTGGAACAAAATCCCTCCTGAGATGTGTGCAAACCTGGTGGCCAACTACAAGAAACGTCTGACCTCTGTGATTGCCAACAAGGGTTTTGCCACATTTTACATTTTAGTCATTTAGCAGACGCTCTTATCCAGAGCGACTTACAGTTAGTGAATACATATTTTTTTTATACTGGCCCCCCATGGGAATTGAACCCACAACCCTGGTGTTGCAAACACCATGCTCTATCAACTGAGCTACATCCCTGCCGGCCATTCCCTCCCCTACCCTGGACGACGCTGGGCCAATTGTGCGCCGCCCATGAGTCTCCCGGTCGCGGCCGGCTGCCTGGATTCGAACCAGGATCTCTAGTGGCACAGTTAGCACTGCGATGCAGTGCCTTAGACCACTGCGCCACTCAGGAGTACACCACCAAGTACTAAGTCATGTTTTGCAGAGGGGTCAAATACTTATTTCCCTAATTAAAATGCAAATCAATTTATAACATTTTTGACATGCGTTTTTCTGGATTTTTTTGTTGTTATTCTGTCTCTCACTGTTCAAATAAACCTACCATTAAAATTATAGACTGATCATGTCTTTGTCAGTGGGCAAACGTACAAAATCAGCAGGGGATCAAATACTTTTTTCCTTCACTGTAAGACAGATGATTACTTTAGCATTTTAGCTAATTAGCAACTTTTCAACTGCTTACTACTTTTTAGCTACTTTGTAAGTGCTTAGCATTTTAGCTAACCCTTCCCCTAACCCTAACCTTAACCCTTAATAGATACCATACGAAACATAACATATGTCTAGGATTTACATACAGAATAATACGAAATGCTCTAAGACCAGGTTGCTTACCAAGACCATTGGCAAATAAGATGCGCTGTCACCTGCTTTTATAGTAATCCTTGAGGTGGTACCACCCAGCACATCTAGAAGGTAGTGTATTTCATACCGAAACCCTCTCTTTTGATGACATAGAGGCACCATCACGATTTCAATGGTAGAGTTGAACCGCATGGGCTGCGTCTCAATCCACCACATCCGCATCTGCGGTGGAAAGCGGCCGAGCTACAGCGGTTGTCAGACCATGTGACATCCCGAAAATCGGTCTTCTCACGAAAACGTCAAACTAATATGACTCCATAAGTGTCACGGGACTCATCTGAAGGTAACCCATACAAAATGAATGGAAGTATGGAGATAGTTTGGTACCAACAAAAATAAGTGGTTAAATATGTCTCCCAAAAAAACTAAATCTTTCCTGAGCATTCTTATGTCTCCTAGATATAGGACAGACACTTCAAAACCTTATTCCTTATGATTAATTTTTTTGACTGTCTTTGTTGCCATTTAAGAATGTGTTATTCAATGCGTTTCTATGGGCTATAGTAGTAAATATTTTTTTTCTACCTAAAAGGGTCCTACATTTCAAAATTAAATAGCTAAATGATCCATGATCATCTAAAAATAATTCCATATGTTAGCTTAGTAGAACTTCCCCCCCTACAAGCTTAGATTTGTAGAGTATATTAACCTCTACGGGATCGGTGTCCTGTATACGGGACGGTTGAGCTAACGTGCGCTAACGTGATTAGCATGACTGTTGTTAGTAACAGCACACTTTCCGGGACATAGACATGTCTTACATGGGCAGAAAGCTTAAATTATTGTTAATCTAACTGTACTGTCCAATTTACAGTAGCTATTACTGTGAAAAAATACCATGCTATTGTTTGAGGAGAGTGCACAACAACAAAAAACGTATCATGGCAACTGGTTTGATACATTCACCTCTGAAGGTAAATAATGTACTTACATTCAGTAATCTTGCTCTGATTTGTCATCCTGAGGGTCCCAGAGATAAAATGTAACATAGTTTTGTTTGATAAAATCAATTTTTATATTCAAATGTAGGAACTGGGTTCTACAGTTTGAACCCTTGCTGTCTCTGGCTCCACACCCACCCTGCCCAGCCATCTAGATGTGTGAAAGTTAGTGTATAAGCTAATGATCCATCATGTATGACATTCCTGGGAGTGTGTAAACTTACATTTTGTATTACCATATCATTTTTGTATGTTCTCTATAGTTATGTACTTGAAAATGTATCAATTGACCAATTCGGCACATTTGGGCAGACTTGATACAAAATAGTCCAGTATTGCAATGCTTCACTGGATCAATCTGAAACTTTGCACACACACTGCTACCATCTAGTGACCATAATCTAAATTGTGCCTAAACTGCAATATTATATTGTGGCCTTTCTCTTGCATTTCAAAGATGATTGAAATGAAAACGCATGTTTTTCTGTTTGTATTATCTTTTACCAGATCTAATGTGTTATATTCTCCTACATTAATTTCACATTTCCACAAACTTCAAAGTGTTTCCTTTCAAATGGTATCAAGAATATGCATATCCTTGCTTCAGGTCCTGAGCTACAGGCAGTTAGATTTGGGTATGTCATTTTAGGCGAAAATTGAAAAAAAGAGTCAGATCCTTAAGAGGTTAAGCATCATTATCAATAAGCACTATTTCTATCGTAATCCACTTGACCCCTTATCTTTGATATGATGTACTGTAGGTACTATATAATGTGACACCTGTACCAAACATGCTTGACAAACATGCTTCTTCACCCTACTGTACCTGATGATTTCCACTTAGGCCAGGCAGAGAATAGCTAGTTATGTTATGCCTCCAGCAGACCGGTTCTGCCTGTTTCACTGTAAACCATTCTTGGATTGTAAAATGACATGGGTGCCAAGTCCTTTTGCTGTGTTCCTCTCACTGTACTAGATGTTGGCAGTCTGGCAGACACTAATGTCCGCTGAGGTGTCCCATGCTATAGCAGAAAACAAAACCTAGCAAACACTTAACTGTGTGTAGTTTGTGTGTGTTTGTGTGTCTGTGTGCATGCGTGCGCATGCGTGCCTGCCTCCCTGCGTGCAGGTTCCAACTGAACTGTAGCCTGCCCGCCCGTTCGCACTACACACAGTAGAAGGTCAGCACATTGCTTGCTCTGCTAGAGAGAGAGAGAGCGAGAGAGATCCACCACACAGAGAGAGAAACAAAGGGAGGGTAGTTGAGTACATTCTGCTGATGGTGGTGGCTGTGTGTCCGGGACCCCACAGCAGCGCAGGACAACAAAGCAAGCAGCCGACTCAGCACGGCTCAGTGGAGATCAGCATACATGACCCCTGACCCTGCCCTCCGCCCCTAAAGAGAACCCTGCTCATCCAATAACGAGGTGGGATCCTTTCCCAATAGGCAGCATAGGGATGTAAATGTATATATATATCGCTACTCTGGGGGCCTGATTCCAACTCTTAGGCTTATCTGTCTGGACATCCGTTCCGCCCTTGTACTTGACAACCAGCCGCTTGGTGAGATTCACGCTCAGGGAAGGGGGTTGTGAGCGAGAGAGATGGGGGGCAAAGGTGGGGTCTCTTCGTCCCCTGACCTAAATCAAGGACTGTCAAATTGAAGCTTTTGACTTCAATTAACTCTGGGATATACTCTGTCTTGTATCAAGAGAACGATGTTTTGCATTACTTTGACGTTCTGTCTGTTCTGTGGTTCATTTAATGGGAAATGGCGGTGCGAGAGATGCGTGCCCATGTTTGACTGTGATCTTCTCTCAGCTCAGTAATACTACATGACAGGCCTACCTGCGTCTGGCAGATGAAAGTGTGCTCAGTGTCACTGAATTTAGTAATTGTAAGAAAAATATGCTTGAACATGTTGTTTAAAAAGGATCTTTGGAGATTTTATTTTTTCACAGAGGAATTGCTATTTACGGAATATTTAGTGGGGGTAAATTGCGCAGGCAAGTCTTTTAGGATTAAACATCAAAAAGTGTGTTTTGGGGTAGAGTTAATGAGAGAGAAAATGGCTATAAACCAGTCTAGATTAAGAACTTGAGTGACTAGATAAAAGTAGATTATGTTCTCATTAACAGTTTGGGTGGATAAGTGGGTTTTATTATGGATTTTTGCAAAAAGACGAATATTGAAATCTGTTTATAGTCATTCAGTTGAACATGGATTACCGTTGGTCTTTTTTTCTCTTTTGTATCTGGAAACTGGTGGGAAATATTATTCTTTGCAATCTCTCATTGATATCTATTTAGCTGTACAGATATATGACACTATGGGGGCCAGGGGCCTGTTGAATAGATACACAGCTGTGGCGTGGGTTGCAGGTAGCCTAGCGGTTAAGGGTGTTGGGCCATGAACCAAAAGGTCACTGGTTTGAATCTTAGAGCCAACTAGGTGAAAAATCTGTCGACGTTCCTTTGAGCAAAGAACTTAATCCTAGTTGCTCTGGATAAGCGTGTCTGCTAAATGACAAAAATGAGAGTCACAATATGAAGGTCAAATGAAGTTGTTTTTCCTAGAGGCTAGGCTTTAACCTCTCTCCCTCTTTATTTCTCTCTCTCTCCCTCTCTCTCTCTCCCTCTCTCTCTCTCCCTCTCTCTTTCTCTCTCCCTCTCCCTCTCTCCCTCTCTCTCTCTCCCTCTCTCTCTCTCCCTCTCACTCTCTCCCTCTCTCTCTCTCTCTCTCTCTCCTCTCTCTCTCCCCCTCACTCTCCCTCTCTCCCTCTCTCCCTCTCACTCTCTCTCTCTCTCCCTCTCTCTCTCTCCCTCTCACTCCCTCCCTCTCTCTTTCTCCCTCTCACTCTCTCCCTCTCTCTCTCTCCCTCTCACTCTCTCCCTGTTCGGCCACAGATTCGACCATGTCTCACTCCGGAGCCCAGGGCAGCATTGGGAGCCACCCAGCCATGGGGCTGCGTGCCCACAAAGTAGGTCTACACACTTTTTTAACAAACTAATTATTATAACTAATAATGCAATCTCTAGCGAAGATACAGCATTTCCAGTTGTTTTACAGTTTTTCTCAATTGCTAAAACACTAAACCCTATTGTCTGAACCAAATGCTCAGTTGCCTGAACCCACTGATTGAATCAATCACTCTTTTGGCAAAACCATAAGCACTTTTCACCTGTTTAGACACAACTTGCCAACACATTTTCATTGTGATGCACCCGTGCTGCATAATGGTGAGCACATGTGACAAAAGTCAAACACAATTAGAGCACAGGTATCACCACTTGAACACAACAACTCAAAATTGATCACACTTGTGGCTAATGATGTGAGGGAACATATACAGTAAGCCAGTTCAGAGAGCACTGGTTTGTGAGGCCCTACAATGGATAGAAATCTGAGAGGAAGAGTTCGTGTGAGAGGAGGTCGAGGTGGTCGAGGTGGTCAGCGAAGACAAAGAACAGTAATATCTGATGAAATCAGAGCTACTGTGATTGACCATGTTCTTGTCCATGGTATGAGCATGAGGGAGGCTGGACAAAGGGTACAACCAAACATCAGTAGATTCACTGTGTCCACCATAATCCGAAGATTTAGAGAAGAGAACAGGTAATTACCTTTTTTTGACATTATAGTACAGTATGTAAATGTTGACAGCAATTACTGTATGACATACTATATACTGTACCACAGTATACTGTAAGTGAATATATGTTTCAGTACATCACTGTACCAATGTACTGTAGTATTGTAATGGAGGGTTGGTCTAACTGTTTGTAGGCCTAGTATTCCATGTATATTTTTTGTAACTCCATGTTCTCTTTTTGTAGAATTGAAAGACTGCCACATGGGGGTGGGAGGACAGGTATGTTCTCCCCACACCAAGAGACCCTAATTGTTGATATGGTCCGTAAGAAAAATGCCATTAAACTGAGCGAAATTCAGCAGAAGATCATTGAGGACCATTTACATTTTGAGGGTATCAACAGTGTCAGCCTCTCTACTGTTGATCGTGTCCTCAAGCGCAACAGACTGCGCATGAAACAGCTATACAGAGTGCCCTTTGATCGCAACTCAGACAGAGTCAAAGAGCAAAGATTCCAGTATGTACAGGTTGGCATATATCCAGACACATTCAATGTTGATTACTCTAAGTAGTGATTTACTGTAGTGGCCTAAATCACTTTTTTCCGTATCACTTACAAAACTATATCTATTTCTACAGAGGGTTTTTCAACTGGATGCAATGGAAAGACCCCATCAATACATCTACATGGATGAAGCTGGGTTTAATCTCACCAAAAGGAGAAGGAGAGGCCGTAATGTGATTGGCCATCGGGCCATTGTTGGTGTTCCTGGGCAGCGTGGTGGCAATGTCACATCAGCAATCATGGGGTTGTCCACCATCATGCCAACCTGGGGCCCTACAACACTCACCAGCTCCTCATTTTCCTCAATCACATGCGAGATGCTTTGTTAGGGCAGCAGGATGAGCATCCCATCTATGTTGTTGTTTGGGACAATGTGAGTTTTCACAGAGCCCTCCAGGTTAGAGAGTGGTACAATATGAACCAAGGTTTTATCAATCTTTGCCTTCCACCGTACTCCCCTTTCCTAAACCCCATTGAGGAATTATTCTCCTCATGACGGTGGAAGGTATATGAACGCCAACCTTACACCAGGGTAAATCTCCTGCAAGCCATGGGACTTGCCTGTGGTGACATAGGTGTGGAGGCATGCCAAGCCTGGATACGGCATGCCAGGGGTTTTTTCCCCCGTTGCCTGGCCAGACAAAATGTGGCCTGTGATGTGGATGAAGTCCTGTGGCCTGACCCAGTACGGAGACATGATGCTGTGGCTGAGTAATGCACTTATTTGTATATTTTTGTACTTTATTTTTACATGGGCTTACTGTACACAAGTGGCAAACGCATAAGATTTCTGTTTGTTTTTACAAGTGCTACATGTAAATGCACAATATTTCTGTTTTGTCTTTTTGTACAAGTGCTAAATGCACAGTTTTTTTTTGTTTTGCAACATGCATTTAGCCTACAGTGAACAATAAACATATATTTCCCCAGCTTCATGTCCTGAGCATTGTGTTTTCTATTTTTCTACGTAGTGTTTAGTGACTGTTCAGTAGTGTTTTTTATTTTGATTGACTCGGGGCACGATTTGACAACATAGTTCAGTTTTGAGCACAGATTGAACTGTTTTGAGGTGAAAGTTTGGTTTTGCAAGAAGAGTCTGAGGTTTTGTGAATGTAGCTTGAAAATTGGGTTTTGTGTTCACAGTTAAGAGAAAAGGAGAGCAGCTTTCAAGAAATGTGTCTTAGCAATCGAGAAAAACTGTAAAGGCCCAAGACAGTCAACTTGATCAATTATCTCCATATCAAATCATTAACAGTATTACATTATAGCTTATTACAGTAAATAACCATACTGTGGTATTATCTATCTTTTCAGATGTACCTGTTTGAGTTTGAGAACTTCCAGGGTCGTATGATGGAGTGCACAACTGAGTGCCGTAACCTGTGTGAGAAGGGCTTCGAGAGGATCGGCTCTATCAGGGTGGAGTGTGGACCGTACGTCATATCTAACTTCATCTGTTTACATAGAAGATCAAAACCATTCATAGGGATTCATATTATTTGAGCCTTTAAAGCAATGTTGTCAGCTGGAGCGTGTCCAGAAGAAAGCCTTCAGAATAATTCTGAGCGGGTCGTACACCAGCTACCGGGAAGACCTCAAAACCCTCGGAATCATGTCCTTGGACAGCAGACGGGAGCAGATCTGCCTGACATTTGCTAAATCCCTGCAGAACTCCCAGTTTGCGGACTTGCTCCCCCCTACCAGACAGCAGATTACTGGACGGGCAACCTGCAACAGCCACAAACTGAACACTCCCATAACACACATAGGCCGTTATCAGAACTCTCCCATTCCATACTTCATTAAACTGATCAGTGCACACACCATTTAACACAGGGGCCTTAGAAATACATTCCTAAGAACTCTAAAGATGCCTTTTCTAAAGCCGCCACCCCAAACCTTGTGGTCGTAGTATTGTTGTTTTGTATATTTTGCATATTTTGACATTTTATTATGTTAAGGGTTTTGCTAGTTTAGGATTGTACTATTTGATAACTATATAGGATTGATGTTATGATTGTAAATTGGTTTACAATGCAGTCTAGGACTGCGAGAAACCAATAAAACCTACTACTACTACTAACGTTATCTTAGTCCAATGAGACACCTGAAACATAGTTAATTTACAACATGCAATCTCCAATGATACATTACTTTTGCGATGAACATGTGACATCTAACATGATGTCACCTACGAACCTTGCAATCACTTAGCTGTACCTAGCCTTCTGATCATGTTGATAAGAGAGTTGTGTTAATTCATTATAAGTGTGTTATAGTTGTGCTGTAACATTTTTATAATGTCCCAATACAGCTGGGTGGGCTATGAGCAGCAGAACCTAAGCGGAGAGATGTTCATGCTGGAGAAGGGAGAGTACCCCCGCTGGGATACCTGGAGCAACAGCTACAGGTGTGACCGCTTCATGTCCGTCAGGCCCGTTCGCATGGTTAGTCCGTCCATCCATCCATTCACTCATCCATCTGTCCCTCCATCAATACTCTAGTCTAAGTGCCGTGGGTGGGCCGTGGGTGAATAGGTGGGTAAACTCTATTGCTGATATCCCTCCCTCTGTCCCTCTATGCCTACAGGACACCCAGGACCACAAGATCTGCCTGTTTGAGTGTAATAACTTTGAGGGCCGTAAGATGGAGGTGTGTGATGAGGATATCCCCAGTCTGTGGTCCTACGGCTTCCAGGACCGTGTGGCCAGCATCCAGGTCACTGGTGGAACGTGAGCTGGCACATTAACTTATCAATCAATCCATCCATCTACCCATCCATTTGATTTAAGACGTTAACTTCCATTTCTCTCTCTCATTATCTCTGTCCGTCTCTCTGGGTGACAGTTGGGTTGGCTACCAGTACCCTGGTTACCGTGGCTACCAGTACGTGTTCGAGTGCGGTGTCTTCAAGCACTGGAATGAGTGGGGTGCCCACCATCCCCAGATCCAGTCCATCCGTAGAGTGAGGGACATGCAGACACATCGCAGAGGCTGCTTTGAGTGGACCGCCTAGAAGGGGCCAGGAAGTCGACGGGTCATGGGCCAGCAGGACAGAGGGGCAGGGGCCTGGCTAGGCCTGGAGCTAACCATCCCTGGGTCTGGAGCTCCAACTTGGATCTCCACACTGCCAACATAAGCTAACAGCTTACATCACTGGCTCCACCTCAATCACTTTTACTAGTAGTAACATTCAGGGCATGTGTGTGGTGATGCACAATCCCTGCATGGAGACAGTGTCACCTACTGGGCAAAGGTTGCTACTGCAGTTTACCTGCAGCTGACTTCCACAATGCCTGAATATAATAATACTGGTGAAAGTGATAGCTGTACTCTCTGTTCCAAGACCTGATAGAATTATAGCATGAGAAGAGTTATAATATTTATGATGGGGATTTTAATGGGGGAAAGGGAATTATTTAACAAAGATTTTAATAAGTTACATAACTTCATTAGTTTGTGTTCACTAGTTTGTTTCCATATCTGCAAACCCCATTGATTTTATACATCTTACTTGCTTATGTGTTTCTTAGCTATATACCTAATGATGCCGAATAAGCCTGTTCATTACAATGCTCTACCCTCCTGCGATCTGTGAATGATTTTAGAGAGCAGAGATACTACACACTCCACTCACTCCAGTCTCTAAGCTACCATGGACAGCTGCCAGTTCTCTGCGCTCTGTCCATGTCCTGCAGTGAGCTCAATCATCCACGGGGAGGCACTGTTTCCCCATGTACTCTCCCCCAAAGCCACCTTCTAGTCTAGGGATTGCACCTCAACCATCATTTCCCCATTGACATTCTACCTTCAAGGCTTCAAAGCTATGCCCATGACCCACTCAGTCTAGGGCAGTGAGGCTATCTGATGACCCACTCAGTCTAGGGCAGTGAGGCTATCTGATGACCCACTCAGTCTAGGGTAGTGAGGCAATCTGATGACCCACTCAGTCAGGCAGGAGCGATACCCACTCAGTCTGGGCAGGAGCTGAGCAATCTGTCGTTGCGCTATCTGATGACCCACTCAGTCTAGGGCAGTGAAGCTATGCCCATGACACACTCAGTCTAGGGCAGTGAGGCTGTCTGAAGGAGGAAGTGAGCTAGGGGCTATGATTGGGAAACCTGGTAATGTTTTTCTAGACATGCCGACCTTTTGGGAGACCCCTCCCCCCTCTTAATGATGGGGTTGCCGAGGAATCTTGTTATATACACTATATATTTCTCAGGGATGCTGGCATCTGGAAAGCAACATTCCAATAAAATAAAAAAATAAAAATGAATGAAGATTCCTAACCTCAGTGCTGGAAATGCAGTCATTGGCTCATGTCAAGTTACTTGTTTGACTTTTTGTTCTCTTGTGTATTTTATGATTATCTGTGGTGTTTGTACCACGTTTTCATATAAGTTATACTGAACATTCAAACCATTATTCTACGTAATATAGATATCCTCACAAAGGCAATCCTGCATCAACATCAACAGTGACAAATTGTAACCATGTCATGTTCATGCAATCCAACAAATAGTCCATGAGCCAGACCCCCAAATTTGGGCCGTCGGACTCACTTGGGCCGATGATGTCAGTGATTTTTTTGAAGGTCTATGTCCCTAGAGTTGGACAATGTGTGATAGCAGTGGACCAATGGCAGCTTTCTGTGTGTTATCATTCTATCTTTCATCCCTCCATCCCAATGTTATTTTTACATAGGGAATTTACCCTTTACAAACAATGTCAATATACAACAAATTATTTCTCGCTTATACCATTTAATCATATATCATTGGAAAGCTTAGATTCACAGTTATCCATCAGACATATTTTCTGAAAGTTCAGGTCAACAGAACTTTGACCTCTGACCTCTAGGGTAAATATCAAAATTACCTGTATAAATGGCTTTAAAACAGAAACCCTGATACATTTTCAACTTTGTTTGACAAGTGGTTCTGAAAGGTCATGAAATTACCTTTAAAATGATATATAATATAACAAAATTTGAAAGCATCAGCTGCAACTATTGTTTAAAAATCGCCCATATTGTGCCATTGACATTAGAATGTTGGAAGCTTAGCCATATAATTCCATGTAATGGGGCAGCTATGTTTTTGGATTGTAACTTTGGTGATAGAGGCACCAAATTGCACACATACAGCTAGAAAGGGTTTTTAAAAGATTTTTAGATATAGGGCCATCACAGAATTCACTCATTAACCCTACAGAAGCCTTTTTCCAATATTGGTACCAATCAATGTGGTCTTATCAGAACATTTCATATGACCATAACTGTAGGAAATATAATTGTAGTATGCCCAAAAATATCTTAAAATGTTCATAGTGATGTAGAATACACAACCACGTGAGCCAGTTGTGCCAGATACAGTATATAAGAATGTTAAATTATTCACAGAATTGTGGTAAGAATGTGTCCAAAAAGCTGCCTGAATCGCTGATTTCTGTAGATATTATCAATAATTGCAATATATCTTCAAAGATGTAAATTGCATATGTACACGTGAATAGTAATGGATGTGAGCTGATTAAAAAGGGACAACCGCTTGACATAATCTACACTGGCCAAGTGGCCATTTTTACCGTTTCTGGGAGTCATGTAATGATCATGTCATAAATCGATGGGAAGTTACAGTAACAATTAAATTAGTCATAGGCTGTTCAATGCGGGAGCGTCTGTCCATGCGCTGGTTGGCCACAGCAGACATGCATGCAGGGTGAAAGCATTTAGCTTTTATGAGAATATTTTGCTATCAATTGAGTTTATATGTATTTGCATGAACGGCTTATGATGCTTTCGTATGAGCGCTGACGACCCACGGCATCCTTCCTTCCTCTCTCTACGTTCTGAATTCTGTAAACCCCCACCACCACCACACGCGCGCTCCAAGCGCAAGGGCTATTCAGCCGCCGCACACAAGCAGTCACGGACAGACGGGTTTAAAGAACTAAGGATTTAAATTAAATACCGAGTGAGAGAGCCGTTGAGCCTTGGGTGAGGGAGGGAGAGAGACTGATTTATATCTTCACCAGATCAGAAGGGGGAGGAGGCACGGAGAATGAGCTATTCTTGTACCAGCACGGAGGCTGTGTGTAATAGCCAGGACGCACCTAACGCCAGTGTGAATAAAGCGGCTACTAATAATACGAACCGTGGCAGCGGAGGTCTCGAGAGCAGCAGCAGAAGCCCTACTTCCCGCCAGTCTCACCCCAAACCGCTCGTGGCCATGAAAGTGAAGAAAGGCTGCAACTCGACAGATGCGGGGGTCCCGGTTACATCGGAAGACGAGTTGCTAAGAAACCCCGTAATATCGCCTGAGGATGTACTTGGGTTACAGAAGATCACCGAAAGTAAGTAGGCTACTTATTGGTCTGAAGGGTAGCTTCATCGCTTCCTGAAACGTTCTGGGAACAGCGCACCTGCTGTGGCTCGGTTGCCTGGCATGAAGCATCGGGTCCACATCGACAACGTTACATTGTTAACGTTTAGCCATCCATCTATTCATCCATCCGCGTAGTAGCATGTTAGTTGCACTTGTGCCAGGTTTTCATTTTTCAAGGGTATACTGCCAGTGCATTGGATAGCGACATAGAGGAACATTAGGCTACAGTAATATATTTGTGGGTGTGGAAATACAGGATATATATAGGCTAGTGGAATTATAGTCTAGCGAAATGTGTACTTGAATGTTTCCGTGTGGGCAATCTGGGCATAATAGATAATGATGTAAAACAGGAGGTTAGGCTATCAGCCTCTAGCTCAGACAGGTTTAGTAGACCAGAACATAGGTATGCACACAACCCTGTGTGTGTTTGTGTGCGTGTGGGTGTGTATGTGTGTGTGTGTGTGTGAGAGAGAGCGAGAGCGAGAGATAGAGGGAGAGAGAGGGAGAGAGAGAGAAGGAGCTAGAAAGAGGGATAAAGAGAGAGAAGATTGGAGCAAGCGAAAGAGAGAGAGAGAGAGAGTGTGTGTGTGTGTGTGTGTGTGTGTGTGTGTGTGTGTGTGTGTGTGTGTGTGTGTGTGTAAATATTCATTTTGAACCAGACAGGCAGGGATTAATGTGATTGTTCATTCTAATGCCCCATGTTGTCCATGTTGATCAAAAAAGAAAATCAGACTTTTCTTAAATCCTTTCCCCAACCTGAAGAACCTGTTTCCTCTTAGGTAACAGGTGGTCAGTGCTCTGTGCCTGCCGACAGAGATTGCTACAGTCAGAGCCTATTTAAAGATCTGTATTAGATTGTTACATGACACAACAACACAGCTACAGTCACTCAATGGATCCATCTCAAATAGCACCCTATTACCTAAATAGTGCTCTATTTTTTACTGGAACCCTCTGGGCCCTGGTCAAAGTAGTGCACTATAAAGGGAATGTGGTGCCATTTGAGACGCAGATATGCTTTTTGTTGTTGTTGTTGTTGTTGTTGTATAAAACACACCCTCTCTCTGTTCCTTCTACCT